>NC_135235.1:355580104-356257878 GCF_051348905.1 Ranitomeya variabilis
TAGTCAGGATTCTATCACATTGCATTGAGACAGGTGTCTGTTCAGACAACACCGCCAGAGGTTTAGCGGATTTGCGCTCCCGCAAACGCCGATCAATCTGAATAGCCAGCGCCATAGAATCATTCAGACTTGTAGGAATTGTAAAACCCACCATCACATTCTTAATGGCTTCAGAAAGGCCATTTCTGAAATTTGCGGCCAGAGCACATTCATTCCATCGAGTAAGCACGGACCATTTCCGAAATTTTTGGCAGTACATCTCAGCTTCATCCTGGCCCTGAGAGATGGCCAGTAGAGCTTTTTCTGCCTGAATTTCAAGATTAGGCTCCTCATAAAGCAATCCGAGCACCAGAAAAAACGAATCAACATCCGCCAATGCCGGATCTCCTGGCGCTAACGAGAAAGCCCAATCCTGAGGGTCGCCACGCAAGAAGGAGATAACAATTTTAACTTGCTGAGCTGAATCTCCAGACGAACGAGGTTTCAAAGATAGAAACAATTTACAATTATTCCTAAAATTCCTAAATTTAAATCGATCTCCAGAGAACAGCTCAGGAATAGGTATCTTAGGCTCTGACATAGGACTGCTAACAACAAAATCCTGAATGCCCTGCACACGTGCAGCAAGCTGATCCACACTAGTAATCAAGGTCTGAACATTCATGTCTGCAGCAAAGCTTCAAGCCACTCAGAGATAAAGGGGAAGAAGAAAAAAAAAAAAAAAAAAACTCAGAACTTCTTTTCTTTTAATCCCACTTCAGCAATGCATTAACTATTTATTGGCCTGGCATACTGTTATGATTCCAATGGCAGGGAATCTCAAAGATTACAGCAAAGTCTGCAAACATAAGTACCAGCTCAATAGGGAAGTGGTAACTAGGCTGACCATATACCTGATCCTAGCACAAACACTAACAATAGCCGGGGAACGTGCCTACGTTGATCCTAGACGTCTCGCGCCAGCCGGAGAACTAACTAACCCTATCAGGGAAAATAAGACCTCTCTTGCCTCCAGAGAAAAGACCCCAAAGTAATACAAGCCCCCAACAAATAATAACGGTGAGGTAAGAAGAAAAGACAAACGTAAGAATGAACTAGATTTTAGCAAAGAGAGGCCCACTGACTAATAGCAGAATATAGTAAGATGACTTATATGGTCAGCAAAAAACCCTGCAAAATATCCACGCTGAATATCCAAGAACCCCCAAACCGACTAACGGTGTGGGGGGAGAATATCAGCCCCCTAGAGCTTCCAGCGATATCAGGAATCACATTTTGTACAAGCTGGACAAAAATATAAACAATGCAAATGATCAAAAATAAGAAAGCAGGACTTAGCTTATCTTGCAAAGAACCAGGACCTGAAGACAGGAGCAAACAGAAAGGAACTGATTACAACGATGCCAGGCACTGGACTGAGAATCCAGGAAGATTAAATAGCAACACCCCAGGCCTAACGAAGCAGGTGAGTACCAACCTGGGAAAGGACAATCCAAGTGCCAAACCACTAGTGACCACAAGAGGGAGCCAAGAAGTATAGTTCACATCAGCTGCCGTTGCCAGCATGCAGAATTTAGCTCCTGCGTCGGCTATTGAAAAATGCCATATGTCGCTGGAGCAGAAGAAAAAAATAATATATGTTTTCTTTTTAAAATGTGATGGAGAAAAACAGAAGGGACACAGGATCTGAAAATGATTACAAAAAGGGAACACAATACCAGAATTGGGAACATTATACCAGGATGGGGATATTGTACCAGGATAGGGATGTTATTTCAGGATGGAGGACATTATACCAGGATGGGAGGCATTATATCAGGATGGGGGGTATTACAATAAGATGGGGGACATTATACTAGGATGAGAATAGTATATCAGAATGAGGGACATTATACCAGGATGGCGCACATTACATCAGGATGATTGACGTTAAACCAAAAGGATGACATTATATCAGATGGGCGATATCATCCCACGATGGCGGACATTATACCAGAAGGGGGACATTGTTATAGCATGGAGCCCAGGATAGGGACATTATTACTGGAAGGGGCCCAGGATTGGGGTCATTATACCAAAATGGGAACATTATACCAGTCAGGGTTGATACGTGTGGGCTCAGTCCATCAGAAGTGAAACAATAATTGAGGGTAGAGGGGGCTCACTCATCCCTTCGTGACTGAACCTGCACCTTATATTATCAATGAGTAAAGTCTCCCATTCACACTCAGTGTTGGTATTGGTGGGGGCTCAGTTAGTTATGGGTGATAATCCTGCTCAGCTACATAAATCTAACCTTTGGTGAGTAATGTAATAGGGAGCCATGATCCATCGCACTGCGATTCTTACTGTCAGTCTGTGACACTGTGAGGGAGGAGCACTTTACTAACCACACCATAGCTCATTGCCTGAGCTGTGCTGTCAGTGCCAGGAAGAGGACGCAAACACAATGAACTCTGATTGGCTGCGCTGCTGCCAATCAGTATTAGCCTTAGCAACAGCAGCACTGCTCTCCCTGGTTGTTCCAGGTGCAGTAGATCAGTGATAACGATCCATCAGGACAGGATTAATCAGTGTTCTGTTTAGTATGAGAAGTGAGCTGCAGTATGCTGAGATTCAGTGACCCGTTCACTGCTATTCTAGGATGTCTAATGCTGGGAAGAGAGGTGAACAGTAATTAGTAGCACTAACCACATGTGTGAGCTGATGTGCTTGCAGCATGTCATATGCTAGTGCCACTGAGTACTGTTGACTGCTTCTTCCAGCATTAGACATCCAGGGAGAGCAGTGCACAGGTCATGGAATCTCTTCTTATGTAGACTGCAGCTCACTTCCCATACTGATCAGAATGCAGATCAATCCTGCTGCACATTATCACTGCCCTATCGCACCTGGAACAACCAGGAAGAGTGGTGCAGGGCTCAGGGCTGAATTTCTCTTCTCTTCCAGACTGCAGTTCATGTGTACTGAACGCTGGCATTTCATCACGCTGTGCCTGTAGCGGTAGACAGTGCCAGCACGTGGGCCCACCGGAGAATCCTCTGGTCCTCTTGTGGGCCAATCCAACCCGGGATGTAACCCAGGTGGCCCTTCTTAATTCCTGGTCCATGTATAGGATCTGCTAAGTAGAGAGGCTTGTGTAAACTTGTCTGTGGAAGCCCTTTTAAGTGCTGCTAGGGTTCCCTTTTGGAAGGTGCTATTTCACTTTTGGAGTGCATATTTGACATTTATAGACTGCGGATACCATGTCACATTTGCAGAGCCCACAAAATCCCTGTACAATAACATTTTGGAACCTACATCCCTCAAAGACAATCTATGTATAAGGTGAACATCTTAACCACACTGGCACGACACAGAAGTTTATTACATTGGTCAGTTAAAATGCTAAATTATTTTTTCCCACCAAAATGTTGATGTAGCCCGAAATTTGTCATTTTCACAAGGTTAAAATGAAAAATTGGACCCCATAATTTGTTACAAATTTTATCCTGAGTACACCATATGGGGTGGGAATAAACTGTTAGGGCACATGGCAGGACTCAGAAGAAGCGCTATTTTTATTTTTTTGTGGAAACTAGGCTGAAACTGACAGCAGGTGTCATGTTAAATTTGCAGAACCCCCAAGGTTTAAAGAAAGCAGAAATGCACTACAAGTGACCACGTTTAGAAACTTCTCCCATCGAGGAATTTATCTAGACATATGGTGAGCATCTTGAACCCTCATTCGCTGTCATAATGCTGCTTTTGTAGAGTTCCTGCAGTGCATTACGGATTAATGCTCAATGACAGCAAGACAGATATGAGGGTCAAGAAGGGATGGCTTGGGGTAGATTTAGAGGTTGATATGAAGATACTTTGTTTATCACAACTGAATCACTTGAAGGAGCAGAACAGGTCTCAGTCCAGAGAAATTCATGTTTTTCCTATATATAAAGGAGCTGTTAAGAACTATGGGCAGGACACTAATCTGCATGAGAATCTGAATCCAGAGCTTGTTTTTAATAAAAGAGGCATTATCAATGTGAGACATGTAGCTAACAAAGAACAGTGGAACTGAACTCTGTCTCCTTAGAAACATATTTGCTGTAGCTCTCACAGCTCTGCTGTATTACAACATTGGCTGCCTGTGAGATGGAAGCTGAAGCACTGAGAGGAATCTGCACATGGGTTTTATGCAGTCCTGTGTCAGTTATAATCATACACAGTTCTTCATTGATATCAGGAGGGCACAGAGCAGCCATTACATGTCTAACACTATCAGCACCTCCTTTCATCTAATATAAGCTCTGGAGGCAGATTATCATGCAGATTTGTGTCTGGCCCAGAGATCTCTTCAGCTCATTTACATGTAAGAAAAATGTGAATTTATCTGGATAAGACATCGGATTACAAATATCAGAGTATCACTATGACCTGCATACCCATATAGCCAGCTTAGGAGGGTTGATCCTACTAACAGATTTCCTTAAATTGTGTGGGGAACAACCCACATTTTGTATTGTCTATATAAACACTTAAAGACAAAATATATTGGTCCTGAGTTTAATTTATAATTTATTAGTGTCTTATTTATCCTTCATAAAGGACAAATATAATTAAGTAGAAAAAAAAGAACAGTTTTTA
This sequence comes from Ranitomeya variabilis, assembly GCF_051348905.1. Taxonomy (NCBI): domain Eukaryota; kingdom Metazoa; phylum Chordata; class Amphibia; order Anura; family Dendrobatidae; genus Ranitomeya; species Ranitomeya variabilis. The sequence continues at coordinate 355,584,731 of NC_135235.1, forward strand.
ACCAATCAGAATGTGGAGTAATTTAAAATATATAGAAATGGTTAGTTCTAAAGGAAATAATGCTCGTGCAGTAAGTTTATGAATTAAAAATAAACTGATATAGTAATTCAGTAATTTGCTACAAATTGGAAAACTGCTGGCAGATGAAGGTTACCTTGTTTCAGTGATATAGGAGAGACTGACTCAATCACATGGAAAATCTCAAGGCACAGAAACCTATTTGAGAAAAAAATGTTTTCTGAATTGCTAAAACTAATCTGGGCAAATGGCACAGAGTGAACGACTAGCAGTGCAGACATTAGGAATAGTTTAGTAAGGTAGTAGTAGATTTAATTATTTTAACCCAATAAATGGGAAGTTACCAAACTGACTCTTGAAAAGAATGAGACTTCTGTTTTTGGAAGCAATCTAAATCTAAAATGGTTAAAAAAAGATAAAGATCAAATTGTTCTCTTTGCTGTGTATTGCTCAGTACCCATGCTATTTGCTTTTAAATAGCGGTCTACAGAGAGTTTTAATTAGTGAAATGTAGCTGTGGATTGCTCATCCTTTCTTTTCTTTGAAGCTTTTATGACTTGACCTGAATTCCTGGGATATGGCACCTAATTGAGAAGTTTAGAGGGATCTGTTCCTCAGTAAGTCTTTATAGCTCAGAGGGGGAGGGGGATAAGATAGAGGGGAAATAATTCCTATCTTTTCTTTAAAAATTGGTTTTACTTTGGCTACTGTCTGATAATGATTCTCTTATATGCAGGGCCGTTTTTGCCACTAGGCACTTGAGGACACGTGCCTAGGGCGGGGACAATGCAGGGGGCGGCACCTGAGCAAGTTTAAAAAAAAAAAAAGTAAAGTCCGGGGTCGCCCCGCCCACCCACCTCAGTCCCGGCTGCTGCGGGGGGAGGGGGTCTCGGGTGCAGGGCCGCCATCAGGGCATTACTGCCCTGACTACTGTATGGGGCAGAAATGGGTGCTGTACCTTTAAGCAGCAGCAGGCCCAAGTGCATCATGGTCCTGACGCCGGTCATGTGACACGCTGCGCGCTCTTCTTAATGTAGGAACACTGGAGCAGACTGCAGAGAAGCAGGTCATGTTTGTGGGAGAAGATACTGAAGTCGGTGGTGAGCAGGAAGAGGAGGCGGGCAGTGTGTGAGGACTCAGAGGAAACTGCATAGAGGAGTGAGGTGAGAGAGGAGACGGGAGTCTGCTGATGTGAGTGAGGAGAGGGGAGGCTGCTAAAGGGAGATGAGAGGCCCGGATGGGATACACCCCCGAGTACTGCAGGAACTAAGTACAGTCATTGATAGACCATTATTTTTAATCTTTAAAGACTCCATAATAACAGGGTCTGTACCACAGGACTGGCGTATAGCAAATGTGGTGCCAATATTCAAAAAAGGGGCAAAAACTGAACTCGGTAATTATAGGCCAGTAAGCTTAACCTCTACTGTGGGTAAAATCCTGGAGGGCATTCTAAGGGATGCTATGCTGGAGTATCTGAAGAGGAATAACCTCATGACCCAGTATCAGCACGGGTTTACTAGGGACCGTTCATGTCAGACTAATCTGATCAGCTTCTATGAAGAAGTAAGTTCCGGACTGGACCAAGGGAACCCAGTGGACGTAGTGTATATGGACTTTTCCAAAGCTTTTGATACGGTGCCACACAAAAGGTTGTTACATAAAATGAGAGTAATGGGGATAGGGGAAAATATGTGTAAGTGGGTTGAGAGCTAGCTCAGGGATAGGAAACAAAGGGTGGTTATTAATGGAGCACACTCGGACTGGGTCGCGGTTAGCAGTGGGGTACCACAGGGGTCAGTATTGGGCCCTCTTCTTTTTAACATATTTATTAATGACCTTGTAGGGGGCATTCAGAGTAGAATTTCAATATTTGCAGATGACACTAAACTCTGCAGGGTAATCAATACAGGGGAGGACAATTTTATATTACAGGATGATTTATGTAAACTAGAAGCTTGGGCTGATAAATGGCAAATGAGCTTTAATGGGGATAAATGTAAGGCCTCTGGATCAACATGTTAGGGCATGTTAGGTTAGGCTATGGGTTGAACTAGATGGACTTACAGTCTTCCTTCAACCTTAATAACTATGTAACTATGTAACTATGTAACTATGAGAGGCTGGTAAGGAGAGGAGATGAGAGGCTGGTAAGGAGAGGAGATGAGAGGCTGGAAAGGAGAGGAGATGAGAGGCTGGAAAGGAGAGGAGATGAGAGGCTGGAAAGGAGAGGAGATGAGAGGCTGGAAAGGAGAGGAGATGAGAGGCTGAGAAGGAGAGGAGATGAGAGGCTGTAAAGGAGAGGAAATGAGAGGCTGGAAAAGAGAGGAGATAGTTACATAGTTACATAGTTATTAAGGTTGAAGGAAGACTTTAAGTCCATCTAGTTCAACCCATAGCTTAACCAAACATGCCCTAACATGTTGATCCAGAGGAAGGCAAAAAAAAACCATGTGGCAAAGAGTAAGCTCCACATTGGGAAAAAAAAATCCTTCCTGACTCCACATACGGCAGTCAGACTAGTTCCCTGGATCAACGCCCTATCAAGGAATCTAATATATATAACCTGTAACATACTTTTCAAGAAAGGCATCCAGTAACCTCTTAAATTTAAGTAATGAATCACTCATTACAACATCATACGGCAGAGAGTTCCATAGTCTCACTGCTCTTACAGTAAAGAATCTGCATCTGTTATTATGCTTAAACCTTCTTTCCTCCAGACATAGAGGATGCCCCCTTGTCCCTGTCTCAGGTCTATGATTAAAAAGATCATCAGAAAGGTCTTTGTACTGTCCCCTCATATATTTATACATTAAAATAAGATCACCCCTTAGTCTTCGTTTTTCCAAACTAAACAGCCCCAAGTGTAATAACCTATCTTGGTATTGCAGACTCCCCAGTCCTCTAATAACCTTGGTCACTCTTCTCTGCACCCGCTCTAGTTCAGCTGTCTTTCTTATACACCGGAGACCAGAACTGTGCACAGTATTCTAAGTGTGGTCGCACTAGTGACTTGTATAGAGGTAAAATTATGTTCTCCTCATGAGCATCTATGCCTCTTTTAATGCATCCCATTATTTTATTTGCCTTTGTAGCAGCTGCCTGACACTGGCCACTGAATATGAGTTTGTCATCCACCCATACACCCAGGTCTTTTTCATTGACGGTTTTGCCCAGAGTTTTAGAATTAAGCACATAGTTATACATCTTATTACTTCTACCCAAGTGCATGACCTTACATTTATCCCCATTAAAGCTCATTTGCCATTTATCAGCCCAAGCTTCTAGTTTGCATACATCATCCTGTAATATAAAAATTTCCTCCCCTGTATTGATTACCCTGCAGAGTTTAGTGTCATCTGCAAATATTGAAATTCTACTCTGAATGCCCCCTACAAGGTCATTAATGTTAAATAGAAGAGGGCCCAATACTGACCCCTGTGGTACCCCACTGCTAACCGTGACCCAGTCCGAGTGTGCTCCATTAATAACCACCCTTTGTTTCCTATCCCTGAGCCAGCTCTCAACCCACTTACACATATTTTCCCCTATCCCCATTATTGTGATTTTATGTATCAACCTTTTGTGTGGCACAGTATCAAAAGCTTTTGAAAAGTCCATATACACTACATCTATTCACATGCAGGCGTCTGCTACAGACGCAGTCTGCTGCATTTCATCTTTTATCTTCCATCTTTTAAATTACATCTTTTTAATTATGAATTTGAATTAGACTGAATTCTAGAATGCATTTGGCTACTCATCACTACTACAATATTATCATCATCTCTACCATCTAATCAAGCTGTTCTCCTCTTCCCACAGGTATGCATTGACCTTTCCCCAGCTCTCCCTGGCTCCTGAATGTCTCTGTATATTGCATTGAATTTTCATGGTATGCATTGACCTTTCCCCAGCTCTCCCTGGCTCCTGAATGTCTCTGTATATTGCATTGAATTTTCATGGTATGCATTGACCTTTCCCCAGCTCTCCCTGGCTCCTGAATGTCTCTGTATATTGCATTGAATTTTCATGGTATGCATTGACCTTTCCCCAGCTCTCCCTGGCTCCTGAATGTCTCTGTATATTGCATTGAATTTTCATGGTATGCATTGACCTTTCCCCAGCTCTCCCTGGCTCCTGAATGTCTCTGTATATTGCATTGAATTTTCATGGTATGCATTGACCTTTCCCCAGCTCTCCCTGGCTCCTGAATGTCTCTGTATATTGCATTGAATTTTCATGGTATGCATTGACCTTTCCCCAGCTCTCCCTGGCTCCTGAATGTCTCTGTATATTGCATTGAATTTTCATGGTATGCATTGACCTTTCCCCAGCTCTCCCTGGCTCCTGAATGTCTCTGTATATTGCATTGAATTTTCATGGTATGCATTGACCTTTCCCCAGCTCTCCCTGGCTCCTGAATGTCTCTGTATATTGCATTGAATTTTCATGGTATGCATTGACCTTTCCCCAGCTCTCCCTGGCTCCTGAATGTCTCTGTATATTGCATTGAATTTTCATGGTATGCATTGACCTTTCCCCAGCTCTCCCTGGCTCCTGAATGTCTCTGTATACTGCATTGAATTTTCTATGCCTTCCCTGGATCTGAGTGTCTTGGTGCAGCACATATAATCCTTTTTAGTATGCTTTCTTACCTATCAGCCTGTTTCCATGACCTGTTCCACATATCTCATTGTGTTAGTCTGGCATCTCTCTGAGTGGTCAGTCTAACCCCTCCCTCTCTTTATGACCTCTACTTAACTCGCTACATCTGGTCTCCCATACCCAGCCACCTCCTCATTCACACCTGATTGCCCTTAACTGGGGATATATTCACATGCAGGCGTCTGCTACAGACGCAGTCTGCTGCATTTCATCTTTTATCTTCCATCTTTTAAATTATGAATTTGAATTAGACTGAATTGGACTGGAATTGACTGGAAGGTAACAGAACACCAAACCACTACAATGTTTCGGTTTCTTTTCTCATTCACCCCCATACTACTTTCCTTCTTACAATCTCCTGCAATCCCTCCACCTTGTAAGGAACTAGTCATTTCTTCCTCCATCCTCCCCAGCCATCTCACCTTCTCCTCAGAACTGTTCCTCCACATACAATCCTTTTTCTCCAGACACACACGGCCACATCATGTCCTATCCAGCTCCCACCTTCTAACGCTCTGTCTGCTACTCCTCATTGCCGGTGATGTATCCCCAAATCCCGGCCCACCTCAACACATCCCCACGCTCATTTCTAACCCCCAACCTCGATCCTCCGCACGTTTTCCCAACCATGACAACCTCATACCCATTCATCCAGCCCCCACTCCCCCGGTCCCCCTACCTGGAGCACTATGGAACGCACGCTCCGTCTGCAACAAACTGCCATTTATCCATGACCTCTTCATCACCAACAAACTCTCCTTCCTTGGCATCACGGAAACCTGGCTCACCCCCTCTGACTCAGCCTCTCCAGCTGCGCTTTCCTACGGCGGTCTCCACCTCTCTCACACCTCTCGCTCCACCAACAAACGTGGTGGAGGAGTTGGCTTGCTCCTGTCCGACACCTGCTCCTTCACTCCAATCCCGCTACCACCCTCCGCTACTCTTCCCTCATTTGAGGTGCACTCCATCTGCATCTATTCCCCCTCCAACCTCCAGCTGGCTGTCATCTACAGCCCCCCAGAACTAGCCATCTCCACCTTTCTCGACCACTTCACCACATGGCTACTTCATTTCCTCTCTGTTGACATCCCCACTATCATCATGGGTGATTTCAACATCCCGATTGACACTTCCACCTCAGCTGCCTCTAAACTTTTATCACTGACTGCCTCCTTTGGCCTCACTCAATGGTCCTCTGAGGCCACTCACAAAGATGGCCACACGCTGGACCTCGTCTTCACCCGCCTCTGCTCCCTTACTAATCTCACTAACTCACCCCTCCCCCTGTCTGACCACAACCTACTGACATTCTCTTCCCTTTCCTCTCCTAGTGTGCAACCCCCACTCCACGAACTCCCTCGCAGAAATCTCAAACATCTCAACTTACAATCACTCTCTGAGTCCCTTCTCCCTCTTACCGACATAGCCTCCCTTCATGACACAAATGCTGCTGCTGCTTTTTATAACGCCACAATAACAGCAACACTCAATTCGGCCGCCCCGCTCATGCATAGCAAAACTCGTACAGTCAACAGGCAGCCCTGGCTGACCAGCCTGACTAAAGAACTGAGACGGGCTTCCAGGATCGCTGAGCGAAGATGGAAGCGATCCCGCTCTGCTGACCACTTCACCGCATACAAGCAGTCCCTCGCCAGCTTCAAGTCCGCGCTCACTGCCGCAAAACAAACTTACTTTTCATCTCTCATATCCTCCCTATCTCACAACCCTAAACAGCTTTTCAACACTTTCAATTCTCTACTCCGTCCCCCTGCACCCCCTCCCTCCCCTCTCATTTCTGCTGAAGACTTTGCCTCTTTCTTTAAACAGAAGATCGATACGATCAGAGAAAGCTTTGGCCCACAGCGCCCACTGCCCCTCTTAGCTGCTCACCCCTGCTCCTCCAAAACCAGCTTCTCCACCATGACAGAAGATCAGCTCTCCACCCTCCTGTCAAGATCACACCTCACCACCTGCACGCTCGACCCGCTCCCATCTCACCTCATCCCTAACCTTTCCACGGTCTTCATCCCAACCCTAACGCACCTCTTCAACCTCTCACTCACAACAGGTGTCTTCCCCTCATCCTTCAAACATGCCAAGATCACACCCATCCTCAAAAAGCCCTCCCTCGACCCATCCTCTGTGTCTAGCTATCGCCCGATATCTCTTCTTCCTTATGCCTCTAAATTGCTGGAGCAACACATCCATCTTGAACTGTCCTCTCACCTCTCCTCCTGCTCCCTCTTTGATCGATTACAATCTGGCTTCCGTTCCCATCACTCAACAGAAACTGCCCTAACTAAAGTCACCAATGACCTACTAACTGCCAGGAACAAGCGACACTACTCTGTCCTCCTTCTCCTGGACCTGTCTTCTGCCTTTGACACTGTGGACCACTCCCTTCTGCTACAAATCCTCTCATCTCTTGGCATCACAGACTTGGCCCTTTCCTGGATCTCATCATATCTGACAGATTGGACATTCAGTGTCTCCCTCCGCCACACCACCTCCTCACCTCGCCCCTTGTCAGTCGGTGTTCCTCAAGGCTCTGTTCTAGGACTCCTACTCTTCTCCATCTACACCTTCGGTCTAGGACAGCTCATAGAATCCCACGGTATGCAGTATCACCTCTATGCTGACGACACGCAGATCTACCTATCCGGACCTGACCTCACCTCCTTACTTACCAAAATCCCGCACTGTCTGTCTGCTATTTCAGCCTTCTTTTCTGCTCGCTTTCTACAACTGAACATGGACAAAACAGAATTCATCATCTTTCCCCCATCTCACTCTACCCCTCCACCAGACCTATCCATCAATGTCAACGGCTGCTCACTTTCCCCAGTCCCACACGCCCGGTGCCTCGGGGTGATCCTCGACTCTGCCCTCTCTTTCAAACCACATATCCAAGCCCTTGCCTCCTCCTGCCGCCTCAAACTCAAAAACATTTCCCGGATCCACGCATTCCTTGACCGTGACACCACAAAAACACTAGTGCATGCCCTTATCATCTCCCGCCTCGACTACTGCAACCTCCTACTCTCTGGACTCTCCTCTAGCACTCTGGCACCACTCCAATCCATCCTACACTCTGCTGCCCGACTAATCTACCTGTCTCCCCGCTATTCCCCAGCCTCTCCCCTATGCCAAGCCCTTCACTGGCTTCCTATTGCCCAGAGACTCCAGTTCAAAACCCTCACAATGACCTACAAAGCCATCCACAACCTATCTCCTCCATACATCTGTGACATGATCAACCGGTACCTACCAACACGCAACCTCCGATCCTCTCAAGATCTCCTTCTCTACTCCCCTCTCATCTCTTCTTCCCACAACCGCATCCAAGACTTCTCCCGTGCTTCACCCATACTCTGGAACTCTCTACCCCAGCACATCAGACTCTCGCCTACCATAGAAACTTTCAAAAAGAACCTGAAGACTCACCTCTTCCGACAAGCCTACAGCCTGCAGTGATCCTGAACCTACTGAACCGCCGCACAACCAGCCCTGCCCTCTCCTAGTGTATCATCACCCATCCCCTGCAGGTTGTGAGCCCTCGCGGGCAGGGTCCTCCCTCCTTATGTACCCGTGTGCCTTGTTTTTTGCTCATGTTTAATGTATTTGTCTATATTTGCCCCGTATTTCACATGTAAAGCGCCATGGAATAAATGGCGCTATAAAAATGAATAATAATAATAATAATAATCTACTGGGTTCCCTTGGTCCAGTCCGGAACTTACCTCTTCATAGAAGCTGATCAAATTAGTCTGACATGAACGGTCCCTAGTAAACCCATGCTGATACTGGGTCATGAGGTTATTCCTCTTCAGATACTCCAGTATAGCATCCCTTAGAATGCCCTCCAGGATTTTACCCACAGTAGAGGTTAAGCTTACTGGCCTATAATTTCCGAGTTCAGTTTTTGTCCCCGTTTTGAATATTGGCACCACATTTGCTATACGCCAGTCCTGTGGTACAGACCCTGTTATGGACTGTTTAAAGATTAAAAATAATGGTCTATAAATGACTGTACTTAATTCCTGCAGTACTCGGGGGTGTATCTCATCCGGGCCCGGAGATTTGTCAATTTTAGTGATTTTTAGACGCCGCCGTACTTCCTGCTGGGTTAAGCAGGTGACATTTAATGGGGAATTTTTGTTATCACTGATCATATTGTCTGCCATGGGATTTTCTTGTGTAAATACTGATGGAAAAAAGTCATTTAGCATATTGGCTTTTTTCTCATCCTCATCCACCATTTCCCCCAGACTATTTTTAAGGGGGCCAACACTTAAATTTTTTAGTTTTTTACTATTTATGTAAGTTAAAGAATATTTTGGGATTATTTTTACTCTCTCTGGCAATGAGTCTCTCTGTCTCAATTTTTGCTGCCTTGATTTGCTTTTTACAGAATTTATTTTTCTGTATTTATTTAATGCCTCATCACTACTGTTATAGAAGGTTTAATAGTTTGCCTTTAAGTGCCCCTTGCCTTTAAGTGTTAGAATTACTAGAATCTGTTGACGCAGTAGTCTGATGGTCTCCTCTTCAAGGAGACTATACTTCTTATCATGTATGCTTTCAATAGTCAGCCACAACATGGTCTGAGTTATGGTAAATAAAGTATGACCCTGGGTGATGGTGGGGGCTACATGAGTTACATTGAAATGTATTTGGTGTAAATGGTATAAAGTATTGCCTTGGTTTTAATATATCAGATAAAAGTGACTTGCTCACAGGAATATGTGTGAGGTGTCCTTTGTCTCCAAGCGCGCTTGTAAAATGACGGGCGTAATTCCACAATTAGGCCTCACTGGTGATCTGGCGTGCTGACATTTGGGTCAGAATGAAAACAGCTACGACAGTTTGGCCGCCCAAATGGGGGCCGTGTAACCAGCCGCCTATTCGGAATCCGTATGTGGGAGCTTCCTGAGAGATTGGACATGCAAACAACAGCTGCAGCAAGGTGAGAAATGTTATTCTTACAATTGTTTTGCACCTGCAATCTCTCTTCCGGATTTCTCCATACCTCTGGGTAAAAGGCTGTAAACACGGTTCAAAGAATCCACATCACCAGTGAGTTTTGTGTTTTTGTCTGTTTATGTCCATATGAGAGTTGAATAATAGAGTAATAAGATGATAATTGTGATAATTGTTATCTGTATTATTTGTCAATATCCTAATTGGTTATGCATTTGTTTAGTGTGTGTGTAATACAGAGCTGGGATAGGCTCTGTGCAGTGTTGTTATTTTGGATTGGCAGTACATTATATGAAGCTGTATTTTGTATAAGGCCGTGGTTTTTGTTGTTTGGCCTTAAAGTGCTTTCAGAGTGTCAGTGGACACTGCTGCAGTTTTATTTTTATAGAGTTGTGTTAATTCCAAAGTGCAAAATAGGCAGGCTGTGTGAGCCTTGTATGTATGTATGTATGTCAATGAGAAACCTCTGAATGAGCTGAATTAGGTGGAGTGAATAAGTATAAGGGATGTTCTTCTTGTAAAAATCAACTGAAAAGTGAAAGGAGAAAGAAAGAAAAAACAATCCCTGAATGAGCATGTATGAATGAGTGATCACATAAGTATCATTACTTATCTAACTGTTGTTGAGGGTCCAGATGAATGAGTTGTGGATATTTTTAATGTACATTTGATTTACATCTGAGATTCAGAGAAACTTGTGTTATATATGGTTTGATACTGGATAGGTTTCTATGTGTGTCTATGTGTGTTTTGGCCGGACGCGGTCAGAATCAGCTTTTTCAAGTTATGCAGTGATTTGCCTGTATAGAGAAACTGTTTTTAATTCCGAGAGGATGAATGTTTGTAGAGATTAAGTCTGAAAACTGCTGCAATCCGTTTCTGTGTGTGTAAGACACTGAGCTCTTATCTCAGTGCTGCGCAGAATACCAGATGGGAGGAGGGAAGCGGACCGCTGCGCGATTTGTTTGTGATTTCTCCTCTCTTCTCCTTATCTGTGCTGCGTGCCAGAGGAAGGGGGGCAGAGAGCTGCGCTCAAATATTGTCCTTGGTTTAGTACATGCTGAGAGATTTGTGTTTAAAGTAAAAGAAATGTGAACTGTGCCTAGTTTAGAAGAAAACTTGTAAGTGATTGAAAAGATTGATAAAAGATTCACCTGCTTCAAGTTGAGTGATTGATATAGCAAATTGAGGATCAACAGAGGAGGTAGCCAACTGCATGGCTGATGTAGTGTACGGGGTTACCTGCTACAGTCAGCCTACGGCATTAGGTGGTGTAACCTTGCCGTTCCATGGAGCTGTGCTAGCCAGCTGATTTACCGAGTGGTAGGTGGTGTAACCTGCTTGGTAAAATCCTTTAAGTCCACCGAGTGGTAGGTGGTGTAACCTGCTTGGTGTTTTTGAGCAGATAAGTTGAAACCATGGGCAACTTATTCTGTGTGCAGTCAGGGCCCCCAATGGGATCCAAAACCGCTGTACAGATTGAAAAAGGAAGCAGTGAAAGATGTGAGACCGAGATTGAAAAAGGCAAAAATGCCAGTGAGTGGATGTTTGGATGTTCAAAAAGGCACAGACAAAGGAGAAAAATAGCAAGTGAATAAATGGCGTCTGAGAGAGTGCAGCAGGATGAAAGTAAGGTGTATTATGAATGTTTTGATGCTTAAAAGTCCGACTATGACTGACACATTACCGCCACGGTCATACCTTTGTATAAACAGAGACCCAGACAAGACAGATGGACTTCTAAACACCATGGTCAGACAAACCCAGACTGGAGAAATACTTGTATGACCTGTGCTGCAACCCGACCTAAGAGAACTGCACTGAATCCTGTCCAGACAAGATCACATGTAGTGACATAAGAAGCTGATACAGGATTGTGGTTGGTGGATAGTGGGGACATTAACTTTTGGGAGTAGGCTGACAGTAATCCTTTTGGGAAGGAGCTGTAGACCAGCATGTCATGTCACCCCCAACCAGTCATCTAGTCACCCCCACCACCAGAGAACCAACCCAATCAGGTAGGGTAAAACAGATACAGGAGTATTATCCCTGGAGGCCCTCTGACTAGCTAGCTACGCTAAAACAATTGGCTGACCCTAAGAACCAACCTTTCCCATTTTACAGACAGATAAAGACAATATGATGGACGCATAAGTGCACCTGGGCAGACCTAGGGAGTAAGTGAGCACAAAAGCAGGTGACGTACTAGGATGCAAATTAAGACTTTTACAGATGTACTTTAAACGGTTACAGCTGAAATGGGCAGACATGGGGTACAGTCCAGTAAACCCCCTTGATGTTAAATATTGGTAAATACATTCATTGACGGTATGACCAAAGACTTATGAGATGCGGTACAGAGAGCCAGACCTGAATGGAGAAATGTAGATCCAAAATATCTCCTGAAGGTTCCTAAAGGAGTTGAACAAACTAGGACAATAAGACCACGTGTCATGTATGCTGGAGTACAAGGAAAACAGTAGAGACGTAGTGAGGGACCTAAGGACTTAGAAACAGTAAAGTGCTGGAATTGTGGAGAAAATGGACACTCAGACCAATTTACCACTTCCTTCACCTTCAGACTAGGAAACTGACAACCCAGTGACAAATGTGTGCCCTGTTCTTGTCCCCTCCGGACCTGGTCCTTCCTTGATGACCACCATACCAATGCCGGGAGGGAAAGAGACAGAATTCTTGATTGACACGGGGGCAGCCGGAACTGTGATACACAAAGACTTGATAATGCCAGACATGATTACTGACGAGACTGTGGAATGCGTGAGTGTAGAGGGACAAGCGACTGAAGCCCCTATGACTAAACAAATAAGACTAGAATCACGAGACAGCCAAGAAGTGCTTACAAACTTATTGTTAGTAACAATACCCCTATGAATTTGCTGAGAGCAGAGTTGAGTGCTGGCTAGGCCATCATACAGTACTCTCCTGAGGGTATTACAGTCACAAGTCCCCTTTCATATAAACAATTGGGGTAGAGGGACTCCAGGGTCTTCCACATGCACATTATACCACAGGTAAATCATGCCCAATTATAGTTACACTTAATTCCAATCATTTGCTAGTTTAGTAGTTTTCTTGCACAAGATGGTATAGTTACTGTGTATTTCTAGGTTGTCTTCATATGATATATAGTTTTTAGCCATTCATTATATTGGCCCAAACCATAGTCACTGTTTATTTGTCTTTTCCACTTCCTATACCTTATTGCAAGCAACTGGTATTAATATTTGGTATTTTTCAAATCTCTTCTTTTTGTATTTGGAACTGTTAGTTATGGATTTATATAGGGCTGCTACATTCTTAGAATAAGCTTGTGCTTTGCTGTGCCCTATGGCATTGTGCTCTCCCATTTTATGACTCAGTATCTTTCGTAATTATATATATTTTCATATGTATAATTTTCTGTTGCTAACATATTTTGTGAATCAAATTTAGTTCTCTTAAGAGGTACTCTACCCAATCAAATACGGGTATAAATAATATTTGGACATTAGTGACTGATATATATAAACACTTGTGTAATATTTCAAAAATGGTGTATATGGCAAGAGTAGTGAAAGTAACACCTGACACCAAAATGTCTGAGGACAGGGAAAAGAGTCAGGTGCCAGACACCGTTTGGGCAAGGGGAAAATCTGATGTGGGTCGGCTGCCCATTCCCCTTGTTATGATTAAATTAAAAGAAGGAACCACTCCTCTTTGGTTAAAGCAATACCTCTTTGACCCTAGTCAAATCAATGGCCCTGAGCAGGGATATTAAAGAGTATGTTAAGGCAGGGGTTCTAGTGCAAAGATCTTCCCTATGCAACACCCCTTTTGTATCCCATTAAGAAGAAAAAGGACCCAAGGGTTCCCCTGACACAGAATAGTTCATAACCTACAGGCCATTAATGATGTTGCAGTGAGTGTGATCTCAATTGTCCCTAATACACACACCGTACGGTCACAAAATGTTTCACAGTCATTACATTGGCAAATGCATTCTTCTCTGTACCCCTGCACTCAAACTGACAGTATCTTTTCTCTTTTACTCGCGAAGGTAAACAATAATGTTGGACGGTCCTCCCACAAGGGGGAAAGAACTCCCCAACCATCTATTCAACAGCGATGGCAGGGATTCTTGAGCAGTGGCAACCACCTCATCCACAGACTGTACTATTGCAGTACGTGGATGAACTCTTGCTCTGCTGCCCGGACCAGACTGCAGTTTCCTTGCTGTGTTTCTTGGCAGAGAAGGGTTGCAAGGTCTCACGTGACAAATTACAGTATTGCAAACAAAAGGTGACATTTTTAGGACATTGTATTGCTGAATGTACAAGACACCTGACTGAAGACAGAAAACAGGCAATACTGAATCTCCCTTTACCCAGGTCACACCAGCATTTACGCATTTCCCTAGGTTTGGTGACCTACTGTAGGCCTTGGATAAGGTCTGCTTCACAAATGATGCAACCACTCTATGACAGGTTGTCATAAAACCCCTGCAATCTCACTCAAGAAGCAATTGATTCCTTCTATTCTCTGAAGCTGCTCATTGTGTCAGCCCCGGCCTTAGGCATTCCAAACTATGATCAGCCATTTTTCTTATTTTGCACAGAGCAGGGAGGACATGCTACCGCAGTACTGACACAACAACATGGAGAAGAACAGAGACCAATAACTTACTACTCAGCACAATTAGACCCAGTGATTAGAGGGTCTCCTACGTGTGTCCGTGTTGTAAGAGCTGCTGTATTACTGTTAGGCATGTGAGCTCACACTGACTTTTTCTTTTGACAATTTGTTCCCCACATGACATTAATGCCATACTCGTACAAGTTCAACCAAACCATCTGTCCATGGCTAGACAGATCAGACTTGAATGTGCTCTAATACTAATTTAATGAATACGTCACCCTCAAAAGATACAATGTTCTGAATCCAGCCACTCATCTGCCTGTGGATTCAGAAAAGGGGGAATTGGTGACAGCATTAGAAAAAAAAAAAAAAAAAGTACTCTGGTACGTTGACATGACGCACAAACATGACTGCATAGGAACTGATGAGTCAGGAGACAGTATGTTTTACATATTGTAAGGTTTCTCTTACTGAGAGTGTTGGGGGACACTCGCTTGACCGCAATATTTAAGCACACAGCACGGGTTTATAAAAGAAAGCAGTCCATATGGTTTAATAAGCCACATAAACCGGGTTAAACACAGTTCATTACATAGAACACAACAGGCACGAACAGTCTCTTTGGTACCTGACAGGAGCTCCTGCTCCACCTTGCCGACTCTTCCAACAGCCTTTTGGGTTAGCTGCCTAACGGGGATCACCAACTCGCCTGGTCCATACACAGTAGTCAGTCCAGATCTCACCGAAGGACTCCAGCTTCCCCACACTCTGTTAACACTCTTCTGGGTAAGCTGCCTAACGGGGATCCCCGACTTGCCTGTCCGGCACACAGTAGTCAGTCCGGACCTCACCGAGGGACTGCAGCTTCCCCACACAGTAACAGTCACTGGCTCCGCAGATCCTGGTCCTCACCTCGTTACCACAGGTCCTGGACCCCGTCCTCCACCTGTCAGCTTAGGTCCTGGACCCCGTCCTCCACCTATCAGCTTAGGTCCTGGACCCCGTCCTCCACCTGTCACAACAGGTCCTGGACCCCGTCCTCCACCTATCAGCTTAGGTCCTGGACCCCGTCCTCCACCTATCAGCTTAGGTCCTGGACCCCGTCCTCCACCCGTTACCTCAGGTTACCAGGATCACGCCGGTGACTTAGTCCACGTTCTCAGGTGCATACAGGACCCCAGTCATTCCTGGGCCAATCCAGCACCATTCGGGACCCTAGTCATTCCTAGGACAGTCCCGCACCGGTCAGGTCTCACGGTCTCAGGTGCTCTCCGGACCCTAGTCGTTCCTAGGCCAATCCAGCAGCATTCGGGACCCTAGTCATTCCTAGGACAGTCCCGCACCGACCGTCTCAGGTGCACACAGGACCCTAGTCATTCCCAGGACGATCCTGCACCTTCACCAGTCAGGTCCATACACAGGTTCCACACAGGAACCACACAGGACCTACCGGACACACCTCCCATGTGACCCACATCCTGGTCACATTATATACCTGAAACCACACCCCAGGATGTGTGTGTGGATGTGTGGCTAGTCTGACCCTCCCGTCTCTCATGACTAGCCTAGTAAGTCACCCAAACTTAACTATACACATTACAAAAACACTTGAGGGACTACAGGTCCCAGCATAAACACAAAACATCAGACTTACTACGCAGATTCCCTCTGCGACACATATCGGCCATTCACAACACTGCCGATTACAGGTTCACCATGAATATCACCACAACAGATACGCCTCCATGCATATCTCACAGAGCGCACAGAGCGCCCCCTTGCTACCACAGGGGTCACTACACCATCACATATATCACAATATGTTCATGAAAAACTGTTCCTAATGCATATTTTGAGGTTTTTACCTTTGTAGATGGCTCCAGATACCACCAGGATGGGCGATTCTACACTGAACATGCAGTAGTATCCTCACATGTGGTAATCCGAGTTGAACCACTCCCTCCTCACATGTCGGTGCAGGAGGCAGAGTTAAAGGCACTCACTGAGGCGTGTAGAGCTGCTGCAGGTAAAGTCGCTAACATTTACACAGATTTGTATTATGCATGGGGAATATCCCATGATTATCACCCTGTCTGGAGAAGCAGAAAGTTTCTTACATCAGCCGGTAAGCCCATTAAAAATGCAGAGCTGGTGAAACAAGTAGTGGAAGCATTGACGTTACTAGTCCAGGTTGGCATCGTCAAGGTAACAGCACACACGAACGGTGACTCTGTGGAGGTAGAGGGCAACAGAAGGGCGGACGAGGCTGCTAAATTAGCAGCAAGGCGGCCTAGGGAGCAGTGGACGGTGGCGGAGAGTCAGCGTATTCCAGCCACACTGAGCATAGATGTCCTTAAATCCCTCCAGCTGCCCAAACAGAGAAGGAACACGGGGGAGAATGGGAGCTGAGCTGAACTCAAAAGGAGTTTTGGGAGAATAAGGATAAATTGTATATACCAAGGTCCCTGTTCCTAATAATGGCGCAAGCAACACCTGGCCCCACTCACACCTCAAAATGTCACATGTGTCCATGATAGATGCCTTCTGGATCGCTCCTGGTTTCAGTTACGCAGCAGCAAAGCTGGTACGGTCATGCCTCATCTGTGCACAGCACAACCCTGGTAAAACAGTAAAAATCCCTAAGAAAGCGACACCCAGGCCTCTCTACCCGTTTCAGAGACTGCAGACTTACTACATACAGCTACCCAAGGTAGGAGTGTGTGAAAAATGTCCTAGTATGTGTAGATCTCTTCTCTGGTTGGCTGGAAGCCTATCCGGTAAAATGTGAAAATGTTAAAGCGACTGCAGACAAACTATTGAAAGAACTGATCTGCAGGTATGGTGTCCCAGAAACCATAGAGAGCGATAGGGGCACATACTTCACGGGAAAAATATTGAGGGAAGTCATGCAGGCCCTGGGAGTACAGCAAGCATATCATGCACCATATAGACAACAAAGTAGTGGGTAAGTGGAGAGACTAAATGGGACACTTAAACTGAAAATTCAGAGGCCATGGCAGACACAGGAAAGAGCGGGGTAGAGTGCTTGTTTCTTGCACTCTTGTTAGTCAGACACACTCAAAATAGAAAGACAGGCTTGTCTCCTTTTGAAGTCCTGTTTAGTAGTTTGCCAGAGACTGGTCTGTACTTCCCACAGGTGCTACAAATGCAACACGGTGCTATAACAGCCCATGTCCAGGCCTTGCAGAAAAAAACTTAATGTGGTGCATAAACATGTGTTTTCATCCATTCCAGATCTTAATGCCAGTGCAGACGCACATCTGCTGAATCCAGGTGATTGGGTGGTCATACACAGAGACGTGAGAAGGAGCATATATCCACGATTTGACGGCCCGCTGTAAAGTGCAGCTGACCACATTCACTTGAGGGAACGCCCACCTGGATCCATGCCAGTCACTGCAAAAAGATCTTTTCACTAGCAGAAAGACTGTTGTTTTAATCACCTTGCTGGCAGTGGTAGGATGTTTGCACCTTACAGAGACACTGAATACACTTTTAAATGTCTACAAGGACAAAAACTGCTGGACTGTTGGATCTGTACACACAGCCCAGTATCTGCAAGGACTATGCTGTACTTTGCCATACCCCAGGAGCCAAAGAAGGTATTAACACCACACTGCATACACAATGAGACTTGGACTCAGATTTTCTTGGTTCCTTAAGGGTACTGTCACACAGTGGCACTTTTGTCGCTACGACGGTACGATCCGTGACGTTCCAGCGATATCCATACGATATCGCTGTGTCTGACACACAGCAGCGATCAGGGACCCTGCTGAGAATCGTACGTCGTAGCAGATCGTTTGGAACTTTCTTTCATCGCTGGATCTCCCGCTGTCATCGTTGGATCGGTGTGTGTGACACCGATCCACCGATGTGTTCGCTTGTAACCAGGGTAAACATCGGGTTACTAAGCGCAGGGCTGCGCTTAGTAACCCGATGTTTACCCTGGTTACCATCGTAAAAGTAAAAAAAAAAAAAACAGTACATACTCACATTCCGGTGTCCGTCAGGTCCCTTGCAGTCTGCTTCCCGCTCTGACTGACTCCCGGCCGGAAAGTAAGCAGAGCACAGCGGTGACGTCACCGCTGTGATCTGCTTTCACTTTACAGCGGCACTCAGTCAGAGCGGGAAGCAGACTGCGAGGGACCCTGACGGACACCGGAATGTGAGTATGTAGTGTTTTTTTTTTTTACTTTTACGATGGTAACCAGGGTAAACATCGGGTTACTAAGCGCGGCCCTGCGCTTAGTAACCCGATGTTTACCCTGGTTACCCGGGGCCCTCGGCATCGTTGGTCGCTGGAGAGCGGTCTGTGTGACAGCTCCCCAGCGACCACACAACGACTTTCCAACGATCACGGCCAGGTCGTATCGCTGGTCGTGATCGTTGGAAAGTTGCAGAGTGTGACAGTACCCTAAGGTTCTTAATAAGACTAATACAATATAGAGACTCCTTTTTAAATCCAGCCGATTGGCTTAGCGGCCTAGAGGGAGGATTATTTTTGACTTGACTTGACAGACTTGTATGCAAATTTTGTTGCTTTGCTTATTGTTTTATGTAGCTGTAAAAGCGCTAATATATGTATTACCTAAGGCTGAACCTTCTGTAGTGTATCATAAGCCCCGTATGGCCACTGCTGACGGGGGAGGTGAGTGTCCACACTGAGGGTGGATGGGCGAAGAAGGTAGAAAGCCCCCTTGTGGGTACTAGACCCATGAGACAGTAGCTCATTTGTGGACATCAGCTAACCCCGTAGCAAAGGTTATACCATTTACAAAAGGGGGAAATTGTTATAGAAGGGTTAATAGTTTGCCTTTAAGTGCCCCTTGCCTTTAAGTGTTAGAATTACTAGAATCTGTTGACGCAGTAGTCTGATGGTCTCCTCTTCAAGGAGACTATACTTCTTATCATGTATGCTTTCAATAGTCAGCCACAACATGGTCTGAGTTATGGTAAATAAAGTATGACCCTGGGTGATGGTGGGGGCTACATGAGTTACATTGAAATGTATTTGGTGTAAATGGTATACAGCATTGCCTTGGTTTTAGTATATCAGATAAAAGTGACTTGCTCACAGGAATATGTGTGAGGTGTCCTTTGTCTCCAAGCGCGCTTGTAAAATGACGGGCGTAATTCCACAATTAGGCCTCACTGGTGATCTGGCGTGCTGACATTTGGGTCAGAATGAAAACAGCTACGACACTACCTACTTCCTTTAATTCTCCAAATGCTTTCTTTTTGTCACTTATTGGGCCCCTTACAGCTCTATTTAGCCATATTGGTTTCCTCCTATTTCTAGTATGTTTATTCCCATATGGTATATACTGTGCACAGGTCCTATCCAGGATGCTAATAAACGTCTCCCATTTTCTTTGTGTATTTTTGTGTCTCAGGATATCGTCCCAGTTAATTGCACCAAAATCATCTCTCATCCGTTGGAAATTTGCCCTCCTGAAGTTTAGTGTCCTTGTAACCCCCCTACTACACATCTTATTAAAGGATACACGAAAACTTATTATTTGATGATCACTATTCCCCAAGTGACCCCCAACCCTTATATTTGATATGCGGTCTGGTCTGTTTGTTAATATTAGGTCTAGCAGTGCCCCCCTTCTTGTTGGGTCCTGAACCAGTTGTGAAAGGTAATTGTCTCTCATAGTTGTCAAAAACCGATTACCTTTGCTGGAACTCTGCAGGTTTCTGTTCCCCAATCTATTTCAGGGTAGTTGAAGTCCCCCATAATAATGACTTCTCCTTGAGTCGCAGCTTCATCTATTTGCTTTATGAGGATATTCTCCATTGCTTCCATTATTTTTGGAGATTTATAACAAACCCCTATCAGTAATTTATTATTTTTTCCTCCTCCCCTTATCTCCACCCACAGGGACTCTACATTTTCATTAAATTCACCTATATTATCACGCCGGATGGGTTTTAAGGATGATTTTACATACAGACACACCCCTCCCCCTCACTTATCTGTACGGTCATTTCTGAAAAGGCTATAGCCCTGCAAGTTAACAGCCCAGTCATGGCTCTCATCCAGCCATGTTTCAGATGTCCCCACAATGTCATAATTATGCTCCAACAACATTAATTCTAATTCGTCCATTTTGTTGGTGAGGCTTCTGGCATTAGTATACATGCACTTGATGTTCCTATCTGTACCTCTATTCTTTCTTAAATTATCAACTGTTCTAAGCCCACCCCCCATGCCACCGCCAACTTCATTATTTGTGCCCAGGTCTCTATCTGCCCTATCTTCCCCTCCTGTAAATTGAATACCCTCCCCCCCAATCCCTAGTTTAAACACTCCTCCAACCTTCTAGCCATTTTCTCCCCCAGCACAGCTGCACCTTCCCCATTGAGGTGCAGCCCATCCCTAGCATAGAGCCTGTAGCCCACTGAGAAGTCGGTCCAGTTCTGCAGGAACCCAAACCCCTCCTTCCTACACCAATTCTTGAGCCACTTATTAACCTCCCTAATCTCCCGTTGGCTCTCTGGCGTGGCACAGGCAGTATTTCGGAAAAAAACACGTTGGAGGTCCTTGCTTTCAGCTTGCAGCCTAATTCCCTGAAATCATCTTTAAGGACCTTCCACCTACCTCTAACTTTGTCATTTGTGCCAATGTGCACCATGACCGCTGGGTCCTCACCAGCCCCTCCCAGTAATCTGTCCACCTGATCAGCGATATGTTGGACTCGAGCGCCACGTAGGCAGCACACCGTCTGACGATCCCTGTCTTTGTAACAGATTGCCCTATCTGTTCCCCTAATAATTGAGTCCCCCACTACCAGCACCTGTCTGGCCTGTACTGCTCTCCTATTTCCCTCCTTACTTTAGCAGTCACTCCTCCGGCTTTCCGAGGACATGCCTGGCTGCAGCAGTGCTACCCCTCTACTGGCACCCCCCTCATCTGCCAACTTAGCAAACTTATTGGGGTGTGCCAGATCAGGACTAGCCTCCCTGGCACTCTTCCCTCTACCCCGCTTTCTGAATGTCACCCAGCTATCTACTTCACTGTCCTGCAGCTCCATCCTACCATCCCCTCTCATCTATCCCATTGAGCGTCTGCTCAGTGAGCAGAAGACTCATCTCCATATTGTCTATGGATCTCAGTGTTGCCAACTGCACATTTAGATCCAGAATCTGGGCTTCCAAATGTTCAACATGCTCACATCTCGCACAGCAGTATGCACCCTCGACCGGCTGATCAAGGACTGCATACATGTGGCAAGATGTGCACTGGATGGCATTAACAATAGTGGAGCACATTTCCTAATGGGGATTGCACCACACAGAAATGTTAAATAAAAATAAATACAAAGTATTAATAAAATACAGACAGCAATTCCTCCCTTGGAAACTCCCTGATTCCAAAGTCACTGAATCACAAGTCACACTTATCGCCGTTCACATTTATACTCAGGTAACACTCAGCTCGCTCCCACTCGCTAAGCTGAAGATTTAAAGATTTTTTTTTTCCCCTCAGCAACAATCCACCTTGCTGTTCTCTACCAAAAAGGACTTGAGTCCCAAACAGCTGACCCTGATAACCCCTTAATTATGAGCCCCCACCCTAAGTAAACCCCTTGTGAATATAGCTACTCCCAATTCAGCAACTCACACCAATTCACACAGGTATTTGTTAAAGGCTTTCCAAATACCTCTTCACTGAATCACAAGTCACACTTACCGCCGTTCACACTTATGCTCAGGTCACACTCAGCTCGCTGACACTCGCTAAGCTGAAGATTTAAAGATTTTTTTTTCTCCCCTCAGCAACAATCCACCTTGCTGTTCAATGCTCTACCAAAAAGGGGCTGGAAAGGAGAGGAGATGAGACGCTGGTAAGGAGAGGAGATGAGAGGCTGGTAAGGAGAGGAGATGAGAGGCTGGTAAGGAGAGGAGATGAGAGGCTGGAAAGGAGAGGAGATGAGAGGCTGGTAAGGAGAGGAGATGAGAGGCTGGTAAGGAGAGGAGATGAGAGGCTGGAAAGGAAAGGAGATGAGGCTGGAAAGGAGAGGAGATGAGAGGCTGGAAAGTAGAGGAGATGAGAGGCTGGTAAGGAAAGGAGATGAAAGGCTGGAGAGGATATGAGAGGCTGGTAAGGAGAGGAGATGAGAGGCTGGAAAGAAGAGGAGATGAGAGGCTGGAAAGGAGAGGAGATGAGAGGCTGGAAAGGAGAAGAGATGAGAGGCTGGAATGGAGAGGAGATGAGAGGCTGGAAAGGAGAGGAGATGAGAGGCTGGAAAGGAGAGAAGAGAGGCTGTTGAGGGGAGGCTGCTGAGGAGAGGAGATGAGAGGCTGGTCTCATGCTGTATATGGGGAGGCTGTGTGGGGCTCATGCTGTATATAGGGAGGCTGTATGGGGCTCATGCTGTATATGGGGAGGCTGTGTGGGGCTCATGCAGTATATAGGGAGGCTGTGTTGGGCTCGTGCTGTATATGGGAAGGCTGTGTGGGGCTCATGCTGTATATGGGGAGGCTGTGTGGGGCTCATGCAGTATATAGGGAGGCTGTGTGGGGCTCGTGCTGTATATGGGTAGGCTGTGTGGGGCTCATGCTGTATATAGGAAGGCTGTGTGGGGTTCATGCTGTATATAGAGAGGCTGTGTGGGGCTCATGCTGTATATAGGGAGGCTGTGTGGGGCTCATGCTGTATATATGGAGGCTGTGTGGGGCTCATGCTGTATATAGGGAGGCTGTGTGGGGCTCATGTTGTATATAGGGAGGCTGTGTGGGGCTCATGCTGTATATAGGGAGGCTGTGTGGGGCTCATGCTATATATAGGGAGGCTGTGTGGGGCTCATGCTGTATATAGGGAGGCTGTGTGGGGTTCATGCTGTATATGGGGAGGCTGTGTGGGGCTCATGCTGTATATGGGGAGGCTGTGTGGGGCTCATGCATTATATGGGGAGGCTGTGTAGGGCTCATGCCATGTATATGGGGAGGCTGTGTGGGCTCATGCTGTATATGGGGAGGCTGTGTGGGGCTCATGCTGTATATAAGGGGCTGTGGGGGGTTTAAAGATATATAGGGGGTGTCAGCATACTTAATTCTGCTCAATATTAAGTGATACAATTAATATTAATTAATATTGAGTAGAATTATTTTCATGCTAATGGTTCGGCCTCCACAACAGCCATGGTCTTTCATCTGGCCCCTCGGGAAAATAAATTGCCCACCCTTGATCTAGAGACATAAGGGTACCTAAGGGTATGTGTCCACGTTCAGGATTGCTTCAGGATTTTTTCAGGATTTTATGCAGGTAAAATCCTGACCAAATCTGCACCTGAGGTCACTGGCAGGTCACCTGCGTTGTCCTTGAGTTTTTTCTGCAATGTAAGGACATGCTGCGTTCTTAGGGTATGTGTCCACGGTCAGTAAACGCTGCTTGTTTGACGCTGCGCAGAGCTGCAGCGTCAAACACGCAGCGTCCAGATGTTCCAGCATAGTGGAGGGGATTTTTTGAAATCCCGTGTCCACTATGCGTGGAAACACGCACGCGTCGGCCCTGCGACTCCGGACATGCTGCGCGTCTTTTCAGATCGCAGCATGTCCGTGTTACCTGCGGCGACGCTGCGTCGCTGCAAGTAATATCACAGGGCGCTATGCGAGGGTGCAATGATCCCGGATGTGTACAGTTAACACATCCGGCATCATCGCGTCCCAGAAAGGGGGCGGGGCTTAGCGCCGAGCGGCTTCGCCGCTCCGGTGATACCGCCGGCCATCCTGAACGTGGACACGCACCCTTAAAAGACATACCGCATGTGAGTTTTCTCGGGTGTGCCGCATGCGTCTTTTACTGCATAGTGGAGACAGTATTTCATGAAATCCCCTCCACTATGCTGTAACATCTGGACGCTGCGTTTTTTATGCATGCTGCTCAATGTTGCATCAAAAACGCAGCGTTTCCTGAACGTGGACACATACCCTTAAAGTCAACTTTGCTTCATAAAAAAACACATTTGATGTAGCACTCACAGCACTGCTGTATTGAAACAAATTGCAACAGTGGCTGCCTGCAAGATGGAATCTGAAGCTGAGAGGAACCTGCAGATGTGGCAGTTATAACCACACATAGCTCTGCGGTAAGATCGGGAGAGCAGAGAGCAGCAACTACATGTCTCACACTGGTAATGCCCCTTTCTATTTAAAACAAGCTCTGGAGGCAGATTCACATGCAGATCAGTGCTTAAGCCATAGCCCTGAACAGCTCAGTTACAAATAGGAAAAATGCAGAAGTCTCTGGACCATATCAAGGTATTTTTTTTTAGCTTTCTATGATCTGCGTGTCCATATAGATGGCTTAGATATGTTGCTTCTTCTGCCAAGTACCCCTTTAAAGGGGCCAGGCACCAAATAAAACCTGTCAGTTGTTTCACACTGACCACACTACAGGGAAGCATGTATCAGAGCTTGGCTGCATGATTGCAACCAGCTATGTTTGTCTCTGAAATGCTTAGACATATCATAGAATAATAGAACTCTAGCATTGGAAGTGACCTCCAGGGTCATTTTGTCCAACCCCCTGCTCAATGCAGGATTCACTAAACCATCTCTGACAGATGTCTGTCCAGCCTCTATTTGAAGAGTTCCACTGAAGGAGAACTCACGACCTCTTGTGGCAGCCTGTTCCACTTACTGATCACTGTCAAAAAGTTTTTTCTAATATCTATTTGGTATCTTCTACCTTTCAGTTTCATTCCATTGCATTTCGTGTTTCCATGTGCTAGTGAGAATAATGATGATCCCTCTACACTGTGACATCCCTTCATATATTTGTAGATAGCTATTAAATCTCCTCTTAGGGTATGTGTCCACGTTCAGGCTTGCTTCAGGCTTTGGTCAGGATTTTATGCAAGTAAAATCCTGACCAAAACTGCACCTGAGGTCACTGGCAGGTCACCTTCGGTGTGCCTGCGTGTTTTGCTCATTGTAGCAACATGCTGCGTTTTGAAAAAACGCACCGCGCATGCGTTTTCGCGGCAAAAACACATGCGTTTTTTAACGCATAGTGGAGTCGGGATTTCATGAAATCCCCTCCACTATGCTGTAACATCTGGACGCTGCGTTTTTGACGCTGCAGAAAAACGCAGCGTCAAAAACGCAGCGTTTCCTGAACGTGGACACATACCCTAAGCCTTCTTCTTTGCCTTCTTTTTTTGCAAGCTAAACATTCCCAGATTGTTCTGTCCAGCCACATAATTGATGTCTAGAAAGTTTAGTCATTTTTTTATGTCTCCATTATTACAGACATTGTATTTTTTGTGTGCATTAATCCTTCATATATTTCATATTGTAAGGTAACAGCACCACTTACTGGCCATTTAATGCATAGATTCTAGTTTAATTTGTAATGTCTTGTGGGAAGTTCCTAGGGCATTGTGGGATTGTTCCTGTTGCATCATGGTCTTATTATGACACTGTGAACAGCAGCCATTATTCCTCCATGTGTCTTAGGCTACTTTCACACTAGCGTTAACTGCAATACGTTAAAATGCGTCGTTTTGCAGAAAAAACGCATCCTGCAAAAGTGTTTGCAGGATGCGTTTTTTCCCTATAGACTTGTATTGGCGACACATTGCGACGGATTGTCATACGTCGTGTCCGTCGTACGACGTATGCGTCGAAATTTGGTGACACGTCGTCGGCAAAAAACGTTGATTGTAACGTTTTTTGTCTCCGCCTAAAAAACGTGTTGTGACGCATCCGGCGGCATGCGTCGTTGGCTACAATGGAAGCCTATGAGCGACGGATGTGTCGGGACACGTCGTACGACGCAATGCAGCGCTGCAATACATTTTTTTACACTGAGCATGCTCAGAAGCTGGATTTTGTTGCCAATTGGCCAGACACCCCCAAATCTATATAAACCTGGCCTGGGCCTTCAACCCCACATATGCCAGCAAGACTCCAGGCTGCCAGCAAGACTCCAGGCTGCCAGCAAGACTCCAGCCACCATAGAGCTAGTGTGAGTATTGCAATTTTTGTGTGCATCTGTGTGCCTGTGCATTTGTGTGTGTATGAGGTACTGACTACAGCAAGAGCTTAAAACCTGAAGAGAACCAGAGGCCTGCCATTGTCCTGCAACAGCCAGTGCCATGCTAGAGTCCAGATCCACCCTGATGCCAGCCACTGTGAAGACATCCAGCCGGAGGACTGCCAACCTTTTTTACGTGTATGTGTGTATGTGTGTGCGTATGCGTCTTCTGTTTGGGTCCACCTTTGTGCCTTTGTTGTACATATGTGTATTTGCATAAAGCTTATGTGCTTTTGTGTGTGTGTGTGTGTGTGTGTGTGTGTATTTTTGTACGGCTGTGTGCTTTTGTATGTATGTCTTCATGCGCCTGCACCTTATTATGCCTTCACCAATCTTATGCCTGTTCATGTGGGAGGGTATGTGTCCACGTTCAGAATTGCATCAGGATTTGGTCAGGATTTTCCATCAGTATTTGTAAGCCAAAACCAGGAGTGGGTGATAAATGCAGAAGTGGTGCATGTTTTTCTATTATACTTTCCCTCTAATTGTTACACTCCTGGTTTTGGATTACAAAAACTGATGGAAAATCCTGACCAAATCCTGATGCAATCCTGAATGTGGACACATACCAGGCATGTTTGTGTGCGTCTTGTTGATTGCATGTGCATTTGTCCATGCCTTAATTGGTTAATTGCCTTTTTCTGATGTATTTATTCAGTATAGTGGTGTGTGCAGCATGTGGTTTAAATGTGTTTTTTTTTTTTTCTCAATTAATTTTTTTTTTTTTTTAAATCGGATGTATTTTTGCAAAGTCTAGTGGTCTGCAGCTTGTGGTTTGAATGTGTGAGCGTGCTTTTTTTTTTTTTTTTTTCTATTTAAAAGTGTTGATTTTCTTATTACTGTTGAAACCATTCGCAGTTGATGTACTTGTATTTAAAATAAAGAGCATTTCAGCTCCTAATTGTGATGTTAACAAAAAAAAAGAAAAAAAAAGAAAATAATAAAATGTTTATTAAAATAATGTCCGTAGTATCATTTCAGAAAGGTAAATTTAAAACTGGTGTATGTACCAATGGTTACACATGCAATACAGAGTTGGTTGAGGGGTCTTTTTTTAATAAAGGTTATACTTTAAAGGTTTTTTGGGGGAGGTTATTTTTGAAAATAAAATGTGGTAAAGATATTTTTACATGGTGGGTTCACATTTAAAAATTTTTTTTTGGGACATGGAAATGAATGGTATAACGTTCCCTTTTTTTTTGGTTTTTGTGTTCACCTTTAATGATCTTTTCTCACATCATTTTAGCAGGGTGTTTATCGTTAAACATTACCTAGTTCAAGGGGTGGTCTAACTATAAATCCATTATACTTATTACAGATACACCAGGGACCAGGACCACAGCCGCCGCCTGTGTTCCCCACCAGGACAAGCCCACCAGGACAGCCCACCAGGACCACAGCCACAAATCTTGAAAAGTACGTTTTGAAGACCCCAAATCTGCTACTTCAATGTGTAGAGCAGATTGCAAGTGTCTTTTTAACTTACAGAGACCCCAGGACCACAGCCGCCGCCTGTGTTCCCCACCAGGACCAGCCCACCAGGACAGCCCACCAGGACCACAGCCACAAATCTTGAAAAGTAAGTTTTGAAGACCCCAAATCTGCTACTTCAATGTGTAGAGCAGATTGCAAGTGTCTTTTTAACTTACAGCGACCCCAGGACCACAGCCGCCGCCTGTGTTCCCCACCAGGACCAGCCCACCAGGACAGCCCACCAGGACTACAGCCACAAATCTTGAAAAGTAAGTTTTGAAGACCCCAAATCTGCTACTTCAATGTGTAGAGCAGATTGCAAGTGTCTTTTTAACTTACAGAGACCCCAGGACCACAGCCGCCGCCTGGCTAACGCAACAATGTCCTCTTCTGACAGCCCTCCTCCACAGCAACAGCGTGTATCGGTAAGTTAACACAAAAAATGGTTTTTTTTTTGTTTTTTTTTTGGTTTTTAAAATTACATTTTTTGTTGATCACTACATGCATAAATTATGTTTAAACAGGAAGCTGAATCAGATGAGGAGCTGTCAGAAGGGGACGAGACGGGTGGAGAGATGCAAGTAGAGGAGGAACCAAGTGTAAGTAGTGGTGAAACAGTTGCTTCACACATCACACTGCACAATACACAAAACAGATTTTCATACACAGAAAACATATGCCTACATTACAGAGAATTTGTTTCCTTTATTTCAGCCTCCTGCTGCTCCTGCTGCTGCTGAACAGTCAGCAAACCGTGAAGGTTCTCCCAGCCGCTCCCAGAGTCGGCGGAATCGTCGCCGCGGTCGGCCATCAGTGAGTTTTTTTTTGGGGGGGGATTCTGTTGGTACTTTTGTGTTTCTGTGTACTAATTTTTTTGTTTTTCTTCTTCTTTTTTTGCACAGGCTTCACAGCATGCTCCCGCAGAAGCTAGGTTCTGTAGAAGGACGTAGATCTGGGGATTTATTATGATGGAATATAGGCTGAACTGGATGGACAAATGTCTTTTTTCGGCCTTACTTACTAACTAAGACTTTGATGATGACATTGACATCGACAGTCTCATCGAGGAGGTTCGCGAGCGGGAGCCGCTGTGGAACATGGCTGACCGCAGCCATGCCGATAGCGGTGTAACCCGTCGGCTCTGGGACAAAGTGTGCCATAACATCTTTCCAAGGTGGGAGGACCTTCATCCACAGCAGCAGAGCAAACTATGTAAGTATTCACTTTTCAGTGATGTTTTGAGCTGACTGTAATGTATTGCATTTACCAATTTTTTTTTTCTTTTTATTCTTGTCTTCACAGGTGGAAAGGTTAGGAAGCGGTGGCGGTCACTGAGGGATCGCTTTAAGAGGGAATTTAACGTGGAGATGCAGGCCCCGAGTGGCTCAGCAGGAAGTAAGAGGAGCAGATATAAACACGGCCCTGCCCTCTCCTTCCTGAGGCGAACAATGCTGAGCAGAGTGTAAGTATTCTACAGCCCACTAATAACCATGTTAACCTGTCTAACTTAGTTTGGTTTCAGTCAGGGCTTTTTCATATCAATATATTAATTTTTGTTTGTTTTTTCTTTCACAGCACATTCTCCAGCCACCGGGTGCCTGCATCTTCCTCTGCGCCCTCTGGAGCGATCCCTCCTAAATCCGCCACTGAGGGCCACGTCAGTAGGCCCCACACCTCTGACCCCTCTGCCCCCTCCACTTCATCCGCCCCAAGCAGTGGAGCATTATTGCAGCCTTCCTTGCTCGCATCTGATGCTCAACAGATAGCATTCCCTTTACCCCACCCCTCTGATCCTGCCACCTCTAGACCACCATTAGGTTCATGGCGGCAGCGACAGAGGGGTCAGGAAAGGAGCTATGCTCCTGAGTTCTTACATCTGAATGAAGCCTTCCAAAGCTCTTTCAAAATTTTGGGAGAGCAAGTGACTGCTGGTTTCAACATGGTGCAATCACGCATCAGTGAAACAAGCCATGAAACCAGCAGTTGCTTGGATAGGCTGCATTCAGCTGTAAGTCCAGATCCGGCCAATCTTTTTTTTCAATCCATGCTCAGGAGCATGGAAAAGCTTTCTTTTGAGCAACAGATGCGGGTAATGAATACCTGCCATAATGCTCTACTGAAGGCCCTTCACGAACCCCAATCTACCCCCACACCTCCCCACACATCCACTACAATTCCACCCCATGCACCACCCCAGGCCCCATTTCCACACCATGCCCCGCCCCAGGCCCCATTTCCACACCATGCCCTACCCCAGGCACCATTTCCACACCATACGCCCCAATCCCCACACCAGCCCCAATACCAAACCCAGCCCCAATCCCCACGCCAGCCCCATTACCCAACCCAGTCCCAATACCCAACCCAGTCCCAATACTCAACCCAGTCCCCATACCCATCCTGGCCCCCAAACCAAATTCCTTCGCCAATGTTTTCTTCCTTGCCCAGCTTTTCTTCCCCAGTAAGTATTCCCCCTACCCCAACACCACCCCCTCTGGTCAGCCTCCTGGTTTTACCCCCCCTTCCACTGCACCCCAACCAAGTAGGGTTTCCCCACCTATTGACGTGGTCCAACTTTCCAGCCCCTCCTCCCCTTGTATCTCCACCCCACAGTTTGAAGACTTGTAACATGTAATGTTAAAGTTTGTTAATGTTTAAAAAAAAAATGTGAAAAAAAATAATATATTGCTATTTTTTTGGCAAAAAAATAAAATAAAAAAAGTTAAAATAAAATTAAGTATGATTTAAATTCTACTCTTTGTGTGTGTGGATTCATTAAGGTAATATGGTAACTAATAAAAAAGGTAAAATCAAAATAACCAACAGATGTGTGAAAGGTCTAACATTGGTTTTTTTACCAAGAAAACCCTTTTGGACTTTTTTTTTTTTTTTTTGGGGAGAAACACATTTTTTACATAAACAAAACACATGGAAAACATCTCACACAATCATGTCTTGCCATGGAATCCGCCCGACTGGTGACACAAAATAATCCGCAAACTGGTCCCTCATCCTGGTAACAGAACCTGTGGAGCGAACAGAGCTGCTGCGGTAATCCCACAAGGTTGTCTCCAATTCTTTGTCATCCAAGGAAACAGGCTCCTTTGAAAGGACAAAGTAATGGAGCACCACACATGCCTTAACAACTTCGTCTACAGTTGTGGTTTGCAGTTTGACTGCCATCAGCAGAACTCTCCACTTTGCCATCAATATACCAAAAGAACACTCGACTATTCTTCTTGCTCTAGTAAGGCGGTAATTAAATACCCGTTTGGTACGGGTTAAGTACCACCTACTATATGGTTTCAGTAGGTGCGGCGAGAGTTGAAACGCTTCATCACCTACACAAACATATTGCATGGCTGGTTCACTTGTTCCTGGGAGTGGTCTGGCTGGCGGGAAATCGTATGTCTCTCCATACAGGCAACGACCCATTGGAGAGTTTTTAAAAATTTGGGAATCATTGGACCATCCATACGCTCCTATGTCCACAGCAAGACACTTGCAGTTGGCGTCTGCAATAGCCATGAGTACGATTGAGAAATATTTCTTGTAATTGTAGTACTGCGACCCTTTTCCTGCCAGTTTAGCAATCCTTATGTGTTTCCCATCAACAGCACCAACACAATTTGGGAAATGGCAAATTTGCTGAAACTGTTCTGCACTTCTCAACCAGATGTCCATGGATGGTTGGGGGATATACTCCGGCTGTAAAATGTCCCAAATAGCCCGACATGTCTCCTTCACTATTCCAGAAATAGTGGAAATGCCCAGCCGGAATTGGTAATGGAGCGAAGTCAGAGATTCACCCGTAGCTAGGAAGCTGAAAAAAAAAAAAAAAAAAAGGTTAGGAAAAATTGCACACACCAACAACCTTTTTTTTTTTTTTCCTGGTAAAGTTCAATAAATGGCATGTCAACATTTTTTTAAGGATGGGACACACAATAAAACCTGCATGAAACTGGTGTAAAATAGTGGAATGGCCTCAAACAATACAAAAATTACATGCTGCAGAAAATAGTGCACAGTATGTCAGCGCAGTATTGTCTGCAGCATGTAATATAACATTAAATATGAGCAGTGACATTAAAAAAAGCAGTGGAATGGCCACAAACAATACAAAAATTACATGCTGCAGAAAATAGTGCGCAATATGTCAGTGCAGTATTGTCTGCAGCATGTAATATAACATTCAATATGAGCAATGACATAAAAAAAAAGCAGTGGAATGGCCGCAAACAATACAAAAATTACAAGCTGCAGAAAATAGTGCGCAATATGTCAGCGCAGTATTGTCTGCAGCATGTAATATAACATTAAATATGAGCAATGACATAAAAAAAAGAGGCTTACCGCAGGGTCACCATCAGCCGCTCCGCCGGTGTGATGGCAAGCCTCATCCTTGTGTCCTGCCTTCGGATGACATCCTCTAGTTTTTCAAGCAAATAGTCAAAATGTTCCATCCTCATCTGTACGTAATTGTAGAATTTGTGTGGATTGTGCCGCAACTCCAGGTAGAGAGTGGACTGGACACCCCGGGTCATCCGCAGTTCATTGATCGGATGTATCCAGAGTCGTCTCCGTCTCCGTTCCTGCAGAAGCATCCTTCGTCTTTCTGCTGCCGCCTCCTTCTCCCGCACTATGATATCCAGGCGATTCGTCTCAAATATAACGTCAGTAACCAAACTCGCAATCCTCACAAGAACACCTTCCATCTCTGCCACAAAACTAAAACCCTCAAAGATGGGCTGTAAAAACAGTAACTATATAGTTTTCCATATTTTCCAGTAGCCAATCAAATTTGGGAGCCTCACATTTTAAAAACGGATCCGTCGTAAAAACGGATGCAACGGATGGTAAAAACGGATGCAACGTATGCAACGCATCCAGTATTTCGACGGAACCGTTTAGCGGATTTGCGACGGATCCCTCGAAATGCTGTATGCATTGCATACGTTTTTCACTTTTTTTTACGCATCCGTTTTTTCGGCAAAAAGACGATTTGTGACAGTTTGCAGTTAACGCCAGTGTGAAAGTAGCCTTAGGAGAAACAACACCATTAGTGTTGTTTCTTGCTCCTTAAACAGCCTGCTCTAAGCATAGCTGGTAAGCATTATTTATCTATGTGTTATAATCCTGTGTTTATCAATACATTTGCTGTACTAAGTAGGTAATCATCAGTTTGTATATTAGCTCATGTTACCTGTGTATTGCAGACTATTTGTGTTTCATGCTTTGTGCAGATATATATTCTGAAATGCTCCTGTTATTGCATCCTATAGTTTCACCCTTTCCTGTCACATCTGCAATCAATAAAAGAAGGTTACAATTTTACAGCCTCTTTTCTTAAAGAAGACGGGGTTTAGCTACATGTCTCATTGCACACCTTGCTAACGTGTATGAGGGCAGCATAGTGAAACAACTGCTGAGAACAAGCTCAGAAGATCTGACGATACAGAGCCCGCCATTATCCAAGCATACGGTTATTGCATACGGATATTGCAGCAACCTCCTAACGGTCGGACCACACGGAGCCCGCCATTATCCACGCAGAGCCGACAAAGGGATATCACAGCGGTCGCGTAACTGTTGAATCATGTCTCAAGGACGAGCATCCTCTTTTAAGACGAGATCACGAGTTGGTTCCTCCAAGACATCATCCGTCAGCAATGCCGCCGCTATTGCCCGAGCAAAAGCTGAAGCAGCAAAAGCAAGAAGCACCTTTGCTGAGTAGGGTTGAGCGAAACGGGTCGTTCATTTTCAAAAGTCGCCGACTTTTGGCTAAGTCGGCGTCTCATGAAACCCGATCCGACCCCTGTGCTTGTCGGCCATGTGGTACGCGACTTTCGCGCCAAAGTCGCGTTTCAATGACGCGAAAAGCGCCATTTCTCAGCCAATGAAGGTGAACGCAGAGTGTGGGCAGCGTGATGACATAGGTCCTGGTCCCCACCATCTTAGAGAAGGGCATTGCAGTGATTGGCTTGCTGTCTGCGGCGTCACAGGGGCTATAAAGGGGCGTTCCCGCCGACCACCATCTTACTGCTGCTGATCTGAGCTTAGGGAGAGGTTGCTGCCGCTTCGTCAGAAGCAGGGAGAGCGTTAGGCAGGGTCCACTAACCACCAAACCGCTTGTGCTGTAGCGATTTCCACTGTCCAACACCACCTTCGGTGTGCAGGGACAGTGGAAGCTATTTTTTTTTTTTTTTTTCCTCAGCGCTGTAGCTCATTGGGCTGCCCTAGAAGGCTCCCTGATAGCTGTATTGCTGTGTGTACGCCACTGTGGAAACCAACTGCTTTTTTCAAAGCACATATCCTCTTGTTCCTTCCTTTCTGCACAGCTATCTTTTTTGTTTGTCCACACTTTTTATTTAATTTGTGCATCAGTCCACTCCTATTGCTGCCTGCCATACCTGGCTTAGATTACTGCAGGGAGATAGTAATTGTAGGACAGTCCCTGTTTTTTTTTTTTTGTGGGAGATTAAGATTGGCATTTCTGCTACAGTGCCATCCCTGTGTGTGCCATCTCTCACTGAGTGGGCCATAGAAAGCCTATTTATTTTCTCCGTGATTTGTGTTCTAAATTCTACCTCAACACAAAAACACTACATCAATCAGTGGGAGAAAAATATTGGCCTCAGTCAGGGCTTGTGTGCCACTCCTGTGTGTGCTATCTCTCATTCAGTGGGCCATAGAAAGCCTATTTATTTGTATTTATTTTTTTATTATTATTTGGTTTCTAAAGTCTCCCTGAAAAAAAAAAAAAAATACATAAAAAAACAGTGGGAGAGTAATATTGCCCTTTCAGCTTGTGTGCCAGTCTTGACTCCTGGGTGTGCCACCTCTCTCTCTCATTCAGTGGGCCATAGAAAGCCTTTTTTTTTTTTTTCCTTGATTTGTGTTCTAAAATCTACCTCAACACAAAAACACTACATCAATCAGTGGGAGAAAAATATTGGCCTCAGTCAGGGCTTGTGTGCCACTGCTGTGTGTGCTATCTCTCATTCAGTGGGCCATAGAAAGCCTATTTATTTTTTTTTATTTTTTTCTTATTATTTGGTTTCTAAAGTCTCCCTGAAAAAAAAAAATACATAAAAAAACAGTGGGAGAGTAATATTGCCCTTTCAGCTTGTGTGCCAGTCTTGACTCCTGGGTGTGCCACCTCTCTCTCTCATTCAGTGGGCCATAGAAAGGCTATTAATTTTTTTGTTTTTTTAATATTATTTGGTTTCTAAAGTCTCCCTGAAAAAAAAAAATACATAAAAAAACAGTGGGAGAGTAATATTGCCCTTTCAGCTTGTGTGCCAGTCTTGACTCCTGGGTGTGCCACCTCTCTCTCTAATTGTGGGCCATAGAAAGCCTTTTTTTTTTTTCCTTGATTTGTGTTCTAAAATCTACCTCAACACAAAAACACTACATCAATCAGTGGGAGAAAAATATTGGCCTCAGTCAGGGCTTGTGTGCCACTGCTGTGTGTGCTATCTCTCATTCAGTGGGCCATAGAAAGCCTATTTATTTTTTTTTATTTTTTTCTTATTATTTGGTTTCTAAAGTCTCCCTGAAAAAAAAAAAAAACATAAAAAAACAGTGGGAGAGTAATATTGCCCTTTCAGCTTGTGTGCCAGTCTTGACTCCTGGGTGTGCCACCTCTCTCTCTCATTCAGTGGGCCATAGAAAGGCTATATATTTTTTTTTTTATTAGTATTTGGTTTCTAAATTGTCCCTGAAAAAAACATTTTATCTTATTTGGTTTCTAAAGTCTCCCTGAGAAAAAAAAAATACATAAAAAACAGTGGGAGAGTAATATTGCCCTTTCAGCTTGTGTGCCAGTCTTGACTCCTGGGTGTGCCACCTCTCTCTCTCATTCAGTGGGCCATAGAAAGGCTATATATTTTTTTTTTATTAGTATTTGGTTTCTAAATTGTCCCTGAAAAAAACATTTTATCTTATTTGGTTTCTAAAGTCTCCCTGAGAAAAAAAAAAAAATACATAAAAAAACAGTGGGAGAGTAATATTGCCCTTTCAGCTTGTGTGCCAGTCTTGACTCCTGGGTGTGCCACCTCTCTCTCTCTCATTCAGTGGGCCATAGAAAGGCTATATTTTTTTTTTATTATTAGTATTTGGTTTCTAAATTGTCCCTGAAAAAATCATTTTATCTTATTTGGTTTCTAAAGTCTCCCTGAGAAAAAAAAAAATACATAAAAAACAGTGGGAGAGTAATATTGCCCTTTCAGCTTGTGTGCCAGTCTTGACTCCTGGGTGTGCCACCTCTCTCTCTCATTCAGTGGGCCATAGAAAGGCTATATATTTTTTTTTTTATTAGTATTTGGTTTCTAAATTGTCCCTGAAAAAAACATTTTATCTTATTTGGTTTCTAAAGTCTCCCTGAGAAAAAAAAAAATACATAAAAAAACAGTGGGAGAGTAATATTGCCCTTTCAGCTTGTGTGCCAGTCTTGACTCCTGGGTGTGCCACCTCTCTCTCTCTCATTCAGTGGGCCATAGAAAGGCTATATTTTTTTTTTATTATTAGTATTTGGTTTCTAAATTGTCCCTGAAAAAAAACATTTTATCTTATTTGGTTTCTAAAGTCTCCCTGAGAAAAAAAAAAAAAAATTAGGTGGGAGAATAATATTGACATTAGTGCTTGAGTGACAGTCCTGCGTGTGTGTCATCTCTGTGATTTTGTGCCACAGAAAACAGAGTGTGTAACATTGTGCCTGATTTTCCTTGTGGTCTCACCAACCTGTTAAGGGATATAGAAATCATACTGAAGTTATAGCTCACCGTGTAAGTTGTTTGACAGCAACAAATAAAGTTACTTTGGTTAATTTTTTAAAACAATGAGGAAGTCTGGTGCAAGAGGTCGTGGCCGTGGGCGTTCATTGTCAGCTGGTAATGATGGTAGTGGTAGTGGAGCATCAGGTGGTCGTGGGGATAAAAATATTCCACCTAAGTCTGGAGCTGTGGAGCCAGTTTCGTCGTCTGGCTACACAAGGCCTCGAACGCTCTCTTTTCTGGGAGTAGGAAAAACGCTTTTAAAGCCGGAGCAGCAACAGCAAGTTTTGGCTTACATTGCAGACTCAGCCTCTAGCTCTTTTGCCTCCTCTTCTGAAAGTGGTAAATGTAAAAGCAGCGCGTCGCTTGTGGATGTTCACGGTCAGGGACAAGTCGCTTCCTTGTCCTCCTCAGCAAAAACTACAACAAGAGAGAAGGATGCAGCAGGCGACACAACGGGTCACTCCATGGAGCTCTTTACACATACCGTCCCTGGCTTAGAAAGTGAAACACTTAACAGGCCATGCCCATTACAAGTAGATTCTGACATGGAGTGCACTGATGCACAGCCACAGCCAGAGTACTATGCTGCTCCTTTGACTCAGACCACCACATTGCCATCTCAGGGTACAGATCCACAATCAGACCCTGATGAGACTATGTTGCCCCGCCACGAACGCTATACCACAGACCGACACAGTGACACAGACGAAGTTGCACACGAGCTCGAAGAGGAGGTAATAGATGACCCGGTTGTTGACCCCGATTGGCAGCCATTGGGGGAACAGGGTGCAGGCAGCAGTAGTTCAGAAGCGGAGGTGGAGGAGGGGCCGCAGCAGGCATCAACATCGCAACAGGTTCCATCTGCCGGGCCCTTATCTGGCCCAAAACGCGTGTCAAAGCCAAAACCTGTTGGAGCACAGCGTTGCCATCCGGTTAAAGCTCAGTCTGCAATCCCTGAAAAGGGATCCGATGCTAGGAATAGTGCAGTCTGGCATTTTTTTAAACAACATCCAATTGATCAGCGCAAAGTCATCTGTCAAAAATGTTCAACTAGCTTAAGCAGAGGTCAGAATCTGAAAAGTCTCAATACTAGTTGCATGCATAGACACTTAACCACCATGCATTTTCAAGCCTGGACTAACTACCAAACGTCACTTAAGGTTGTAGCACCCTCGGCCAATGAAGCTAGTCATCAACGCAACATCTCTTCCGTCACTGTAAGGCCACCATTTTCCGCACCACCGGCAGTATCTGTGCAGGTTTCTTTGACAGCCAAGAGCAGTCAGGGTCAGGGAATCACCAGTTTTGTAGGAGGAAATATTGCATCTAGGGCACCGGCGGAAACAATACCGTCTCCAACCGTCTCTCAGTCTGCCATGTCCACCGGCACACCCGCAAGTTCCACGATCTCCATCTCTCCAGTTCAGCTCACACTACATGAGACTCTGGTTAGAAAAAGGAAGTACTTATCCTCGCATCCGTGTACACAGGGTTTTAACGCCCACATAGCTAGACTAATCTCGTTAGAGATGATGCCCTACCGGTTAGTTGAAAGCGAAGCTTTCAAAGCCCTGATGGAGTACGCAGAACCACGATACGAGCTACCCAGTCGACACTTTTTTTCCAGAAAAGCCATCCCAGCCCTGCACCAGCATGTTAAACAGCGCATCGTCCATGCACTCAGGCAATCTGTGAGTACAAAGGTGCACCTGACTACAGATGCATGGACCAGTAGGCATGGCCAGGGACATTATGTGTCCATCACGGCACACTGGGTGAATGTGGTGGATGCAGGGTCCACAGGGGACATCAATTTAGGGACAGTTGTGCCTAGCCCACGGTCTAGGAAACAGTTGGCTGTAGGCGTTCGCACCCCCTCCTCGTCCTCCTGCAGAAGCTACAGCTCTTCCACAGACCGCAGTCGGCCAACCACTCCATCGGCAGATGACACTGTTGCACACCAGTTGTCCCATTATGGGCCAGCTACTGGCAAGCGTCAGCAAGCTGTATTGGCTATGAAGTGTTTGGGCGACAACAGACACACTGCGGAAGTTCTGTCCGAGTTCTTGCAACAAGAAACGCAGTCGTGGCTGGGCACAGTAGATCTTGAGGCAGGCAAGGTAGTTAGTGATAACGGAAGGAATTTCATGGCTGCCATCTCCCTTTCCCAACTGAAACACATTCCTTGCCTGGCTCACACCTTAAACCTGGTGGTGCAGTGGTTATTGAAAACTTATCCTGGGTTCTCCGACCTGCTCCTCAAAGTGCGTGGACTTTGCTCACATATCCGACGTTCGCCTGTACACGCCAGCCGTATGCAGAACTATCAGCGGTCTTTGAACCTTCCCCAGCATCGCCTAATCATAGACGTTGCAACAAGGTGGAACTCAACACTGCACATGCTTCAGAGACTGTGCCAACAGAGGCGGGCTGTTATGTTTTTGTGGGAGGATACACATACACTGGCAGGCAGTAGGATGGCAGACATGGAGTTGTCAGGTGTGCAGTGGTCGAAGATACAAGACATGTGTCAAGTCCTTCAGTGTTTTGAGGAATGCACACGGCTGGTTAGTGCAGACAATGCTGTAATAAGCATGAGCATCCCCCTAATGCGTCTGCTGATGCAAAGTTTGACGCACATAAAGGAGCAGGCGTCTGCACCAGAGGAAGAGGAAAGCCTTGATGACAGTCAGCCATTGTCTGGTCAGGGCAGTGTACAGGACGAGGTAGCGGGCGAAGAGGAGGTGGAGGACGAGGAGGATGATGGGGATGAGTATATTTTTAATGCGGAACCTTTCCCGGGGGCACTGGAAATTGGTTGCGTGTCAAGGCCGGGTTCTGGTTTTTTGAGGGACACAAGTGACGTAGATTTGCCTGCAACTGCCCCTCACCCAATCACAACCGGAGATTTGACAACTGGAACTTTGGCCCACATGGCGGATTATGCCTTACGTATCCTAAAAAGGGACACACGCATTACGAAAATGATGAACGATGACGATTACTGGTTGGCCTGCCTCCTTGATCCACGCTATAAAGGCAAATTGCAAAATATTATGCCACATGAGAACTTGGAACTAATATTAGCAACCAAACAATCAACTCTTGTTGACCGTTTGCTTCAGGCATTCCCAGCACACAGCGCACGTGATCGTTCTCACACGAGTTCCAGGGGGCAGCAGACTAGGAGTGTTAGGGGTGCACACATCAGAAGTGGCGTTGGACAGAGGGGTTTTTTGACCAGGTTGTGGAGTGATTTTGCTATGACCGCAGACAGGACAGGTACTGCTGCATCAATTGAAAGTGACAGGAGACAACATTTGTCCAGTATGGTTACTAACTATTTTTCATCCCTTATCGATGTTCTCCCTCAACCGTCATTCCCATTTGATTACTGGGCATCAAAATTAGACACCTGGCCAGAATTGGCAGAATATGCATTGCAGGAGCTTGCTTGCCCGGCAGCAAGTGTCCTATCAGAAAGAGTATTCAGTGCTGCAGGTTCAATATTAACCGAAAAAAGGACTCGTCTGGCTACCCAAAATGTTGACGATCTAACATTCATTAAAATGAACCACAACTGGATTTCGAAATCTTTTGCCCCACCTTGCCCGGCCGACACCTAGCTTTCCTATGAAAAGATCTTGCCTGTGGACTACTGTGAATTACTTTTCTAATGTCTAATTTGCTGCAGCTGATTGTCCAGCATACGACATGTTTACACCTCCCTAAATGGCCAAACTCCCCACACGGGGCCGTGGTATCGCGACTTGGTGCAAGCACCCGTGAGACTGCTGTTTGTCTGAAGAGGTGGGTGTACTCGCTTTTGGTCGACGGCATTGCTACTGGGTTCCTCATAGTACAATAAAGTGTCTCTGGCGGTGGTGGTGCGCACCCAACGTCAGA
Organism: Ranitomeya variabilis; assembly: GCF_051348905.1. Classification (NCBI taxonomy): domain Eukaryota; kingdom Metazoa; phylum Chordata; class Amphibia; order Anura; family Dendrobatidae; genus Ranitomeya; species Ranitomeya variabilis. The sequence goes on from NC_135235.1 coordinate 355,625,261, forward strand.
CACACTGTTGTAACATGAGGGGCCTTGGGCCTGTAACGCCGGCCACAAGAGAGTTCACCCACCCCCAGGTCAAACATTGCTCTACCACTTCCACAGTTATCTCTCACACTTCCACCAATGTAAAGTCTATGCGCTGACATCCTTCCATACCTGCCACTGACAATACCATTGTGTTGACATGTATGATGGTACTTAACATAGTCAGGGGCAGTGTCCTCTATTTACCTCAGTAAATACTTTGCGCAAAATTAGTAGGTCTGAAACAACGCAGAGGATCCCACCCCTGAACCTAATGATTGCACACTTTAGTGTTTTTGTTTTGTTTTAATGCGAGACATTCACATTTAGTTGTTGTTTTGGACTACTAACTGGCAGACACTCATTACAATCGGCCTCCGTTGACCAGACCACTGCTGCCCGTGTACCCCTGTAACTAATAATAAAGTGCCTACAGCCAGCCCATTTTTTTATGTTAGGCCTTCGAAGCCTGTCTGCGGTCCCTCCTTCCACTAGGCCTCCACTGACCAGACCACTGCTGCCCGTGTACCCTTGGAACCAATTATAAAGTGCCTACAGCCAGCCCATTTTATTATGTTAGGCCTTTGAAGCCTGTCTGCGGTCCCTCCTTCCACTAGTCCTCCACTGACCAGACCACTGCTGCCCGTGTACCCCTGGAACCAATTATAAAGTGCCTACAGCCAGCCCATTTTATTATGTTAGGCCTTTGAAGCCTGTCTGCGCTCCCTCCTTCCACTAGGCCTCCACTGACCAGACCACTGCTGCCCGTGTACCCCTGGAACCAATTATAAAGTGCCTACAGCCAGCCCATTTTATTATGTTAGGCCTTTGAAGCCTGTCTGCGGTCCCTCCTTCCACTAGTCCTCCACTGACCAGACCACTGCTGCCCGTGTACCCCTGGAACCAATTATAAAGTGCCTACAGCCTATTTTTTTATTTAATTTAACCCCTTCACCCCCGGAGCTTTTTCCGTTTTTCCGTTTTCGTTTTTCGCTCCCCTCCTTCCCAGAGCCATAACTTTTTTATTTTTCCGTCAATTTGGCCATGTGAGGGCTTATTTTTTGCGGGACGAGTTGTACTTTTGAACGACATCATTGGTTTTAGCATGTCGTGTACTAGAAAACGGGAAAAAAATTCCAAGTGCAGTGAAATTGCAAAAAAAGTGCAATCCCACACTTGTTTTTTGCTTGCCTATTTTGCTAGGTTCACTAAATGCTAAAACTGACCTGCCATTATGATTCTCCAGGTCACTACGAGTTCATAGACACCTAACATGACTAGGTTATTTTTCACCTAAGTGGTGAAAAAAAATTCCAAACTTTGCAAAAAACAAAACAAAACAAAATTGCGCCATTTTCCGATACTCGTAGCGTCTCCATTTTTCGTGATCTGGGGTCGGGTGAGGGCTTATTTTTTGCGTGCCGAGCTGGCGCTTTTAATGATAGCATTTTGGTGTAGATACGTTCTTTTGATCGCCCGTTATTGCATTTTAATGCAATGTCGTGGCGACCAAAAAAACGTAAATCTGGCGTTTCGAATTTTTTTCTCATTACGCCATTTAGCGATCAGGTTAATGCTTTTTTTTAATTGATAGATCGGGCGATTCTGAACGCGGCGATACCAAATATGTGTAGGTTTTTTTTTTTTTTTATTGATTTATTTTGATTGGGGCGAAAGGGGGGTGATTTAAACTTTTATGTTTTTTTTTATTTTTTTCACATTTTTAAAAACTTTTTTTTTTTACTTTTGCCATGCTTCTATAGCCTCCATGGGAGGCTAGAAGCAGGCACAGCCCGATCGGCTCTGCTACATAACAGCGATCATCAGATCGCTGTTATGTAGCTAAAATGCAGGTGTGCTGTGAGCGCCGACCACAGGGGGGCGCTCACAGCCACCGGCAATCAGTAACCATAGAGGTCTCAAGGACCTCTATGGTTACAATGGAGGAGCATCGCCGACCCCCGATCATGTGACAGGGGTCGGCGATGCGCTCATATCCGGCCGCACGGCCGGATGCGGTAGTTAAATGCCGCTGTCTGCGTTTGACAGCGGCATTTAACTAGTTAATAGCGGCGGGTGATCGCGATTTCACCCGCCGCTATTGCGCGCACATGTCAGCTGTAAAAAACAGCTGACATGTCGCGACTTTGATGTGCGCTCACCGCCGGAGCGCACATCAAAGCGGGGGTCCCGACATGTGACGTACTATACCGTCACATGTCGGGAAGGGGTTAATATTAATAAAGCCAGGATGAACTACGATATACCACGCTATGAGCTACCCAGTTGACAATTCTTTTGCGTGAAAAGCCATCCCACCCCTCCACCTGCATGTTAAAGACCGCATTGTCCTTGCATTCTGTCAATTTGTCAGTCCAAAGGTATACCTGACAACAGACACATGGACCTGTAGGCCTGGCCACGGAAAATTACGTGTCCTTTGTGGCTCAATGGGTTAATGTATTGGATGCATGGTCCACACAGGGGACAGCCTGCAAAGTCTGTCTGCAGTCCCTAATTCAAGGTGTCCTCAACTGAATAAAGCTGAGCTTCAACCTTCAGTTCCAAACATACAACAAAAAACTGGTACAATACAAAATGTGGCCTCCAGCTACAAAAACTTTCTCCTACAAGTATTTAACTGACAGTTTTTTTTTCTGTGAAAACACAGATATGGCATCCAACGACAAGTGTTGTCCTGTCTCGTCTTCTTTATATTATTGCCAAGAAGCTGCAACTGAATAAAGCTGTGCTTCAACCTTCTGTTCCAAATTACCATTTTTAAAAATGCAATTGGCTGTTCCGGCCTACTAAAGGTGTCTGTCTGTCTGCCCCTGCCTGGTGTTGTCCTCAACTGAATAAAGCTGAGCTTCAACCTTCTGTTCCAAATTACCATTTTTAAAAATGCAATTGGCTGTTCCGGCCTACTAAAGGGGTCTGCCCCTGCCTGTTGTTGTCCTCAACTGAATAAAGCTGAGCTTCAACCTTCTGTTCCAAATTACCATTTTAAAAATGCAATTGGCTGTTCCGGCCTACTAAAGGTGTCTGTCTGCCCCTGCCTGGTGTTGTCCTCAACTGAATAAAGCTGTGCTTCAACCTTCTGTTCCAAATTACCATTTTTAAAAATGCAATTGGCTGTTCCGGCCTACTAAAGGGGTCTGCCCCTGCCTGGTGTTGTCCTCAACTGAATAAAGCTGAGCTTCAACCTTCTGTTCCAAATTACCATTTTTAAAAATGCAATTGGCTGTTCCGGCCTACTAAAGGGGTCTGCCCCTGCCTGGTGTTGTCCTCAACTGAATAAAGCTGAGCTTCAACCTTCTGTTCCAAATTACCATTTTTAAAAATGCAATTGGCTGTTCCGGCCTACTAAAGGGGTCTGCCCCTGCCTGGTGTTGTCCTCAACTGAATAAAGCTGTGCTTCAACCTTCTGTTCCAAATTACCATTTTTAAAAATGCAATTGGCTGTTCCGGCCTACTAAAGGGGTCTGCCCCTGCCTGGTGTTGTACTCAACTGAATAAAGCTGAGCTTCAACCTTCTGTTCCAAATTACCATTTTTAAAAATGCAATTGGCTGTTCCGGCCTACTAAAGGGGTCTGCCCCTGCCTGGTGTTGTCCTCAACTGAATAAAGCTGAGCTTCAACCTTCTGTTCCAAATTACCATTTTAAAAATGCAATTGGCTGTTCCGGCCTACTAAAGGTGTCTGTCTGCCCCTGCCTGGTGTTGTCCTCTACTGAATAAAGCTGTGCTTCAACCTTCTGTTCCAAATTACCATTTTAAAAATGCAATTGGCTGTTCCGGCCTACTAAAGGTGTCTGTCTGCCCCTGCCTGGTGTTGTCCTCAACTGAATAAAGCTGTGCTTCAACCTTCTGTTCCAAATTACCATTTTAAAAATGCAATTGGCTGTTCCGGCCTACTAAAGGTGTCTGTCTGTCTGCCCCTGCCTGGTGTTGTCCTCAACTGAATAAAGCTGTGCTTCAACCTTCTGTTCCAAATTACCATTTTTAAAAATGCAATTGGCTGTTCCGGCCTACTAAAGGTGTCTGTCTGTCTGCCCCTGCCTGGTGTTGTCCTCAACTGAATAAAGCTGTGCTTCAACCTTCTGTTCCAAATTACCATTTTTAAAAATGCAATTGGCTGTTCCGGCCTACTAAAGGTGTCTACCCCTCCCTGGTGTTGTCCTCAACTGAACAAAGCTGAGCTTCCACATTCTGGCTTTCGCCCTATACTATCAGATATTAAACTGCATTTGGCCTACTAGTGTGGTTAGGCCCTTGAAACAGTGTCTGCTGCTCTTGGGTTTGCTACTCCACTGAACAAAGCAATGCCGCCTGTTTAGTCCTGTTACCAATTTTGAACTGCATTTAGCCTACTTTATTCTTTGGCCCTATATCTGTTTCCTCCTCATCCTGCCCATTGCCCAGCCACTGCTAGATGAGTCTGCTGGTACAATGACCTAGACCACTACATTCCCCTTGTACTCTACACAGCCAGAATCTGACCCTGCTGAAAGTAAGGTTCCCCTTCCCGCATGTTATACCACCTTACACAGGGACAAAGAGGAAGGTGCAGATGAAAGTGCAGGTTCCTTCATCAGGTGGGGGGGCATACTCGTTGGCGACGTCACTGGCACAGGGCCCCTCAGAGTACGCAAAAGTGTCGCTGCTGGTGGGAGGCGCCCCTGCCATGCAAACACACCGCCGTACTTTGAGGGGCCCTGTGCCAGTGCCAGTGCTGAGCAAGAGATTGAATTGAAACTACAACAAGCATCCCTGGATGTGGAAAAATTGCGCCAACAAGCATCCCTGGATGAAGAGAAAGCGTCACTGGATGCAGAAAAAGCACGCCAACAAGCATCCCTGTATGCGGAAAAAGCATCACTGATTGCAGAAAAAGCACACCAGCAGGCTTCCCTGGATGCGGAAAAAGCACGCCAACAAGCAAGCCTGGATGAAGAGAAAGCTCATCTTGAAGCAACATTACAGAAACTTGCTATTGAAAAAGAAACAGCAGCTGCCATAGCAGAAGCAGAAGCCTTAGAAGGTGCCGTATATTCTGACAATGAACACAGCAAACGCAGCAGTGTGCTAGGCCTACAGCAAGTTACTCATGATCCATTGCAGCGTACTGCAGAGTACGTCCATCAGCATTCCAAATCAAATGACGATCCAGACCCACAGGCGAAGACAGAGCATTTTGTCAACAAGTCAAGCCTGCCAGATAATTCAGACCCCCAGAAAGCCAACTACTGTTTCAGTCTCCCTACCACAAAGAAATACACATCGGGATGAGACTGACTACAATAATCTTTCTCCAGAACAGAAGATCCGGAATCTGTCTCGGCTTAAAGAGAATCCCTTTGCTTCAGAAAGGTACTACAACAGTTGGACCAAACCAGAGACATCTAAAAGGTATGATCGCACAGCACACATGTACTCTGACAACACTCCATCAGCTGGCATCAGTGCCAATCAAGCCACAATGGACTTTGCCAAGTTCCTTGCTCGACGTGAGTTGGTCACTAAGGGACTTGTAAAGTTCAGCGATCGCGCTGAAAACTACAGGGCTTGGCGAGCCTCCTTTAAAAATGCCATAAGAGACATAGGTCTGTTATGTAGTGAATAAGTGGATCTCCTGGTAAAATGGCTAGGGAGTGAGTCTGCCAAACACGCAAAGAGAATCAGAGACATTAATGTAAATTATCCATATGTCAGCCTCAAAAGAATTTGGAATAGACTTGATGAATGCTATGTCTCAGTAGAGGTTATAGAAAGTGCCTTGTTTAAAAGAATAGAGGACTTTCCTAGAATAGCAAACAAGGACTATTCAAAGCTCAGAGAATTAACTGACTTGTTATTGGAGTTGTCTGTAGCAAAAGCAGAAGGAGATCTTGTGGGGTTGACATATCTCGACACTGCTAGAGGTGTGAACCCCATAGTTCAAAAACTCCCATATAACCTACAGGACAAGTGGGTTACATATGGTTCTAGGTACAAACAGACTTGCACTGTACCATTTCCTCCATTCAATGTGTTTGTAGATTTTGTCCCAGAACAAGCAAAAATTAGAAATGATCCTAGCTTTGATTTCACGCTTGTCATGTGCTAATAACTCTGTTAGTAAACCTCGCAGAACTGTGGAGGTCCACAAAACTAACATTTCTTCCACAGGTTCAGTTCACAAAGAGTTCAGCTCCTGTCAAGGAGAAGACAAATCCGAGGACCCAAGCAGACAGTGTCCCTTACACAAGAAGCCACATTCCTTACTTAAGTCCAGAGCTTTCAGAGAAAAGTCATTGGAAGAATGGAAGGCATTCCTTAAGGAGAACCACATCTGCTACAAATGCTGCTCTTCAACATCCCACTTCACCAGGGACTGTGAGGTTAGTGCAAAGTGTGCCGAATGTGACAGCACCGAACATATCTCAGCTCTACACCCTGGACCACCATCGGATACTTTGCTCCAAGTCCAAGAGCATAGCGGGGAGCTGAATGACTCAAATACTGACACTCCAGCAATTACTTCTAAATGTACAGAAGTTTGTAGAAATCTCATAGGAGGCAAGTCCTGCTCTAAAATTTCCCTAGTGAGAGTCTACCCAGCAGACGAAAAGGACAAAGCCATCAAAGTATATGCGATTTTAGATGATCAGAGTAACAGGTCATTAGCCAAGTCTGCCTTCTTTGATAGCTTTAACATCAGAGGACCCAGTGCCCCCTACTCTTTGAAAACTTGTGCCGGTATAGTAGACACTAGGGTTGAGCGAAACGGATCGAACAATTTCAAAAGTCACCGACTTTTGGCAAAGTCGGGTTTCGTGAAACCCAACCCGATTACAGCGTGGGATCGGCCACGCGGTCGGCGAAAGTCGCATTTCGTATGACGCTTTCAGTGCCTTTTCTCAGCCAATGAAGGTGGACGCAGAGTGTGGGCAGCGTGATGACATAGGTCTCGGTCCCCACCATCTTAGAGAAGGGCATGGCAGTGATTGGCTTTCTTTTTGCGGCATCACAGGGGCTATAAAGGGGCGTTCCCGCCGACCGCCATCTTACTGCTGCCGATATGATCATAGGGAGAGGTTGCTGCCGCTTCGTCAGAAGCAGGGATAGCGTTAGGCAGGGTAAATTAACCCCCAAAACCGCTTGTGCTGTAGCGATTTCCACTGTCCAACATCACCTTTTCTTTGCAGGGACAGTGGAGGCTAGATTTTTCTTCATCAGCTCTGTAGCTTACAGGGCTGCCCTAGAAGGCTCCCTGATAGCTGCATTGCTGTGTGTACGCCGCTGTGCAAACCGACTGCTTTTTTGAAAGCACAAATCCTGCTGCTCCTTCCTTTCTGCACAGCCATCTTGTTTGTTTGTACACACTTTTTGTGTGCAGCAGTCCTTTTTATTGCTGCCTGCCATACTTTTCAGAGATTATTGTAGGGGGATAGTAATTGTAGTACAGTCCCTTTTAAAAAAAAATATATATCTTCCAGCCACTTTCAGCCCCTAAAACTGTAGTGTAAAACAGTGGGCCTGTATTTTTGTGCACTGTCCCACACCTGAAAAGGGAGATTAATATTGCCAATCAGTGCATCTGTGCCAGTCGTGTCTGTGGTATCTCTGTCAGTCATTTTGTGCCACAGAAACTATACTGTCATACATTGGGCCTGATTTATTCACTTGTCTCCCATATAAAAAAAATTAAAATAAAGGGAGAATAATATTGCCAAATCTGTGCATCTGTGCCAGTCGTGTCTGTGGTTTCTCTGTCAGTCATTTTGTGCCACAGAAACTATACTGTAATATAATGGGCCTGATTTATTCACTAGTCTCCCATATAAAAAAATAAAAATAAAGGGAGAATAATATTGCCAAATCTGTGCATCTGTGCCAGTCCTGTCTGTGGTTTCTCTGTCAGTCATTTTGTGCCACAGAAACTATACAGTCATACATTGGGCCTGATTTATTCACTAGTCTCCCATATAAAAAAAATAAAAATAAAGGGAGAATAATATTGCCAAATCTGTGCATCTGTGCCAGTCGTGTCTGTGGTTTCTCTGTCAGTCATTTTGTGCCACAGAAACTATACTGTGATATAGTGGGCCTGATTTATTCACTAGTCTCCCATATAAAAAAATAAAAATAAAGGGAGAATAATAAAGCAAAATCTGTGCATCTGTGCCAGTCCTGTCTGTGATATCTCTGTCAGTCATTTTCAGCCACAGAAACTGTACTGTGATACAGTGGGCCTGATTTATTGACTATTCTCCCATCTAAAAAATAATAATAAAGGGAGATTAATATTGCCAAATCTGTGCATCTGTGCCACTCCTGTCTGTGGTATCTCTGTCAGTCATTTTCAGCCACAGAAACTATACTGTAATACAGTGGGCCTGATTTTTTGACTATTCTTCCATATAAAAAAAATAATTAAAAAAGGGTAGACTAATATTGGCAAATCTGTGTATCTGTGCCACTCTTGTCTGTGGTATCTCTGTCAGTCATTTTCAGCCACAGAAACTATACTTTCATATAGTGGGCCTGATTTATTCAGCACTCACCCACACATAAAAAGGTAGATTTATATTCACAACAAGTTAACATACACCTTCTACCTTGTTTTTCTGTACCATATAATGGTTGTTTGTTTGGTTACATTTTCCCAAGAATGAGGAAGGCTGGTGGAAGAGGTCGTGGCCGTGGGCGGTCATTGTCATCTGGTAATGCTGATGGTGGTGGTGGTGGTGCTGGTGGAGCATCGGGTGGTAGAGGGAAAATCAAAATAGCACCTAAGTCTCAAGTTGTTGAGCCAGCGTCATCGTCCGGCTACACAAGGCCTTGAACGCTACCTTTTCTGGGAGTTGGAAAACCGCTGTTAAAGCCGGAGCAGCAGGAAAAAGTTTTGGCTTTCCTTGCTGACTCTGCCTCTAGCTCTTTCGCCTCCTCTTCGGATAGTTCAAAATTGAAAAGTAGCCAGTCGTCGGTGGATGCTTCCGGTCAGGAACAAGTTGATTCCTTGTGTCCTTCCCTCAAAACAACAGTGAAGGATGCGTCAGGTGACACAACAGTTTACTCCATGGAGCTCTTTACACATACCGTGCCTGGGTTAGAAAGGGAAATAGTTAACAGCCCACTAGAAGATGATTCGGACACGGAGTGCACTGATGCACAGCCACAGCTAGATGGTCATGCTGTTCCATCGACTCACATCACTACATTGCCCTCGCAGTGTACTGAGCCAGAAACTGACCCTGATGAGACGATGGTGCCCATTCCCGAACGTTATAGCACCTTACACGGTGACACAGAGATAGTTGAACATGAGATTGAAGAGGAGGTGATAGATGACCCAGTCGTTGACCCAGATTGGCAGCCATTGGGGGAAGAGGGTGCCGCTGGCAGTAGCTCAGAAGCAGAGGAGGAGGATCGGCAGCAGCCATCTACATCACATTTGCATTCATCTGGCAGGCCCGTCTCTGGCCAAAAAAGTTTGGCAAAACCAAAACCATTTTTCAGACAGCGTGGCCATCCAGTTAAAGTAGCACAGTGTGCAATGCCTGAAAAGGTATTCAATAGTAGGAAGAGTGCAGTCTGGCAATTTTTTAACCAAGATCCGAATGATCAGTGCAAAGTGATCTGTAAAAAATGCTCAAGGACATTTAGCAGAGGTCAGAATGTCAAAAGTTTAAATACAACTTGCATGCGTCGACATTTAACCACCATGCACTTGCAAGCCTGGACTAGCTGCCAAACGTCCCATAATGTTGTTGCACCCGCTCACAATGAAGCTAGTCAGCAACGCTGCATTCCTTCCCTCACTGTAAGCCCACCGGTTAGAACAACAACAGCAGCAAATGTGGAGGTGTTGTCGCTAGGGCAAAGCATTCAGTGAATCACAAGTTTATTGGTAGGAAACACAGCATGTAGGCCTACATCGAGAATACCATCACCACCCCTCTCTCAATCCTCCATGTCCACCACCACCACCACCGCAAGTCCCACCATATGCACCTCGCCAGCCCAGCTCACCCTCCAAGAGACTCTCATTAGGAAAAGAAAGTACTCACCCTCTCATCCACGTACACAGGGTTTGAACGCCCACATTGCTAGACTTATATCATTAGAGATGATGCCCTACCACTTGGTTGACAGCGAAGCTTTCAAAGCCTTGATGGCCTACGCAGTACCACGCTATGAGCTACCCAGTCAACACTTCTTTTCGAGAAAAGCCATCCCAGCCCTCCACCAGCATGTCAAAGACCGCATTCTCCATGCACTGAGGCAATCAGTCAGTAGAAAGGTGCACCTCACAACTGATGCATGGACCAGTAGGCATGGTCAGGGACGTTACGTGTCCATCACGGCACACTGGGTTAATGTGGTGGATGCAGGGTCCACAGGGGACAGCCATAGTGGGACAGTTCTGCCTAGCCCACGGTCTAGGAAACAGTTGGCAGTAGGCGTTCGACACCCCTCCTCCTCCTCCTCCAGAAGCAAAACCTCGACCACAGAGCCCAGTCGCCCTACCACTCCATCCGCAACTGCCAGTGTTGCACACGAGGTGTCCAATTATGGAACAGCTAGTGGTAAGCGTCAGCAGGCTGTGTTGGAAATGAAGTGTTTGGGTGACAACAGACACACCGCGGAAGTTCTGGCCGAGTTCTTGCAGCAAGAAACTCAGTCATGGCTGGGCAGTGTACATCTTGAGGCAGGCAAGGTAGTCAGTGATAACGGAAGGAATTTTATGGCTGCCATAGCCCTTTCAGAACTGAAACACATTTCTTGCCTGGCTCACACCTTGAACCTGGTGGTGCGGTGCTTCCTGAAAAGTTATCCGGGGTTACCAGACCTGCTCCTGAAGGTGCGAAGACTTTGCTCGCACATCCGCCGTTCGCCCGTACACTCCAGCCGTATGCAGAACCATCAGCGATCGTTGAAGCTTCCCCAGCACCGCCTAATAATCGACGTTGCAACAAGGTTGAACTCTAAACTGCACATACTTCTGAGGCTGTGCGAACAGAGGCGTGCTGTCATGTATTTGTGGGAGGATACACATACACGGGCAGGCAGTTGGATGGCAGACATGGAGTTGTCTGCTGTGCAGTGGTCGAAGCTCCAAGACCTCTGTCAAGTTCTTCAGTGTTTTGAGGAATGCACACGGCTGGTCAGTGCGGACGACGCCATCATAAGCATGAGCATTCCACTAATGCGTTTGCTGATGCAAAGTTTGACGCACATTAAGGAGCAGGTGTCTGCAGCCGAGGAGGAGGGAAGCCTTGATGACAGTCAGCCATTGTCTGCTCAGGGAAGTCTCGGGGACGAGGTTGCGGACGAAGAGGAGGAGAAGGAAGATGGGGATGATTACACTGGTCAACAGCATTTTTGGTGCCAAAGATATTTCATTGAATTTAGGGTATTTTTGGGGTGCTGATTCTGAATATGTCATCAGTTTTGCCAGATTGGCTCAAGTTTTTGACATTTTTGGTATCTTATTTATAGCACTTGTTGGTAAATGCGACGCATCATCTCATTAATTTCTTTGGATTAGTACTTGAACTGAGCAGTTCTCAATATAGTTTTGTGTTAATTAGTGTTCTAAAAGTTTGTTCATAGCTTGATTTTTGCACTAACTTTATGTTGTTGTCTGTTTTCCAGTGAAAAGTATGAACTCATCAAGAAGAAGTTGTCTTAACGATCCAGACTCATTCTGTTACATTTGTGGTGAATACACACTGCCAAAACATAGAAGAAACATAAAAGACTTCGTAAAAAAAGTGTATTTTGCCTATTTTGGGGTTATGCTTGGGGACCAAGACAAGTTTTGGGCACCACACATAGTGTGCAAAGCATGTATCGAATTATTACGAAAATGGAGCAAAGGACAAAGAAAAAGCTTCAAATTTGGTGTTCCAATGGTGTGGAGAGAGCCAAAAAAACATCATGATGACTGTTATTTATGGTAAACACAGGTACAGGCACATCTTCACAATGAGGGACAGGCCTTCTTGCAGATTCCATGTTACTCCCATTTTCGTTTCTTATGCTTATTAAATCCTTGCACTTGCACTGCACAGAAATAACAGTCATCATGATGATTTTTTGGCACCACATATTTCCGCAATAAAGATCTATGGAAGACATTATGGATAGCAAAAGAGGCCGGAAGCGCCAATCGAAAAGACACCGGATTAATAATCTCAGAAATCCTATAAGGACCAATAAACCAAGGCTTAGGGGAAGAGACCTTCATAGGAACATGACGGGAAGACAACCAAACCAAATCCCCAACCCGAAGCCGGGAACCAACACACCGACGACGGTTTGCAAAACGTTGAGCCTCCTCCTGAGACAACACCAAATTGTCCACCACATGAGCCCAAATCTGCTGCAACCTGTCAACCACAGAATCCACACCAGGACAGTCAGAAGGCTCAACCTGCCCAGAAGAAAAACGAGGATGAAAACCAAAATTACAAAAAAAAGGCGAAACCAAAGTAGCCGAACTAGCCCGATTATTAAGGGCAAACTCGGCCAATGGCAAAAAGGCCACCCAATCATCCTGATCGGCAGACACAAAGCATCTCATATAAGTCTCCAAAGTCTGATTAGTTCGCTCAGTCTGGCTATTTGTCTGAGGATGAAATGCAGAAGAAAAAGACAAATCAATGCCCAGCCTAGCACAAAAGGCCCGCCAAAACCTAGAAACAAACTGGGAACCTCTGTCGGACACAATATTCTCCGGAATACCATGCAAACGAACCACATGCTGAAAAAACAACGGAACCAACTCTGAAGAGGAAGGCAATTTAGGCAAAGGCACCAAATGAACCATCTTAGAAAACAGGTCACAAACAAACCAGATAACCGACATCCTCTGGGAAACCGGAAGATCAGAAATAAAATCCATAGAAATATGCGTCCAGGGCCTCTCAGGGACCGGCAATGGCAAAAGTAACCCACTAGCACGGGAACAACAAGGCTTGGCCCGCGCACAAGTCCCACAGGACTGCACAAAAGAACGCACATCACGTGACAATGAAGGCCACCAAAAGGACCTACCAACCAAATCTCTGGTACCAAAAATACCAGGATGACCAGCCAACACTGAACAGTGAACCTCAGAAATCACTCTACTAGTCCATCGGTCAGGAACAAACAATTTCCCCACAGGAGAGCGGTCAGGTCTATCAGCCTGAAATTCCTGAAGAACCCGCCGTAAATCAGGGGAAATGGCAGAAAGGACCACCCCTTCTTTCAGAATACCGACCGGTTCAAGGACCTCAGGAGAATCAGGCAAAAAACTCATAGAAAGGGCATCAGCCTTAATATTCTTAGAACCCGGAAGATACGAAACCACGAAATCAAAACGAGAAAAAAACAAGGACCATCGAGCCTGTCTAGGACTCAGCCGTTTGGCAGACTCGAGGTAAATCAAATTCTTATGATCGGTCAGGACCACAATACGGTGCTTAGCTCCCTCAAGCCAATGTCGCCACTCCTCAAACGCCCACTTCATAGCCAACAACTCCCGATTGCCGACATCATAATTGCGTTCAGCAGGCGAAAACTTGCCGGAGAAGAAGGCACACGGTTTCATCAAAGAACCAACAGAATCCCTCTGAGACAAAACGGCCCCTGCCCCAATCTCAGAAGCATCAATCTCAACCTGAAACGGAAGAGAAACATGTGGTTGGCGCAACACCGGAGCAGAAGTAAATCGGCGTTTAAGCTCCTGAAAGGCAGAGACAGCCACAGAGGACCAATTCGCCACATCAGCGCCTTTTTTCGTCAAATCAGTCAAGGGTTTAACCACGCTGGAGAAGTTAGCAATGAAACGGCGATAAAAATTTGCAAAACCGAAAAATTTCTGAAGGCTCTTCATGGATGTGGGTTGAATCCAATCATGAATGGCCTGAACCTTAACCGGATCCATCTCCATAGATGAGGGAGAAAAAATAAAGCCCAAAAAATAAACCTTCTGCACCCCAAAGAGACACTTAGACCCCTTCACAAACAAAGCATTGTCACGAAGGATCTGAAATACCATCCTGACCTGTTCCACATGAGACTTCCAATCATCAGAAAAAATCAAAATATCGTCCAAATATACAATCAAGAATTTATCAATATAAGTCCGGAAGATATCATGCATGAAGGATTGAAAAACAGATGGAGTGTTAGTGAGCCCGAATGGCATCACAAGGTATTCAAAATGGCCTTCGGGCGTAATAAACGCAGTTTTCCATTCATCACCCTGCTTAATACGAACAAGATTATATGCCCCCCGAAGGTCAATCTTCGTAAACCAACTAGCCCCCTTAATCCTAGCAAACAAATCGGAAAGCAAAGGTAAAGGGTATTGAAACTTGACCGTGATCTTATTCAAGAGAGCGATAATCAATACAAGGTCTCAAGGAGCCATCTTTTTTGCAACAAAAAAAAAACCTGCTCCCAACGGTGAAGAAGATGGCCGAATATGCCCTTTCTCCAAAGACTCCTTAACATAACTCCGCATGGCGGTATGTTCAGGCACAGACAGGTTGAAAAGTCAGCCCTTTGGAAACTTACTGCCTGGAATCAAGTCAATCGCACAATCACAGTCCCTGTGCGGTGGAAGGGAACTGGACTTGGGCTCATCGAATACATCCTGAAAATCAGACAAAATCTCTGGAATTTCAGAAGAGGAAGAAGAGGAGATTGACATCAAAGGAACATCATTATGAACCCCCTGACAACCCCAACTAGTCACAGACATAGATTTCCAATCCAACACAGGATTATGTACCTGCAACCACGGGAAACCCAGCACGATAACATCATGCAAATTATGCAACACCAGAAATCGACAATCTTCCTGATGGGCTGGCGCCATGTGCATGGTCACCTGTGTCCAAAACTGGGGCTTATTTTTAGCCAAAGGTGTAGCATCAATCCCCCTTAAAGGAATAGGGTTCTGCAAAGGCTGCAAGGGAAAACCACAACGCATGGCAAACTCAAAATCCATTAAGTTCAAGGCGGCGCCTGAATCCACAAATGCCATGACAGAAAATGATGACAATGAGCAGATCAAGGACACCGATAACAGAAATTTAGGTTGTACAGTACTGATAGTAAATGAACTAGCGATCCTTTTTGTCCGCTTAGGGCAGACTGAAATGACATGAGAAGCGTCGCCACAATAATAACACAACCAATTCTGACGTCTGAATCCTTGTCGTTCCGTTCTAGACAAAATCCTATCACACTGCATTGGCTCAGGAGTTTGCTCTAAGGACGACGCCACAGCGGGCACAGTTCGACGCTCCCGCAAGCGCCGATCAATCTGAATGGCCAGAGACATAGAATTACTCAGACTGGAAGGCGTGGGAAACCCCACCATAACATCTTTAACGGATTCAGAAAGACCCTTTCTGAAAATTGCCGCCAAAGCATCATCATTCCATTTAGTCAACACAGACCATTTTCTAAATTTCTGACAATACAATTCTGCCGCCTCTTGACCCTGAGACAGGGCCAACAAGGTTTTCTCCGCTTGATCCACGGAATTCGGTTCATCATATAATAATCCTAAAGCCTGAAAAAGGGAATCTACATTAAGCAAGGCTGGATTCCCAGATTCCAGGGAAAATGCCCAATCCTGTGGATCGCCACGCAGCAGGGAGATGACAATTTTAACCTGCTGAATGGAATCACCGGAGGATCACGGTCTCAGAGCAAAAAACAGTTTACAATTGTTTTTAAAACCCCAAAATTTGGACCTATCACCAAAAAACAAATCAGGAGTAGGAATCTTCGGCTCTAAAGCAGGAGTCTGAACAATATAATCAGAAATACCCTGTACCCTAGCAGCAAGCTAGTCTACACGAGAAGCTAATTCCTGAACATCCATGCTGGCACAAGACTCCTCAGCCACCCATAAATAAAGAGGGAAGAAAAGACAAAACAGACTACAGAAAAAAATGGCTCAACACCTTTCTTCCCTTCTTCTGAGATGCATTTAACTCATTATGGGCCAGTTGTACTGTTATGATCTGGTGACCTTGGAGCAGCATGAAACTTTCTGTAGAGTCGGTGGAACCTGTACTGACCACAAATCCTGAACTAACACCGCAACTAGAAGTAGCCGTGGGGTGTGCCTAAAAAACCCTAGACACCTCGACACAGCCGGAGGACTAAATACCCCTAAAGATGGAAATAGGAATGCTACCTTGCCTCAGAGCAGACCCCCAAAGGATAGGCAGCCCCCCACGAGTAAAGACTGTGAGTAGGAGAAGAATAGACACACGCAGGTAGAAAACAGGATTTAGCAAAAGAGGCCACTCTAGCTAAATAGGAAAGGATAGGATAGATTACTAGGCGGTCAGTATTAAAACCCTTCCAAAAATATCCACAGCAGATAATACACAAAGTTCCACAATCTAACTAAAGACATGGAATGTATATCTGCCACTCCAGAGAATCCAACAAGACTGAGAAAATACTGACACAATCTAAGCTGGACAAGAAAACACAAAGAATAGCACTGAATTGTGAAGCACACCGCATGTGTGCCACAGGAAAAAAAAAACAGACACTTATCTTTGCTGATTTGGCAGAAAGGCAGGAGGAACCAGGCAGAGGTCCTACACCTCCCAACAACAATTGACAACTGGCAAGGACTAATGAATCCTGCACACCTAAATACCCCAGTCAGAACTGCAATCAGCAGACACACCTGACCAGGACTGCAACCCAGGGACAACTGCATTACCACCTACTACCACCGGAGGGAACCCAAAAGCAGAATTCACAACAGTGATGTCCTCTACTGAACAAAGCTTAGCTTCAATCTTCAGGCTTTCGGCTTACATTATCAGATATTAAATTGCATTTGGGCTACTTGTTTGGTTGGGCCCTACTAACGGTGTCTGCCACTCCTGGGTTTTCTCCTGTTTGGTTTTCTTGAGCTTCAATCTTCAGGCTCTCATTAAGTAGTTGTTAATATAACACTGCAGTTGGGCTACTAGTTTGGTTGGGGCCTACTAACGGTGTCTGCCGCTTCCTGGTGTTGTCCTTCGCTGTACAAAGCTGAGCTTCAATCTTCAGGCATTCGGCCTATATTTTTAATATGAAACTGCATTTGGGATACTAGTTTGGTTGGGCCTACTAACGGTGTCTGCCGCTCCCTGGTGTTCTCCAAAGCTGAGCTTCACTCTTCAGGCTTTCGGCCTATATTTTTAATATGAAACTGCATTTGGGATACTAGTTGGGTTGGGCTTACTAATGGTGTCTGCCGCTCCCTGGTGTTGTCCTCCACTGAACAAAGCAGTGCCGCCTGTTTACTCCTGTTACCAATTTTGAACTTTATTTGGCCCACTTTATTATTTGGGCCTACTAACTGTGTCTGCCTCTCATTACAGTTGTCCTCCACTGAACAAAGCAATGCTGCCTGGTTAGTCCTGTTACCAATTTTGAACTGCATTTAGCCTAGTTACTTATTTGGGCCTACTCACTGTGTCAGCCTCTCATTACAGTTGTCCTCAACTGAACAAAGCAATGCCGCCTGGTTAGTCCTGTTACCAATTTTGAACTGCATTTAGCCCACTTTATTATTGGGTCTATATCTTTGTTTCCTCCTCATCCTGCCCATTGCCCAGCCAGTGCTAGATGAGTCTGCTGGTACATTGACCCAGACCGCTACATTCCCCTTGCACGCTACACGGCCAGAATCTGACCCTGCTGAAAGTCAGGTTCCCCTTCCCGCATACTATACCACCTTACACGGGGACAAAGAGGAAGGTGCAGATGAAAGTGCAGGTTCCTTCATCAGGTGGGGGGGCATACTCGTTGGCGACGTCACTGGCACAGGGCCCCTCATAGTACGCAAAAGTGTCGCTGCCGGTGGGAGGCGCCCCCGCCGTGCAAACACACCGCTGTACTTTGAGGGGCCCCTATGCCAGTGCAATGCGAATGAGTGGGCCCCCCCTGCTTGCTCAGGATCACAGCACTTGCAAAGTTGAAATACTTACCTCTCCCTGCTCCACCGCCGTGACGTAGTCCATGTTTCCTGGGCCCACTAAAAACTTGAACCAGCCCTACCCCCCACAACTTTAGCCAAATGACCCCCAATTTCCAATGCCTAACTATTATTATAAAGTAAATTAAGATTGACAAGCTTCTGTAACAAGAATGGATGTTTTTGCCATTAAAATGGGCACTGTAGGTGTTTTCCTGGCCTCCACTCACTGCCGACTATGCTTCCCCATTGACTTGCATTGGGTTTCGTGTTTCGGTCGATCACCGACTTTTGGCGATAATCGGACGATTTCACTCGACTCGACTTTTGACAAAGTTGGGTTTCGCAAAACCCGACTCGATCCTAAAAAAGTGAAAGTCGCTCAACCCTAGTAGAGACAGCTGGTAGGAGAGCAAAAGGCTACGTAGTCGAGTCTATAGATGACCAAATGCATCTGCCCTTACCAACCATATTGGAATGTAACCGGATTCCTGACAACAGGTCAGAGATACCTACGCCTGAAGTGGCATTCCATCATCCTCATCTGAAACGTATTGAACACCTGATTCCTAACCTTGACCCAGAGGCACAAATAGTCTTGCTCCTTGGGAGAGATATTCTACGAGTCCACAAGGTCCACAAGGTTAGGCAGCATATCAATGGCTCTCACAACGCTCCATATGCCCAGAGACTTGACCTTGGTTGGGTCATTGTAGGAGAGGACTGTTTAGGAGAAGCACACAAACCTACAGTGGTTAATAGCATGCTTACCAGTACGCTCGAGAATAGACATCCATCTCTCCTGTCACGCTCACGCCCTGACTGGTGGGTGTGAGCTCGGGGGGTTTGTGGCCCCACTGTGCCACAAACCAGACTACCCTGGAAGGGGTGTGACTATGACAGCTGCCTGGGTTTTCACTGGAGCCTCTGATGGTGAGGTCAGGCTTGTGCAGCAGGCAGCTGCCAGGTGCTACTCCAGGGTGGTGTCTGGCTGTGGCTGCTGATCCCACTTGGGAGACAGGAACACCAGGATTGGTGCGGGCATCAGGCAGGACTGGCAGAAGAGCACGGCTGAAACTCAGACGAGTAGACTGGCACGGCTGAGACACAGGGCTGGCAGAGACACGGCAGAGAACACAGGGCTGACAGGAACACAGGACTGGCAGGGACGGCAGGAAATACAGGACTGGCTAGGACTGCAGGAACACAGGACTGGAAGGCACAGCAGGAACGGCAGGACTGGCAGGAACACTGGATTGGAAGGCACGGCAGAGAACACAGGACTGGTTGATGTGATTTATGCAGGAACAGGTAGGGACCTGTTCACACTGGAGGTGCAGGTACAGATATGTAGTGTGGAGGAACAGGTAGGGACCTGTTCACACAGGAGATGTAGGTACGGAAACAAGCCAGAAGGAAAGGAGAATGAAGGAACAGGTTGGGACCTGTTCACACAGGAAGAGAACCACAAGGCTGCAGATAGGAATGGAAGAGCAGCAAGAGATAGTGTGGCAACAAAAGCTAAACAGAGCAGAACAGCAAGGAATATGGAGAGGAGCTGCAGCGAGAGGTTTCTGCAGCAAAGCAGAGCGGAGCCACAAGGAATGTGGAGAGGAGCTGCAGCAAGGGATAACTTCAGCAGCAGAAGATAAGCAGAGTAGAAGGGAGCAGAACCACAGGAGTGCAGAGCAGAGGTAAAGCCACAAAGTACAGAGCAGGCAGAGCCGCAAGAGTGCGGAGTGTAAGCAGACTGAGAACACGAGGAAAGACACAGCATTGAAGGAAGCCACAGACAAGGAGACCAAGATAAGACTAAGTTCAGACAAGGAAATGGAACAAGACAAGAAACAAGGACAAAGACACAGGGACCAGGATATTCCTCCTGGAGGGCGGACAACAAGACCAAGGCAATAGCACAGAGAAAAGCCTCCAGAGAGAGAGAGTAACACAGAGCAAGGCCAGGCAAACTCAGAAGCTAAACACTAACTGAGCTAACACATTGCACAGGCCAAGGCCACTGGGTAGAGCTGCACTATATACTGGAGGCCTCTTGGTAATTGGTCAGGAACAGATTAGACAGATGCACCTGATTCCTATAAGAACCAGAGAGTTCAGGCGCCGCCCCCCTATACACACAGCCATGAAGCATGCAGAGAGCAGAGACACAGAACATGGAGCTGGCATGAAACAGAAACCACATCATGACCTGGAGCAGTGGGTAAGATAGTGTGAGAGATGCGAGGCCATGCCGTGATGCCAGCAGAGTTGTTACAGTACCCCCCCTTTATGGCCCCTCTTCTTCAAGCCCGCCAGAATAACTTGTAGAAGAAGGATAGGAGCACACATAGTCAGAGCCATCACAACATTCCTCTGGTAGAAAGAGGTAGATGAGACATTAGAGATCTCAGGTTGCCCAGTCTCTTTGAGTCCAGTAAGATCAGCTTCCCACACAGAAGACACAAGGGACAGGACTTCTTTCACGTGGTTAACTGAAAGCAGGAACTTGGAAGCTTGCGATTTGACCACAACATAATCTGATTCTTTGGAAACTGAAGACACGTTCACCGGATCCAACTTAAGCCCATCATCACAAGAAAATTGAACCTCCTTTAGACTGGTGGAAAGCAGAGATGAGAACACTTCTGCCTTGGAATCTTCACCCAATAGCCAGATGGAAGCTGGAGGCATACATACAGGAAACATTTTCAGCCTGGAACCCTGAAAAAACTGGACCTCCTCTTCTAGATTAGAGGATGAGTAAGTCTCTGTCTTAATATCAAGTAGCCACTTGGAAGCAGAAGGCATACATTCAGGAAGCCCCATCAGCCTGTTACTCTGACAAAACTGGACCATCTCTTCCTCTGGATTGGTGAAGAACAGAGATACAAGAGCTTCTGCTTCAACTTCTTCTTCCACCTGCCACATGGAGTCTGAAGGCATCTTTACAGGAAGCATCTTCTGCCCATAGTTCAGAGAAAAACTTTTAAGCAACAGGGATGTTCCTGGGAACTGGTCACTTGTATTGTCACTGGAAGTGTGCGGAGAGGACGCCACTGCTTCCTTTACTTCAGTGAGGTCAGCACACCGTGACTCAATAGCCAGCAAATCAGATGGAGAGGATGTTAACACTGTAGACTGACCTTGCATTATAGGAACTAGAGACCTCTGGAGACTGGGTAGTTCAAAATGCAGCACCATGCTGGGTCTTCGGACCAGACTGGACAGTAGAGTACCCAGCTCAGAACGACCGATGGGCAAACTGGTCAGCAAGTGAAAAACAAATTTCTTTACATATAATGCTCCGATTTGGAGATGTAGTTGTCCATTTGACACTGGACTGTTCATAAGTATGACTCGGCAATCACCAAACACCTTCACAGGATTCTGGAGCAGTGGAACAGGAACCACACTTAGACTCCGTCTGGTTTGCAGCTTGAACACATCTGCAGGACCGAAGCTCCCACAAGGCACGGGAACAGACACAGACTTTAGCGGGAGTTATTCACACCAAGGGCAGTCTCTCCTACTGGCCTGAGGTTTTGGAGCTTTAGATCCCCTGGACAGAGGCTATCCAGGTGTTCCTCACAACAGCAGCGACATAGCAAGCCCTTCTTACGACTGGTCTTAGACTGGTGCTTTGCCAGTCCACTCTTGACAGTCTTTTTGGGTTCTGTTTGAGTAGCTGCTTTAATGGGTAGAGGAACTGGAGGGTCACAGATGGTCATGGCTTGACTTGGAGGTTTCTTCACGGGTTTCGCCCGTCTGGAGCGCCTCTCGGATCTAGATGGGGAAGTCTTCACAGGAGCAGCAGGACGAGGCTTGTCAATGACTTTACGGAAGGCCACCAGGAAGGCCCCAAGACTCATGATGATAGGATCCCCTGCTTCTCAGAGGGGACAAATCCATAAAAAAGCATCTCCTGCTAGGTAGGACATGATGTAGCCCACTTTAATCCGGTCAGAGGGAAAACAAGCTGCATTCTGCAGGATGTAGCGCAAGCACTGTTCCAGGAAGCTTTGGCATTCTTCTGGATTCCCATAGAACCTAGGCAGGTCTGCTGGGTTGTGCTTTTCCTCATAGGCCAGAAGTTGCTTGAAGAGAGCATTTGAGACTATGATTGGCTCAGAAGTCTCCTCAATCTGAACCACCCTTGGTAGAACAAATTTTTCAGGTTGCTCATATGAATAGGGAGAAAGTTCATCATGCTCTGCGAGCGGTAGGACATGGGATACAGCAGAGGCCATGGCCTGTGCAAACTGTCACGCTCACACCCTGACTGGTGGGCATGAGCTCGAGGGATTTGTGGCCCCACTGTGCCACAAACCAGACTACCCTGGAAGGGGTGTGACTATGACAGCTGCCTGGGTTTTCACTGGAGCCTCTGATGGTGAGGTCAGGCTTGTGCAGCAGGCAGCTGCCAGGTGCTACTCCAGGGTGGTGTCTGGCTGTGGCTGCTGAGTCCACTTGGGAGACAGGAACACCAGGATTGGTGCGGGCATCAGGCAGGACTGGCAGAAGAGCACGGCTGAAACTCAGATGAGTAGACTGGCACGGCTGAGACACAGGGCTGGCAGAGACACGGCAGAGAACACAGGGCTGGTAGAGACATGGCAGAGAACACAGGGCTGGCAGGAACACAGGACTGGCAGGGACGGCAGGAAACACAGGACTGGCTAGGATGGCAGGAACACAGGACTGGAAGGCACAGCAGGAACGGCAGGACTGGCAGGAACACTGGATTGGAAGGCACGGCAGAGTGTTGTGAATTCTGCTTTTGGGCTCCCTCCGGTGGTTGTAGGTGGTAATGCAGTTGCCCCTGAGTTGCAGTCCTGGTCATGTGTATCTGCTGATTGCAGATCTGACTGGGGTATTTAGGCGTGCAGGATTCATTTCCTTGCCAGTTGTCAATTGTTGTTGGGAGGTGTAGGACCTCTGCCTGGTTCCTCCTGCCTTTCTGCCAAATCAGCAAAGATAAGTGTCTGGTTCTTTTTCCCTGTGGCACACATGTTGTGTGCTTCACAATTCAGTGCTATTCTTTGTGTTTTCTTGTCCAGCTTAGATTGTGTCAGTATTTTCTCAGTCTTGCTGGATTCTCTGGAGTGGCAGATATACATTCCATGTCTTTAGTTAGATTGTGGAACTTTTTGTATTATCTGCTGTGGATATTTTTGGAAGGGTTTTAATACTGACCGCCTAGTTATCTGTCCTGTCCTTTCCTATTTAGCTAGAGTGGCCTCTTTTGCTAAATCCTGTTTTCTACCTGCGTGTGTCTATTCTTCTCCTACTCACAGTCATTATTCGTGGGGGGCTGCCTATCCTTTGGGGGTCTGCTCTGAGGCAAGGTAGCATTCCCATTTCCATCTATAGGGGTATTTAGTCCTCCGGCTGTGTCGAGGTGTCTAGGGAGTGTTAGGCACACCCCACGGCTACTTCTAGTTGCGGTGTTAATTCAGGATTGCGGTCAGTACAGGTTCCACCGACTCCAGAGAAAGTTTCATGCGGCTCCAAGGTCTCCAGATCATAACAGCAGAGAACACAGGACTGGTTGATGTGGTTTATGAAGGAACAGGTAGGGACCTGTTCACACTGGAGGTGCAGGTACGGATATGTAGTGTGGAGGAACAGGTAGGGACCTGTTCACGCAAGAGGTGCAGGAAAGGAAACAAGCAGAAAGGAATGAGGTATGGGACCTGTTCACACAGGAAGAGAACCGCAAGGCTGCGGATAGGAAAGGAAGAGCAGCAAGAGATAGTGTAGCAACAAAAGCTAAGCAGAGCAGAACCACAAGGAATACAGAGAGGAGCTGCAGCGAGAGGTTTCTGCAGCAAAGCAGAGCGGAGCCACAAGGAATGTGGAGAGGAGCTGCAGCAAGGGATAACTGCAGCAGCAGAAGATAAGCAGAGTAGAAAGGAGCAGAACCGCAGGAGTGCGGAGCAGAGGTAAAGCCACAAAGTACAGAGCAGGCAGAGCCGCAAGAGTGCGGAGTGTAAGAAGACTGAGAACACGAGGAAAGACACAGCAGGGAAGGAAGCCACAGACAAGGAGACCGAGATAAGACTAAGAACAAGACAAGAAACAAGGACAAAGACACAGGGACCAGGATATTCTGCCTCCTGGAGGGCGGACAACAAGACCAAGGCAATAGCACAGAGAAAAGCCTCCAGAGAGTAACACAGAGCAAGGCCTGGCAAACTCAGAAGCTAAACACTAACTGAGCTAACACATTGCACAGGCCCAGACCACTGGGTGGAGCTGCACTATATACTGGAGGCCTCTTGGTAATTGGTCAGGAACAGATTAGACAGATGCACCTGATTTCTATAAGAACCAGAGAGTTCAGGCGCCGCCCCCCTATACAAACAGCCATGAAGCATGCAGAGAGCAGAGACACAGAACATGGAGCTGGCATGAAACAGAAACCACATCAAGACCTGGAGCAGTGGGTAAGATAGTGTGAGAGATGCCAGCAGAGTTGTTACATCTCCTACAACCTTGTGAAAATCACTACTTCATAAAGGAGTTTCCACACAGCACTTCAGCACCAAGTATCTTAGCAAGTCGTGCCTACGATGATTGCATTCAGAATTGCAACCAAGATCACCTTGGGTGTACGGTCTTCCACAAGACCAAAGAAGATAATCGTACAGCAATGTCATTTTAAGACAGACTATTCCTAGAGATGATGGAGCAAGGAATGGTGCAGGACAAAATGAAGAGCTGGATTGCACCTCTACCCTTCAAGCCTCAAAGACAATGCTTGCTTAACTACAGAGAACAAGTTTACAAACGATTTGTCTCCCTCAGGCATAGCTTCCATAATAAACCAGAGATGAAAGACCATTTCTTAACCTTCATGGAGAAGATATGCAAGAAAGGTCATGAAAAGTTAGCACCTACACTTCAAGACTCTGATGACCCAACTGGTCTCACCCCAGCCCTGCTGCTTACGCAGAAGACTGACCCTAACTGCTCTCCACCTGGAACATGTAATGTTAAAGACCGTTACAGGAGTCGATGGAGACAAGAACAGAGTCTCTCCAATGCCTTTTGGGACAAGTGGAAAAAGCAGAACCTGCCTACTCTGCAACAGAGGAGAAAGTGGCAAACCAGCAAGCCTAACCTCCAGCCTGGCAATATAGTGCTAGTAAAAGACTGTAAGTCTTAGAGAAAAGAATGGCCATTAGGTTTCATTACCCAGATATTTCAAAGCAAGATTGAATCATACGTAAGGTGGAAGTAAAAATAGGAAAACAAGACGAGACCAAATTGTTTCTCAGGCCAGTAGGGGAACTCGTTCTGCTGTTCTCGTCCAATAAACACAATAGTGAGGTCGGCTGACGTCAAGCGGGGAGTGTTCTGTCCAGCCATAAAATTGCTGTCTAGAAAGTTTAGTCACTTTTTTTATGTCTCCATTATTACAGACAGAGCTTTCATACACCCCCCACATCCGATCACTGGCTCGCTTTTCTTATCTGCATCTCAAAAACATTTCTAGAATTCACCCTTTTCTTACTTTCGACTCTGCAAAAACTCTTACTGTCTCACTTATTCATTCTCGTCTGGACTACTGTAACTCTCTACTAATCGGCCTCCCTCTTACCAAACTCTCCCCTCTCCAATCTGTCCTGAATGCTGCTGCCAGAATGATTTTCCTCACCAACCGTTACACTGATGCCTCTACCTTGTGCCAGTCATTACACTGGCTACCCATCCACTCCAGAATCCAGTACAAAACTACTACCCTCATCCACAAAGCACTCCATGGCTCAGCACCACCCTACGTCTCCTCTCTGGTCTCAGTCTACCACCCTACCCATGCCCTCCGCTCCGCTAATGACCTCAGGTTAGCATCCTCAATAATCAGAACCTCCCACTCCCGTCTCCAAGACTTTACACGTGCTGCGCAGATTCTTTGGAATGCATTACCTAGGTTAATATGATTAATCCCCAATCTCCACAGTTTTATGCGTGCCCTAAAAACTCATTTGTTCAGACTGGCCTACCGCCTCAATGCATTAACCTAACCATCCCTGTGTGGCCCATTAAAAAAAACAAAAAAAAAAAAACAACCATAATCAGGTTCCTCGCGTCATGTTCTCATACACTTCATGCAGTTAATAGCCCTCTGTGTCTGTATTGCTACATACTTAGGCAGTTAACTGGTTCATGCAGCTTTACATGAACACCCGAGCCTTACACTATGGCCGGTACAAATAACTAAAGCAATTGTTACCATCCACCTCTCGTGTCTCCCCTTTTCCTCATAGTTTGTAAGCTTGCAAGCAGGGCCCTCATTCCTCCTGGTATCTGTTTTGAACTGTGATTTCTGTTATGCTGTAATGTCTATTGTCTGTACAAATCCCCTCTATAAGTTGTTAAGCGCTGCGGAATATGTTGGCGCTATATAAATAAAAATTATTATTATTATTATTACAGACATTGTATTTTTTGTGTGTATTAATCCCTCATATATTTCATATTGTAAGGTAACAGCTCCACTTGCTGGCCATTTAATGCATAGATTCTAGCTTAATTTGCAATGTCTTGTGGGAAGTTCCTAGGGCATTGTGGGATTGTTCCTGTTGCATCATGGTCTTATTATGACACTGTGAAGGGAACAGCAGCCATTATTCCTCCATGTGTCTAAGGGTACGTGTCCACGATCAGGATGGCCGGCGGTTTCGTCGGAGCGGCAAACCCGCTCAGCGCTAAGCCCCGCCCCCTTCTGGGATGCGATGATGCCGGATGTGTTCATTGCACGGCAGCACGGTGGCTTAGTGGTTAGCACTGCAGCCTTGCAGCGCTGGAGTCCTGGGTTCAAACCCCACCAAGGACAACATCTGCAAAGAGTTTGTATGTTCTCTCCGTGTTTGCGTGGGTTTCCTCCGGGCACTCCGGTTTCCTCCCACATTCCAAAGACATACTGATAGGGAATTTAGATTGTGAGCCCCATTGGGGACAGCGATGATAATGTGTGCAAAAACTGTAAAGCGCTGCGGAATATGTTAGCGCTATTTAAAAATAAAGATTATTATTATTGCACACAACCGGCATCATCGCACTCCTCGCATAGGGCCCTGTGTTATGTCTTGCGGCGGTGCAGCGTCGCCGCAAGGAACACGGACATGCTGCGATCTGAAAAGACGCGCAGCATGTCCGGAGTCGCAGGGCCGCCGCGTGCGTGTTTCCACGCATAGTGGACACGGGATTTCAAAAAATCCCCACCACTATGCTGGAACATCTGGACGCTGCGTGTTTGACGCTGCGGCCCCACGCAGCATCAAACACGCAGCGTTTCCTGACCATGGACACATACCCTTAGGAGAAACTACACCCTTCGTGTTCTTCATGATCCTTAAACAGCCTGCTCTAAGCATAGTTGGTAAGCATTATTTATCTATGTGTTATAATCCTGTGTTTATCAATACGTTTGCTGTACTAAGTAGGTAATCATCAGTTTGTATATTAGCTCATGTTACCTGTGTATTGCAGACTATTTTTGTTTCACGCTTTGTGCAGATATATATTCTGAAATGCTCCTGTTATTGCATCCTATAGTTTCACCCTTTCCTGTCACATCTGCAATCAATAAAAGAAGGTTACAATTTTGCAGCCTCTTTTCTTAAAGAAAACAGGGGGTTTAGCTACATGTCTCATTGCACACCCTGCTAACGTGTATGAGGACAGCATACAGATCCTTTAACCATTCCTTGTAGGACTTAGTGGCGAAAACAAAAGTATTTAGTCAGCCACCAATTGTGTAAGTTCTCCCACTTAAAAAAAAAAGATGAGCATGTCATGGTCTGTATGAAGTTTGTCTAGTGCTTCTGGGGTTAATCCTGGTGGCCTCCCTCTGGCTTTGGGAGGACTTGAAATAGCCTCTCTTGGGCTGTCCGTGTGTCAGTGATACTCCTGCCCTCAGCTGAGTTAGTTGATCCTTGAGTGCTTGTGTCTTGTGCATGCTTTTGTGTTATCCCGTTTCTGACCTGGTCTGTTCCTGTTTTGCTCTTGTCTGCTGATTCTGTACCATTTGTTGTTTGCCTGGTATTGACTTCTGCTAAGTCTTGTGACTGCCCATTTTGCCTGTTCCCCTGGTATCTCTCTCGCTCTCCCGGTTTCTGACTCTCGGCTTTTACCTAACCATTCTCTTGTCTCTCGATCTGATTCCCCGCTGACCCCGGCACAGACATCAGTTTGCCTGACCTCCTCTCTGCCCTGCCGGTCCCCGTCGCTCTCCGATATCTTCTCCGGATGCTCGCTGGTTGGCTCCACCCCTTACCCTCTCTCAACGGTCACGTGTCACAGGTCCTGCATGCCGGTGGTCATGCCTGTCCTGGCAAACCCTCCGTGCTCAAAGAACCAGGTAAACCTGTAGCCCGGTTGGACACATGTACTAATCTGATCTTTGCATCAATTATGGTGTTCCTGACAGAGAGAGCCCTGTAATTTACATCATAGGTAGACCTCAACTGTGAGAGTCAAAATGAGAAAACAAATCCAGAAAATCACCTTGTCTGATTTGGCAAGATTTTTTTTGTAAATTATGGTAGAAAATAAGTATTTGGTCATTATCAAAAGTTCATGTCAATATTTTGTTATATATTCTTTGTTGGCAATGACAGAGGTCAAACATTTTCTCTAAGTCTTCACAAGATTGGCACAAACTGTTGGTGGTATGTTGGCCCATTCCTCCATGCAGAGCTCCTCTAGAGCAGTGATGTTTTGGGCTTGTCACTGGGCAACATGTACTTTCAACTCCCTCCAAAGGTTTTCTATCGGGTTGAGATCTGGAGACTGGCTAGGCCACTCCAGGACCGTCTTATGCTTCTTACAAAGCCACTCCTTCATTGCCCTGGTGGTGTGCTTGGGATCATTATCATGCTGAAAGACCCATCCACGTTTCATCTTCAATGTCCTTGGTGAAGGAATAAGGTTTGCACTCAAAATCTCACGATACATGGCCCCATTCATTCCTTCATGTAGATGGATCAGTCGTCCTGGTCCCTTTGCAGAGAAACAGCCCCAAAGCATGATGTTTCCACCCCCATGCTTCACAGTAGGTATGGTGTTCTTTGGTTGCAACTCAGCATTCTGCCTCCTCCAAACACAATGAGTTTTGTTTTGACCAAACAGTTCTACTTTGGTTTCATCAGACCATATGACATTCTCCCAATACTCTTCTGGATAGTCAAAATGCTCTCTAGCAAACTTCAGATGGGCCCGGACATGTACTGGCTTAAGCAGGGGGACACGTCTGGCACTGCAGAATTTGAATCCCAGGTGGCGTAGTGTGTTACTGATGGTAGCCTTTGTTATGGTGGTCCCAGCTCTATGCAGGTCATTCACTAGGTCCCCCAATTTGTTTCTGGGGTTTTTGCTCACCATTCTTGTGATCATTTTGACCCCACGGGGTGAGATGTTGCGTGGAACCCAGATCAAGGGAACTTATCAGTGGTCTTATATGTCTTCCATTTTCTTATTATTGCTCCCACAGTTGATTTCATCACAACAAGCTGCTTGCCTATTGCAGATTCAGTCTTCCCAGCCTGGTGCAGGGCTGCAATTTTGATTCTGGTGTCTTTGGTCTTCACCATAGTGAAGTTTGGAGTCTGAATGTTTGAGGTTGTGGATAGATGTGTTTTATACTGATAACAAGTTCAAAAAGGTGCCATTACTACAGGTAATGAGTGGAGGACAGAGGAGCCTGTGAAAGAAGAAGTTACAGGTCTGTGAGAGCCAATAATCTTGCATGTGTCACGGAGTTACCGCGACAGAGCAGTACCAGAAGACCACGGCGTCTGATGGCTTCTGCTTCATCTCTGAAAAGAAGCACTTCTCCTGTGTATTAAAAGTGTTTTGTTTTCTTTCAGCAGGACAGGGGTTAATAGGCCATGTGAAAATTCCTGCTTGCAGCTGTGCTCGGTTAGCCACTCCTCTCTCCTATATAAACTAGGCCTTCTGGTCAGATCTTTGTCTGAAATAGCACTTGCTAGATAGACCTGGAGAAGGGAGGAGCTGGTGTTTGGAGAGCTGGAGGAATTTATTGTAAGACAGTTGTATGGTTTGTACGCTTGGAAAATTCCTCATCCTTACCTGCCTTATTTACTCTCCCCATCCTTCACACCCTGGTGGAAACCTCTGTTATTTGTGAGAGCACATTTTGTGTGAGTGAAGTTTTCTTTTTACCCTTGTCTTCGTTTCCCTGTTTGTCGGGTTGGTGCACTGTTGTACACGGTAGCGCCTCTCTTCCCCGGGTGGGGAGGGGGACAGATGCAGGGCGAGAGTCAGGAGACAGGGCAAGGGCGGAGGCCCCGGCATCCTTGCCATCTGATATATCCCGGGAAACAGGGCGAGTTAGGGCACCCCCTAGAGCAAGGGCCAGGAAAGGTTCCCCTGGTCCCAGTTTACTCGCCAGTCCAATCGTGACAGAATGTTTCTATGTGACCAAATACTTATTTTCCACCATAATTTGCACAATAAATCTTGACAAATCAGACAAGGTGATTTTTTGCATTTGTTTTCTCATTTTGATGCTCACAGTTGCTCATCTTTTTAAGTGGTAGAACTTGCACAATTAGTGGCTGACTAAATACTTTTTTTCCCCACTGTAGTTTTCAGTCTGCTCACTATACTGGTAGGTTTTCTCTGAACCTGACCCAATTTTTCAATGTCTTTTTAAAAATGTGGTTTCCAGAACAGGACACAGTATTCCAGATGAGGTCTGACCAAGGACGAGTAGAGAGGGATAATTACTTCACATGATCTAGACTCTGTGCTTCTCTTAATACATCTCAGAACAGTGTTTGCCTTTTTTGCTGCTGCATCACACTGTTGACTCTGCAGTCTGTGATATATTTATATACCCAAGTCTTTTTCACACATGCTTTTCCTAATTCTATTCTTCCCTTCCTGGAGATGTAATTTTGTTTTTCTTGTCCAAATGAAGAATTTTGCATTTCTCCCTGTTAAATACCATTCTATTAGTCGCTGCCCATTGCTCAAGGTTATCTAGATCCTTCTGACTCCTTTCTCTGTCTCCTTTAGTGTTAGCTATCCCTCCTAGCTTTGCATAGTGTGCAAATTTGATTACTTCATCTTTGGTTCCCTTAGATCCTTTAAAAAAATGTCGAACAACACTGAGCGAAGACAGAGCCTTGTGATACCCCACTTGAAACACTCTTCCAAATGGATGTCCACTCTTTGAGTATGATCACTGAGCCAGTTATGACTCCACCTAACAGTAGCCTTGTCAATCCCATACTCTAGTTGAATGACTGGTCTCTCCCCTTGAATACATGTTGGAGAGATTTTTCAATCAACTGGAGCGATAGGCCAGATTTTTACAGTATGTTTTCTCTGAAACACCACAGCTTCTCAGAGAAAAACAATACCTGGCTGATAAAAAATGTACATTTTAACAGATCACATATGGAATCTGTTTCATATATTAGATTTGCGTTGCATGATTTGTCCTTGTTTACAAACCAGTATCATGTTCCGAGGGCTATGGATATACCTATTGTCTCTACATGAACTTTAGCAAGTAAAAACTAGGGTTGAGCGAAACGGATCGTTCATTTTCATAAGTCGCCGACTTTTGGCTAAGTCGGCGTCTCATGAAACCCGATCCGACCCCTGTGCGGGGTCGGCCATGCGGTACGCGACTTTCGCGCCAAAGTCGCGTTTCAATGACGCTAAAAGCGCCATTTCTCAGCCAATGAAGGTGGACGCAGAGTGTGGGCAGCGTGATGACATAGATCGCAGTCCCCACCATCTTAGAGAAGGGCATTGCAGTGATTGGCTTGCTTTCTGCCGCGTCACAGGGGCTATAAAGGGGCGTTCCCGCCAACCGCCATCTTACTGCTGCTGATCTGAGCGTAGGGAGAGGTGCTGCCGCTTCTTCAGAAGCAGGGATAGTGATAGGCAGGGTCCATAAAGCTACTGCTTTTTTCAAAGCACAAATCCTGTATTTCCTTCCTTTCTGCACAGCTATCTTGTGTGTTTGTCCACACTTTTGTGTGCAGCAGTCCTTTTTCTAGCTGCCTGCCATACTTTTCTGAGATAACTGCAGGGAGATACATATTGGCAAGTCTGCCTCCGTGCCATTGCTGTGGGTGGCATCTCTCTCTCATTGTGTGGCACCGAAAAAACCACTGTGTGATACTTGGCCATTTTTTTTTTTGGCTACATTTTCCCTTTTAAAAAACAAAAAAAAATAGTGGGAGATAAATATTGGCAAGTTAGCCTCCGTGCCAGTCCTGTGTGTGGCATCTGTCTCTCATTGTGTCCCACCAAAAAGCACTGTGTCATACTGGGCCTTTTTTGTTTTTTTGGGTCAATTCTCCCTTTAAAAAAAAAAATAGTTCGTGGGAGATAAATATTGGCAAGTTTGCCTCCGTGCCAGTCCTGTGTGTGGCATCTGTCTCTCATTGTGTCCCACCAAAAAGCACTGTCATACTGGGCCTTTTTGTTTTTTTGGGTCAATTCTCCCTTAAAAAAAAAAAAAGTTAGTGGGAGATAAATATTGGCAAGTCTGCTTGAGTGCTGCTCCTGTGTGTGCCATCTGTCTCAAATTATTGGGGCACAGAAAACCTAGTGTGTAACATTGGGCCTGATTTTCCTTTCAGTGTCAGGCACCTATAAAGGTATATATAAATCCTACAGAAGTTTGAGTTAAACTTATCAGTTGTTTTACAGTAACAAATAGCGTTACTTTCGTTACGTTTTGCAAACAATGAGGAAGTCTAGTGGAAGAGGTCGTGGCCGTGGGCGGTCATTGTCAGCTGGTAATGATGGTAGTGGTGGTGGTGGAGCATCAGGTGGTCGTGGTAAAAGCAGTACAGCACCTAAGTCTCGAGTTGTTGAGCCAAAAACGTTGTCTGCCTACACAAGGCCTTGAACACTCTCTTTTCTGGGAGTAGGAAAACCACTTTTGAAGCCGGAGCAGGAGGAACAAGTATTGGCTTTCATTGCTGACTCTGCCTCTAGCTCTTTCGCCTCCTCCTCGGAAAGTGCCAAATGTCAGAGTAGTGCATCGTCAGTGAATGCTCCCAGTCAGGAACAAGTCGCTTCCTTGTGTCCTTCACCCAGAACAACAGTGAAGGATGCGTCAGTCGACACAACAGGTTACTCCATGGAGCTCTTTACGCATACCGTTCCTGGGTTAGACAGTGAAACAGTTAACAGACCATGCTCATTAGAAGTTGAATCGGACATGGAGTGCACAGATGCACAGCCACAGCCAGATTACTATGCTGTTCCTTTGACTCAGACCAGAACATTGCCCTCGCAGTGTACTGAGCCAGAATCAAAACCAGCAGAGACTATGGTGCCCCGTCACGAACGCTATACCACCGGCTTACACGGTGACACAGACGAAGTTGCACACGACATAGAAGAGGAGGTCATAGATGACCCAGTTGTTGACCCCGATTGGCAGCCATTGGAGGAACAGGGTGCAGGCGGCAGTAGTTCTGAAGCGGAGGAGGAGCCGCAGCAGGCATCAACATCACAACAGGTTCCATCTACCGGGCCCGTATCTGGCCAAAAACGCGTGGCAAAACCAAGACCAGTTGGAGGACAGCGTGGCCATCCGGTTAAAGAAGCTCAGTCTGCAATGCCTGAAAAGGTATCCGATAGTAGAAAGAGTGCAGTCTGGCATTTTTTTAAACAACATCCAAATGATCAGCGCAAAGTCATCTGTCAAAAATGTTCAACTACCTTAAGCAGAGGTCAGAATCTTAAAAGTCTAAATACAAGTTGCATGCATAGACATTTATCCACCATGCATTTGCAAGCCTGGAATAACTATCAAATGTCCCTAAAGGTTGCAGCACCCTCGGCCAATGAAGCTAGTCAGCAACGCTACATCCCTCCCCTCACAGTAAACCCACCATTTCCCGCACCACCTGCAGTATCTGTGCAGCTTTCGTCGCCAGGCCAAAGCAGTCAGGGAATCGCCAGGTTTGCAGTAGGAAACAATGCATGTAGGGCACCGGCAAGAATACCATCTCCAACCCTCTCTCACTCACCCATGTCCACCGGCACCACCGCTAGTTCCACGATCTCCAGCTCTCCAGTCCAACTCACCCTACATGAGACTCTTGTTAGGAAAAGGAAGTACTCATCCTCGCATCCGCGTACACAGGGTTTGAACGCACACATTGCTAGACTAATCTCATTAGAGATGATGCCCTACCGGTTAGTTGAAAGCGAAGCTTTCAAAGCGCTGATGGACTACGCTGTACCACGCTACGAGCTACCCAGTCGGCACTTCTTTTATAGAAAAGCCATCCCAGCACTCCAACAGCATGTTAAAGACCGCATCGTCCATGCACTCAGGCAGTCTGTGACTGCAAAGGTGCACCTGACAACAGATGCATGGACCAGTAGGCATGGCCAGGGACGTTACGTGTCCATCACGGCACACTGGGTGAATGTTGTGGATGCAGGGTCCACAGGGGACAGCAATATTGGGACAGTTTTGCCTAGTCCACGGTCAAGGAAAGAGTTGGCTGTAGGCGTTAGCCCCCCCTTCCTCCTCTTCCTCCTCCTCATGCAGAAGCGAGAGCTCGTCCACACACCGCAGTCGCACATCCACTCCATCCGCAGCTGCCACTGTTGCACACCAGGTGTGCCATTATGGGACAGCTAGTGGCAAGCGTCAGCAGGCTGTATTGGCAATGAAGTGTTTGGGCGACAACAGACACACCGCGGAAGTTCTGTCCGAGTTCTTGCAGAATGAAACTCAGTCATGGCTGGGCACTGTACATCTTGAGGCAGGCAAGGTTGTGAGTGATAACGGAAGGAATTTCATGGCTGCCATAGCCCTTTCCCAACTGAAACACATTCCTTGCCTGGCTCACACCTTAAACCTGGTGGTGCAGTGCTTCCTGAAAAGTTACCCGGGGTTACCCGACCTGCTCCTCAAAGTGCGCAGACTTTGCTCACATATCCGCCGTTCGCCCGTACACTCCAGCCATATGCAGAACTATCAGCGGTCTTTGAACCTTCCCCAGCATCGCCTAATCATCGACATTGCAACAAGGTGGAACTCCACACTGCACATGCTTCAGAGACTGTGCGAACAGAGGCGTGCTGTTACGTTTTTGTGGGAGGATACACATACACGGGCAGGCAGTTGGATGGCAGACATGGAGTTGTCAGGTGTGCAGTGGTCGAAGCTACAAGACCTGTGTCAAGTCCTTCAGTGTTTTGAGGAATGCACACGGCTGGTTAGTGCAGACAACGCCATAATAAGCATGAGCATCCCCCTAATGCATCTGCTGATGTAAAGTTTGACGCACATAAAGGAGCAGGCGTCTGCAGCCGAGGAAGAGGAAAGCCTTGATGACAGTCAGCCATTGTCTGGTCAGGGACGTGTTGAGGACGCGGTAGCGGGCGAAGAGGAGGAAGAGGAGGACGAGGAGGATGATGGGGATGAGTACTTTTTGAACGAGGAAGCTTCTCCTGGGACAACAGACATTAGTGGAGTTGCAAGGCCGGGTTCTCTTTTTTTAAGGGAGACAAGTGACGTAGATTTGCCTGTAACTGCCCCTCCAAGCAGCACAACCGCAGATTTGACAACTGGAACTTTGGCCCACATGGCGGATTATGCTTTACGTATCCTCAAAAGGGACACACGCATTATTAAAATGATGAGCGATGATGATTACTGGTTGGCCTGCATCCTTGACCCTCGCTATAAAGGCAAATTGCAAAATATTATCCCACATGAGAACCTCGAACAAATTTTAGCAACCAAACAAGCTACTCTGGTACACCGTTTGATTCAGGCATTCCCAGCACACAGCGCCGGTGATGGTTCTCACACAAGCTGCAGGGGGCTACATGGCAGAGGTGTTAGAGGTGCACAGATCAGAAGTGGCGTTGGACAGAGGGGTTTTCTGACCAGGTTGTGGAGTGATTTTGCAATGACCGCAGACAGGACAGGTACTGCAGCATCTATTCAAAGTGACAGGAGACAACATTTGTCCAGTATGGTTACTAACTATTTTTCATCCCTTATCGATGTTCTCCCTCAACCGTCATTCCCATTTGATTACTGGGCATCAAAATTAGACACCTGGCCTGAATTGGCAGAATATGCGTTGCAGGAGCTTGCTTGCCCAGCAGCTAGTGTGCTATCAGAAAGAGTATTCAGTGCTGCTGGTTCAATATTAACCGAAAAAAGGACTCGTCTGTCTGCCCAAAATGTGGATGATCTCACCTTCATTAAAATGAACCACTCCTGGATTTCAAATTATTTTGCCCCACCTTTCCCGGCTGACACCTAGCTTTCCTATAGAAAGTGCTTGCTTGTGGACTGGTCTTACTGAGTGTTCCAATCTGTTAATTTGCAGCAGCTGTTTGGCCAGCATACAACATGTTTACACCTCCCGTAATGTGAAAACTCCCCCCACGGGCCCGTGGTCTCGCCACTTGGCTCAAGCACCCGTTACAGAGCTGTTTGTCTGAAGAGGTGGGTGTGCCCGCTTTTGGTCGACGGCACTGCCACTGGGTCCCTCATAGTACAATGTAGTGTCTCTGGCGGTGGTGGTGCGCACCCAACGTCAGACACACCGTTGTAACATGAGGGGCCCTGGGGCGGTCCCGCCGGCCACAAGAGAGTTCCCCCCTCCCCCAGCTCAAACTGTGCTCTACCACGTGCAAAATTATGTCGCACAGCTCCACCAATGTTTAGTCTATTCGCTGACATCATTCAATGTCTGGCACTGACAATACAAATTTGTAGACATCTATGATGCTACTTAAAGTAGTCTGTGTCTGTGTCCTATATTGGCACCATTAAATAGTTACTGCCAAATTACTATGTCAGAAACTCAGCAGATGAGCCCACCCCTGTACCTAAGTATGCCACCTTTTTTTTTATTTTTTTATTTTTTTTGGTTGTTTTGTGAGACATTAACATCTATTTATATTTTGGGAGTACTGGGACAGACACTCCTTGCAATACTCCTCCACTGACCACAATGCTGCCTGCCTGTGTATCCATGTAACTGATGTAAAACTGCCTTGAGCCTATGTTTTGTTATTTTAGGCCTTTGATAGCCTGTCTGCGGTCCCTACTTGCAATACTCCTCCACTGACAACAATGCTGCCTGCCTGTCTATCCATGTAACCGATTTTAAACTGCCTTGAGCCTATTTTTAGGTATTTTAGGCCTAGGAAGCCTGTCTGCAGTCCCTAATTCAAGTTGTCCTCAAATGAATAAAGCTGAGCTTCTACCTTCTGCCTCTCATTAACTGCTGTTTTTTTTAAAAAAAAATGGTGTTTAGGGCCTACTAACGGTTTCTGCCCCTCCCTGGTGTTGCCCTCAACTGAATACAGCTGAGCTTCAACCTTCTGCCTCTCATTAACTGGTGTTTTTTTAAAAAACAAAATGGTGTTTAGGGCCTACTAACGGTTTCTGCCCCTCCCTGGTGTTGTCCTCAACTGAATAAAGCTGTGCTTCAACCTTCTGTTCCAAATTAAGATTTTTAAAAAAGAAATTGGGTGTTTAGGGCCTACTAACGGTGTCTGCCCCTCCCTGGTGTTGTCCTCAACTGAATAAAGCTGTGCTTCAACCTTCTGTTCCAAATTAAGATTTTTAAAAAAGAAATTGGGTGTTTAGGGCCTACTAACGGTGTCTGCCCCTCCCTGGTGTTGTCCTCAACTGAATAAAGCTGTGCTTCAACCTTCTGTTCCAAATTAAGATTTTTAAAAAAGAAATTGGGTGTTTAGGGCCTACTAACGGTGTCTGCCCCTCCCTGGTGTTGACCTCAACTGAATAAAGCTGTGCTTCAACCTTCTGTTCCAAATTAAGATTTTTAAAAAAGAAATTGGGTGTTTAGGGCCTACTAACGGTGTCTGCCCCTCCCTGGTGTTGTCCTCAACTGAATAAAGCTGTGCTTCAACCTTCTGGCTCTTATTAAGATTTAAAAAAAAAAAAAATGTTTAGGGCCTACTAACGGTGTCTGCCCCTGCCTGGTGTTGTCCTCCACTGAACAAAGCTGAGCTTCTACCTTCTGGCTCTTATTAAGATTTAAAAAAAAAAAATGTTTAGGGCCTACTAACGGTGTCTGCCCCTGCCTGGTGTTGTCCTCCACGAAACAAAGCTGAGTTTCCACCTTCTGGCTCTTTTTTTTTTTTTTTTAAATTGCTGGATGGGGCCTAATAGCTCTGTTTGCTCATCCCTGGTGTTTGTCCTCAACTAAAGAAAGCTGAGCTTCAACCTTCTGGCTTTCGGCCTATAGTATCAGATATTAAACTGCATTTGGCCTTCAACTTTGGTTCCGGCCTACTAACGGTGTCTGCCCCTGCGTGGTGTTTGTCCTCAACTGAATAAAGCTGAGCTTCAACCTTCTGGCTTTTGGCCTACAGTAGCAGATATTAAACTGCATTTGGCCTATTAGTGTGTTTGGGCCCTTAAAACAGTGTCTGCTGCTCCTGGGTTTGCTACTCCACTGAACAAAGCAATGCCGCCTGTTTAGTCCTGTTACCAATTTTGAACTGCATTTAGCCTACTTTATTCTTTGGCCCTATATCTGTTTCCTCCTCATCCTGCCCACTGCCCAGCCACTGCTACATGAGTCTGATGGTACATTGACCTAGACCACTACATTCCCCTTGCACTCTACACAGCCAGAATCTGACCCTGCTGAAAGTCAGGTTCCCCTTCCCGCATGTTATACCACCTTACACAGGGACAAAGAGGAAGGTGCAGATGAAAGTGCAGGTTCCCTCATCAGGTGGGGGGGGCATACTCGTTGGCGACGTCACTGGCACAGGGCCCCTCAGAGTACGCAAAAGTGTCGCTGCTGTTGGGAGGCGCCCCCGCCATGCAAACACACATCGCTGTACTTTGAGGGGCCCTGTGCCAGTGCTAATGCGAACGAGTGCCCCCCCCCCTGCTTGCTCAGGATCACAGCACTTGCAACGTTGAAATACTTACCTCTCCCTGCTCCACCGCCGTGACGTAGTCCACGTTTCCTGGGCCCACTAAAACCTTGAACCAGCCCTACCCCCCACAACTTTTGCCAAATGACCCCCAATTTCCAGTGCCCAACTATTATTATAAAGTTAATTAAGATTGACAAGCTTCAGAAAACAAGAATGGATGTTTTTGGCATTAAAATGGGCACTGTAGGTGTTTTCCTGGCCTCCACTCACTGCCGACTATGCTTCCCCATTGACTTGCATTGGGTTTCGTCTTTCGGTCGATCCCGACTTTTAGCGATAATCGGCCGACTGCACTCGACTCGACTCTGGACTAAGTCGGGTTTCACAAAACCCGACTCGATCTTAAAAAAATGAAAGTCGATCAACCCTAGTAAAAACCATGTAGATAAAATCACAATGGCTCTATTTAGACCTGGCCATGGACATACTTCATCTGTAGTTGGTAAACCACTTAACTCCTCAAAAAGTAACTTCCCTACAAGAGAAGTCTCATCACCCCAGGCTTATATTTTTACTAGGAACAAAGGAGCTAATCTAAGTAAAGTCATAGCTTCAATAATTTTATCAACAGAAAACATTTTATATTCACCAAATGTGGTCCTCAAGAATTTAGTGGCTGTTACTAAAATAACAGAGAACATATAATACATACTGTGTTAAAATTCTTATTCAGCAAGCTGGTCTCATGGGCTGTGGCCACAAAGGGAAAAAAAGGTGGTGGAATTGTTTGTTTACACAGGTCTTTTTAGTACAGACAGGTGTATGGACAGAATGCTTCAGTCCTAACAGACTGATTTCATGTACATCACTTTGAAGATGTGCCTAGAGGCACATGTACATCTTGAGTGTTAACATTCAATGTATTCCACTGGGCTTTTTTTTGCACATTAAGTACTATCTATCACTGGCGGAACTGAAAATTTATTGTATGTTCTAACTGAAGCACAGAAAGTCTTATAGATCATCAGTTGTGTTGAATTGAACATTTAATACCTAAAATCCACACAGTACATGCAGTGGACAAGCTATAGTAGTGGTAATGCAGGACAGCTGTAATAACCAAGGAGCCTTCATTCTATTTACGGAGAGATACTTAATAAAATCACATTGCTTATATGTCTTACATTCTATGACAATGTCTGAGAAAATAAGTCATGTCTGCTTTTACACTATTTAGTGAGGCCATTGGGTGTCAGCGTAGTTCACTGTCTGGGCTGTACAGCTGTGCGTGTGTAGACAAAGCTCTTTTTTTTTTTTCAGCGCTCTACTTTTTAGTTGAACCACTGTTGTTTTGACTATTTTCCTGTTGTGACTTTAGATGTGCGTTTGCCTAATACATCCAAATTATGACAGTCAACGGAGACAGGAAATCATTTCTACTTCACTGCTTGCTTGGATGAACATTGCTTATGATTGTGGGAGTTTTGTTAAGCATTCATTTCCTGGGGTCAGGAATTGCGCAGGAAGCCCCTTGTTTGGTAGTTGTTTCCAAAAGATTCCAGCTGTCAGTGACATTAAGCTCTTAGAATATTGCATTCCATGTAACACAAAACTGTTCATGTGACATCATCTACTTAAAAAGAACAAATTGCCTCCAATGACAATTTATTGTTATTCTTCAATAACACAATTTAATCTATAAGATTTTGTTTGCTTGGAACATGATATCATTTCACATGCATAATATTTATAAAAATAGAACTGGCATTTACAATTCATGATTAATTACAGCGTAACTATTATTTTGTATTCAGACTGTGGCTCTTTCCAAATTGTAGATTTTCCCAGCACTATGTTTATACATAATGAGGTCATTACACTGATGCTTGTGTCACTTACAGAATATACATTTTAATCATCATTTTCCAGTCAGATCAAATCAAATTCTGCACTCTAAAAAGAGTAACACGTGGTAAATTAGTTGATACTTTTACAATGATTGCTCTTTTGACTCTAATCCTTATAATTTCTATTAATTAAACTATCATTCACCTAATAAAATCCCATTCAGGATGATTTCTGTATTTCAGATGTTGATGTGGGCTGATTTGAATAATTCCAGAACTACAGTATCTGGCTGGTGTAAGTAGCTGCATTGTTTAGCTCCTTTAAATGTTTCAGCCTGCATACCCCGAAGGCCATAAGAGAAGGAGGCGGGTGTTGGATACCCACTGATGTGAATTTGATCCAGCCTAATGATAGATAATCAATAGTTTATGGCTGAAGAACCTTCTGAATTCGTTCTTTGTCCTTTAGCAAAGATGCTGGTCAGTATAAACAAAGCACTCCCACTAAGTCTTCTCTCCAGTACGTGTGTATAAATGTATGCAATGTAGTGTGAGTGTATTAATGTACTCACCTACCGCCGCTTTCTCTGATGTCCAGTGCTGTTTTTCCCCGATTCTCAGTCACATCACCGCAGCTGCGACTAGCCATCACTCCATGCTCTATGTGAGAGCTAGAAGTCTCCATTACAATGAAAACCTATGGGGCCTCGATCTGGCGCTCCATAGGCTTACACTGTAAAAGTAACTTATGGGTCATGCACAGGGCTGCCACTAGAAATTTCGGGGCCCCATACTGTCAACATTTTTGGGGCCCCCTTGAGACTCCGCCCAGGCTCCACCCCAGCCCCGCCTCCACCCCCTCAAACTGTCCACAGCCCCACCGCTCTCTCTTGGAAAAATTCCACTTCTCACCTATCACACATTGACAGTTCCCATCACCAGATCACACATATAGCCGGCAGCTTTTGTTTTGGCCAAAAGATTTTTTAAGCCACCAAAATGACAAGGTAGACACTTTTGGCCGGGCCCTACTCTACTGTAACCTATTAAATATTTGTTAAAATATGCAATACAATTAAGGTATATTTTTATTTATTTTTCAATTTTTAAAATGACCTATAATACCACATACAAGGAACAAATGCCACAACACCATGACCAGACACCATATTATCACCATAGTGACCTATAATACTACCTACAAGGCACAAATACCGCCACACCATGACCAGATGACATATTATCATCACAGTGATCGAATATCATCAAATACAAGGAACAAATACCACAACATCATGACCAGACCACATATTACCACCACATAGTGACTGAATACTACAATACTGATCAATAATAAAAAAAACCACAATACTAACACCATAAGTGCCAGTATTCACAGGAGATCTGTACTTAGTATGCAGTGTCTGTGTACAGGTAATACAGTGATCACCAGTGACATTATACACAGGAGCTCTGTATATAGTTTATAGGTAATCCAGTGATCACCGGTGACATTATACACAGGAGCTCTGCATATAGTATACAGTGTATAGTGTCAGTGTATAGGTAACACACTGACTCACCAGTGACGTCTCTATTGAAGTCCTTCATCTTTCATCCCGCACAGACCGCCATCACTTCATCCAGCCAGGACTCGTCTCTGCAGGAAATAACACCGTTATCTCGAGTTCCACTTGCAGAACACATTACTTAATTTTCCCAACTTCTACATTACACCACATGAAGAAGGCGACATAGTATCACTCTACACAGTAATAGGACCGCCCCTCCATTTAAAACAGTAAACTCAAAAAATAAAATAAATACATCACTGCATATGGCGTCAGCCATATGTTCTCCCATCCTGCCCTAATGAGTATCCATCCTGCCCCATATGATCTCCCCATCCTGCCCCATCTGTCTCCATCGTATGCATCCTGCCCCATCCGTCTCCAATCCTGCTTCCAGTGTCTCCAATCATGCCCGTATCACCATTCTTCCCCGTCTCCAATCATGCCCCCAGTGTCTCCAGTCATGCCCCAGTGTCTCCAGCCGTTCTGCCCCAGTGTCTCCAGCCTTTCTGCCCCAGTGTCTCCAGCCGTTCTGCCCCAGTGTCTCCAGCCGTTCTGCCCCAGTGTTCTGCCCCACTGTGTCCAGCGTTCTGCCCCAGTGTTCTGCCCCAGTGTGCCTAGCGTTCTGCCCCACTGTGTCCAGCCGTTCTGCCCCACTTTGTCCAGCCGTTCTGCCCCACTTTGTCCAGCCGTTCTGCCCCACTTTGTCCAGCCGTTCTGCCCCACTGTGTCCAGCCGTTCTGCCCCACTGTGTCCAGCGTTCTGCCCCACTGTGTCCAGCGTTCTGCCCCACTGTATCCAGCATTC
The DNA here is from genome assembly GCF_051348905.1 of Ranitomeya variabilis. Lineage (NCBI taxonomy): Eukaryota > Metazoa > Chordata > Amphibia > Anura > Dendrobatidae > Ranitomeya > Ranitomeya variabilis. The sequence goes on from NC_135235.1 coordinate 355,668,387, forward strand.
TGCCCCACTGTGTCCAGCGTTCTGCCCCACTGTGTCCAGCGTTCTGCCCCACTGTGTCCAGCGTTCTGCCCCACTGTGTCCAGCGTTCTGCCCCACTGTGTCCAGCGTTCTGCCCCACTATGTCCAGCGTTCTGCCCCACTGTGTCCAGCGTTCTGCCCCACTGTGTCCAGCGTTCTGCCCCACTGTGTCCAGCGTTCTGCCCCACTGTGTCCAGCATTCTGCCCCAGTGTTCTGCCCCACTGTGTCCAGCATTCTGCCCCAGTGTTCTGCCCCACTGTGTCCAGCCGTTCTGCCCCAGTGTGTCCAGCCGTTCTGCCCTGGGCCCCCTGGATCGCCGCTCAAAATAAAAAACAAAAAACCAAAAAAAAAAACACAAGTTCTGCTTACCTGCCGCGCTCCTGCTCTCTCCACGCAACTGCAGCGTGCACTCGCCGGCAACTGACAATGACGCCGGCGACATGCACGCTGCGGCTGACCCCAGCTGCCAGCCTCAGATTGGCTGGTGGCTGTTAACTATTGACGTGCGGGCGCAGGCCCGCACATCAACAGCTTTAAACAGCTGCAGCGCCGGCCGCCGCTAAGGGCCCGGTTCAGCCTACGGCTGCCGGTAGGGGCCCGGTGAGCAGATGAGAGGGGGCCGGATGCGGGCCCCCTCTGCCCACCGGGCCCCATATGCCAGTCATGGCTGTAATGCCCTGATGGCGGCCCTGGTCATGCAGAGCGCAGCGTAACCTGGATAGTCAGCAGTGCAGTCAGTGACATCAGTGAGAAGAGGAGAAGAACGGCACACGACACCAGAGAAAACAGCAGTATGCGAGTATATTTATACACTCACACTATATTACATGAGTATATACACTCATTTAATGAATACAAAACTAAAGAGGGAGTGCTTGGTAAAATTTTTGAAAGTAGTTGTTTAACCCCTTTACCCCCAAGGGTGGTTTACATGTTAATGACCGGGCCAATTTTTATTAATCTGATCACTGTTCCTTTATGAGGTTATAACTCTGGAAGGCTTCAATGGATCCCGGTGATTCTGACATTGTTTTCTCGTGACATATTGTACTTCATGATAGTGGTAAAATTTCTTTGATATGACTTGCGTTTATTTGTGAAAAAAACAGAAATTTGGCGAAAATTTTGAAAATTTCACAATTTTCCGACTTTCAATTTTCATGCCCTTAAAGGGAACCTGTCACCTGAATTTGGCAGGACCGGTTTTGCGTCATATGGGCGGGGTTTTCGGGTGTTTGATCCACCCTTTCCTGGGCGGGGTTTTCGGGTGTTTGATCCACCCTTTCCTTACCCGCTGGCTGCATGCTGGCCGCAAAATTGGATTGGAGTTCATTCTCTGTCCTCCGGAGTACACGCCTGAGCAAGGCAATATTGCCTTGCACTGGCGTGTACTCCGGAAGGCAGAGAATGAACTTCAATCCAATATTGCAGCCAGCAAGCAGCCAGCGGGTAAGGAAATGGTGAATCAAACACCCGAAAACCCCGCCCATATGACCCCAAACCGGTCCCGCCAAATTCAGGTGACAGGTTCCCTTTAAAATTACACAGATATGTCGCACAAAATACTTAATAAGTAACATTTCCCACACGTCTACTTTACATCAGCACAATTTTGTAACAACATTTTGTTTTTTGTTAGGGAGCTATAAGGGTTAAAAGTTGACCAGAGATTTCTCATTTTTATAACACCATTTTTTTTAGGGACCACATCACATATGAAGTCACTTTGAGGGGTCTATAGCGCTACGTTCACACATCAGGGTTTTTAATTACAGCACATTATGGCTCTTTTTAGAAAAACCGAAACCAGCGAAAATAAAAACTGAAACTGTTTTTTTCCCATTGACTTGTATTAGCGCCGGATTGCGCCGCATGGCCCAGCATTCCTTCCGTTTTTTTCCAGATCCTGTGAAAATTTTGATTTTGGCATCTGGAAAAAAACATCTACAGTAACGTTTTTTGTCTGCGGCTTTTCGCTGCAATGCATGTCTATGGACGCCGGAATCCGGCAAAACGTGTATCGGGTGGCCTGATCTGGTTTTTTAATCTGAGCATGCTCAGAACCTATTGGCCTGCCCCCAGGACACATATATAAAACAATGCCATTGAGGCCCTCACTGATTTCCAGCCATACTGCCAGCCAGAGAGCCAACACCCTGCCAGAAAAAAAGCCTGCCTGCTAGCCAGAGAGCCTGCCTGCCAGCCAGAGAGCCTACCCTGCCAGCCAGAGAGCCTGCCTGCCAGCAGAGAGCCTACCCTGCCAGCCAGAGAGCCTGCCTGCCAGCCAGAGAGCCTACCCTGCCAGCCAGAGAGCCTGCCTGCCAGCAGAGAGCCTGCCTGCCAGCAGAGTCTACCCTGCCAGCCAGAGAGCTTGCCTGCCAACAGAGAGCCTATCCTGCCAGCCAGAGAGCCTACCCTGCCAGCCAGAGAGCCTACCCTGCCAGCCAGAGAGCCTACCCTGCCAGCCAGAGAGCCTGCCTGCCAGCAGAGAGCCTGCCTGCCAGCAGAGTCTACCCTGCCAGCCAGAGAGCCTACCAGCCAGAGAGCCTACTCTGCCAGCCAGAAAGCCTGCCTGCCAGCAGAGAGCCTGCCTGCCAGCAGAGAGCCTGCCTGCCAGCAGAGAGCCTGCCTGCCAGCCAGCCATCAGCCGTGTCTTCTTCTGGGAGCCCTCCCCCGTGTCGGCAGCGCACTGAGGTAAATATATATTTTATTTATTGATTTTTTCTCTCTCTCTCTGTGTCTATACTGTATATATTAATGTATTTATCAATCTTGCAATTTTGTAAGAAGCTGCTGCTGCTTTAACAGAAGAGGTGCTTCCAGAAGAAGATCGAAGGGGTGGAGAGAGACAGGAGTGGGATTGCAATTGGTATGTTTCTTTCATGCATCTCGGAACCACAACCTCACACTACACCCAACACATAAAAGCAAAAGATCCTTACAGAAAGAACACTGCAGACAACACATACAAACAGATCATTACAGACATCACATAACATATACAGAATAATTATAGATATCAAAGTGCACACAACACATAAAAAGCCTACCTAAAAGCACATAATTTTTATGTTATTTTTCTTCTAGTGTTCGGATTCTGGTGCTCGATTCAGAGGTCCTCCGAGTGGCTCCCAGGGTCGTGGGCGTGAGAGTGCAGGCTGCCTTCATCGTGTAAGTAGCATTTTTTTTTTGCTTATGTTGTTTTGAATCTAATTTATTTATTTTTTGTCCTTTTTTAACAGGCTTCACAGCCTGCTCCCAATTCGGACGGTGGGAAGGTCAGGCTAAATATTGACCTCCTCATCGATCTGATCAGAGACAGGGAGCCGCTGTGGAACATGGGTGACCGCCGCCATGCTGATGTCATAGTGACCTGTCGACTCTGGGAGCAAGTCTGCCAACAGCTGGTAGACAACTGGGAGGACCTTGATGTTTGGGCCCAGAATCACGCACGTAAGTATACATAGTTCAGTTATGTTGATGGATTCAAAGTATTGTATCCTAACCAATTTGTGTTTCTCCTTTTTTAACAGGTGAGAGGATTGTCAAGCGGTGGCGGTCGATCAGGGATCACTTTAAGAAGGAGTTCAACAAAGAGATGCAGTCCCCGAGTGGTTCTGGAGGACGCAGGAGCAGATACAAATATGCCCAAGCCCTGTCGTTCCTCAGGTCAACGATGGTGAGCCGAAGGTAAATATTACCCACCACATTTAACCCCTTTCTGACCTCGGGCGGGATCAAATAAAAAATATGAAAATAAAAAAAATAATAATTTTTCCACAAACATAATATTTTAGTCCCCAAGTTTTTATTTTCCCAAGAGAAACAAGAGAAATTGGACCACAAAAGTTGTTGTGCAATTTGTCCTGAGTACGCTGATACCCCATATGTGGGAGAAAACTACTGTACGGGCACATGTCGGGGCTCCGAAGAGAAGTCGTGACTTTTTGGAATGCAGACTTTGATGGAATGGTCTGTGGGCCCCATGTCGCGTTTGGAGAGCTCGTGATGTGCCTAAACAGTGGAAACCCCCCACAAGTGACAACATTTTGGAAACTAAACCACCCAAGGAACTTATATAGATGTGTAGTGAGAATTTTGAACCCCCAGGTGTTTCACTAAAGTTTATATCATGTGGGTGTGAAAATAAAAGAATCATATTTTTTCCACAAACATGATATTTTTTGCATATTTTTTGTATTTTCCCAATGGTAACAGGAGAAATTGGACCCCAATAGTTGTTGTGCAATTTGTCCTGAGTACGCTGATACCCCATACGTGTGGGCAAACCACTGTTTGGACGCATGGCAGAGCTCCAAAGGGAAGGAGCACCTTTTGACTTTTTCAACGCAGAATTGGCAGGAATTGAGATCAGACGCCATGTTGCTTTTGGAGAGCCCTGGATGTGTCTAAACAGTGGAAACCCCCCAATTCTAACTCCAACCCTAACCCCAACACACCCCTAACCTTAAACCTAACTCTAACCCTAATCTCAACCGTAACCGTAATCCTAACTTTAGCCCCAACCCTAACCCTAACCTTAATGGGAAAATGGAAATAAATAAATTTTTTTATTTTATTATTTTTCCCTAACTAAGGGAGTGAGAAGGGGGGTTTGATTTACTATTTGTAGCAGGTTTTTATGCTTCGCAGCTGTCACACACTAAAAGACGCTTTTTATTGCAAAAAATAGTTTTTGCATCACCACATTTTGAAAGCTATAATTTTTCCATATTTTATTTTGGCCCACAGAGTTTACGTGAGGTCTGTTTTTTGTGGGACGAGTGGATGTTTTTATTGGTACCATTTTCTGGCACATGACTTTTTTTATGCTTTTTATTCCGATTTTTGAGAGACAGAGCGAGCAAAAACTAGCAATTCATTAATTTCTTTTGTGGGGCATTTATACCGTTCCTCGTGTGGTAAAATTGATAAAGCAGCTTTATTCTTCGGGTCAGTACGATGACAGCAATACCTCATTTATATAATTTTTTTGTTTTGCCGCTTTTATACAATAAAAACTATTTTATATAAAAAAATAATTATTTTTGCATCGCTTTATTCTGACAGTTATAACTTTTATATTTTTCTGGTGATGGAGCTATATGGCATCTTGTTCTTTGGACACGATGACGTTTCCAGCGCTCCCACATTTATTTATATCAGTCTTTTTTATCGCATGTTATTCCACTTTTTGTTGTGTGGTATGATGATAAAGCATTGTTTTTTGCCTTGTTTTTTTTTCAATGGTGTTCACTAAAGGGGTTAACTAGTGGGATAGTTTTATAGGTAGGTTTGTTATGGACCCGGCGATACTAAATATATGTACTTTTATTGTTTAGATTTTTTTTTTATTCAAATATTAATTTATTGATGGAATAAATATTGTTTTTTTTTATTATTATTTTTTACAACTTTTTTTACATCGGGCCTCCATGGCAGCGATCAGGTGTGTTCCAGGGGTAAAGTGCCGGGAGCGGTCCGTGACCGCTCCTGGCACTTAGTGCCAGGTGTCAGCTGTGAAAATCAGCTGACACCCGTCCGCGATTGTCCGCGATCACCCCTGTGATTGCGGCCAATTGCTTAGACATAATATTCTGTCCATGGAAATTAGGGCCCAGGTCACATGGATGAAATAGTACGTCTGATGGCAGAAAGGGGTTAAAGGGAACCTGCCATCATGAAAATATAGTACAATCTGCAGGCACCATGTTATAGAGCAGAAGCTGAGCAGATTGATATGTAGTTTTGTGAAAAAAGATTCAGTATAATCTGTGTTTTCATCATTTAATCCTCTGCTCTTTCTGGAATTTGCAGCCCAGTGCATGGTACTATCAGCATAGCTCCCAACTGTCCCTCATTGTGCGGGACTGTCCTGGTTTTGATGCTTTGCCCCGCTGTCCAGAATGGGACGCTCTGATCCCGCAGACAGCAAGACTGACACGCCCTCTTGTGTTAAGCCACGGCACCTGAGCATGTTTTTTTTGTTTTGTTTTGTTTTTTTTTTGTTTTTTTTTTTTTTTATAAGTCCTGGCCTGGTCACCTCCCGACCAACCAGCTCCCCCGGCCGCCCGCCTCCCACCCACCCTCCTTGAAGACGATACTCACCTTGCTCCAGCGATGCCTGGTCTCGGCATGCACAGCTCGTCCTGAATGAGCGGTCACGTGGTACCGCTCATTAAGGTCATGAATATGCGCATATTCATGACCTTAATGAGCGGTACCACATGACTGCTCACACAGGAAGAAGGTGCTGCGCCGGGAGTCGGGACAGAGCGAGAGGGATGTTGGTGCGCCCGCGCGATGTGGGACAGGTGAGCATGAGGGACAGGGGAGTATGAGGGATGGGGGATGAAGGAGGACATAAGCCGGCGCGCCATGCAAGATGGGAGCAGGAGCGGGAGCGGGGGGTGGAGAGATAGGCCATGCATTCAGGGGGGAAATATGAGCCATGCATTCAGGGGGGAATATGAGCCATGCATTCGGGGGGGGAATATGAGCCATGCATACAGGGGAGGGAATATTAGCCATGCATACAGGGGGGAATATGAGCCAAGCATACAGGAGGGGGGAATATGAGCCATGCATACAGGGGGGGAATATGAGCTATGCATACAGGAGGGGGAATATGAGCCATGCATACCAGGGGAGGGGGAATATGAGCCATGCATACAGGAGGGGGAATATGAGCCATGCATACAGGGGGGGAATATGAGCCATGCATACAGAAAGGGGGAATATGAGCCATGAATTCAGGAGGGGGGGTCATTATACAGTATTGAGCATCATGTGGGATCATTATACAGTATGGAGAACTGTGTGTGGCCATTATACAGTATGAAGCATCATGTGCAGTCATTATACAATATGGAGCATCATGTGCAGTCATTATACATTATGGAGCATCATCTGTGGCCATTATACAGTATGGAGCATCATGTGCGGTCATTATACAGTATGGAGCATCATGTGTGGCCATTATACAGTATGGAGCATCATGTGTGGCCATTATACAGTATGGAGCATCATGTGCGGTCAATATACTATATGGAGCACTGTGTGGCCATATTTTTTTGTTTATAATTATTGTATATGAAACAGTGTGATCAGCAGTGCTAAATGGGTGTGGTTGGGACATGGATATGGGTGTGACTAATTATGAATGGGTGTGGTCAGAGGCATGGCCTAAAATTTGCCAAGGCGCGCGTTGCGCGCCGCAAACTTTGTCCCGCTTTCCCATCTTCAAAAGTTGGGATGTATGCTATCAGGGACTAACAGATATCTCTGCATGCATATATACAGAAATCTGTCAGTTACTGAAGGTACCCCACACTGGACCAAGAATTCCGGAAAGAGTAGAAGATTAAATGAAGAAAACACTGGTTAGGCCAGGGTCACACTGCCATCGATCCTCTCATGTGAGAGAATCGGGCCAATTATGACACTTCACTCAAACTCTGTCAGAGTGTGATCCAAGTGTCATTGCACTGTGCTCCAATTCTTGTACATGAGACAATTGCAGCACAGGTGTATAGGAGAAGCAGAGGTGTATCTAGTGTTTCTGGCACCCGGGGCAAGAATTCATTTTGGCGCCCCCCCAGGGACATATGCTCCCCGTCAGCCCCATCATTGCCTTCTCCTCCCCCACCATCCCCATCATTGCCCTCTCCCCGTCAGCCCCATCATTGCCCTCTCCTCCTCCTCCACCATCCCCATCATTGCCCTCTCCTCCTCCACCATCCCCATCATTGCTCTCTCCCTGTCAGCCCCATCATTGCCCTCTCCCCTCCCCCCCCCACACACACAGCATTCCCTTCTCTGCACATTCCCCTGCAGTGCGATACACACACACACACACACACACACCCAATACTGAGCCGCACATACACCTCAACTTTATGGGGATTTTTATTGTTTATACAAATGGCATGTTCATATTTGTCACCTTGTATGTACTGATGAGAGGACACAGACACTGGACTGATAGGACCCTGACCCTGGCTACAGGAAGCCATTGCAAGAGATAGACAGAGATGCTGAGAGAGGCAGAGAGAAAGACACAGAGAGCTCGAGACAGACAGACTGAGAGAGACTGAGAGTGAGACAGAGAGAGCGACAGAGAGAGACACAGACAGACTGAGAGACAGATAGAGAGACAGAGTGAGACATTGAGAGACACGGACTGAGAGAGACAGACAGAGAGAGTGACAGACTGAGAGACACAGAGAGAGACAGACAGAGACACAGATAGATAGAGACAGACAGACTGAGACAGAGAAAGACTGAGAGACAGAGACTGACAGAGAGAGCAAGACAGAGCGAGACAGAGAGAGACAGAGAGCGACTGAGAGACAGAGACTGAGAGACAGACACAGAGAGACAGAGCGAGACAGACTGAGACAGAGAGTGCGAGACAGAGAGCGAGATAGAGAAAGCACGACTGACAGAGACTGACAGAGAGAGACTGACAGACAAAGAGACACAGAGAGACAGAGCAGGCATGACTGAAAGAGACAGAGACTAACAGAAAGACAGACAGACAGAGCGAGACAAAGAGCAAGACTGAGCGAGACTGAGAGACAGAGACTGAGACAGAGAGACTGAGAAAGACAGAGAGACACAGAGAGAGAGACTGACAGAGAAAGACAGAGAGACAGAGACTGAGAGACACTGACAGATACTGGGAGAGACTGAGAGACAGTGAGACTGACAGATTGAGAGAGACAGAGACTGTGAGAGATAGAGACTGAGAGACAGAAACACTGACAGAGAGACTGAGAGAGACAGAGAGCAAAATTGATGCAAGAATCTTAGGACTTGTCAGGAGGGGAGCAGTGTCCTGCCTCCTCCTCACTGCACAGTGCAGTCACCACCAGCCCGGATACAGCCACCTGCAGCCTGAGCTCCTACTACGTCCTATCTCCTGCCCTGCTCCTCTGTGCAGGGCTCAGGGAAGAAGCAGCGTCCTGAAGTCTCTTCAGCAGACACCACACTGCCGGCAATGTGTGCGTGTCTGCAGTATGCAGGAGGCAGCAGGTACAGTGCCGGCACCCAGCGTCCTACACATGCTCCTCTACAGAACATACCGTGGTAGAGCAGGGAGATTGTCTCTCTGCTTTACCGCAGAGGTTAACTATATTGGCGTGCACAGCAGGCAAATATAGTTAAGAGTAGCTTAGCTCTAGGGGGCCCCTCTGAGCACCGGGCCCGGGCCGACCGCACCCTCTGCCCCCCTGGTAGCTACGCTACGACACACACACACCCCACACACCAACCTCTCACCTCTCCTCGCGCTCTGCCGCAGCATCTCATGCCTTCCTCTGACACAGCCGGCCGCTGAATGATGACATCATCCAGCGGCGCATCTGTGTGAGAGGAAGTAGGAAGAAGACAGATCGCTGGGCAGCAGAGCTGCAGGGATTTCTCCTTGCCCGCCGCAGCCACACAGCAGGGCCCCCCTTCCACCTCTGCACACTTTGGGAGCCGGCGTGCTGCAGCTTCTCTCTGCCGGCTGTCAGCTTGACAGTCGGCACAGAGAACAGCTGACTCCCAGATCGGGGGCGGCAGAATGCAGCCGCCGGGGAAGACACTGCGGACCGCCGAATTAGGCGGCGCGACTGCGACCCCCTGTCGGCTGCGCCCGGGGCACATGCCTCGGCTGCCCCCCCTAGATACGCCACTGAGGAGAAGGAGATAGTAATTTCTCCATCTCCTCCATTGCCAGCTTCTGCCATAATTAGATTGCAGTCGAATGACATCCGAGAGCAGTCCGATGTTTCACATGCACCCATAGACTTGTATGGGTGTTCGTGATCCGATTATTGGAAGCACTTGCTGCAATTGTTCTCGCATGCCGAATCATCATGAGAAAATAATTGCTGATCTGCACTGCCCACAATATAACATTGGGCCCAGTGCTGTCTGATAAAACATTGGATAGCACACAGCCATGTTCTATGGCAGTGTGATCAAGCCCTCATACTGAATCTTTTCTCACAAACCTATATTTCCTGCTCTGTAATCTGCTGCCTGAAGATTGGACAGTATTTTCATGGTGACAGGTTGCCTTTAATTGAGATAATAAGCTTTTTATATTTTCTGTGCACCAAGAACATATATGCCTAAAAAAACACAAAAACTAGTCTGATGAATCCGCGATCACTGGAAGCAGTGCTAGTAAGTTCCCTGTATTAAACAGATGGCGCTATAGAGTTAAAGTCCTCTTTTTCTCTGAAGAGGCAATTTGCATATCAAATTTCCCAAAGGAGCATTTCATGGCGAATAAGCCTCCTTACCATGACATGCCAGATCCGGTATGTCACTCTCCACAAGCAGAAACGTTACCCTTTAGGCCTCAGTCCAGAGCCTCTCGCCTAGCTAAATCAATTCTCATACTTTGCACTGACAAGGGCCAATAGCCCGAAACACCGTGTCTGCAAATTGAGATTCTGATTTGGCTTTTATACCAAGTCATATTGCAAGGCTCCTTAAAGGGTTGTCTGTGACTTGTAGGATCGCTGCTTCCAACAGGTGGCGCTATAGAGTTCAAGTCTTCTTTCTCTCTGAAGAGGCAATTTGCATATTGTATTAAACAGAAATCATATTATGACTAGTGTTGAGCATTCCGATACCGCAAGTATCGGGTATCGGCCGATACTTGCGGGTATCGGAATTCCGATACTGAGATCCGATACTTTTGTGGTATCGGGTATCGGTATCGAAACAACATTAATGTGTAAAAGAAAGAATTAAAATAAAAAATATTGCTATACTCACCTCTCCGATGCAGCCTGGACCTTACCGAGGGAACCGGCAGCGTTCTTTGCTTAAAATGCGCGCGTTTACTGCCTTCTGTGACGTCACGGCTTGTGATTGGTTGCGTGCCGCCCATGTGACCGCGACGCGACCAATCACAGCAAGCCGTGACGTAATTTTCAGGTCCTGAATGCAGAATTAGGCATTCAGGACCTGAAATTATGTCACGGCTTGCTGTGATTGGTCGCGTCGCGGTCACATGGGCGGCACGCAACCAATCACAAGCCGTGACGTAATTTTAAAATGCGCGCGTTTCCTGCCTCCCGTGACGTCACGGCTTGTGATTGGTCGCGTCGCCCATGTGACCGCGACGCGACCAATCACAAGCCGTAACATAATTTTCAAATCCTGAATGCCTAGAATTAGGCATTCAGGACCTGAAAATTACGTCACGGCTTGCTGTGATTGGTCGCATCGCGGCCACATGGGCGGCACGTGACCAATCACAAGCCGTGACGTCACGGAAGGCAGTAAACGCGCGCATTTTAAGCAAAGAACGCTGCCGGTTCCCTCGGTAAGGTCCAGGCTGCGTTGGAGAGGTGAGTATAGCAATATTTTTTATTTTAATTCTTTCTTTTACACATTAATATGGATCCCAGGGCCTGAAGGAGAGTTTCCTCTCCTTCAGACCCTGGGAACCATCAGGGATACCGTCCGATACTTGAGTCCCATTGACTTGTATTGGTATCGGGTATCGGATTAGATCCGATACTTTGCCGGTATCGGCCGATACTTTCCGATACCGATACTTTCAAGTATCGGACGGTATCGCTCAAGTCAACACTAATTATGACGTCATAGAACCAATGACTTGTGCTGAGTCACAATACTGAACCCACAGACGTTTCTAGGTCCTTATCACACCTCTGTACTGTGGTTCACCTTCCATGAAGGCAGACTGCATGACTGCTCTAGTGAGATGGGGCCCAGAGCTGCTATTCCTACATCCTGACATAGACACAGCTGCAGCTAAGGGGGGCCATTAAAGAAAGTTAGCTACAAACAGATTTTTAGGCTATGTGCACACTTTGCAGAGTGCCTGTGGATTTTTCTGCACTAAATCCGCAGGTCTTGGCAGAAAACGCCGGTGCGTTTTTGATGCGTTTTTTTATGCAGTTTTGTATGCGTTTTTGAAAGCTAAATAAAGATGTATTATTGAACAAAAAAAAAGATTTGTGATGTCATGTCTTGTCCAACCTGCTCTTTTACATTTGTCCAACCCACACTCCATTACACATATAGGTAGACAGATAGATACATAGATAGACAGAAGGAATGAGATAGATGTAGATAGATAGATAGATATATGGATAGTTAGGCTACTTTCGCACATCAGGTTTTTGCCGTCAGGCACAATCCGTTGAGTTTTGAAAAAAACATCCGGATCCGTCTGTTTTTTTCTCAGAGTTGTATTAGCGACCGGATTGCGCCAGATGGCCACATGTTTCATCCGTTTTTTGCCGGATCCGTCAGAAAAGCAGTTTCCGGCGGAAGGAGAAAACGTACAGAAGAATGGCCCCTCCCAAGCTATGAATATCAGCCCGCAGCTGTCTGCGTAGCTTTTACTGGCTATTAAAATAGGGGGACCCACCAAAAAAATGATGTGGGGTCCCCCTATATTTTATAGCCAGAAAGGCTACATAGACAGCTGCGGGCTGATATTCATAGCCTAGAGAGGGGTCATGGATATTGGCCCCCCAGCTACAAATACCAGCCCGCAGCCATCCCAGAAATGGCGCATCTGTGAGATGCGCCAATTCTGGCACTTAGCCCCTCTCTTCCCACTCCTGAATAGCGGTGGGATAAGGGGTAATAAGGGGTTAATGTCACCTTGCTATTGTAAGGTGACATTAAGCAGGGTTAATAATGGAGAGGCGTCAATAAGACGCCTATCCATTATTAATCCTACAGTAGTGAAAGGGTTAAAAAAAAAAGACACAGCCAGAAAAAAGTATTTTATTATTCTTAATTTAACCATACTTACCATACTCGATCGCCTGCAAAGAACGTAAAATAATAAACCGTATACTCCTGGTCCGACACAGTTCAATTAATAACGAGGGTCCCACGACGATCTCCCCTATAGAACAGTGACATCGGCTCTATAGGACCTCAAGTGACACACTGACATGAGACAATGGCTTCTGCAGTGCATCACTGAGGTTACCTCAGTTCAGGGTCTCACTTTATGGCATTGCTGCGTGGGAACTTTCTCACAGCAGTGCCACAAGTGAGACTAGGGACTATTTTTCTTTAGTGGCGCCCCTAGAGAGTGGTCATATCAGCTGATGCTGCTGCTCTCCACGGGAGATCGTCGTGAGACACTCGTTTTTATTGGATTTCTGTGGATCAGGGAGTATATTGTTTGTTTATTATTTTAATATGTTTTACAGGTGACACTGGCTTCGGGGAACAAAGTGACAAGTGATGGTGAATATGTACTCTATGTTATATGTACTATATGTCTATATGTATGTATTGTATGTAATGATTTAATGTATTGTATGTAATATGTTTTATGTATTATGTTGTATGTATGTAGTATGTTGTATGTATGTTGTATGTAGTATGTATGTAGTATGTTGTTTGTATGTAGTATGTAAGTAGTATGTTGTATGTAGTATGTTGTATGTAGTATGTATGTAGTATGTTGTATGTATGTAGTATGCATGTTGTATTTATGTAGTATGTTGTATGTAGTATGTATGTAGCATGTATGTAGCATGTATGTAGTATGTAGGTAGTATGTTGTATGTAGTATGTATGTAGTATGTTGTATGTATGTATGTAGTATGCATGTTGTATTTATGTAGTATGTAGTATGTATGTAGTATGTTGTATGTGTGTAGTATGTTGTATGTAGTATGTAGTATGTATGTAGCATGTATGTAGTATGTAAGTAGTATGTTGTATGCATGTATGTATGTAGTATGTATGTAGTAAGTTGTATGTATGTATGTAGTATGCATGTTGTATTTATGTAGTAGTATGCATGTTGTATTTATGTTGTATGTAGTATGTATGTAGTATGTTTTATGCATGTTGTATATATGTAGTGTGTAGTATGTATGTAGTATGTATGTAGTCTGTAGTATGTATGTAGTATGTATGTATATAGTATGTTGTATGTATGTATGTATTATGTATGTTTGTGGGTTTTTTTTTTACATTCAACACATTAGCCGGATGATGGGACTACTACTGTCCCATCATTGGCTAATGTGTCAATCACTGTAATTGTAGCAGGCATAGCCCGATGGGACTTGTAGTCCCATTGGACGATGCCTGCACACAAACACACACACACAAAGACCCCGAGAGGCCCGCACAGACCCCCGACAGGCCCGAACAGACCCCCGACAGGCCCGCACAGACCCCCAACAGGCCCGCACAGACCCCTCGCAGCCCGCACAGACCCCCCGGCAGCCCGCACAGACCCTCAGCAGCCCGCACAGATCCCCCGGCAGCCCGCACAGACCCCCGACAGGCCCACACCGACCCCTGACAGGCCCGCACAGAACCCCGGCAGCCTGCACAGACCCCTTACACGCCCACACAGACCCCCGGCAGCCCGCACAGACCCCCCGGCAGCCCGCAAAGACCCTCAGCAGTCCGCACAGATCCCCCGGCAGCCCGCACAGACCCCCGACAGGCCCGCACAGAACCCCGGCAGCCCGCACAGACCCCTGACACGCCCGCAGACCCCCCAGCAGCCCACACAGACCCCCCCGGCAGCCCGCACAGACCCCTGACTGTCCAACATAGACCCCCGGCAGCCCGCACAGACCCCCCCAGCAGCCCGCACAGACCCCCAACAGGCCCACACAGACCCCCACCAGCCCTCACAGACCCCCCGGGAGCCCGCACAGACAACCGGCAGCCTGTAAAGACCCTACGGCAGCCCACACAGACCCCCCGGCAGCCCACACAGGCCCCCCGGCAGCCCGCACAGACCCCTGGCAGCCCACACAGACCCCCTGGCAGCCCACACAGACCCCCTGGCAGCCCGCACAGAGTCCCGGCAGCCCGGACTTGTAGTCCCATTGGACGATGCCTGCACACAAACACACACACACAAAGACCCCGAGAGGCCCGCACAGACCCCCGACAGGCCCGAACAGACCCCCGACAGGCCCGCACAGACCCCCAACAGGCCCGCACAGACCCCTCGCAGCCCGCACAGACCCCCCGGCAGCCCGCACAGACCCTCAGCAGCCCGCACAGATCCCCCGGCAGCCCGCACAGACCCCCGACAGGCCCACACCGACCCCTGACAGGCCCGCACAGAACCCCGGCAGCCTGCACAGACCCCTTACACGCCCACACAGACCCCCGGCAGCCCGCACAGACCCCCCGGCAGCCCGCACAGACCCTCAGCAGTCCGCACAGATCCCCCGGCAGCCCGCACAGACCCCCGACAGGCCCGCACAGAACCCCGGCAGCCCGCACAGACCCCTGACACGCCCGCAGACCCCCCAGCAGCCCACACAGACCCCCCGGCAGCCCGCACAGACCCCTGACTGTCCAACATAGACCCCCGGCAGCCCGCACAGACCCCCCCAGCAGCCCGCACAGACCCCCAACAGGCCCACACAGACCCCCACCAGCCCTCACAGACCCCCCGGGAGCCCGCACAGACAACCGGCAGCCTGTAAAGACCCTACGGCAGCCCACACAGACCCCCCGGCAGCCCACACAGGCCCCCCGGCAGCCCGCACAGACCCCTGGCAGCCCACACAGACCCCCTGGCAGCCCACACAGACCCCCTGGCAGCCCGCACAGAGTCCCGGCAGCCCGCACAGACCCCTCGGCAGCCCGCACAGACCCTCAGCAGCCCACACAGATCCCCCGGCAGCCCGCACAGACCCCCGACAGGCCCACACAGACCCCCACCAGCCCTCACAGACCCCCCGGGAGCCCGCACAGACAACCGGCAGCCTGTAAAGACCCTACGGCAGCCCACACAGACCCCCCGGCAGCCCACACAGGCCCCCCGGCAGCCCGCACAGACCCCTGGCAGCCCACACAGACCCCCTGGCAGCCCACACAGACCCCCTGGCAGCCCGCACAGAGTCCCGGCAGCCCGCACAGACCCCTCGGCAGCCCACACAGACCCTCAGCAGCCCACACAGATCCCCCGGCAGCCCACACAGGCCCCCCGGCAGCCCGCACAGACCCCTGGCAGCCCACACAGACCCCCTGGCAGCCCACACAGACCCCCTGGCAGCCCGCACAGAGTCCCGGCAGCCCGCACAGACCCCTCGGCAGCCCGCACAGACCCTCAGCAGCCCACACAGATCCCCCGGCAGCCCGCACAGACCCCTTACACGCCCACACAGACCCCCGGCAGCCCGCACAGACCCCCCGGCAGCCCGCACAGACCCTCAGCAGTCCGCACAGATCCCCCGGCAGCCCGCACAGACCCCCGACAGGCCCGCACAGAACCCCGGCAGCCCGCACAGACCCCTGACACGCCCGCAGACCCCCCAGCAGCCCACACAGACCCCCCGGCAGCCCGCACAGACCCCTGACTGTCCAACATAGACCCCCGGCAGCCCGCACAGACCCCCCCAGCAGCCCGCACAGACCCCCAACAGGCCCACACAGACCCCCACCAGCCCTCACAGACCCCCCGGGAGCCCGCACAGACAACCGGCAGCCTGTAAAGACCCTACGGCAGCCCACACAGACCCCCCGGCAGCCCACACAGGCCCCCCGGCAGCCCGCACAGACCCCTGGCAGCCCACACAGACCCCCTGGCAGCCCACACAGACCCCCTGGCAGCCCGCACAGAGTCCCGGCAGCCCGCACAGACCCCTCGGCAGCCCGCACAGACCCTCAGCAGCCCACACAGATCCCCCGGCAGCCCGCACAGACCCCCGACAGGCCCACACAGACCCCCACCAGCCCTCACAGACCCCCCGGGAGCCCGCACAGACAACCGGCAGCCTGTAAAGACCCTACGGCAGCCCACACAGACCCCCCGGCAGCCCACACAGGCCCCCCGGCAGCCCGCACAGACCCCTGGCAGCCCACACAGACCCCCTGGCAGCCCACACAGACCCCCTGGCAGCCCGCACAGAGTCCCGGCAGCCCGCACAGACCCCTCGGCAGCCCGCACAGACCCTCAGCAGCCCACACAGATCCCCCGGCAGCCCACACAGGCCCCCCGGCAGCCCGCACAGACCCCTGGCAGCCCACACAGACCCCCTGGCAGCCCACACAGACCCCCTGGCAGCCCGCACAGAGTCCCGGCAGCCCGCACAGACCCCTCGGCAGCCCGCACAGACCCTCAGCAGCCCACACAGATCCCCCGGCAGCCCGCACAGACCCCCGACAGGCCCACACCGACCCCTGACAGGCCCGCACAGAACCCCGGCAGCCCGCACAGACCCCTGACAAGCCCGCAGACCCCCCAGCAGCCCACACAGACCCCCCGGCAGCCCGCACAGACCCCTGATTGTCCCACATAGACCCCCGGCAGCCCACACAGACCCCCCCGGCAGCCTGTAAAGACCCCCCGGCAGCCCGCACAGACCCCCTGGCAGCCCACACAGACCCCCTGGCAGCCCGCACAGAGCCCCGGCAGCCCGCACAGAGCCCCCGGCAGCCCACACAGACCCCCGGCAGCCCGCACAGACCCTCAGCAGCCCACACAGATCCCCCGGCAGCCCGCACAGACCCCCAACAGGCCAACACCGACCCCTGACAGGCCCGCACAGAACCCCGGCAGCCCGCACAGACCCCTGACACGCCCACAGACCCCCCAGCAGCCCACACAGACCCCCCGGCAGCCCGCACAGACCCCTCATTGTCCCACATAGACCCCCGGCAGCCCGCACAGACCCCCCCGGCAGCCCGCACAGACCCCCCCGGCAGCCCGCACAGACCCCCACCAGCCCTCACAGACCCCCCGGGAGCCCGCACAGACAACCGGCAGCCTGCACAGACCCCCCGGCAGCCCGCTCAGACCCCTGGCAGCCCAAACAGGCCCCCCAGCAGCCCGCACAGACCCCCTGGCAGCCCGCACAGACCCCCCGGCAGCCCGCACAGACCCTCAGCAGCCCGCACAGATCCCCCGGCAGCCCATACAGACCCCCGACAGGCCCACACCGACCCCTGACAGGCCCGCACAGAACCCCGGCAGCCCGCACAGACCCCTGACACGCCCACACAGAGCCCCGGCAGCCCACACAGACCCCCCCGCAGCCCGCACAGACCCTCAGCAGCCCGCACAGATCCCCCGACAGCCCTCACAGACCCCTGACAGGCCCGCACAGAACCCCGGCAGCCCGCACAGACCCCTGACACGCCCGCAGACCCCCCAGCAGCCCACACAGACCCCCTGGCAGCCCGCACAGACCCCTGACTGTCCCACATAGACCCCCAGCAGCCCGCACAGACCCCCAACAGGCCCAAATAGACCCTCACCAGCCCTCACAGACCCCCCGGGAGCCTGCACAGACAACCGGCAGCCTGCACAGGCCCCCCGGCAGCCCGCACAGACCCCTGGCAGCCCACACAGACCCCCTGGCAGCCCACACAGACCCCCTGGCAGCCCGCACAGACCCCCTGGCAGCCCGCACAGACCCTCAGCAGCCCACACAGATCCCCCGGCAGCCCGCACAGACCCCTGACAGGCCCACACCGACCCCTGACAGGCCCGCACAGAACCCCGGCAGCCCGCACAGACCCCTGACACGCCCGCAGACCCCCCCAGCAGCCCACACAGACCCCTGATTGTCCCACATAGACCCCCGGCAGCCCGCACAGACCCCCCGGCAGCCCGCACAGACCCCCAACAGACCCACACAGACCCCCACCAGCCCTCACAGACCCCCCGGGAGCCCGCACAGACAACCGGCAGCCTGCACAGATCCCCCGGCAGCCCGCACAGACCCCTGGCAGCCCACACAGGCCCCCCGGCAGCCCACACAGACCCCCAGGCAGCCCAAACACACCCCCTGGCAGCCCGCACAACCCCCCGGCAGCCCGCACAAACCCTCCGGCAGCCCTCACAGACCCCCCCGGCAGCCCGCACAGACCCCCTGGCAGCCCACACAGACCCCCTGGCAGGCCACACAGAGCCCCGGCAGGCCGCACAGAGCCCCGGCAGCCCGCACAGACCCCCCGGCAGCCCGCACAGTCCCCCAACAGTCCCACACAAACCCCTGACAGTCCCGCACAGAACCCGCCCGCACACACAGACACGCACAGTCTCCACCCATGCACCGCCCACACTCTTCCCCCCTCCCAATCTGCAGCGTTTCACCACAGCTAAACCACAGATCTTTTTTATATCTGAGGTTTTGCTGCGGAAGTGCCCGACTCAATACAAGTCAATGGGTGCAGAAACGCTGCAGATCCGCACAAAGAATTGACATGCTGCGGAAAAACAATGCTGTGTTTCCGTGCCATTTTTTCCGCAGCATGAGCACAGCGGATTTGGTTTTCCATAGGTTTACATGGTACTCTACACCGCATGGAAAACTGCTGCAGATCTGCAGCGTCAAAAATGCATCCCTTTTGTCTGATGTGGCCACACTCACTGCAGCAGATGTGATGCACAAGGACCTCTGCACTTAATCTGTGCAGAGCTCGGTGCCGCCTCCAGCACCGGCTCCACCTCTGTCTTCTCTCACCCTCACTTACTCCTGAACATGACAGCAGCAGCAAGAAATTGGAGCTAGGAAAGGTCAGCAATTCTGAGAAGGTCAGTACTTCTGTGATGCTGCCTCCTTGTGGCTCCAGAACTAGGGCTTCTCACTGGGCTGCAGGAGGGACCCCCACCCACACTATTCCTGTGGGAAGAACCTGCCATCCCTGCACTAGACTACACTGTCCCTCATTAGCACAAATACTAGTGAGGAAACTGCAGTGTACAAGTCTCCCTGTACTCACATCACCTGCTGCAGTCAGGACCAGAGGAGGGAGAGGCGGTGAAAAAGTGTCTGCCCTGGAAGAGGAAGCAGCAGCTCATAGTCTTCTGCTGTTTTGTGGATTCTTCCTACTGATGTCTGTTCTGGCTGTCTGCTGTCCTGGGATGATGGGGCAGATGGTGAAGGCCTTGCAGCAGCATAGGTAAGTATAAATAATAGTGTATGATAGTATGTAATATGTAGTGTACAGTACACGTATTTTCTTATTTGTAAATGAGTGTGTATGGCTGTACTGCAGATGAACCTTCTATATGTGATAGTGTATCTGTATTGCATGTTATATGTAATGTATAGTGTGTGTATATACTGTATGTAGATCTAATATATAAAGCTGAATGTGTGTGTGTGTGTGTGTGTGTGTGTGTGTGTGCGCGCGCGCGCGTGTGTGTGTGTGTGTGTGTGTGTGTGTGTGTGTATGTATCTGTGTATGTCCAGGATTGGCATCTGCACCGTCGCAGCTACAGCCACAAAATTTTGCACAGTCACACGTCTGGACCCCGAGAGCGTCATAGGCTATGTTGTGAGGTGAAATTTTAACCCCGCTCATTCCAATTCACCAAACAATTTTGCCCCTATCTACATAATGGGGAAAAAGTGAAAGGAAAAGTGTTGGAGGCAAATTGACAGCTGCCAAATGTGAACAAGGGGGACTTAACCCCTTCACCCCGAAGCCTGTTTTCAACTAAGTGACAGGGCCAATTTTTAAAATTCTGACCACTGTCACTTTACGAGGTCATATCTCTGAAACTCTTCAACAGATCCTGGTGATTCTGAGAATGTTTTCTCGTGACATATTGTACTTTATGATAGTGGTAAAACTTCTTCGATATGACTTGCATTTATTTGTGAAAAAAACAGAAATTTGTCAAATTGTGAAAATTTTGCAATTTTCAAACTTTTAGTTTTTATTCCCTTAAATTAGAGAGATATATCACATAATATAGTTAATAAACAACATTTCCCACATGTCTGCTTTACATCAGCACAATTTTGGAAACATAATTTTTTTTGTTAGGGAGTTATAAGGGTTAAAAGTTGACCAGCTATTTCTCATTTTTACAACAAAATTTGCAAAACCATTTTTTTTTGGGACCACCTCACACTTGAAGTGACTTTGAGGGGTCTATATGACAGAAAATGCCCAAAAGTGACACCATTCTAAAAGCTGCACCCCTCAAGGTACTCAAAACCACATTCAAAAAGTTGATTAACCCTTCAGGTGCTTCACAGGAATTTTTGAAATGTTTAAAAAAAATTGAACATTTAACTTTTTTCTCAAAATTTTTATTTCAGATCCAATTTGTTTTATTTTACCAAGGGTAACAGGAGAAATTGGACCACAAACATCGTTGCACAATTTGTCCTGAGTACGTCGATACCCCATATGTTGGGGTAAACCATTGTTTGGGCACATGGCAGAGCTCGGAAGGGAAGGAGCGCCATTTGACTTTTCAATACAAAATTTGCTGGAATTGAGATCGAACGCCATGTCGCGTTTGGAGAGCCCCTGATGTGCCTAAACAGTGGAAACCCCCAATTCTAACTGAAACCCTAACCCTAACCCTAGCCCTAATGGGAAAATGCAAATAAATACATTTTTTAAAATGTTATTCTTTTTCCCTAACTAAGGGGGTGATGAAGGGGGGTTTGATGTACTTTTATAGCATTTTTTTGGCAGATTTTTATGATTGGCAGCCATCACACACTAAAAGATGCTTTTTATTGCAAAAAAAAGTTTTTGCATCACCACATTTTGAGAGCTATAATTTATCCATATTTTGGCCCACAGAGTCTTGTGAGGTCTTGTTTTTTGCGGGACGAGTTGACATTTTTATTGATACCATTTTCGGGCACATGACATTTTTTGATCGCTTTTTATTCCGATTTTTGGGAGGCGGAATGAACAAAAACCAGCAATTCCTGAAACTCTTTTAGGGGGGGAGTTTATACCGTTCCACGTGTGGTAAAACTGATAAAGCAGCTTTATTCTTCAGGTCAGTATGATTACAGCGATACCTCATTTATATAATTTTTTTTATGTTTTGGCGCTTTTACACAATAAAAACTATTTTATATAAAAAATAATTGTTTTTGCATCGCTTTATTCGGAGAGCTATAACTTTTTTATTTTTCTGCTGATGATGCTGTATGGTGGCTTTTTTTTTTGCGGGACAAGATGACATTTTCAGCGGTACCATGTTTATTTATATCCGTCTTTTTGATTGCGTGTTATTCCACTGTTTGTTCGCCTGTATGATAATAAAGCGTTGCTTTTTGCCTTGTTTTTTTTTTGTTTGTTTTTTGCGGTATTCACGTCGGGTCGTTATGGACGCGGCGATACCAAATATGTGTACTTTTATTGTTTTTTTTAATTTACATAAATAAATGGAGTTATTGGGATTTTTTTTCCTTTATTTGGGGATTTTTTTTTTTTTTCATACATTCCATTTTTTTCTTTTTACTTTCTACCATTGTCCCAGGGTGGGACATCACTATATTGGATCAGATCGCTGATCTGACACTGTGCATAGCACTGTGTCAGATCAGTGATCTGACAGGCAGTGCAGAAGGCTTTCCTGCGCCTGCTCTGAGCAGGCGCCGGTTAGGCCGCTTTCACATTTGCGGTTGTGTCCGCAGCGTTTAATCCGCAAATATCCGCATGCGTTGTGTATTCCTATCTTTAACATTATCGACGCATGCGTTTTTCTGTGTTCGCGTTTTGCCGCCTTTGACGACGCATGCGTTGTCTAGTCGTCTGCGTCTTGGCGCGGAAATGCAACATGTAGTAATTCTTAGAGGCGTCATTTTGCCGGCTGGAAACGTATGCGGCTGATTGCGCAAGGTTTGCGCCGAAAAAACGCATTGTAGTCTATGTAAATGCATGCGTTTTTCTGTACATGCGTTTGCTTGCGTTTGCCGACGCATGCGTCTCAATTGAGAAAAACACGTCTAGACACTGATAAGCCACCCCCCACATACAAGGTGATAAAGGGAGGGAGTGGACATTGGCAGTTCACTACTCATCAGACAGCCTTGCAGACGAGACGCCCCACAGCCCCTTGGAGCAGCAAACAAGCCTCAGAACTATGTGAGTATATCCTATCCAATGCATTTCTTTTCTATAATCTGTGTCTATATGCCCTAATTTCTTTCATTTCTTTCTTTCTGCACACATCAGAATGTCTTCTTCTTCTGATGAGGAAACGCCTGGGCCTGCACAAGGGGAACATGTCAGTGAAGTGAGTATTCACCTCCTCAGATTGGTAAGTATTCACTGTCACATCTACACATATGACAATGTATATTTTCCCTTTTTCAGACCACTTCTTCTACAGCAGAAGAGACTGGGCAGGAGACTGGGCAGGGGCAGCATAGTCACGGTCGGGTGACACGGCGGCATCGTGTAAGTATACCTGGCTGACTGTTTATTGTATCCTCACTTTACAATTCTTGAATCTTCATTTCTTTCTACTTCTCTCTTTCTTTCCCTTCTGCTTCAGCACCAGTGTTTTTTTTTATTTCAATATTCATGCCATTCCTCTGAATCTGTTTTCTGTCTTCCATATGTGAATGCCTCCAATATTAATGTCCTTTTTGTTGTTAGGTTCCAGAAGGGGATGAGGACCTCATTGAGAATGAACACCTCATCTCCCTGGTCCATGAGCGAGTCGCATTGTGGGACACCCGGGATCCACTGCACGCCAACAATGTGACGATCCGGAGGCTTTGGAATGAGGTGGCCGCAGCGTTGTGGGATGGCTGGGCCAATGCCCCGGCTCAGGTCCGTTCTGCATTTGGTAAGTATCGCAATGCAGTGTGATGTAGTCAATACCTTGGCCATGCTCACACAACTGTGTATGATGAGAGAAAGTCATTACTTTTTCACAGCACATACAGTTGTGTGACCACGGTCAAAAGACCATTGTCCTAACAATTATGTTTTGTTTTGTCAACAGTGTCAAAAGTCAAAACACGTTGGCGATCGATGAAGGACCTGCGCCAAGAGAGCCGGCTTCCAAGTGGTTCTGGACCAAGGATACGAAAATACAAGTACCACCGCATCCTTGCGTTTTTGAGAACGGTCCTTGCACGAAGAACGTAAGTATATTGGTTAAAAAAGAAAAATAAAAGTTGTGTATAATGCTAGCTTTTTTGGGTCACTATTTTGAATCAGTATTTGGAATCCAAAACCATGAGTGATTGATACATGCAGAAGTGGGGTACGTGTTCTTTGAATACTTTCCCTTACATAGTTCCTCTCCAGGTTTTGGCTTACCAATACTGATTTGAAATACAGAGCAAATACTGACAGTGTGACGGCAGCCTACACAACAGATCTATAGTCATCAAGTCAGGTGTCAGAAATAATGAATTAAGGATGCCAATGGCTCCTCAATTCATTTTTCCTGGCACTTGTCCTGGTGAGTATACAGGTGGCTTGCTTGTATAGAGATATGGCTTGTATTGCCTCCATCGTCCCTTCATATTTTACATCAGTTTTTTTAATCCCCAAGGAGTGGTTGATGCATGCAGAAGTAGAGCATGTGGTTTTATGAAACTTTTCTTCCTACTGTTGAACTCCTGGCTTGCAAATTCTGATGTAAAATTCACTCCAAATAGTGCTAGTGTGACCTTTCCCTATCTGAATGTTTATCTAACTCTTGAGTTATCTTTTTGTAAATGTTTTGTATTAATTTTTTTTTTTTTCGCAGCACTTGGAGCTCCACTGTTGGCCCAGGTTCTGGAGCGGTCCTTCATCAGTCAGCCATGGACCCGTCCCAGCCATCCTCCAGCGCTGCAGCAAGTGGGCCTGCCACACAACCTGGAGACCAGGAAGCTGGTCCATCAGGTGTTCCCCTTCCCCAGTCCTCTGCCTCTAGCCAATTTTTTATGGGCTCCTCCCGGCAGCGGCAGAGGGCCGCGGACAGGTCACTCATGCCCGAGTTTTTGCACTTGAGCTCGGTCTTCCATGAGGGACTCAAGGCGATGGGTGACCGACTGGATACTGCCATTAGTCATATGAGCACACGTATCCAGGAGGTAACCACAGCCCTTGCCCAAGTGAAAACTGACCTCCAGAGGCCAGCACATCATTTTTTTAATCAGATAGAACAGGGCATGTCGGAACACCTTAGTCCTGAGCTCCAGATTACTGTTATGCAGGCCTGCAATGCTGCTTACATGCAGGCTATGCAGCAGAGTTGGTATTTTCAGCAGACAGTGGGGGCATTTCCAACAGTGCCCACACTGTCATGCTTTACATCAATGCTGACATCTGCTGCATACCACTGCACGGCCACCTCCATTCCAAACACTGCCGGACCGTATTATAGCACCACCACCATGCCCAGTGCAGTGGGTCAGCCCACCGCCACCACCATGACAACTGCTGCTCCTGCTTGGGCCTCCTCCACTGCCACCACCATGCTGCCGCCGCAGGACCCTGGCCTGGCGTTCCCCGCTACCACCACAAGAGTTCCGCCGCAGGACCCTGGCCTGGCGTTCCCCACCACCACCACAAGACTGCCGTTGCCGGACCTTGCCCTGGCGTTCCCCGCCACCACCACAAGACTGCCGTTGCCGGTCCCTGCCCTGGCGTTCCCCGCCACCACAACAAGACTGCCGTTGCCGGACCCTGCCCTGGCGTTCCCTGCCACCACCACAAGACTGCCGTTGCCGGACCCTGCCCTGGCATTCCCTGCCACCACCACAAGACTGCCATTGCCGGACCCTGCCCTGGCGTTCCCTGCCACCACAACAACGAACCCGCGCCAAACAAGGAAGGGGAAAGGCAAAACAAAGCAAAAATAAACAATAGCTATCCCTCCCCCCTCACCTCCCAATGTGTCTGTCATGTCTGGTTTGTCTCACCCTTCCAGTGTGTCTCAGCCCTCTCATGTGTCTAGCCCAATCCCTGAATTTCCTGACCCCAGCAGTTTCATAGCGCCTTCTCCTGCCACCCCTATGTCGGCTACAATAAGCCAGACCTCACAACTGGACACCCCACAATATCGGCACTCAACCCCAAGCAGGCGCAGTTAATTTTTTTGTTTGTGTGTGTTTAATAAACCTGTGTTTTGCCTCAATAAGGTTTGGTTAATTGTGTATTTCACAGCCGTCACCACACACCGTGCGCCAATAACAAAAAATGCGTTGAACACTTTTTTGGGGGCCACCTCCAACCTCCAGTACTTAATTAGCAGAACACTGAAGCTTGGTGTGTGTTTGGTTGAGAGATATGAGGTTGCCCCCAAAAATAACACTTGTATTTTCTCCAAAAACAGTTCTTTCTGTTTACTCCGTGACTTTTGGTCGCACACAGAAGACAAAATGGTGGTAATACACAGCACAACTATACTCAACAGGTCGTGTCTTATCAGAAACATTATTTATGACCCCTGACCTGCTGATTTGAGAAATGCATTGTATTACCTCCATTTTATCTTCTAGGTACATATACATATATTTCACACAAAGTGAAGGGACAATGTACGTCATACATGGCATATCTATACTCACCCGGACAAGTGTCAGGAAAAATGAATTCAAGAGCAATTAGCATCATGAATTCATTAGTTCTGACACCTGACTTGATGACTATAGATCTGTGGTGTAGGCTGCCGTCACACTCTCAGTATTCGCTCTGTATTTTACAGCACAATTTGTAAGCCTAAACCTGGAGTGGAACTATGAGAGGAAAATTTCAATAAATACATATGCACCACTAAGCATTTAACTACCACTCCTGGTTTTGGCTTACAAATACTGATGTTAAGTACTGGACAAATACTGTGACACCCAACAGCCATTGTCTATACAGTCTTCGGCAAATAGCTACTAGTGAACCAAGACAGGATGCAATGATGTCAACAATCTAAACACAAAAACCCTAAGTGGTTTGTTAAGAAAATAGATAGGAGACATGGTTCAGAAAGTAAAACACAATTATTTTATTAGAAAAAACATTAACATTTCAAACATAACTTTACAGACCCGAAGCCACCAGTACATTTTACACCATATTGTCCTGCCATGGCACACGCCCAATGTCAGAATCAAAAAAGGCAGCAAATTGGTCCCGCATGTGGCCTACTTCAACTGTTGACCGCAGTGGGTGTTGACGGTAATCAGGCAAAGGGTTTGCAACAGGTTCATCAAGTTCTATGATGGGTCACTCCTTAGCCAGAATGAAATTGTGGAGAACCACACAGGCTTTTACCACCTCATCCACTGTCTCCATTTTTAGATTTATGGCAGTTGCTAGAATGCATTGGACACCATAATCCCAAAGGCACACTCTACTGTTCTGCGGGCCCTGGTTAGTCTGTAGTTATAGATCCGTTTTGTGCAGTTCAAGTCCCGACTTGAATAGGGCTTCAGGAGATTTTCACTCATCTGAAAGGCCTCATCCCCAACCATTACAAATGGCAGCGGTGGGCCTTGTGTGTAGGGGAGTGGTCGTGGCTGTGGGAAATTAAAATTTTTGCCATAAACACGTCGGCCCATATCTGAGTTTTTAAAAGTCTGTGAATCGTTGCCACGGCCAAAAGCACCAATGTCCACAGCAATAAAGCGACAGTCCGCATCGGCTATTGCCATGAGAACTACTGAAAAATATTTCTTGTAGTTGAAGAACTGTGATCCCATTCTGGCTGGTTTGATAATCCGGATGTGCTTCCCATCCACCGCACCCAAACAGTTGGGAAAATCACAAACAGTCCAAACTTTTTCAGCAATTTCTTTCCACATGTCCTCCGTGGGTATGGGTATAAATTCCTCATGGAGAGTGGTCCATAAAGCCCGGCAGGTGTCAAAAACAATTCCGGACAGTGTGGAAATTCCAAGGCGGTACTGGAAATGAAGGGATGGCAAGCTCTCTCCAGTTGCAAGAAATCTGTAGAAAGAATAAATAATTTACAAAAATGCCAAAAATACATGTCAGACCTGCAAAAATTATGTCTAGCTTTTGTTTAGAATTATTACGTACCTTAAGGTAACCAGGAGACGTTCCTCTGGTGGAATGGCTCTACGGAGCTGTGTGTCCTGTCTCCGGATGGCTCCTTGGACACGATCAAGCAAATCCCGGAAAGAGTCTTGTGACATCCTTGTATATTCCGGGAATTTTTCTGGGTTCTCATTGAGCTCGACATACAGGGTGTGATATGCACCACGGCTCTCCCGCAGTTCTACAATGGGGTGTTGCCAAAAACGCCTACGCCGTGTCCTTCTCTGTCTTTCCTGGTTTCGATGTTGCTCCCAAGCAAACGCACACGCCAGAAAAATCTTGATGCTCAGATCCAGTTTGAAGTAAAAGCTATCCATGTGAAGATCCATCTTGTCACAGGATACAGGAGCAAAATCTGAAGATTTCAGCTGTCCTAGGGTCTATATATAGATTTCACATAATACACGCCCTCTGTAGTCCCATTGGCTGTTTCTTGTGATCTAGATTTTTCTCCAGTAAATTTTTGCAACATGCGCACAAAAAACGCAAACGCATGGAAAACGCAAGCAAAAGCATGTAAACGCAGCGTTTTAATGACGCATGCGGTAACCGTAAGCGGTTTTAAAATGCTGCGTTTACACGCGTTTTCGTGCGTTTTTCGTGTCCTTGCGTTTGCGGATTAAACGCTGCAGATTAAAACGCAAATGTGAAAGTAGCCTAAACCACCTCACTTCATGACCCGGAAGGAGTCCTGCGGCCATCTTCCGGGCACTCCTTACGGATAACCGGAGCATCGCGTTGCTCCGGTGAGAGAGCGCAGGGAGCCCCCGTCCCTGCGCGATCCCTCTCTATGCCGCTGTCACTACTGAGAGCGGCATCAGAGGGGTTAAATGCACGTGATCGGCACTAGCGCCGATCGTGGGCATTGCTGCAGGGTGTCAGCTGTCAAATACAGCTGACACCCGCACCCGATCACCGCGGCGCTCAGCATGAGACCGCGGTGATCGGTGCGCCGTACTAGTACTGCGGCTGGCACAATTGCAGTTGCCGTAGTGCCGTACTAGTACGGCACATGGCACAAAGGGGTTAAAGAATGAGAGCAATGGCGCCAAAGAGTATATACCGTACAGTTGCTAAGATGGGGCCCCGACATGGGATACCACACATGGGGATATGAACACACACACAAAATGCACCACACTCTGCCACGTGCTTGAGCTATACCACCCTCAGCATACATTTTACCACACATGCACGAACCTCGCCACATAAACGTCGAAACACAAAAGTCGCCATTCAAAACTCGCAACGCGCAAAATTCGCCACATGCAAAACTCGCCACATGCAAAACTAGGCTCACGCAAAACTCGCCACACGTGCAAAACTCACCTCATGGAAAACTCGCCACATGCAAAACTTGCACACGTGGAAAAATTGCCACATGCACAAAAGTTGCAACACATGCAAAAGTTGCCTCACACAAAACTTGCACATACTCAAAACGCACCACACATAAAACTTGCCACGCGCAAAACTTGCTGCACACAACTTGCTACACTAACCTGTCACATGCAACTCGACACACAAAAAGTTGCTACATGCATGTCACCACACAAAACTCATCTCACAAGTCGCTACATGCATGTCACCACACGCAACTCAACACACACAACTTGACACATGAAACTCGCCCTAAAACACACACAAGTCTAGTATTATCCTTCAAAAATAAAAATCTGATTAATAAGCAGACAAACTACAAGAGCAACAAATGTACCATATGGGAAATACGGCATCTGTCAGTCACATGACCTGTCTATTATGTGTATGTGTGAGTTAATATATACTGCCAGGGGGGAGGGCTTCCTCTTGGCTGGGGATTTATCAGGCTGTCAATAGCAACTAATCACAGCTCAGCTTCTATTTTGCTACATTTAATTAATCTGAGCTCTGGTTAATATAGGCAACAAAGGACATTCTCAGTATTACAAAGCTTGTCTGAGATATTAGCATGTCAGTTAGGGTGTGTTGGTGGAAAGGCTGATGTCACTCACATTACCTCTATGTGAGAGGCTATAGAAACTGCCAGTTACAGACTATTTTTACCACAATAATGCCTCATAAGAAAAGGAATTCCATGGCATGAATGTCAGCTGATGCAAAAAGAAAAGCTGCATTACGGGCCAATGAAAAATGAGAAGGCCGAGAAACAAGGCTGACACACATGAGAACAGCAGCTGCTTCCTCATGAGCAAATTAACTTTCTGAGGAGAGGGAAGTGAGGCTTACAGACAAGAGAACAAATGCTGCCTCCTAAAGAGGCAATGAACTTTCTGAGCAGAGGGAAGCGAGTCTTGTAGACAAGAGAACAAGGGCCAATGAACTTTCTGGGGAGAGGGAAGCGAGGCTTGCAGACATGAAAACAAGAGCTGCTTCCTCAAGAGCCAATGAACTTTCTGAGGAGAGGGAAGTGAGGCTTGCAGACAAGAGAACAAAAGCTGCTTCCTCAAGGGCCAATGAACTTTCTGAGGAGAGGGAAGAGAGGCTTGCACACATGAAAGCAAGAGCTGCTTCCTCAAGGGTAAATGAACTTTCTGAGGAGAGGGAAGCAAGGCTTGCAGACATGAAAACAAGAGCTGCTTCCTCAAGAGCCAATGAACTTTCTGAGCAGAGGGAAGTGAGGCTTGCACACAAGAGAACAAGAACTGCTTCCTCAAGAGCCAATGAACTTTCTGAGGAGAGGGAAGTGAGGCTTGCAGACAAGAGAACAAGAGCTGCTTTCTCAAGAGCCAATGAACTTTCTGAGCAGAGGGAAGCGAGGCTTGCAGACAAGAGAACAAGAGCTGGTTCCCTAAGGGCCAATGAACTTTCTGAGGAGAGGGAAGTGAGGCTTGCAGACAAGAGAACAAGAGCTGCTTCCTCAAGAGGCAATTAACTTTCTGAGCAGAGGGAAGCGAGGCTTGCAGACAAGAGAACAAGAGCTGCTTCCTCAAGGGCCAATGAGTCATCTCAGCAGAGAGAAGGCCGACTTGCCACTAAGAGAATTGCTATTTCTGCCACCAGGGCACAGGAAATGGTTGGAGATTTGAAACATGCTGCCTTTTGTTACCTGTCAGACATAAACTATCAGGATAATCCTAAAGTTCAGATAGGAAAAATGGATGTGGTCTGCATGTACTGCAGTACCCTGAAATGGAAAGATGAACTGCCAGGTTTATGCTGTGCAAATGGCAAGATAAAACTTCCACCTCACCTGTCACCACCAGAATCCCTAAAGTCTCTGATGACAAGTACCAGTACAATATCAAAGCATTTCATGGACAACATCAGGAAGTACAATTCCTGCTTCCAAATGACATCATTTGGTGCAACAAAAGAAATGTTTACCACAGGATTTATGCCGGCATTTAAAGTTCAAAGATTGGTTTACCACTCAATTGGCTCACTGCTTCCATTACAAGGAGAAAAACCTCAATTTCTTCAACTCTTCTTCATGGGAAATGCAGAAGCAGAGTTTCAGCGGAGATGCTCTTTAATTCCTAACACTCGCATTTTGCTAACTGCAGTTATTAACCCGGGCGAAGCCGGGTAGTACAGCTAGTAAATTATATATATATATATATATATATATATATATATATATATATATATATATATATATATATATATATATATATATAATGATCCTTGTATATGTTATAGTGTAACTCCTAAACTCTTCATCCAATTTTAATATGGATACCCTCAAATGAAAGCTGAAAGTCTGAACTTCAACTGCATCTGAATTGTTTTGTTTAAAATTAAATTGTGGTAATGTCTATAACCAAAATGAGAAAAATGTCTCTGTCCAAATATTTCTGGACCTAACTGTATGGTGCTATCAGTGTAGAGCGGCCATGTCTGCAGATGAGCGCTGCGCTCTGTGTCCTAAAGCCAGCACACATGTTTATGTTCTTGAATTATCACCCTCAGCGAGCCTTATCTTTAATAACATACCTTGCTATAAGTGAGTAGACGTCATATACTTGTATATTGTATGCATATATAAGTGAGCATTTTACAGTAGCCACAAAATATTTTTTCGTTGCATTTTTGAGCCGTTGTGCGTTGTGTTAAAAAAATGCAGCGTGTCAATTCTTCCAGTGTTTTTGCTGCATTTCTTTGACCTTTTTAAATGAATGCAACAAAAATGCACTTACACTGTGTGCAGAATTATTAGGCAAGTTGTATTTTAGAGGATTATTTTTATTATTGATCAACAACTATGTTCTCAATCAACCCAAAAGACTCATAAATATCAAAGCTTAATATTTTTGGAATTTGGAGTGGGTTTTTCTAGATTTGGCTATCTTAGGAGGGTATCTGTTTGTGCAGGTAACTATAAGAGTATGTGCAAACGTAGAATTGTCCACTGCGGATTTTTCCGCAGCGGATTTGATAAATCCGCAGGGCAAAACCGCTGCGTTTTTTCCTGCGATTTATCGCGGTTTCTAGTGCGGTTTCCACTGCGGGTTTATACCTGCAGTTTTCTATTGGAGCAGGTGTAAAACCGCTGCAGATTCCGCACACAGAATTGACATGCTGCGGAAAATAAACCGCTGCGTTTCCACGTGTTTTTTCCGCAGCATGTGCACTGCGGATTGCATTTCCCATAGGTTTACATGGTACTGTAAATGCATGGGAAACAGCTGCGGAAAAACTGCAGATCCACAGCAAAATCCGCAGCGTGTGCGCATACCCTTACAGTGCAGAATTATTAGGCAACTTAATAAAAAACAAATATATTCCCATCTCACTTGTTTATTTTCACCAGGTAAACCAATATAACTGCACAAAATTTAGAAATAAACATTTCTGACATGCAAAAACAAAATCCCCCAAAATTAGTGACCAATATAGCCACCTTCCTTTATGATGACACTCAACAGCCTTCCATCCATAGATTCTTTCAGTTGCTTGATCTGTTTACGATCAACATTGCGTGCAGCAGCCACCACAGCCTCCCAGACACTGTTCCGAGAGGTGTACTGTTTTCCCTCCCTGTAGATCTCACATTTTATGAGGGATCACAGGTTCTCTATGGGGTTCAGATCAGGTGAACAAGGGGGCCATGTCAATATTTTTTCTTCTTTGAGACCTTTACTGGCCAACCACACTGTGGAATAGTTGGAGGCATGTGATGGAGCATTGTCCTGCATGAAAATCATGTTTTTCTTGAACGATACCGACTTCTTGAAGAAGAAGTTGTCTTCCAGAAACTGGCAGTAGGTCTGGGAGTTGAGCTTCACTCCATATTTCAACCTGAAAAGGTCCCACAAGTTCATCTTTGATGATACCAGCCCATACCAGTACCCCACCTCCACCTTGCTGGCGGCTGAGTCAGAGTGGAGCTCTCTGCCCTTTACTGATCCAGCCTCTGGCCTATCAAGAGTCACTCTCATTTCATCAGTCCATAAAACCTTTGAAAAGTCAGTCTTAAGATATTTCTTGGCCCAGTCTTGAGGTTTTATCTTATGTTTCTTGTTCAAAGGTGGTCATTTTTTTGCCTTCCTTACCTTGGCCATATCCCTGAGTATCGCACACTTTGTGCTTTTTGTTACCCCAGTAACATTTCAGCTCTGAAATATGGCAAAACTGGTGGCAAATGGCATCTTGGCAGCTTCACGCTTGATTTTCCTCAATTCATGGGCAGTTATTTTGCGCCTTTTTGGCCCAACACGCTTCTTGCGACCCTGTTGGCTATTTGCCATGAAACACTTTATTGTTCAGTGATCATGCTTCAAAAGTTTGGCAATTTCAAGACTGCTGCATCCCTCTGCAAGACATCTCACAATTTTGGACTTTTCAGAGCCCGTCAAATCTCTCTTCTGACCCATTTTGCCAAAGGAAAGGAAGTT
Source organism: Ranitomeya variabilis (assembly GCF_051348905.1). Taxonomy (NCBI): domain Eukaryota; kingdom Metazoa; phylum Chordata; class Amphibia; order Anura; family Dendrobatidae; genus Ranitomeya; species Ranitomeya variabilis. Next base: position 355,702,002 of record NC_135235.1, read on the forward strand.
GCCTAATAATTAAGCACACCTTATATAGGGTTTTGATGTCATTAGTAGTGTTGAGCGATACCGTCCGATACTTGAAAGTATCGATATCGGAAAGTATCGGCCGATACCGGCAAAGTATCGGATCCAATCCGATACCGATACCCGATACCAATACAAGTCAATGGGACTCAAGTATCGGACGGTATTCCTGATGGTTCTCAGGGTCTGAAGGAGAGGAAACTCTCCTTCAGGCCCTGGGATCCATATTAATGTGTAAAAGAAAGAATTAAAATAAAAAATATTGCTATACTCACCTCTCCGACGCAGCCCTGAACCTCAGCGAGGGAACCGGCAGCGTTGTTTGCTTAAAATTCGCGCTTTTCTTTCCTTACGTGAAGTCCCGGCTTTGTGATTGGTTGCGTCGCAGTCACATGGGCGACGCAACCAATCACAGCAAGCCGTGACGTAATTTCAGGTCCTTAAGGATTTTAAAATTACGTCCCGGCTTTGTGATTGGTTGCGTCGCAGTCACATGGGCGACGCAACCAATCACAAGCCGTTACGTCACGGGAGGCTGGACACGCGCGCATTTTAAAATGCGCGCGTGTCCAGCCTCCCGGCTTGTGATTGGTTGACCGCGACGCAACCAATCACAAGCCGGGACGTCACGGGAGGCTGGACAAGCGCGCATTTTAAACTGCGCGCGTGTCCAGCCTCCCGGCTTGTGATTGGTTGACCGCGACGCAACCAATCACAAGCTGGGACGTCACGGGAGGCTGGACAAGCGCGCATTTTAAAATGCGCGCGTGTCCAGCCTCCCGTGACGTCACGGCTTGTGATTGGTTGCGTCGCCCATGTGACTGCGACGCAACCAATCACAAAGCCAGGACGTAATTTTAAAATCCTTAAGGACCTGAAATTACGTCACGGCTTGCTGTGATTGGTTGCGTCGCCCATGTGACTGCGACGCAACCAATCACAAAGCCGGGACGTAATTTTAAAATCCTTAAGGACCTGAAATTACGTCACGGCTTGCTGTGATTGGTTGCGTAGCGGCCACATGGGCGGCACGCGACCAATCACAAGCCGGGACTTCACGTAAAGGAAAGAAAAGCGCAAATTTTAAACAAAGAACGCTGCCGCTTCCCTCGGTAAGGTGCAGGCTGCGTCGGAGAGGTGAGTATAGCAATATTTTTTATTTTAATTCTCTCTTTTACACATTTTTACATTAATGTTGTTTCGATACCGATACCCGATACCACAAAAGTATCGGATCTCGGTATCGGAATTCCGATACAGCAAATATCGGCCGATACCCGATACTTGCGGTATCGGAATGCTCAACACTAGTCATTAGACAACACCCCTCCTCATTACAGAGATGCACATCACCTGATTTACTTAATTGGTAGTTGGCTCTCATGTACAACATGTATAAAAAGTATCGTGATCAAAATGGGCGGATTATCAGAGGGTCAATGTGGGTGGTAGCCCAGGGCCCAGTCGTGGGGGGGGGCCCTGGGCTACCGCACAGATTGACCCTCTGATAATCCGCCTGAGTGTGACTGTGAATGCCCGCCGGCATTTATGTGCCCACGGACCCGGTGGGCAGAGAGAGGGGGCCCGCATCGGGCCCCTTCTCATCTGCTCACCGGGCCCCTTCCGGCGCTCCGGCGCTCTCCTATTGACATGCAGGCGCGCGCCCGCACGTCAATAGTTAACAACAGCCGCCAGCCAATTGGAGGCTGGCAGCTGAAGTCGGCCGCAGCGCACACGTCGCCGGCGTCTGATGTCATTGTCAGTCGCCGGCGAGTGTGCGCTGCAAGAGGGAGCTCGCCGCCTGGAGCGCTGGTCAGGTGAGGAGACTCTGTTTTTTTTTGTTTTGTTTTGTTTTTTTGATAAGCTAACGGTGGACACACTGGGGGCAATGCTGGAGACACTGGGGGCAATGCTGGAGACACTAAGGTAGATTGCTGGAGACACTGGAGCAATGCTGGAGACACTGGGGCAGATTGCTGGACACACTGGGGCAGATTGCTGGACACACTGGGGCAATGCTGGAGGACACACTGGGGCAGATTGCTGGAGACACTGGGGCAATGCTGGAGACACTGGGGCAGATTGCTGGACACACTGGGGGCAATGCTGGAGACACTGGGGCAGATTGCTGGACACACTGGGGCAATGCTGGAGACACTGGGGCAATGCTGGAGACACTGGGGCAGATTGCTGGACACACTGGGGGCAATGCTGGATACACTGGGGCAGATTGCTGGACACACTGGGGGCAATGCTGGAGACACTGGGGCAGATTGCTGGACACACTGGGGGCAATGCTGGAGACACTGGGGCAGATTGCTGGACACACTGGGGCAATGCTGGAGGACACACTGGGGCAGATTGCTGGAGACACAGGGGCAATGCTGGAGACACTGGGGCAGATTGCTGGAGACACTGGGGCAATGCTGGAGACACTGGGGCAGATTGCTGGACACACTGGGGCAGATTGCTGGACACACTGGGGCAATGCTGGAGGACACACTGGGGCCGATTGCTGGAGACACTGGGGCAATGCTGGACACACTGGGGCAGATTGCTGGACACACTGGGGGCAATGCTGGAGGACACACTGGGGCAATGCTGGACACACTGGGGGCAATGCTGGACAAACTGGGGCAGATTGCTGAAGACACTGGGGCAATACTGGAGACACTGGGGCAGATTGCTGGACAAACTGGGGCCGATTGCTGGAGACACTGGGGCAATGCTGGACACACTGGGGCAGATTGCTGGACACACTGGGGGCAATGCTGGAGGACACACTGGGGCAATGCTGGACACACTGGGGGCAATGCTGGACAAACTGGGGCAGATTGCTGGACACGCTGGGGGCAATGCTGGAGACACTGGGGCAGATTGCTGGACACACTGGGGCAATGCTGGAGACACTGGGGCAATGCTGGAGACACTGGGGCAATGCTGGAGACACTGGGGCAATGCTGGAGACACTGGGGCAGATTGCTGGACACACTGGGGGCAATGCTGGATACACTGGGGCAGATTGCTGGACACACTGGGGGCAACGCTGGAGACACTGGGGCAGATTGCTGGACACACTGGGGGCAATGCTGGAGACACTGGGGCTGATTGCTGGACACACTGGGGCAATGCTGGAGGACACACTGGGGCAGATTGCTGGAGACACAGGGGCAATGCTGGAGACACTGGGGCAGATTGCTGGAGACACTGGGGCAGATTGCTGGACACACTGGGGCAATGCTGGAGGACACACTGGGGCCGATTGCTGGAGACACTGGGGCAATGCTGGACACACTGGGGCAGATTGCTGGACACACTGGGGGCAATAACATAGTAACATAGTAACATAGTTAGTAAGGCCGAAAAAAGACATTTGTCCATCCAGTTCAGCCTATATTCCATCAAAATAAATCCCCAGATCTACGTCCTTCTACAGAACCATAGTAACATAGTTAGTAAGGCCGAAAAAAGACACACTGGGGCAATGCTGGACACACTGGGGGCAATGCTGGACAAACTGGGGCAGATTGCTGGAGACACTGGGGCAATACTGGAGACACTGGGGCAGATTGCTGGACACACTGGGGGCAATGCTGGATACTCTGGGGCAATATGCTGGACATACTGGGGCAGATTGTTGAACACACTGTCTGGGGGCAATTCTGGAGACACTGGGGCAATGCTGGAGACACTGGGGCAATGCTGGACACACTGTGGGCAATGCTGGTCAATTGGACATATTGGGGCAGATTGCTGGACACACTGGTGGTAATATGCTGGACACACTGGGGCAGATTGCTGGACACACTGGTGGTAATATGCTGGACACACTGGGGCAATGCTGGACATACTGGGGCAGGTTGCTGGACACACTGGTGGTAATATGCTGGACACACTGAGGCAGATTGCTGGACACACTGGGGCAGATTGCTGGACACACTGTCTGGGGGCAATGCTGGACACACTGGGGACAATATGCTGGAGTCAGACACTGGGGCAGATTGGTGGATACACTGTCTGGGGGCAATGCTGGACACACTGGGGCAGATTGCTGGACACTGGGGCAATATGCTGGACATACTGGGGCAGATTGCTGGACACACTGGGGGTAATATGCTGGACACACTGGGGGTAATATGCTGGACACACTGGGGCAGATTGCTGGAGACACTGGGGCAATGCTGGAGACACTGGGGCAATGCTGGAGACACTGGGGCAGATTGCTGGACACACTGGGTGCAATGCTGGAGACACTGGGGAAGATTGCTGGACACACTGGGGGCAATGCTGGAGACACTGGGGCAGATTGCTGGAAACACTGGGGGCAATGCTGGATACACTGGGGCTGATTGCTGGACACACTGGGGCAATGCTGGAGGACACACTGGAGCAGATTGCTGGAGACACAGGGGCAATGCTGGAGACACTGGGGCAGATTGCTGGAGACACTGGGGCAATGCTGGAGACACTGGGGCAATGCTGGACACACTGGGGCAGATTGCTGGACACACTGGGGCAGATTGCTGGACACACTGCAGCAATGCTGGAGGACACACTGGGGCCGATTGCTGGAGACACTGGGGCAATGCTGGAGACACTGGGGCAGATTGCTGGACACACTGGGGGCAATGCTGGAGGACACACTGGGGCAATGCTGGACACACTGGGGGCAATGCTGGACACACTGGGGCAGATTGCTGGAGACACTGTGGCAATACTGGAGACACTGGGGCAGATTGCTGGACACACTGGGGGCAATGCTGGATACTCTGGGGCAATATGCTGGACATACTGGGGCATATTGTTTAACACACTGTCTGGGGGCAATGCTGGAGACACTGGGGCAATGCTGGAGACACTGGGGCAATGCTGGACACACTGTGGGCAATGCTGGTCAATTGGTCATACTGGGGCAGATTGCTGGACACACTGGTGGTAATATGCTGGACACACTGGGGCAATGCTGGACATACTGGGGCAGATTGCTGGACACACTGGTGGTAATATGCTGGACACACTGGGGCAGATTGCTGGACACACTGGTGGTAATATGCTGGACACACTGGGGCAATGCTGGACATACTGGGGCAGGTTGCTGGACACACTGGTGGTAATATGCTGGACACACTGAGGCAGATTGCTGGACACACTGGGGCAGATTGCTGGACACACTGGTGGTAATATGCTGGACACACTGGGGCAATGCTGGACATACTGGGGCAGGTTGCTGGACACACTGGTGGTAATATGCTGGACACACTGAGGCAGATTGCTGGACACACTGGGGCAGATTGCTGGACACACTGTCTGGGGGCAATGCTGGACACACTGGGGGCAATATGCTGCAGTCAGACACTGGGGCAGATTGGTGGAGACACTGTCTGGGGGCAATGCTGTACACACTGGGGCAGATTGCTGGACACTGGGGCAATATGCTGGACATACTGGGGCAGATTGCTGGACACACTGGGGGTAATATGCTGGACACACTGGGGGTAATATGCTGGACACACTGGGGCAGATTGCTGGACACACTGGGGGCAGGACTGGAGGCATGGGCAGAATGTAGACACTGGGCATGATTGGAGACACGGGGCAGAATGAAAGACATGGCGCAGGATTGCATCATGGGGCAGGATGGATACGATGGAGACAGATGGGGCAGGATGGGGAGATCATATGGTGTAGAATGGATACTCATGAGTGCAGGATGGGAGGACATATGGCTGGAGCCAGGAATGAGACACACGGGGCCAGGTGGGGAATATTATTACCATAGGGGCTAATTAAGGGATATTATTACTGCAGTGGTGTATTTATTTTATTTTTTGAGTATACTGTTTTAAATGGGGGGGGCGGTCCTGTTACTGTTGTGGTGATACGCTACCAGAGTGTGTTGGGGGACACTCGCTTGGCATAGGATTCAAGCACTCAGGCACGGTACCTCACACAATTCTGGTCATATCCGGTTTATTAAACGTCATAAACCACATGACATACAGTCTATTCATGCAGCAGATAAACTTCTCTGCCACATATTACAATCCCCTTGTCCAGGGTTAACTTCCAGGAGTTCCACTCCTCATACTTACTTCACGTCAGTCCCAGGTCCTCAACACGGACTGTCCAGGTCGATGGTCTCACAGTGCTTCCAGGACGACTCCACCAGCCAGGAGCCTCCAACAATGACCATACAGGACCTACAGCCTTACCAGGTGCTTGCAGGACTCCAGCCCATCCCAGGACAATCCAACACCCTCGAGCATTCAGTCCATAGCCTCAGCAGTGCTTCCAGGACTCCAGTCCACTTCAGGACAATCCAACACCCGGCTATTGCAGGACTCACGGTCTCAGTGCCTCCAGGACTCCAGTCCATACCAGGACAATCCAACACTGACCGTACATCAGGTCCACGGTCTCAGGTGCTTGCAGGACTTCTCCAATACCAGGAGTCTCCAACACCGACCGTCCAGGACCTTGCACAGGAACCTCCCAGGCACATGTGACCCACACCCTGGTCACATTACATACCTGTAACCACTCCCCTGGGTGGGAGTGTGGGTGTGTGTGGCTAGTTTGACCCTCCCATCTCTCATAACTATCCCTGCCAATCTTCCATTAGCATTACACAACTACTTGTGGGACTACAGGTCCCAGCACACCAACCAAACTTCACATTGACAGCACAGAGTGTCTTCCTCTGCAACATACACACCGGCCATTAACACTCCTGCCAGACTTAGTCTCATCACATTTATGCCTCCAAGCACATCTTGAAGCACACACACAGGGCCCCCTGGCTGTAACGTGGGTCACCGCACCACACTGTGCAGAGTGACACTATATCGCCTTTTTTTCTCCATGTGGTGTAATGTAGAAGTTTTGAAAAATTAATATGTTCTGCAAGCAGAGCTCGAGATAACTGTTATTTCCTGCAGAAACGAGTCCTGGCTGGAAGAAATGATGGCGGTCTGTGCTGGATGAAAGATGAAGGACTTCACCTAGAGACATCACTGGTGAGTCAGTGTTACCTATACACTGACACTATACACTATATACTATATACAGAGGTCCTGTGTACAATGTCACCAGTGATCACTGTATTACCTTTACATTATATACAGAGCTCTTGTGTATAATGTCACCAGTGATCTCTGTATTACCTCTACACAGACACTGCATACTAAGTACAGATCTCCTGTGAATACTGGCACTTATGGTGATAGTATTGTGGTTTTTTTTTTTTTAATTACTGATCAGTATTGTAGTATTCAGTCACTATGTGGTGGTAATATGTGGTCTGGAAATGGTGTTGTGGTATTTGTCCTTTGAATGTGCTATTTGGTCACCAAGTGGTGTTAATATGTGGTCTTGACATGGTGCAGTGGTATTTGTTCCTTGTATGTGATATTATTGGTCAAAATATACCTAAATTGTATTGCAGATTTTAACAAATATTTAATAGGTTACAGTAGAGTAGGGCCCGGCCATTTTTCTGGAATAATCTGGTTCGGGTATAACATGACCCCCCGTCACATGACCCCCCGTCACATGACCCGCTGTCACATGACCCGCCGTCACATGACTGGGGAGGGCCCACAGTGTCTGAACAGCGTGGGGCCCTGGCTACCCTTAATCCACCCCTGGATCAAAATACAACTTGCCTAATAATTCTGCACACAGCGTAATGCGCACAGCATTTTTCCTGCCAATACTCTGCATTTTTTTAGCAGAAAACTGACATAAAAAAGCAGTGTGTGAACAACTGCACAGATGGGATCCAGTAGTTCTACGCTCTCATATTTATAATTATGATTGTTATATAATGGATGGAATAGTCCATGCAGTAAAACCGCAGTTATTTCACTAAATATAGGTTTAGAGATGAGTGAATTCAAGGTCCGCACTGATTATCATGTCGGTTGTATATGGTCTCTGAGGTCTCTCTTTATATTTTCACAAACTATTACATGTGTGACAACACCGCATGAGAGCCTTGGGGAGAGCGACTGCTGACACCAAGGGAATGCCGCCGCACAGGAGGGGAGTATAGGCTTTATTATTTTATCGGGGCTGAACATTTACATCAAGAAGGGGTTGTCCTAATAGTGGACAACCCCTTTAATATAATAAGCCTGTGGACCCTTTGTTGTGCAGTTCCTCTGTTGCTACTCCTGGAAATGTGCGTATAGCGCCTGGCCTAAGCAGACAACTACCTGATCTTACCTATAGGGTTACAGTTGCTGTACAAAGCAATTTACTGCGTGCTGTGCAATTCTCAGAACTGCAGCTGTCACTTGATCAATCAGTCGCATTGCAAAATCTGTATCCCAGGCCTAACTGACAACTAGGGATCACCGTTCTCCTCCTAAATAAGATGCGTCCATACAGTCTGAGGGCTGTCCCACACGTCCAGATAATTCCGGTACCGGAATAAATCGGTACCGGAGTTATCCGTGTCCGTGTGCCTGGGAACTCACGTAGGCCATACGTGCGGCACACGTGTGCCGCCCGTATGGCGAGTGGGTACCACACGGAGCGTGTGGTACCCACACATCTGGTACTGCATCGTGCTGAAGCCGCGATTCATATGTTCCCTGCAGCAGCGTTTGCTGCAGAGAAAATATGAATAATAGTATTTAAAATAAAGATCTATGTGTCCGCCGCCCTCCCACCCCCTGTGCGCCCTCCCACCCCCTGTGTGCCCCCCCCGCTGTTCTGAAAATACTCACCCACTCCCACATTGGCTGTCGCGGCTTCCTGGTCTGGCCCCATCTCCTGTATGCGGTCACGTGGGGCCGATCATTTACAGTCATGAATATGTGGCTCCACCTCCCATAGGGGCGGAGCCGACTATTCATGATTGTAAATGAGCGACCCCACGTCACCGCATACAGTAGAAGGCGCGGGGCAGAGAGGAAGGAGTGACAGCCAACCTGGGAGTGGGTGAGTATTTTCTGAACAGCGGGGGGCGCACAGGGGGTGGGAGGGCGGCAGACACATAGATCTTTATTTTAAACACTATTATTCATATTTTCTCTGCAGCAAACGCTGCTGCAGGGAACATATGAATCGCGGCTTCAGCACCATGTGGGGGGGACAGCGCTTACTGTAGCGCTGTCTCCTGCACGCACACGGACCCCAGACGGAGAACATCCGTGTGAGGTCCGTGTTTTACACAGACCCATTGACTTTAATGGGTCCGTGTAATACGTGCGCTCCCACGAACACTGACATGTCTCCGTGTTTGGCACACGGAGACACGGTCCGCAAAAAATCAATGACATCTGAACAGATGCATTGATTTTTATGGGTCTACGTGTGTCAGTGTCTCCGGTACGTGAGGAAACTGTCACCTCATGTACCGGAGCCACTGACATGTGAAACCGGCCTGATACTGTCAGCAGTGATTAGCCAAGGTTAGACTGGTAGGGACACAGATGAATGCTATCAGTCATTTGTCAGTTCATTCACTGATTTTCAGGAGAAATAACAGGAATGACACATTGCAAAAAAGCTCCATAATTGTTTCCAAGAATCCAGTAGCAAAGACAAGTAAAGACTGCAGAAACATCCTTGTTACCTCTCCCAAGAACGGTCTGATTAGTGCTGTAGACTTGTAAAGTCCGGAGCATAAATATCCTCTGCTGACTGCCAGAACAGACCTGTTATCTGAGCACAATATAGTCACTTTATGGGGGTATAAGGTTATATTAGCGTATACTTATCTCTAACTAAAGTACAGGTGTATATCTGTATATCTTGCCCATGTAATTAGAAAGTTTGTCCCATCAGGGATATTTATGGCATATTGACGGGATATATCTTCTATGTTACATACATAAAGGTCCCACCAGGGTCATTCAGAAATTTTTGGAGTTCCTATAGCAATTAATGGAGAGAGACACACATGTGCTGTCACCATTCTTTTTCTGGAAGTCACTGCTGGGTCTCAATTTTTTCCGTTCAACAGTGGAACATTAATCAGACATACAGGCATATACTATATGGCAAATACTTTGAGTTTATCATTATTATCCGTTCACTATATGGTGGTAATATGTGGTCTGGTCATGGTGTGGTGGTATTTCTCCCTTGTATGTGGTATTATTCGGTCACTATGTGATGGTAATAGGTGGTCTGGTCATGGTGTGGTGGTATTTGTCTCTTGTATGTGGCATTATTGCTCATTTAAAAAAATGTATGTGACATATTCCCTTGTAGAAAAATAAATACAAATATACCAAAAAAAGAGTTTCTCAGAAGAGGCAATTTGCATATGGATATTTAAAGAAATTGTTAATAGGTTGGAACAGAGTATTACTGTCCCAAAAGAGTCTACCTTGTAGTGGTGGCGGCTGAAAAAATCTTTTGCAGACTATGTGATTTGGTGATGGGAACTGTTAATGTGTGATTGGTGAGGATGTGGTGCAGATGTGGAGTTTTTCCAAGAGTGGGTGGTGTGACTGAGGAAGGTTCAAGGGGTGGAGTTGGGGTGGAGCCTGGGCGGAGTCTCAAGGGGGCCCTGAAAATTTTGCCAGTATGGGGCCCTGAAATTCCTGGTGGCGGCCCTGGAAACATATAGTAACCCACTAATAGCCAACAGCCCATTTAATGTCCCAATGCATTGACAAACTTTTCAAGTGTCTTAAAATAAAAAAAATCCAAAAATTATTCCTTATAGTCATTTGTGATCAAGTCGACTGCTCTGAGCAGAACACTGAATCTGGTGGGGCGATGTGCTCAGAGTCCCCTTGATTCAATACGGTTTCCTTTTTAGCAAATTATGGGTGTTTGTGGCTGTGTCTCTTACAGATGCCAGAGTCTCCGGATTCTTAGAAGAACCTTGAAGCTTTCCACTAAATTGGGGCCAGTCCCCTGAATGCAACCTGGTCCCTCCACCCGACTACGGTCGGTGTGGATGTGGGCCCCACTGGTGGATTACTCACTACCCTGTCATGGTTCCCAATGGCAAGGGAACGTCAGAAACATAAAAATAACAAACGAGCTCTCGGGTGATGGAAACTAGAGCTGACCGTGAGCTAAAACTACCACACAACTAATAGTAGCCAGGGAGCATACCTACGAATTCCTAGATGCCACGCGCCAGCCGGAGAACTAACTACGCCTGGTAGAGGAAGGAACAGACCTGGCTTACCTCTAGTGAAATTCCCCAAAGATGATAGCAGCCCCCCACATATATTAATGGTGAGTTCAGAGGAAAAAGACATACACAGGATGAAAGTAGATTTAGCAAAGAGAGGTCCACTTACTAGATAGCAGAAGGATACAAAAGAGGACTTCACGGTCAACTGAAAACCCTTTCAACAAACCATCCTGAAATTACTTTAAGACTCCTGTGTCAACTCATGACACAGGAGTGGCAATTTCAGCCCGCAAGAGCTTCCAGCAACAGAAAATGACAAAACTGTAAACTGGACAAAAATACAAAACAAAAAGGACTAAGAGTCCACTTAGCTGATCAGCAGACTAGAAGCAGGAACATGCAACCCAAAGGCTCTGGTTACAATGATGACCGGCAAGGAAATGACTGGAGAGCAAGGCTAAATAGGAAACTCCCAAACACTGATGGGAGCAGGTGAACTGAGACAGCAAAGCACACACAAGTCACCAGTACCACCAGCAACCACCAGGGGAGCCCAAAAAGCGGATTCACAACACTACCCGTGCACATAGAACCCCTTCTGTCCTCCCGGGATCTTCCTTCTGTCTCTCCATCACACTTCTCTCTCCTCATCAACGTTCTCCACCCCCTTCCTTTGGTCTCCCTGGACTAACTGCTACTCCACACTCAATTACTGCCTTCTGAGCTCCTCCCCTTTTCCTACCTACCCCACCCACTCCTACCACCTGGTCCTATCCAGCCTGAGATGAGGCCATCCTCCCTAAGGGTACAGTACCTCTGTGGTGACTGGATGAGGTGCAGTACCTCTGTGGCGACTGGACCCTCAGGGCGCCACACTGGCATTTAGTGCCGAGTCTCAGCTGTCAGAACCAGCTGACACAAGGCAGCGATCACCCGCACACCACCCGTGTGCTCGGGTGATCAAAATGACGTAATAATAATCAGTCCCTGGTCAAATAGGCCCAAGGCACATGGACGGATTATTACGTCAGATGTCAGAAAGGGGTTAAATGTATTTCCCTGTTGTTGTTTTTTCTTTATTTTCACCATTGTTGGCAGAGTTTGGGGTTTCCAGATTTGCTTGCTTGATTCATCATTTGCAGCCTTTTGAAAAGTAGCAAATGTACCACAGTCCCTCTCTGAATAGATTTTATGTATGCCAGATGTTTGGGAGCATTTTTTGCTCCATTTTGTGATACAAGCATCTTTTTATGCTATAAGTTTGCAAAACTGGCCAAAGATAAAAATTTTACCATTTTTACTTTGCACAAAATTCATGAAGTTTGAAGAATTTGATGTAAAAAATGTCAACACAAATATTACAAGACAAATTAGAAAAGTGAGTTAAAAATTGCAAATAATGAATCAGGCTCAGAATCTATTAGAAAGTTTCATAACTTTAATTATAAAGTAACTAAAGAAGTTATTTTTCCTTATAATGTATAACAGAGTATTTTAGTTACTATACCATACATGGGCTGGCCACTATTTTGGCTCCTTCTACAACTCTGATGTGGTTTTCCTAATATAGTCTCACCCTCATATAAAGTCCACAATCTGGTTGTTTGTGGTTTTTCTAATACAGTCTTACCCGCATATATAGTATACAATCTCACCCGCTTATTTCCTCATTCTCACCCACTAGAAAGTTGCTTAGAGGGATTTGATGGATGATGAAGTAATCCTGTACTTCACTTCCCATGTTCACAGGTAGAGAAACTCTGGACTGGTGAGCAGACAAACATGACATGATACATCTGGCCATGGAGGTAAGAGTTCAAAAGGTACAGATGCAACAGAGATAGGATGAAACAAATTACACAGCTAAAATATTGCCAGTGAATGTGAAACATGCTTGTGTGCTAATTTAACCTTTATGAAAAGAACCTTAAACTCCATATTTAAAAATATATATTTTTTTGTAAACTCTGTATATCATCTGTGAAATTAAAGGCACATATTTCTTAAACTTCATGGGGCAGTTTTTTAGTCTAAATACTGTTGTATACTGTGTACATCAGCAAATCTTTGAAATTTTAATTAGTCAGTAGTGTTGAGCGATACCGTCCGATACTTGAAAGTATCGGTATCGGATAGTATCGGCCGATACCCGAAAAGTATCGGATATCGCCCATACCGATACCCGATACCAATACAAGTCAATGGGACACTGTTGTGATTCGGTTATTTGGCTCCCCCAGTGGTCACTGGTGGTACTGGTGTCTTGTGTGCTTTCCCCCTGTTTCTATCAGGATATGGGAGTTTCCTATTTAGCCTTGCTCCTCAGTCTTTCCAGTGCCGGCCATCAATGTAACCAGAGTCATTCTGTTGCTTGTACCTGCTCCCAGTCTGCTGACCAGCTAAGTTGGACACTTTTGTCCTTAGTCTATTTTTGTATGTTTTGTCCAGTTTGCAGTTATGTGATTCTCTGCAGCTGGAAGCTCTTGTGGGCTGAAGTTACCACTCCAGTGTCATGAGTTGGCACATGAGTTTAAGGTAACTTCAGGATGGTATTTGATAGGGTTTTGTAGCTGACCGCGAAGTCCACTATGGTATCCTTCTGCTATCTAGTTAGTGGGCCTCGCTGTGCTAAATCTGCTTTCATACTACGTGTGTCTTTTCATCTGAACTCACCGTTATTATATGTGGGGGGCTACTATCTCCTGTGGGGATTTTCTCTGGAGGCAAGCCAGGACTATGTTTCATCTACCAGGGGTAGTTAGTTCTCCGGCTGGTGCGAGACGTCTAGCAAAAACGTAGGTACGTTCCCTGGCTACTATTAGTTGTGTGATAGGTTTAGCATCGTGGTCAGCTCTAGTTTCCATCACCCGAGAGCTTGTCCGTTTTTCTATGTGTCCTGACGTTCCCCTGCCATTGGGAACCATGACAGGACACCAAGTATCGGAAGGTATCCTGATTAGTGTTGAGCGATACCGTCCGATACTTGAAAGTATCGGTATCGGAAAGTATCGGCCGATACCGGCAAAGTATCGGATCTAATCCGATACCGATACCCGATACCAATACAAGTCAATGGGACTCAAGTATCGGACGGTATCCCTGATGGTTCCCAGGGTCTGAAGGAGAGGAAACTCTCCTTCAGGCCCTGGGATCCATATTAATGTGTAAAAGAAAGAATTAAAATAAAAAATATTGCTATACTAACCTCTCCGACGCAGCCTGGACATCACCGAGGGAACCGGCAGCATTCTTTGCTTAAAATGCGCGCGTTTACTTCCTTCCGTGATGTCACGGCTTGTGATTGGTCGCGTGCCGCCCATGTGGCCGCGACGCGACCAATCACAGCAAGCCGTGACGTAATTTTCAGGTCCTCAATGCCTAATTCTAGGCATTCAGGATTTTAAAATTACGTTCCGGCTTGTGATTGGTCGCGTCGCGGTCACATGGGCGACGCGACCAATCACAAGCCGTGACGTCACGGGAGGCAGGAGACGCGCGCATTTTAAAATTACGTCACGGCTTGTGATTGGTTGCGTGCCGCCCATGTGACCGCGACGCGACCAATCACAGCAAGCCGTGACGTAATTTTCAGGTCCTGAATGCAGAATTAGGCACAAAAGTATCGGATCTCGGTATCGGAATTCCGATACCCGCAAGTATCGGCCGATACCCGATACTTGCGGTATCGGAATGCTCAACACTAATCCTGATGGTTCCCAGGGTCTGAAGGAAAGGAAACTCTCCTTCAGGCCCTGGGATCCATATTAATGTGTAAAATAAAGAATTAAAATAAAAAATATTGATATACTCACCTCTCCGACGCAGCCTGGACCTTACCGATGTGAACCGGCAGCCTTCTTTGCTTAAAATGAGCGCGTTCAGTACCTTCCATGACGTCACGGCTTCTGATTGGTCGTGTGCCGCTCATGTTACCGCCATGCGACCAATCAGAAGCCGTGACGTTATCCCTCAGGTCCTAAATTCCTAGAAGGAAATTTAGGACCTGAGGGATGACGTCGCGGCTTGTGATTGGTCGCGTGTCGGTCACATGAGCGGCACGCGACCAATCAGAAGCCGTGATGTCATGGAAGGTGCTGAACACGCTCATTTTAAGCAAAGAAGGCTGCCGGTTACTACCAGGGCGCGTCCGAGGGTGAGTATATCCCTATTTTTTATTTTAATTCTTTATTTTTTACATGGATATGGATCCCAGGGCCTGAAGGAGAGTTTCCTCTCCTTCAGACCCTGGGAACCATACACTGGGAACTTCCGATTCCAATTCCCGATACCACAAAAGTATCGGATCTCGGTATCGGAATTCCGATACAGCAAATATCGGCCGATACCCGATACTTGCAGTATCGGAATGCTCAACACTATTAGTCAGCCTTGCTGAATTTCAGAAAAAAGATTCACGTCAAATCTTCAGTGGCAAGAGTCAAGGGACTAACCAGTTCATACATAGCAAAGCATACAAGCACAGAGGAACAACATTTACAGACGAGTAACCTGGGTCAGCAACCACAACTCAAGAATACGAAGTATCACCGACACCAAATCCAGGAACTGTCAACATTAAGTAGCCGCCCCAGAACCAAAGAGAGACGAACTAAAATTAACCCTGAACTGACCAGGATGGAGGCGGTACCATCCTGACCAGAGTCATGACAACGACATGCAGTAGATATTGATGATGATGATGATAAAGATTAGTGATGAGCGAGCATACTCGAAATGCTCATTACTCGCCTGAGCATCGCTGTGCTCGCGGTACTCGGCGAGCACCGATCATTTCTGGGTTTGCTTGGTGGGAGCTCAGGTCCCCACCCTGCATGACTGGCACTCTTTAGAGAGCCAATCAACATGCAGGGATTGTCTGACACACACTGTAATGCTGTAGCCATCTTGGTTGTTCCATTACAGGGATTGGCTGGCCGCACAACGTCATCAGGTCTATAAGAGACCTGGCACCGTCCTGCTCGTCGCATTCAGCTCCTGATTCAGACAGTGTAGGGATAGGTGCTGCCGAAATAGTCAGATTTTTGGGTTTATCAGTTATTGTGGGTAAACCTTTATATTTTACACAAATCCAGCTAAACCAACAGTCCTTCTAAGGACTATTTACGACGTATATAAATTGCAGTGCTAGGTAGGCAGGGGAGTGTATGTGGCTCTATACATATCAGTGCACTGCATGCTGGCACTGTATGTGGATATATAGATTTCATTGCATACATCAAGAGGGTTCATTCCATTACTGTCTGCTGCTGGTACTGCTGCCTGTTACATATACCTAGCCCCAGGTATCAGTGGCTAGGAAGAATTTTTTTGGCATCTTAATACTGAATATTTTATTCCAAAGCAACACAGAGCCCCCTTTTTTTTGCTTGTTCACATATTGAACATTGTGGTATCTCTGTCAGATGCCAGCTCTATCTGTGGGCTACAAATTTGGGCATTTCAGGCATCCATTCCACTGTATTTGCTGTCTGTTACCCTCATTGCATACAGTACTTTGGCGTAAAACATACAAAAATACAGGCCACATATTGAGCATTGTTGTATCTCTGTCAGATGCTAGATCTATCTGTGGGCTACAAATTTGGGTACAAATTTGGGCATTTCCGGCCTCCATTCCACTGTATTTGCTGTCTGTTACCCTCGTTCTATACAGTATTTTGTGTTTTTTAAAAAAAATAAATCAGGCCACATATTGAGCATTGTGGTATCTCTGCCAGATGCCTGATCTATCTGTGGGCATTTCAGGCCTACATTCACCTTTTTTGGGGTGTGTTACCCTAGTTACCAGTGTGGTATCTCTGTCAAACGCCTCCTCTATCTGTGGGCTAAAACTTGTGGCATTTGAGGGCTCTTTTGAACTGGTTTTGTTGTGTCTTACCATAGTTATTAACAGCAGTTTGTTAAAAAAAAATAATTTTTACCTACAATCCAGATAATTTAAACTCTGTTTTTTATGCATACTGATCACATATAAGTTTTCTCCAAATTAAACCATTTGTAGTGAATGTGGAAAATATTGTAGCAGTCCATTTAAAATGAGCAAGGCGCGTGGCCAGGGATGGGGAAGTGGATGTGATGCTGATGGTGCATGCAGAGGCCGAGGCCATGGGCAATCTGAAAGTGGGCCACAAATAACACATCTTCTCACTCGACCTTCCTGTCCCAATTATTATGGGACCGCAGCACAACACTATTGAACCCAGAGCAGTGTCAAAAGGTTGTTGGTTAGATGGCGGATAATGCTTCTAGTCACTTTGCCACCACGTCTTCCACACGGTCAAGTCAGAGTAGCTGTAAGTCTGGACCGCATATTAATCACCCTAATCCTCCTTCCTACCACCATGTCGAATGCCTGGAGACAACTGATCCCGCACTTGGACACTCCGAAGAGCAGTTTTCCGTTCCATTTATAGATTTGGGACTCTTGGCCGGTCCACTTGAAGCAGGGCAATATGAGATCGCATGTAGCAATGCCCAAATATTTGAGCAGCCATGGTCACACGAAGATGACGGTGGGAAAGTGTCACAAGTGGTGGACGATGATGAGACACAATTGCCAGAAAGTCAGGATTAGGACCAGGGTGCAGATGTGGAAGACGAGGTGGTGACCAGTAACTGACCCAACCTGGCAGGAGGACATGCAGAGCGAAGACAGCAGCACACATGGGGAAGGAGGCCTAGCACCCTGACAGGCAGGAAGAAGCATTGTGGTGGCCGCAGACAGAAAGGGTGCATCCGTTCCCCATAACACCAACATGACGGAAGTTGCCAGTCTAACTGTTAGGTCTTCCCAAGTCTGGTTGTTTTTTAAAGACTCTGCTGATAACCCCAAAGAGGTAATTTGCAGCACCTGCCATGCCTGCATCAGCCGGGGTACAAAACTACCAGCAGCATGACCACCACCAGCATGATCAGGCACATGGCAGCAAAGCACCTGACTTTGTGGGCCGAACCCCAGGCTCCAGGAACAGTGTCTGCGGGTGACACCACTGCTTCTTCCACTGTTGTATGTGCCATCCAATCCCCTGTCCATGGTGCATAAGAAGATGCCTCGTGCCCTGCACCTGTTGTTGCCGACAGTCAACTATCATCATCATCAAGCACATCCACCTCCTTGTCCCAGTGCAGCCTTCAGTTGTCCATACCCCAGCCATGGAACACAAGCTGAAATATGCAGCCAACACCCCACAGGCCACAGTACTAAATTAAGACATTTCTCGTCAGCTTGCACTCCAAATGTTGCCTTTTAGGCTCGTGGAGACGAAAGCTTTCCGCAACCTGATGGTGGCGGCCATCCCAAGGAACTCGGTCCCCAACCGACACTGTGCCATCCCAGCATTACACATGCACATGTTCCACAACATTACCCATGCCCTCAATAATGCTATTACTTTGCTGGAAAAGTCCACCTAACCACGGGTATGTGGACAAGTGCTTGTGGGCAGGGTCGGTACATCTCACTGATGACACACTGGGTTAACATTGTGGAAGCTGGGACCCAGTCGGATCTTGGGATGAAACATGTCCTCCTGACACCAAGGATTGTGGGCCGTACATCAGTCAGGGTTGCCCTCACAGTCTACAGCTCCTGCACCTCCTCAGCCTCCATCTGCACTGCCTCAGCCAAGCAGAAGCAGACTGTGCTGCAGCTGATCTGCTTCGGTGACAAACCGCACAATGCTGAAGAGTTGTGGACAGCTCTGAAAGAGCAGGCAGATTTGTGGCTGACACCGCTGAACCTACAGCCAGGCATGGTCGTGTGTGACAATGGCCGGAACCTGGTGGCGGCTCTGAGGCACGACAAGCTCACACACGTACCATGCTTGGCCCAAGTGCTTAACCTCATTATTCAATGTTTTTTCAAAAGCTACCCGGAGCTGCCAGATCTGCTTGTGAAAGTACGCCATCTCTGTGCGCATTTTAGAAAGTCAGCTACAGATTCAGCCGCCCTTGCCGTACTTCAGCAGTGTTTACAGCTTCCAGCTCACCGACTGGTGTGTAATGTCCCCACACGTTGGATCTCTACACTGCATATGTTGGAAAGGATTTGTGAGCAGAAGAGGGCAGTTGTTGACTACCAGCATCAACAGATCCATCGTTATTCAGTTCAGACTCCACACATAAGATCTCAGGAGTGGATATGGATGTCAAACATATGTACCATCCTACAAAACTTTGAGGACTCCACCAAGATGGTGAGCGGCAATGACACCATAATTAGCGTCACCAAAACAAAAGCTCTCTGCTCACATGAAAGAGGATGCATTGCAGGTGGAGCACGAGGACATATGCAGCGCCCCAGAGTCCTGGTCGTTGCAGTACTGACGCTCTGCCACTAAGGGGAGTGATGGTACATCTGATGGCACTAAAGGAGTTCACCTGACCAGGTATCACAGTCACACATTACACTTCACACTCTGGCCACCAGGGGGAGCAAAGGGTTCTATGTATTAGGCCACTCCTCACAATCTGGTAAAACTGGGGGCTGGATAGGAAGTTAGCCAGAAGCTGACTGGGTTGGATCCAGGCAACATCCTGTGGCAGAGGGTGTTGCAGGGGGAGATTCAGGGGGGTCCCTGTCAGGGGTGGGATCCTGACAGAGGCCTAGCGAACAGAACAGAACTTTACGGAACCGCGCCTGCACCTGATTGTGGCGGTATCTTAAGGAAGGATAAGAAGCGAGGGTTATTGTGGAGAAGTGAGAAACGAGATCGCAGCACAAAGGAGAATAGAACCAGTAGGAGTCGTGCCTTAAGATCGTGGCAACATCCTACTGAGGCGCGTAGCCGGTGGCCGGAACGCCGAGGAAGTATTGGGCTCCAAGCATTACTTCAAACAGCGGCAGGACAGTTGACTTTAGGTTGGCTGTCTCACCTAAATCACCTAAGCAGACATAGGAGGCAATTGTGGGAGAGGGGCGACGCTAGGGTCCCGGAAGAACTCCAGGCCTACCCGTCATACGGGTGCGTCCTAGCCATATCATCTGGGGGATGGAGAAGAACATCAGAACAGATACAAGTTGTGAGAAAAAACATCAGAAACAGACACAACAGTTGTGAGGACTATCCCGTGGTGCTCGGCACACAGGCGCTAGAAGGTAGGTACTGATTTCCACCTGCAAAGGGAACTCTGGATGTACCTTCGGACCGGCCGGTCTCAGCCAGCCCTGTTAGCAGTGCTCTGGATTGCAGATCCTGAAGCCTTCAGTAAAGAGGTAAAGAGACTGCAACCCTGTGTCCTCGTTATTCATCGCGACTTGCACCACACACCACCATCACACCTTTCGTTGGACGCCCCTTAGCAGGGTCACGGACCGGGTCTAGCCACCGTGACAACCCCAGGACTGAGACTGAGAGGCCCGGTACCGAGTACCCCGCGGTCCTGCATCTGGGGGCGCTCCACATGGATCAAGGAACCATACTGGGTGATTACACACAGCCCAGCCTCATGTCATCCCAATGTGGATTGGTACACAATGAAGAAGAGAAGCAGGAAGAACAGGAGCTACTTTCATGCGCTATAGACGATACTATAAGCACAACTGTCATACCGTCTGTTCATCGTGGATGGCTTGAGGACAGGGAGGAGGCATAGGAGGATAGCATGGTCAGTCGTCCTGTTGGTGAGGACACAGAAGTCTTGCCTGTTAGCAGTCTGGCACGCGTGACTGACTTTATGTTGCGCTGCACTTCCCTGACCCTCTCATTATGAAAATTTTCGGTGACACTCATTACTGGTTGGTGACACTTCTAGACCCACGCTACAAAGAGAACTTTAAATCTCTTCATCAAGATGCAGACAGGTCAACTAAAATAATGCAGTACCAGAGGGCCCTTGTTGCGGAATTATTTAAAAAATTCCCATCTGAGAATGCTGGTGGCAGTCGTCATAATTCGTTGGACAACCAAGGAATACAGTTGAGAGAGACACAACTCCAATCCAACAGAGGTAGAGGAACACTGGCAAAGTTCTGGGAGAGTTTTCTCAGACCCTCCCATTGCCCTGACCCAGAGGCACAGGGTACTGTCACAAGGAGTGCAATGTTTGGGAAGATGCTGAGGGAGTACCTTGCTGACCGTACTAACGTCCTCTGTGATTCCTCTGTGCCATTTAATTATTGGATATCCAAGATTGACACATGACAAGAACTGACTCTCTATGCCTTGGAGGTCGTGACCTGCCCTGCCGCTAGCATTTTGTCAGAGTGGGTTTTTAGTGCCACTTGTGGAATTATAAATGATAAGTGCATCCGCCTGTCAACTGAAAATGTTGACAGGCTGACTCTTATAAAAATGAACAAGGGCTGGATTGGGCCAGACTTCTGTACACTGTACACCAATGAATGATAACAGCGAAACAACCTCCAATACAGTGTCTATTTTTAGGAAGTGTATTCCCATGCACCTCTTCACACCCACACATGGGTATACGCTTTCTGATTTTGGCTATTTGGTTTTATTCTCCTCCTTCTCCTCATCCTTATCATCCACCGCCACTAGAACAACAGGGTGAACTTGTTCCGTGATGTTACAGCCACTCTATTTTTTTGGCAAGGGTATTTATGATGCCCATAAAAAAAAGATAAGAAAGTGTACCCCCCAGGGGGAAATGTTTGTCAGCCCATACACTTAGTGTATGGGCATTCCAAGTATAGGAGACCCATTCCATTAACTTGGGAATACATTCATAGGAGGACATCCTCCACGTCTCTTCAGACACCACCACTAGAACACCAGGGTCAATGTATTCCGTGTTGCAACAGCCACTTTTTTCATGCAAGGGTGTTTATGATGCCCGCTAAAAAAAAAAGAAATGTTTGTCAGCCAAAACACTTAGTGTATGGGCATTACAAGTATAGGAGACCCGCTCCTTTTTAATGGGAACTTTTTTTTGAGGCCCTCCTCCACATCTCTTGCAAGGGGCATTGGAGTGCCTCCTAATTTTTGCAGGCCTTGCATTCACTGCATAGGCAAACACTATGGGAGACCCACTTGCTTATAATGGAAACATTGTTTTCAGAAGGCCCACCTCTACTACTCTTCCAAGGCTTATTGGGGTGCATATGAATTTGGTGCAGGGCAGGCCTTGCATTCAACGCATAAGCAAACAGTATGGTAGTACCAAATGAATAATGTGAACTAGGTTTTCCTGTGGCCATTCAGTAGGTGGGCTCAAAGGGTTATTTGGGTGCATGTAACTTTGGTGCAGGGCAGGCCTTACATTCAATGCATAGGCAAACAGTATGGCAGTACCGAATGAATAATATTAACTAGGTTTTCCTGTTGCCATCCAGTACGTGGGCTCAAACGCTTATTGGGGTGTGTGTAACTTTGGGGCAGGGCACATGAACTTGGTTTTCCTGTGGCCATCCAGTATGTGGGCTCAAAGGGGTGTGTGTATCTTTGGGGCAAGGCAGGCCTTGCATTCAATGCATAGGCAAAGAGTATGGCATTACCAAATGAATAATGTGAACTTGGTTTTCCTGTGGCCATCCAGTACGTGGGCTCAAACGCTTATTGGGGTGCATGTAACTTTGGGACAAGGCAGGCTTTGCATTAAATGCCTAGGCAAACAGTATGGCAGTACCAAATGAATAATGTGAGCTAGGTTTTCCAGTAGCCATCCAGTACATGGGCTCAAACGCTTATTGGGGTGCATGTAACTTTGGGGCAGGGCAGGCCTTGCATTCAATGCATAGGCAAACAGTATGGCAGAGACCCACTTTCTTACAACGGGAAAAAATTTTAGGAGGTCCTCATGTACGTCTCGTGAATGGGGTATTGTGATGTGTACTAATTTTTGCCAGCCCAGCCACTCACTGCATAGGCAATAACAGTATAGGAGACCCACTGTTTAATAATGGCCCTTTAAAAATATTAATGTTGCCTGATGCCACTGTAAAAATAAGCTTTGTGACATTAAGAGTCCCTCCTTCATAAATGAAACAAAATGTGTCTGACGATGTGTCACACACCATGTGGCACACCAGGAGTCCGGTTTCCACAGTGGCATTGCCTCCCTCACAAGGGTTGATGTCATGCCTGGAAGCAAGGAGGGATCCACTTAGCAGGTAACACAAGCATTCAACACCCTTCCTACTCCGGACCTGAATGGGGAGCTCTAAACACGGTTTCAGGGGAGCTACTGTATAAGTACTGGCCTGGGAGTGGAGTTAGTTAGACTGTGTGTGAGAGAGCAGACAGTGAAGGAGGAAAAGGCAAGTGAGGAGAACCTGAGGGATTGGAGCTGCGACTGAGCTCACCACAGGACTGAGCGCCAAAGACCAGACATCGGAGTCCGTGGTTGTGGGGGGACTGCATGCCCAGCAACTAAATCTGGAGGGCAGGAGATTGCAGGTCTACTGGCCCCATCTTACACCTGGAGGCACAGAAGCATAAGAGAGCCTGAAGTCACCACGAGGGAGTGACACCTGGAACAGGCTTGAGCTGCCTGCCATGCGGGTAGTGTTCCATTTAAAGAATAGAATGAGATAGGGACTTGATTAGAGCATAAATCATCAAGAACTCAGAGAACAGCGCAGCAGGAAGGCCTCCAAATCCACCTGGCTAGGGGGACTCTGAATTGCTTGCAGGCTGCCTGGATCTCCATTACCACCTGTTACCTGTGCCCAGGACTGCACCTTCAACCAGGGATTAAAGGAAAAGAAAACTGCAGCCCTTGTGTCCTCTAGTCATTTCTGCACCCTCAGTCCTGCACCCCAACGTCCACCATCTCTTTACAAAACTGTACTGGTAGCCCTGGGGCCCCGCTCCACCTGTGGGGAGAAGATCCATCCCAGCTACATTACCATTGGCCTCAGCGGTCTTTTTAAGCAGTTACCATCCCTTTAAGAGCCGTCCGACACTGTTCCGAGTACCCCACAGCCCTAGGGGGCGTCGCACACCACATGGCCATCTAAGGTTGTTAAATGTTAAAAAATGAAATAATATTATTATTACAATGACAATATCCAGTGAATGCATTTGCATTGGTTGAAAGCAATGCTAAAGTTGAAAAATGCATCCAAAACGCTATGTGTGGACATAGCTCAAGTGGTGGAGGTTCATTTTGAAGGGAGGGTCTTTATTTTGCCTTGCATGCAAATTATTACCCTTAACAGATTTCCCAGGAAAATCCATTTTGGTTTCGTGTTTGTATGTTTTAGTGTGCGCCTGTAAAAGTGGCGT
This sequence comes from Ranitomeya variabilis, assembly GCF_051348905.1. Taxonomy (NCBI): domain Eukaryota; kingdom Metazoa; phylum Chordata; class Amphibia; order Anura; family Dendrobatidae; genus Ranitomeya; species Ranitomeya variabilis. Next base: position 355,726,335 of record NC_135235.1, read on the forward strand.
CATACTCTGACAACATTGGTCAAAATTGTGACCTGGGAGTCAGAAATGCTTCCAGGGGTCTTTCCCATGATGTTCCAGTGTCATTTGAGCACTGTTTCCATCAATTTCAGACGTTTTTAGACCCTAAAAGGAGCCCCGGGGGGATTGCATCAAAAATGCTCAGATTTCCCATAGACTTACATTGGGCTCATTGCTCGAGTCGAGTACCCAAGTATTCCAATTTGCTCGACCCGAGCAACGAGTACCCAAGCATTTTATTGCTCGCCCATCACTAATGAAGATATAGACCACTTAATACATGAATATACAGTCTGAGTACCAGAAAAATAGGGGTGATCGGAAGAGTTAAGAGGACAGATTGAGGTTTGCTTTTATCACTGGTCAGTTTGCTATTCTCACATGAGCAAGTGATGCCACTTCATGTGCTAATGGAGAGCCAATTTCCTAGCCTATTTGACATAGGCATCCACAACTTATTTTCTCTTATTTTCCATCTGCAGAACTTACACATTACAAAAGATTAGTCAGACTGTAATGTGGAAAACAATGCCCACAACCATAAAATTCGACATCACCAATAGGAGGCTTCAGTTGCCTCATCTCATCTCCTCCAACAGTAATGGCATCAACTGCTGAAATCTGAACAAGCAAATCTGACCCTGGAAGAACTTATGACTCTATTGTCCTGCCTACCAATAATTATCTTCATCATCCTCATCATCCTCATCATCATCCCTGATTGGGCATACAGTTCTGTCAGTGTGGAAAATGTCCTGAGCTCCTTGCATTACCCTCCTGATTTCCATCTCCACATTTACCATGACCCAGAGTACCAATATCATTTCTGCTGGCACTGTCAGTGACCCAACAACCAAAGATAACAGAGACACCAGCAAGCTAAACACGTAAACATGTCCTTCATCTCTTTCACCCCGATCTCATCTGAGTACAAACACTGACTGTTCATTTCATCAACAAATTAACTTAAAGAAGTTGTTGTCTCTCTCAATGAATCTCGAGCCTTCTCTTTTCCTCCCAGACTACACTAATCTTCATTATTACTGCTGTTGTAGAACACATACTATCTGTAGAATCTACACTGCTCAAGAAAATAAAGGGAATACATAAACAACAGAATCTAACTCCAAGTAAATCAAACTTTTGTGAAATCAAACTGTCCACTTAGGAAACAACACTGATTGACAATCAATTTCACATGCTGTTGTGCAAATGGAATAGACAATAGATGGAAATTATTGGCAATTATCAAGACACCCTCAATAAAGGAGTAGTTCCTAAGGTGGGGACCACAGACCACATCTCAGTACCAATGCTTTCTGGCTGATGTTTTGGTCACTTTTGAATGTTGGTTGTGCTTTCACACTCATGGTAGCATGAGACGGACGCTACAACACACACAAGTGGCTCAGGTAGGGCACCTCATCCAGCATGGCACATCAATGCGAGCTGTGGCAAGAAGGTTTGCTGTGTCTGTCAGCGTAGTGTCCAGAGGCTGAAGGCTCTACCAGGAGACAGACCAGTACACCAGGAGACGTGGAGGGGGCCGTAGGAGGACAACAACCCAGCAGCAGGACTGCTACCTCCGCCTTTGTGCAAGGAGGAACAGGAGGACTGCCAGAGCCCTGCAAAATGACCTCCAGCAGGCCACAAATGTGCATGTGTCTGCACAAACGGTTAGAAACCAACTTCATGAGGATGGTCTGATGGCCCGACGTCCGCAGATGGGGGTAGAGCTCACAGCCCAACACCGTGCAGGACGCTTGGCATTTGCCACAGAACCCCAGGATTGGCAAATTTGCCACTGGCGCCCTGTGCTCTTCACAGATGAAATCAGGTTCACACTGAGCACATGCGACAGATGTGACAGAGTCTGGAGATGCCGTGGAAAGCAATCTGCTGCCTGCAACATCCTTCAGCATGACCGGTTTGGCAGTGGGTCAGTAATAGTGTGGGGTGCCATTTCTTTGGAGGGCCACACAGCCCTCCATGTGCTCACCAGAGGTAGCCTGACTGCCATTAGGTACCGAGATGAGATCCTCAGACCCCTTGTGAGACCATGTGCTGGAGCGGTTGGCCTGCGTTCCTCCTAATGCAGGACAATGCCAGTGTAAGGACTCTGGATTACTTGCTTATCTGTTGTGCTTTATTGCCATTTTCCAAGATGGCGTCTGCTACCTCAAATCTGCTCATGTGATCTACCCCCCTGTCTTTATAAGCCTGGCTTGCCTCCTACTTCTTGCTTGTGTATTCTGCCTGAATTCTGCCTGCTTGTGCTGCAAGAGACTTCCCCTCTTCAGATACTCCGGCCCCGCCTTCTCAGCAAACCTTCTCAGCTCACAGAGGATCTCATGCTACAAGCTGTTTTTGCCTGCATTACTTTGCATCCTTCTCTGGGACATGTAAGCTCATCCTGCTACAACTAATCTTGTTTGGTATCCGTTGCTAGTTTATTTGACTGTTTCTGGACTCGTAGCTCTGCACTGCTTCTTAGCTCTTTACTAGTGCTGCCAGCCCTGGTATGAACTGTGTCTGATGATCTGCATTTTCCCAGAAAGTGCTACGCCCATAAGACTTTGCCTGCACCAGAGCTGTAAGCGAACTATTCCTAAGAATTATCCTGTTTGCCATCCACTTGAACTGTTGTGCATGTGCTGCACCCACATTTTGTGCATTTGAAAATTGACTTTGCCTGCAGCAGAGCTGCAAGGAGCTTATCCTGTTTTCACCTTATTTGTTGTGTTTTTGCACTTGCTCACACATTGCACCACTGTTTGTTTTGAATAATACAGACTTTCACTTTACTTGGTTCTGCTGCCTTATTTGTCTCACGTGGCCACACACAACACTGAGCATCTTTTCCTTGTCATGAGGCATTTCCACTGAAGTTGGATCAGCCTGTAATTTGATTTTCCACTTCAATTTTGAGTATCATTCCAAATCCAGACCTCCATAGGATATTCATTTTGATTTACATTGATAATTGTTATGTTTTATTGTTCTGAGCACATTCCACTATGCAATGAATACAAATTTGCAACTGGAATATTTCATTCAGAGATATCTAAAATGTGGTATTTTAGTGATCCCTTTATTTTTTTGAGCAGTGCATATACAGAATTCCCTTACTTATTCTGCTTTTATACAATTCTTGATATTTTTAACCAAATGAACATGCTTCTAGGTGGACTTTTTATCCATAGTTGTGAAACACAAATTTTTTTAAATTGTAGATATACAGAAAATAAAATATTTTAAAACCAAATATTTACCTGAATAGTAGACAATTCTGCAGCATTTATTGAAAGTACAGGTAAACTTTCTAATTTGTGCTCTCCTTCATAAGGGTACTTGATTTTCTGCAAAATAGACATAACCCATGGATATAAATGTACAACATAACAATTAAATAATTTATTAAGTGTATGGATTTAGAGTAATCATTAGGCAGGGTATTACAGAAAAATGGTTTCACAATTTTAAAATACATTTTCTACTTTAAGCATTTGTTGTGTGGAAACCTTGGTTTAGAAAGAAATTATAGCCCTCAGTCAGTACATAAACAAAAAATCCTTGTACATTGATAGTGATTCTATGTGAAACAAATGGAATTCAAAAACAAGGAAAGACATGTACAAAAGATCAATTGTGCTTCCTAATTTTAATAATATGTTATGAATCTTTGCTGTAAAGCAAATACAAAATCCTAGAAGAAACAATGCAAAAATTGCACCATAAATTGTTTCCTACGAAAAAAAATCAGGAATTGTGATGCAACCAATATGACCAGTACAATACCCAGTAGACTGATATATTGAAAAAATTGGAACAGCACAATGCTCACCGGTGGGTGCCTGGCCTCCTGGGTAGAATGGTCCTCACATCTACCCAAATTGTATACCAAGTAGAAAAAAGAAGGCAGCACTCCAAATCCTTTTCAGGGTGAAAAAGTGTGTAGTTTATTCAAACCCACATCTCTGTGCGACGTTTTGGCTCACACTGAGCCTTTCTCAATCAGTGGTTGTAACCAACAGTTGTGTTTTTATAGGCATAATCCACAAACATTTGCATATTACAACAATAGCCATAGATATATATATTTAAATAATATTTCTCAAAATGCATCATATCTAAAAATCCTCAGTGCAATCCCTTTACATATATTGAAAGTGCAATGTGCTAAAGTGCTATTACGATACATTAATTTTCACAATTATATCTCATTAGTGACGCTCTATTATAATTCCTTTTTATAAAATACCACGTGCAGCTGTGTATATAATCATTTTTATCTCTTACCCTGTCGAGATTAGGTTAAACCACATGGAGGACGCTATGTCTGCCGTTTCCAGCGTTCTATTGCATACACTGCGCATGTCATGATATCATTCTGCTCTGTCGTAGGCTGTCAGCCAATCACAACACAAGTGTGGCTCTCCTCTCCTTGCGCACGCACATTATCATCTTGTCAGCGTCATGACACCATCTTGGATGTGGCTAAAGTACTTTCTTTTGCGCAAAGCTTATATATAAATGCTCTCAATTTATTTTCTATTAGACTACACAGCGGAGCAAATTACTCTTAGATATGTATTAGTGTTATAGGTCAGCTGTGCGTTTTTTAGATCATAGATACTTAATAGGCTACCACAGATACTAACATCCACTCTGACATACCGGACGGCACCTTATTCAGGCTGTCTCCTGTTGCCAATGTACCTCCACACACCTGACCTATGACACTAATATATATCTAAGAGTAGATTGCTCCGCTGCGTAGTCTAATAGAAAATAAATTGAGAGCATTTATATATAAGCTTTGCGCAAAAGAAAGTACTTTAGCCACATCCAAGATGGTGTCATGACGCTGACAAGATGATAGTGCGTGTGCGCAAGGAGAGGAGAGCCACACTTGTGTTGTGATTGGCTGACAGCCTACGACAGGGCAGAATGATATCATGACATGCCCAGTATATGCAATAGAACGCTGGAAACGGCAGACATAGCGTCCTCCATGTGGTTTAACCTAATCTCGGCAGGGTAAGAGATAAAAATGATTATATTCACAACTGCACGTGGTATTTTATAAAAAGGAATTATAATAGAGCGTCACTAATGAGAGATATAATTGTGAAAATTAATGTATCGTAATAGCACTTTAGAACATTGCACTTTCAATATATGTAAAGGGATTGCACTGAGGATTTTTAGATCAGTTACATTTTGAGAAATATTATTTAAATATACTGTAGTGTTGAGCATTCCGATACCGCAAGTATCGGGTATCGGCCGATACTTGCGGTATCGGAATTCCGATACCGGGATTCCGATACTTGCCGCGTATCGGATACCGGAATTGGAAGTTCCCAGATTCAAAATGCACAAATTCAGCCAATGAGAATGATTCCAAGTGTGGGCACATCCTGTTTAGCATGGAGGGCATGAAACTACTGGCAAGGCTGTGATTGGCTGCTGAAATGATGTCATGATGCAGTTTAAAAGTCGCTGGCGCCATTTTGCGATCACTCTGCTGTGAATTCAGTTACTGACAGGACGCTGTTTGCTGACTGAGGGCCAGTTTAGAGATAGCGATTTGCTTCTTTGTGCTTTCCAAAGGCTAATTTAGCAACCGCTGTGTTCACCTACTATTCACCTTGCTTTTGCCTTGTAGCGCTGTTTTCACAGCGATCTGCAAGGTCTGTGTGTGTGTGTGTGTGAGTGCAGCCCACTCTCTAGTCTGAGTGCAGCCACATAGGCCATCCATAGCTGGTTGTATTCAGTTCAGGGAGGGTGGTTCATTGCCTCATACTGTTCTTTTTTTTTTTTTTTCCAAGTAGTGTAGTCTGCTGCTAATTTATTCCAAAAAATCCTATTAGTGTCTTTCCACCCGTCTCCAGCTAATTTGTGGAAAAACACTACATAGGATAACGTAGAGGAGGGTTTTTGGGCCTTGCAGCGCCGTTTACGGCTGTCTGCACGGTCTCCGTGTGACTGCAGCTCGCCCTGTAGTCTGTGAGGAGCCATAGCCTGGTTGTCTCCAGCTCAGGGTTCTTCACTGCGTCATACCGCCAAATCAATTTTCCTTTTGTTTTAAGTAGTGCAGGCTGCTGCACATTTTTTCAAAAAATTCCTATTAGTGTCTTTCCACCCGTCTCCAGCTAATTTGTGGAAAAACACTACATAGGATAACATAGAGGAGGGTTTTTGGGCCTTGCAGCGCCATTTACGGCTGTCTGCACAGTCTCCGTGTGACTGCAGCTCGCCCTGTAGTCTGTGAGCAGCCATAGCCTGGTTGTCTCCAGCTCAGGGTTCTTCACTGCGTCATACCGCAAAATCAATTTTCATTTTGGTTTAAGTAGTGCAGGCTGCTGCACATTTTTTCAAAAAATTCCTATTAGTGTCTTTCCACCCGTCTCCAGCTAATTTGTGGAAAAACACTACATAGGATAACATAGAGGAGGGTTTTTGGGCCTTGCAGCGCCATTTACGGCTGTCTGCACAGTCTCCGTGTGACTGCAGCTCGCCCTGTAGTCTGTGAGCAGCCATAGCCTGGTTGTCTCCAGCTCAGGGTTCTTCACTGCGTCATACCGCAAAATCAATTTTCATTTTGGTTTAAGTAGTGCAGGCTGCTGCACATTTTTTAAAAAAATTCCTATTAGTGTCTTTCCACCCGTCTCCAGCTAACTTGTGGAAAAACACTACATAGGATAACGTAGAGGAGGGTTTTTGGGCCTTGCAGCGCCGTTTACGGCTGTCTGCACGGTCTCCGTGTGACTGCAGCTCTATCTGTTGTCAGTTCAGCCCCCAAAAAATAAATAAATAATAAAGTTCACCAAACACACCAGTTACACCACTTTACATTTGTGTAGGCCACATTAGCTCATATTAAAGTCTAGTCCACACTTTAGAAAATTAGTGTTTCTTATACCTGTTAGGAGGAGTTGTTCAGGAATAAGCACACAAAGCCGTTAGTACTTTTCTGCTTATCTTTATCAGTCAACCAAGATGAAGAAGGCAGTGAGTAAGGCACGTGGGCGTGGGCGTGGGCGAGGAGCAGGGAGGGGACGTGGGGATTCTGTGCCTGCTGCGGGCACCGGTGACTAATCAGCACCCACTTTCACCAGGCAACAGTCATTCATGCGCAGCTTTGTGGCAGAGCGCCGTACACCGCTGCTGCGTGAAGAACAAATTGAAGCCGTTGTCGGACGGATGGCAGCTAATGCATCAACATCAATTAGTGCCACATCCTCTCAGACACAGAGCACTGGAGAGCAGCCATCTGTTTCTTCACCACCTGCCAAATTGCCCAGGCAGACAGAGAGCCCAGGACAGGAGCCGTCTCTACTTCTGTTCTCTGAATCTCTTGGCTTGGAAACAGGGGGCGAGCCAAGCAGCATTGGAGAAATGGAAGAAGAGGCAGGGTGCAGTGATGCCCAACAGCTTTTTCTCTCTTCCTCTGAAGAGGCGGGTGGGCCAGTGGCTTCGGTCACCACATCGCAGGCCGCATCAGCTGATGATGACACTCAGGTGCCACTTACTGGTGCGTGCTCTGCTGCTGAGACTACCCAGGAGGAGCAGTTGGGGGCAGAGGGTAGTGTAGATGATGAGGTCCTTGACCCATCTTGGCGTGAGGGACAGGAAGGTGGTGGGAGCAGCTCTGAGGAAGAGATTCCCCGTACGGCCCAAAGAGGGAGAGGGAGGGGGAAGACTGCGGATCCTGCAGCCTCTGCTTTGGCACCCATTAGGAGCATGTCTCTTCCAAAAGCCAAAAAGGGCGCTCCCAAGACTTGCAGTGCCTGGTCCTTTTTTGACACAGTTGCAGATGACATTTGCTATGTCAGATGCAAGGTGTGTCATCAAAAAGTCAAAAGAGGGAAAAATGTCAGCAACCTCAATACCTCCAACATGTGGAGACATGTGCGCACCAGGCACCCGGCGGAGTTAGAAAAACACACTGAAGAGCTAGGCCAACCAACAGCGGCAGCTACCACCTCTTCAGCTCGTGTTGCCTCTTCCTCCAGCTCACACGCAGCTGGTTCGGCTTCCTCCCAGGATCGCCGTGGAAGAACCTCTGGCCCTGTTGTCCAGAGACCCGCTGTAATTCCACCCGCAGCACCACTTTCCCAGTCATCCACACACTCCCAGCCCAGTCTACAGCCATCGGTAGTACAGGCATGGGAGAAAAGGCGGCCTTTCTCGTCAAACCACCCACGAGCACAGGCTCTGACTGCAGGCATTGCCAAACTTCTGTCACTGGAAATGCTGTCATTCAGGCTGGTGGAGACTGACAGCTTCCGTGACTTGATGTCATTGGCAGTCCCACAGTACAATGTGCCCAGCCGCTTTTACTTCAGCAGGCAAGCCGTCCCTGCCCTGCACAAGCATGTGGAGGGACACATAAAACACGCGCTACTGAACGCCGTCAGTAGCAAGGTCCACCTCACCACCGATGCGTGGACCAGTCAACATGGACAGGGGCGATACCTTTCCCTCACTGCCCATTGGGTTAATGTCGTTGAGCCGGGTACAGATCGTGCGAGTGGCGCAGGACGTGTCCTGCCCACTCCAAGGATTGCAGGAATCCATTCTGTACGCATTGACTCCTCCTCTTACACCAGTTCCTCAGAATCATCGCTGCAGGAGCCGTCACAGTCCACCTCCACATGGACCCGTGATGAACGTTTACCTGTTACGACCGACATGAGCACAGCTGTGGCCAAACGTCAACAGGCCGTCTTGAAATTAATTTATTTGGGGAATCAAAGCCACACAGCGCAGGAGCTCTGGAATGCCATCAAGCAGGAGAGCGATGTGTGGTTTGTGCCAGCGAATCTCCAGCCAGGCATGGTAGTGTGTGATAATGGCCGAAATCTGGTGGCAGCTCTGGGCCTCGGCAACCTCACTCACATCCCATGTCTGGCACATGTGCTCAATTTGGTCGTGCAGAGCTTTTTGAGGGACTATCCGGATCTTGATGCACTGCTGCACAAGGTCCGCCTAGAGTGTGCTCACTTGCGGCGTTCCAGCATGGCAAAAGCGCGCATTGCGGCTCTGCAGCGCCGACACCGCCTGCCGGAACATCGCATCATATGTGACCTACCTACCAGGTGGAATTCCACGTTACATATGTTGGAGCGGTTGTGTGAGCAGCAGCAAGCTGTAATGGAGTACCAGCTGCTTCAGGCGCAAAGAAGTCGCACTCAGCGCCGTACAGACTTCACAACCACAGAGTGGGCCACTATGAATGACGTCTGCCAGGTTTTGCGTCCCTTTGATTATTCCACGCGGATGGCGAGTGCAGATGATGCACTAGTCAGCATGACTGTCCCCCTTATCTGCCTGCTTGAAAAATCACTGCAAGCGCTAAGGGATGATGTTGTGGAAGAGGTGGACGATGAGGATTCACCATTTCCATCATCTTCTGGACAGTCAGCGCCACGTGGTTCCTCACAAACGCGTAGGCAGGGGACAGTTTGTGAGGAGGATGAGGAGGAGTCAATGGAGGAGGAAGACATCCGTCCAGAGGAGGGGGTTACACAATTGTCCAGTACTCAGTGTGTACAGCGAGGGTGGGGTGATGACGAGCGGGCAGAGATCACGCCTCCAGCATGGGACAGCGTTTCTTGGGCAGTTGGCAGTCTGCAGCACATGGTGGATTACATGCTGCAGTGCCTGAGAAACGACCGCCGCATCGCCCACATTCTCAACATGTCTGATTATTGGGTGTTCACCCTCCTCGATCCTCGCTACCGGGACAACGTAGAAAGCCTCATCACACCGTTGAACCGGGAGCGAAAAATGCGGGAGTACCAAGACACACTGGTGAATTCCATCATCTTCTCCATTCCAACTGAGAGAAGTGCTGCTAGTGCATTCCAAAGCAGCTCAGTGCGTCCAGGCAGTGGTGGAGGCTCTGCACAAAGAGGGAGCAGAAGCAGTGCCTCTGCCCAAGGCAAGACCAGTATGGCCCAACTGTGGCACAGTTTTCTGTGCCCGCCACAAAAGTCTACACCATCACAGACGGCTCCAGTCAGCAGGAGGCAACGGTTCCGTCAGATGGTGACAGACTACATGTCTTGCCCTCTTGCTGTACTCCCAGACGGCTCTTCCCCTTTCAAGTTTTGGGTCTCAAAGCTGGATACATGGCCAGAGCTAAGCCAGTATGCATTGGAGGTGGTGTCTTGCCCTGCGGCCAGTGTATTATCGGAACGTGTCTTTAGTGCTGCAGGTGGTGTACTAACTGACCGTCGCATGCGACTATCCTCCGATAACGTTGACCGGCTTACTTTCCTGAAAATGAACAAGGCCTGGATCTCGCAGGAATTTGCCACTCCTCTTCCTGATTAAATAATTAGGTCACTGTATACGTTATCCAGGTCTCCTGTAGTGTTCATCTTTCTACCACCTGAACTTAAATTTCTGGGCTCCAACACCGCTAGTTGAGGCTCAGAAGTGTCGTCTGAACAGTCAAAACATACGACCCAGTGTTATTGGGTTTCAGTAACGTCAGCTGATCCCCAGCTGTGTAGCCGGCAATGTGTCCTGCGACCGCCACGCTGACACAACAACTGAAATGTAAGGGAATCTGTCCCCCCCCCAAGGCGTTTGTACTGAAAGAGCCACCTTGTGCAGCAGTAATGCAGCACAAGGAAAAGGTAGCTATTTTTGTTTTGCTCCTTGCACACGCAGAACTTATCACTTATAAAATGTGTCCACTGATACCGTAAAACCGTCCCGGAGGTGGGACTTTCCTTCGTAATATGACGCAGCACAGCCGTCATTCCTACCCCCTTGGCGCCGTGCCCCGGCTCCTCAGCGTTGTTTGATTCCGTCCCGGAGCCTGCGCTGTTATGTTATCCCGTGGCCAGGCACACTTAGCGCTGCCCGTCTTCTGGCATCATTTGGTGTCAGGATGGCTGCGCCTGTGCGGCCGCGCTGGCCGAGAGCCCGCCTCGCAGTGTCTTCTGATTTAATCCCACTGGGGGCCTGGGATCCATGGACATGCGCAGTGCATATCTGAACCTCCACCTCTCACTCATCTCCCTATGGCTTCTTCAGACTGTTCGGTGTCAGCTGGTCCCTAATAGCATGCCACGGCCGTGACACCGCACAGTCTTAAGAAGCCGTAGGGAGGGGAGTGAGAGGCGAGGATATGCACTGCGCATGGCCATGGATCCCAGGCCCCCAGTGGGATTATATCAGAAGACACTGCGAGGCGGGCTCTCGGCCAGCGCGGCCGCACAGGCGCAGCCAGCCTGACACCAAATGATGTCAGAAGATGGGCAGCGCTAAGTGTGCCTGGCCACGGGATAACACAACAGCGCAGGCTCCGGGACCGGGACGGAATCAAACAACGCTGAGGAGCCGGGGCACGGCGCCGGGGGGGTAGGAATGACGGCTGTGCTGCGTCATATTACGAAGGAAAGTCCCACCTCCGGGACGGTTTCACGGTTTCAGGGGACACATTTTATAAGTGTTTAGTTCTGTGTTTGCAAGGAGCATGATGAAAAGAGCCACCTTTTCCTTTTGCATCTTTTGTGCTGCACAAGCTGGCTCTTTCAGCTACAAACGCCTTGGGGGGGGGGGGTTAAAGGTTCCCTTTCGACTTTCTCCAATCAGGCTTCGGCCTACATTGTGTTCCTCTGCTTTTCGACCTGTCCCTGGGCTCCAACACCGCTAGTTGCTGTCCAGAAGTGCTGTCCGCACAGTCCCAACAGTCGCTCCTCTGTTATTGGGGTTCAGTAACGTCAGCTGTTCCCCTGCTGTGTGTGTGGCAATCCCTCCTACCTCCTCCTACCTCCTCCACCTCCTCCTCCTCCACCTGTCCCTGGGCTCCAACACCGCTAGTTGCCGTCCAGAAGTGCTGTCCGCACAGTCCCAACAGTCGCTCCTCTGTTATTGGGGTTCAGTAACGTCAGCTGTTCCCCTGCTGTGTGTGTGGCAATCCCTCCTATCTCCTCCACCTCCTCCTCCTCCACCTGTCCCTGGGCTCCAACACCGCTAGTTGCCGTCCAGAAGTGCTGTACGCACAGTCCCAACAGTCCCCCCTCTGTTATTGGGGTTCAGTAACGTCAGCTGTTCCCCTGCTGTGTGTGTGGCAATCCCTCCTACCTCCTCCACCTCCTCCTCCTCCACCTGTCCCTGGGCTCCAACACCGCTAGTTGCCGTCCAGAAGTGCTGTCCGCACAGTCCCAACAGTCCCTCCTCTGTTATTGGGGTTCAGTAACGTCAGCTGTTCCCCTGCTGTGTGTGTGGCAATCCCTCCTACCTCCTCCACCTCCTCCTCCTCCACCTGTCCCTGGGCTCCAACACCGCTAGTTGCCGTCCAGAAGTGCTGTCCGCACAGTCCCAACAGTCCCTCCTCTGTTATTGGGGTTCAGTAACGTCAGCTGTTCCCCTGCTGTGTGTGTGGCAATCCCTCCTACCTCCTCCACCTCCTCCTCCTCCACCTGTCCCTGGGCTCCAACACCGCTAGTTGCCGTCCAGAAGTGCTGTCCGCACAGTCCCAACAGTCGCTCCTCTGTTATTGGGGTTCAGTAACGTCAGCTGTTCCCCTGCTGTGTGTGTGGCAACCCCTCCTATCTCCTCCACCTCCTCCTCCTCCACCTGTCCCTGGGCTCCAACACCGCTAGTTGCCGTCCAGAAGTGCTGTACGCACAGTCACAACAGTCCCTCCTCTGTTATTGGGGTTCAGTAACGTCAGCTGTTCCCCTGCTGTGTGTGTGGCAATGCCTCCTATCTCCTCCACCTCCTCCTCCTCCACCTGTCCCTGGGCTCCAACACCGCTAGTTGCCGTCCAGAAGTGCTGTACGCACAGTCCCAACAGTCCCTCCTCTGTTATTGGGGTTCAGTAACGTCAGCTGTTCCCCTGCTGTGTGTGTGGCAATCCCTCCTACCTCCTCCACCTCCTCCTCCTCCACCTGTCCCTGGGCTCCAACACCGCTAGTTGCCGTCCAGAAGTGCTGTCCGCACAGTCCCAACAGTCCCTCCTCTGTTATTGGGGTTCAGTAACGTCAGCTGTTCCCCTGCTGTGTGTGTGGCAATCCCTCCTACCTCCTCCACCTCCTCCTCCTCCACCTGTCCCTGGGCTCCAACACCGCTAGTTGCCGTCCAGAAGTGCTGTCCGCACAGTCCCAACAGTCACTCCTCTGTTATTGGGGTTCAGTAACGTCAGCTGTTCCCCTGCTGTGTGTGTGGCAATCCCTCCTATCTCCTCCACCTCCTCCTCCTCCACCTGTCCCTGGGCTCCAACACCGCTAGTTGCCGTCCAGAAGTGCTGTCCGCACAGTCCCAACAGTCCCTCCTCTGTTATTGGGGTTCAGTAACGTCAGCTGTTCCCCTGCTGTGTGTGTGGCAATCCCTCCTACCTCCTCCACCTCCTCCTCCTCCACCTGTCCCTGGGCTCCAACACCGCTAGTTGCGTCCAGAAGTGCTGTCCGCACAGTCCCAACAGTCCCTCCTCTGTTATTGGGGTTCAGTAACGTCAGCTGTTCCCCTGCTGTGTGTGTGGCAATCCCTCCTACCTCCTCCACCTCCTCCTCCTCCACCTGTCCCTGGGCTCCAACACCGCTAGTTGCCGTCCAGAAGTGCTGTCCGCACAGTCCCAACAGTCCCTCCTCTGTTATTGGGGTTCAGTAACGTCAGCTGTTCCCCTGCTGTGTGTGTGGCAATCCCTCCTACCTCCTCCACCTCCTCCTCCTCCACCTGTCCCTGGGCTCCAACACCGCTAGTTGCCGTCCAGAAGTGCTGTCCGCACAGTCCCAACAGTCGCTCCTCTGTTATTGGGGTTCAGTAACGTCAGCTGTTCCCCTGCTGTGTGTGTGGCAATCCCTCCTATCTCCTCCACCTCCTCCTCCTCCACCTGTCCCTGGGCTCCAACACCGTTAGTTGCCGTCCAGAAGTGCTGTACGCACAGTCCCAACAGTCCCTCCTCTGTTATTGGGGTTCAGTAATGTCAGCTGTTCCCCTGCTGTGTGTGTGGCAATCCCTCCTATCTCCTCCACCTCCTCCTCCTCCACCTGTCCCTGGGCTCCAACACCGCTAGTTGCCGTCCAGAAGTGCTGTCCGCACAGTCCCAACAGTCCCTCCTCTGTTATTGGGTTTCAGTAACGTCAGCTGTTCCCCTGCTGTGTGTGTGGCAATCCCTCCTACCTCCTCCACCTCCTCCTCCTCCACCTGTCCCTGGGCTCCAACACCGCTAGTTGCCGTCCAGAAGTGCTGTACGCACAGTCCCAACAGTCCCTCCTCTGTTATTGGGGTTCAGTAACGTCAGCTGTTCCCCTGCTGTGTGTGTGGCAATCCCTCCTATCTCCTCCACCTCCTCCTCCTCCTCCTGTCCCTGGGCTCCAACACCGCTAGTTGCTGTCCAGAAGTGCTGTACGCACAGAGCCAAACACCTCGCCAATGTGTTAGTGGGGTTCAGCACCGCCAGCTGTTCCCCTGCTGTGTATACGGCATCGTGTACTGCGACCGCCACGCAGGCACAACAAGTTAAATTTAAGGGAACCTTTCCCCCCCCAGGTGTTTGTTACTGAAGGAGCCACCTTGTGCAGCAGTAATGATGCAAAGGGAAAAAGTGCCTCTTTTCGTGGTGCTCCTTGCACATGCTGAACCTAACACTTATGAAATGTGTCCCCACATACCGTTAAACCGTCCGGTAGGTGGAACTTTCCTCTGTCATGTGACGCAGCACAGCCATCATTCCTACCCCCTTGGCACCGTGCGCCGCCTCCTCAGCGTTGTTTGAATCTGTCCCGGAGCCTGCGCTGTTAGGTTAGCCCTTGGCCATGCACACATTTTGCGCTGCCCGTCTTCTGACATCATTTGGTGTCAGGCTGGCTGCGCCTGTGCGGATGCGCTGGCCGAGATCCCGCCTCGCAGTGTCGTCTAATGTAATCCCACCGCGGGCCTGGGATCCGTGGCCATGCGCAGTGCATATCCTCGCCTCTCACTCCCCTCCCTACGGCTTCTTCAGACTGTGCGGTGTCAGCTGGTCCCTAATAGCATGCCACGGCCGTGGCACCGCACAGTCTGAAGAAGCCGGAGGGAGGGGAGTGAGAGGCGAGGATATGCACTGCGCATGGCCACGGATCCCAGGCCCGCGGTGGGATTACATTAGACGACACTGCGAGGCGGGATCTCGGCCAGCGCACCCGCACAGGCGCAGCCAGCCTGACACCAAATGATGTCAGAAGACGGGCAGCGCAAAATGTGTGCATGGCCAAGGGCTAACCTAACAGCGCAGGCTCCGGGACAGATTCAAACAACGCTGAGGAGGCGGCGCACGGCGCCAAGGGGGTAAAAATGATGGCTGTGCTGCGTCACATGACAAAGGAAAGTTCCACCTACCGGACGGTTTAACGCTGTGAGGGGACACATTTCATAAGTGTTAGGTTCAGCATGTGCAAGGACCATAATTAAAAGAGCTAAGTTTACCTTTTCCAGCATTAGTGCTGTACACGATGGCTCTTTCAGCTACAAACGCTTGGGGGGGGGTTAAAGGTTTCCTTTCAACTTGCTCCAGTGCAGGCTTCGGCCTACACTCCGCTCCCCCTGCTCCTCCTGCTGACCCTGGGCTCTAACACCGCCAGTTGGGGCCCAGATGTGCTAGCTGCACAGAGAAAAACACCAGCCAATGTGTCAGTGGGGTTCAGCACCGCCAGCTGTTCCCCTGCTGTGTAGCCGGCAACGTGTCCTGCGACCGCCATGCAGACACAAGAACTGAAATTGAAGGGAACCTGTCCCCCCTCCCCCAGGTGTTTCTATGTTTTACAGCCACCTTGTACAGCAGTAATGCTGCATGTGTGCAAGGTGGCTCAGAAATTTATTCTCCTTGCACTCGTGGAACTGAACACGTCTAAAATGTGTCCTCTGTGACCATTAAAACGTCCCTCAGGTGTGATTTTCCTTTGTATTGACACGAAACAAGCTCCTTGGTAACGCTGCCCGTCTTCTGGCATCATTGTTTGGCTGGGTGCGCCTCTGCGGCCGCCTTGCCCCACACAATGCCCCTTGGTGTCTTATTTCTTTTGACTGCGAGGGTGTGATTGACGGGCATGAATGGTGCATTTCTTCGCCTGTCCCTCATCTCCTTCCGCCTTCTTCGGACTGTGCGGCTTTATGGCCGTGGCATGCGATAAAGGATCAGCTGACGCCGCATAGTCTGAAGCAGGTGTAAGAACCCAAGCGAGAGGCGAACATATGTACTGCGCCAGGCCATGAATCCCAGCCCCGCAGTGTTTTAACAATGTTAAGACACTGCGGGGCTGGGATTCATGGGCATCGTGAACCGCACCGGCCGACATTAAATGATGTCAGAGGACGGGCAGCGCTAACAGCGCAAGGCCAAGGGATAACACGACAGCGCAGACTCCTGTGCAACAAATAACGATGCTCAGAAGGCCGCGCAAAGCACCAAGGTGGCATTTTTGCCAGCTGTGCTGCGTCTCCTTACGAAGGGAACTCACGCCTCCAAAACAGTTTGACTGTGTAAGGGCCTAAATGTTATACGTGTTCCTTTCAGCGTGTGCAAGGAGCAAAATTAAAAGAGCAACCTTTGACTTGTGCAGCATTACTGCTGCCCAAGCTGTGGCTCTTGTAGTTTTTCACCCCTGAGGGGGGGTTAAAGGTTACTTTTAAAATCGGTTCGATTAGGCTTCGGCCTACACTCTGCTCCGCCTGCAGAGCCCGGGCTCCAACACCGCTAGTTGCTGTCTGGAAGTGCTGGCTGCACAGAGCCAAACACCTCGCCAATGTGTCAGTGGGGTTCAGCGCCGCCAGCTGTTCCCCTGCTGTGCAGCCAGCAACGTGTCCTGCAACAGCCACGCAGACACAACAGACCCAAAGCTGCCGCCAGTGCAGGCTTCGGCCTACACTCTGCTCCCTCTCCTCCTGCTGACCCTGGGCTCTAACACCGCCAGTTGGGGCCCGGTACTGCTAGCTGCACAGAGAAAAACACCAGCCAATGTGTCAGTGGGGTTCAGCACCGCCAGCTGTTCCCCTGCTGTGCAGCCGGCATCGTGTCCTGCAAAAGCCACGCAGACACAAGAACTGAAATTGAAGGGAACCTGTCCCCCCTCCCCCAGGCGTTTGTACGTTTTACAGCCACCTTGTACAGCGGTAATGCTGCATGTGTGCAAGGTGGCTCATAAACGTATTCTCCTCGCACATGTGGAACTGAAAACACGTCTAAAATGTGTCCTCTGTGTGACCATTTAACCGTCCCGGAGGTGTGACTTTCCTTTGTAATGACACGCTGCAACCCCCTTGGTAGCGCTGCCCATCTTCTGACATCATTGTTTGGCTGCCTGCGCCTCTGCGGCCGCCCTGACCCACACAACGCCCCTCGGTGTCTTATTTATTGGGACTGCGAGGGTGTGATTGATGGGCATGAGCAGTGCATCAGTTCGCCTGTCCCTCATCTCCTTCCGCCTTCTTCAGACTGTGCGGCTTCATGGCCGTGGCATGCGATAAGGGATCAGCTGACACCGCACAGTCTGAAGCGGGTGTAAGGACCCGAGTGTGAGAGGCGAACATATGTGCTGCGCCAGGCCATGAATCCCAGCCCCACAGTGTCTTAACAATGTTAAGACACCGCGGGGCTGGGATTCATGGTCATCGCGAACCGCACCGGCCGACATTAAATGATGTCAGAAGATGTGCAGCGCTAACAGCGCTAGGCCAGGGGATAACATGACAGCGCAGACTCCATTACAGCAAATAACAACGCTCAGGAGGCTGCACCCAGCACCAAGGTGGGATTCTTGACATCTGTGCTGCGTCTCATTACAAAGGGAACTCGCGCCTCCAACACAGTTTGACTGTATAAAGGGCTAAATGTTATACGTGTTTCATTCAGCGTGAGCAAGGAGCAAAATTAAAAGAGCAACCTTTCACTTGTGCAGCACTACTGCTGCATAAGCTGTGGCTCTTCTACTTTGTAACACCTGAGGGGGGGTTAAAGGTTACCTTTGAAATTGGTTCAATTAGGCTTCGGCCTACACTCTGCTCCCCCTGCAGAGCCCGGGCTCCAACACCGCCAGTTGGGGCCCGGTACTGCTAGCTGCACAGAGAAAAACACCAGCCAATGTGTCAGTGGGGTTCAGCACCGCCAGCTGTTCCCCTGCTGTGCAGCCGGCAACGTGTCCTGCAACTGCCACGCAGACACAACAGACCCAAAGCTGCCGCCAGTGCAGGCTTCGGCCTACACTCTGCTCCCCCTGCAGAGCCCGGGCTCCAACACCGCCAGTTGGGGCCCGGTACTGCTAGCTGCACAGAGAAAAACACCAGCCAATGTGTCAGTGGGGTTCAGCACCGCCAGCTGTTCCCCTGCTGTGCAGCCGGCAACGTGTCCTGCAACTGCCACGCAGACACAACAGACCCAAAGCTGCTGCCAGTGTAGGCTTCGGCCTACACTCTGCTCCCTCTCCTCCTCCTGCTGACCCCAGGCTCTAACACTGCCAGTTGGGGCCCGGTACTGCTAGCTGCACAGAGAAAAACACCAGCCAATGTGTCAGTGGGGTTCAGCACCGCCAGCTGTTCCCCTGCTGTGCAGCCGGCATTGTGTCCTGCAAAAGCCACGCAGACACTTGCTCTTGTACCTTCTGCTCCCCATCCTGGTTCCAGTACCGTCAGCTGGTTCCGGGCAGAGCCTTTGGCTTAGGTGCCTCCCTCTGGGTATCCGAGTTCCACCAACGTCAGGTGGTCCTTGGTAGTGCTTTCAGGCACGGGTACCTCCTGCTTAGTAACAGGGTTCCAGTAACGTCAGCTGGTCCTCGGTAGTTCCATTGGCTCTTGGACCTTCGGCTACCCATCCGGGTTCCAGCACCGTCAGCTGGTTCTCGGCAGTGTCTTTTGCTCTTGTACCTTCTGCTCCCCATCCTGGTTCCAGTACCGTCAGCTGGTTCCGGGCAGAGCCTTTGGCTTAGGTGCCTCCCTCTGGTTATCCGAGTTCCACCAACGTCAGGTGGTCCTTGGTAGTGCTTTCAGGCACGGGTACCTCCTGCTTAGTAACCGGGTTCCAGTAACGTCAGCTGGTCCTCGGTAGTTCCATTGGCTCTTGGACCTTCGGGTAGCCATCCGAGTTCCAGTTCCATCAGCTGGTTCTCGGCATTTTCTCAGCCTTCTTGTACCTTCTGCTACATTTCCAAGTTCAAGAGACTAAACACGATGACCCGGAAGACCACCCCTAAGATGACGACGACACCAGAGACGACAACCACCGTGATGACGACGACCCTGGAGACGATGACCCTGAAGACCACCCCGATGACGACGACCCCGGAGACGACGACCCTGAAGACCACCCCGATGACGACGACCCCGGAGACGACGACGACCTGGAAGACCGAGAAGCAGAAGAACAAGAGGCTGCAGAACAAAGAGCAGAAGAACATTAAGCATAAGACTAAATATCAGAGCAAAAGATATTATCTAAATTATAAGCAGAAGAAGACTAAGCAGTGTATGGGGGTGAGTCCGTTCCTCCTCGTGGTGCCCCTGGATAAAACCTGATGCTGCAGGCCAAACTGAACGCGGACAAATGTAACTGTTTTGTGACAGGCAGAACGGAAGGTGTAATCTTCAAACTTTTATAGATAACAACTACGGGAATGCCTGTCACAAATAAGAATATGATGAAGAAGTAGAATATGATGAAGATAATAGTAAAATAAAAAGAATATGAACAATGTAACCAAAAAAATAATAGGTAGAAGATGAAGAAGAAGATGAATAAGGTGAAGAAGTTGATGTCAAAGAAGCTGATGATGAGGATAATGAAGAAGAAAGTGTGGGAGAAGTAAAAAAGAAGGTGAAGGGCGTGGAAGTAGTGAAACATCAATATCTGACAAAATAAAAAAAAAATTAACATAGTCAAAATCTTTCTAACGCCGAACGTCATAAAAAACAAAACAAAATCCTGCTATTCTATTAGATTGGGCTAAACCTCTGTGCCTTTAATGTCTCCGCCACGTCCCCCAATACATCCTACATTATTCTTAGTTGTTTTCCTTCATGTAGAATGAACCTACAAGTTAAGAAAGGGTTTATTTTAATTCCGATATTTTCGTCCCATTGACTTGCATTGGGATCGGGTATCGGTATCGGATTAGATCCGATATTTTGACAGTATCGGCCGATACTTTCCGATACCGATACTTTCCGATATCGGAAGGTATCGCTCAACACTATATACTGTATATATCTATGGCTATTGTTGTAATATGAAATGATTGTGGATTATGCCTATAAAAACACAACTGTTGGTTACACCCACTGCTTGAGAAAGGCTCAGTGTGAGCCGAAACGTCGCAGAGATGTGGGTTTGAATAAACTACACACTTTTTCACCCTGAAAAGGATTTGGAGTGCTGCCTTCTTTTTTCTACTCAGTAGACTGATATAGATATAATGAATATCTGAAAAAAATATAAATATACATTATCCATAAAGTGATGACAAATAGTAATCAATAATGAAAAAGTGCAAAACCCAGGCATGGATAATATGTAAATAATACATATTACTGAGTGGTCCATTAAACTGGGTAGAGGTCTGGTGGGGGCATTATACTGAATGTGGGGTTGTGAGGGCCCCCATACTGAGTTGGGGACTGTGGGGCTAACATACTGAGTGAGGGTCCGCCTTTTTGTGTAAGTGGCTCTGGTAGACCTCATACCGCGTGAGGGGCTTTGGGGGCCCTTATGCTGAGCGATGGGCTGTGGAGGACATATTGTGTGAGTAGCTTTGGGGGACCATCATAATGGTGGAAGACTGTATTGACTGCCATACTAAGTTAAGGGCTGTAGGGGCCCTCATTATGCGAGGGCCTTCATTCTGTGTAGTGGCTATGTTCGCCATAATACTGAGTGGGTATTTGTGGGAAACACAGTGGTGCGCTTGTGAGGGCTCCAATACTTATTAGGGGCTGTAGAGGCCCTCATTCTGTGTGTGATCCTTCATACTCAGTAAGTGGCTATGGAGGCCCCCATAATTAGTAGGAGGATATAGGGGCCATCATGCAGAGTGGGAGCCTCATACAGACAGGTCATCATACTGTGTGGGGTGGGAGACTATGGGGATAACATACTATGGTGGGCACTTTAGGGGTATCATGCTGTGCGGATATTATTTTGTGTTAGTGGCACTTTGGGGATATCATACTTTTCTGGAAGTACTGTGGGGTCATCATATTGTATGTGTGGAATGAAACGGGGGGGGGGGGGGCACAAGATTCACTATGGGGATACCATACTCAGTGTGTGTGTGGGGCCATTTTTGGTAGCACCATACAATATAGTGGCCAATATAATGGTTTCAATAGGGACATAATTACTGTGTATGTGCAACAATACATGTCCTTCTCATTATTTAAGAAAATTGGGAGATATGGCTCTGTATATATATATATACATATATATATATATATATATACTAGACTGTGGCCCGATTCTAATGCATCGGGTATTCTAGAATATGCATGTCCCCGTAGTATGTGATTCGTGGCAGACTGTGCCCGTCGCTGATTGGTCGAGGCAACCTTTATGACATCATCGTCGCCATGGCAACCATTATGACATCATCGTCGCCATGCTGTGCCCATCTCTGATTGGTCGAGGCCGCCCGACAAACCGTCGACCACTCCATATAAGGTATGGTCTACAAACCGCCGACCACTCCATATAAGGTATGGTCTACAAACCGCCGACCACTCCATATAAGGTATGGTCTACAAACCGCCGACCACTCCATATAAGGTATGGTCTACAAACCGCCGACCACTCCATATAAGGTATCCTGTTTGTAGACCATACCTTATATGGAGTGATTTCCAGGACAGACAGACAGACAGACAGACAGACAGACAGAAAGACAGACAGACAGACAGACAGACAGACAGACAGACAGACGGAAAAACCCTTAGACAATTATATATATATATATATATATATATATATATATATATATATATATACAGTGGGGCAAAAAAGTATTTAGTCAGCCAGCAATAGTGCAAGTTCCACCACTTAAAAAGATGAGAGGCGTCTGTAATTTACATCATAGGTAGACCTCAACTATGGGAGACAAACTGAGAAACAAAAATCCAGAAAATCACATTGTCCGTTTTTTTATCATTTTATTTGCATATTATGGTGGAAAATAAGTATTTGGTCAGAAACAAACAATCAAGATTTCTGGCTCTCACAGACCTGTAACTTTTTCTTTAAGAGTCTCCTCTTTCCTCCACTCATTACCTGTAGTAATGGCACCTGTTTAAACTTGTTATCAGTATAAAAAGACACCTGTGCACACCCTCAAACAGTCTGACTCCAAACTCCACTATGGTGAAGACCAAAGAGCTGTCAAAGGACACCAGAAACAAAATTGTAGCCCTGCACCAGGCTGGGAAGACTGAATCTGCAATAGCCAACCAGCTTGGAGTGAAGAAATCAACAGTGGGAGCAATAATTAGAAAATGGAAGACATTCAAGACCACTGATAATCTCCCTCGATCTGGGGCTCCACGCAAAATCCCACCCCGTGGGGTCAGAATGATCACAAGAACGGTGAGCAAAAATCCCAGAACCACGCGGGGGGACGTAGTGAATGAACTGCAGAGAGCTGGGACCAATGTAACAAGGCCTACCATAAGTAACACACTACGCCACCATGGACTCAGATCGTGCAGTGCCAGACGTGTCCCACTGCTTAAGCCAGTACATGTCCGGGCCCGTCTGAAGTTTGCTAGAGAGCATTTGGATGATCCAGAGGAGTTTTGGGAGAATGTCCTATGGTCTGATGAAACCAAACTGGAACTGTTTGGTAGAAACACAACTTGTCGTGTTTGGAGGAAAAAGAATACTGAGTTGCATCCATCAAACACCATATCTACTGTAAAGCATGGTGGTGGAAACATCATGCTTTGGGGCTGTTTCTCTGCAAAGGGGCCAGGACGACTGATCCGGGTACATGAAAGAATGAATGGGGCCATGTATCGTGAGATTTTGAGTGCAAACCTCCTTCCATCAGCAAGGGCATTGAAGATGAAACGTGGCTGGGTCTTTCAACATGGCAATGATCCAAAGCACACCACCAGGGCAATGAAGGAGTGGCTTCGTAAGAAGCATTTCAAGGTCCTGGAGTGGCCTAGCCAGTCTCCAGATCTCAACCCTATAGAAAACCTTTGGAGGGAGTTGAAAGTCCGTGTTGCCAAGCGAAAAGCCAAAAACATCACTGCTCTAGAGGAGATCTGCATGGAGGAATGGGCCAACATACCAACAACCTCTGTCATTGCCAACAAAGGATGTATTACAAAGTATTGAGATGAAATTTTGTTTCTGACCAAATACTTATTTTCCACCATAATATGCAAATAAAATGATAAAAAAACAGACAATGTGATTTTCTGGATTTTTGTTTCTCAGTTTGTCTCCCATAGTTGAGGTCTACCTATGATGTAAATTACAGACGCCTCTCATCTTTTTAAGTGGTGGAACTTGCACTATTGCTGACTGACTAAATACTTTTTTGCCCCACTGTATATTATAGCGTTTCACCCACTACGGGTCTTGGGGATACTCGCTTGGCAGCAGGATAAACACTTAAGGCATGATATCTCACACATATCAGTCCATATGGTTTATTCAAACTCCGCATAAACCAGACAGGGTACAGTCCATTTCATTACAGCCATGAAACATTAGACAGTTCACGTAGCAGATAGGCTTCTCTGCTGTATATTATAATCCCGTTATCCGGGGTTACCTCTCAGAAGTTCCACTCTTTACACTGACTTCAGGTCAGTCCCAGGTCCTCAACACAGACCGTCCAGGTCTACGGTCTCCAGGTGCTTCCAGGACGACTCCACTCCCAGGAGTCTCCAACACCAACCGTCCGTGCTATGTCCAGCACGCAGGCTCTCCAGCCTGGAACGGTCTCTGTGTGCTTCCAGGATGTGCCCACTTGGAACCGTCCAACACACAGGCCATTCTGCATTGTCCTGCCAGGACACACGGAAGTGTGTCCACCCTGACAGACACTCACACACTCAATCAATCTCTCCCTTCCCATGTGCTACACACACCTCTTTACATAGGTGTAGCCACACCCAGGTACCTGTCACATGGCTAGTTAGGTGAGCGTGACATCACCACAGGTCCTTTCACACAAAACCATCTTACGTGTTCAGACATGCCTCTTTGGCTGGGTTTGTAGGTGACTGAACCCACCCATCTCTCCAATACATACCATCCATCATTCACATGACCAGTCGCTATGCTACATATTCCCCCCCTCTGCCTAAAGCCGTGGGGCTTTGGCACTTTCTATTACCGGACCAGAGACCCTTCTCTGTCGTCCCTGACAGTCAAACCGTCTGTCAACCATTTCCGTCACACGCTTTGATAAGGACGACCCCTTGTCATTTCTTCTGCTAAAGGATCTCCCACTTAGGTCACTGAGCCCTGAGCTAAGTGAGGAGTCACTGCCTCTAACTCTTCCATCTGGCGTCAACATCTGAATGGGAGTCACCACCACCCAATCGGTCATCCTGTAACCTGCAGTCGCCCCTCACACAGGTCACAATTTCTGTTATGGCTACCCCTGCCATCCTGACTTTACCTTGGGGAGCACTATCCTTCCCCTGTGTCAGTGCCTCCATCCGCACAACCTCGTACTCAGCTCTAGTGGTTGCTACTGGTAATGACACGTCACAGTCACCCCCCCGGAGTTTGTGTCATACCCCACAGTATGGTGAACCCTCAAGTTCCTTTCTAACAGGGTGTCAGCTTCACAGGTTCTATTTACCAGATCATTGTCAGTCATTTCGGTGTACACATTTGGTGACATCATGTCGGTAAGTTGGGCAGACGAACCCTTCACACTGGTCACCCCGATGTCAGACCCGTCAATTTTGGGACCCATTACTGACTTAAAGTATGCCCCTGCAACAGTAATGAGACTTCCGTCCTCCAGCTGTAGAGGAACCCCCTCCTCCCACAAGTCTGGGGATAACTTACAGTCTGGCCTACTATCCAATGATGCATTCACCACCGCCTCTTTTTTCCACCATCCCTATTCGGGTTACCGCCCCTTTTTGGGACTCCGCCCCCTTTAGGGTCACTACCCCCTTTTGGGACTCCACCCCCTTTTGGGCAACTACGCTCTTTTGGGTTACCGCCCCCTTTTGGGACTCCGCCCCATTTTTTTTGAAACCACCATTTGGCAGAACTCCACCCCTTTTCTTGGAAACACCATTTGGCAGAACTCCACCCCTTTTCTTGGAAACCACCATTTGGCGGAACTCCACCCATTTTCTTGGAAACCACCATTTGGCGGAACTCCACCCCTTTTCTTGGAAACCACCATTTGGCGGAACTCCACCCCTTTTCTTGTAAACCACCATTTGGCGGAACTCCACCCCTTTTCTTGGAAACCACCATTTGGCGGAACTCCACCCCTTTTCTTGGAAACCACCATTTGGTGGAACTCCACCCCTTTTAGGTATACCACCCCTTCCCTCGGGTACACCCTGTGGACTTTCCACAGTACTCAGGCCCCAGTTCGCACAGCACACCAATGTGACTCTGGCCCTTTAAGAGTCTGCACGCTCTAAACCAGCAATGTCTTTTTTTTTTTTCTCTTTGCTGCAACTGCAGCTAGACTTCACAAGGCTCTGCACCGCAAACTTCGTGGACCCGCCAATCCACAGCAAGCCGCTTGTCACCTTCGTGGACCCGCCGATCCACAGCAAGCCGCTTGTCACCTTCATGACCCCACCGAGCCACAGCAAACTTCGCGACCTCACCGAGCCACAGCAAGCTGACTCTCAGGGAAAAAAACTCAGTCTCTCACTGACCCCGGTCAGAACAACACAGATTTCAGTCTGTTACACACCCGGCTTTAACACAGCCCAAATATAGTTTCTCACTGATCCCGATCAGCATAATACACGGTTTTCAGACCGTCACCCGTTGGCAACTTCACGGGTTCCTGGACACCCCTCGGCCTCAGAGGTGCCCAGACACAACAGTTTTCTCACTGACCCCGGTCAGTATTTACTCACGGTTTTCAAGACCGTTACCTGTCATTGCCACACAGGTTCCCGGATCCCTCTTCTCCTCAGAGGTATCCCATAAACAGCAGTTCCTCACTGACCCCGGTCAGTATTTACACACGGTTTTCAAGACCGTTACCCGTCATTGCTGCACAGGTTCCTGGGACCCTCTTCTCCTCGAAGGTATCCCACCAATAACAATTCTCACTGACCCCGGTCAGTATTTACTCACGGTTTTCAAGACCGTCCATTCTTCTGGCTCAGACCAGCCAGCGCTGCAACATGTGCTCTTCGGATCTTTGCCCGCATTCAAAACACCAATTGTAGCATTTCACCTGCTATGGGTCTTGGGGATACTCGCTTGGCAGCAGGATAAACACTTCAGGCATGATATCTCACACATATCAGTCCATATGGTTTATTCAAACTCCGCATAAACCAGACAGGGTATAGTCCATTTCATTACAGCCATGAAACATTAGACAGTTCACGTAAGCAGATAGGCTTCTCTGCTGTATATTATAATCCCGTTTTCCGGGGTTACCTCTCAGAAGTTCCACTCTTTACACTGACTTCAGGTCAGTCCCAGGTCCTCAACACAGACCATCCAGGTCTACGGTCTCCAGTTGCTTCCAGGACGACTCCACTCCCAGGAGTCTCCAACACCAACCGTCCGTGCTATGTCCAGCACGCAGGCTCTCCAGCCTGGAATGGTCTCTGTGTGCTTCCAGGACGTCCCCACTTGGAACCGTCCAACACACAGGCCATTCTGCAGTGTCCTGCCAGGACACACGGAAGTGTGTCCACCCTGACAGACACTCACACACTCAATCAATCTCTCCCTTCCCATGTGCTACACACACCTCTTTACATAGGTGTAGCCACACCAAGGTACCTGTCACATGGCTAGTCAGGTGAGCGTGACATCACCCCAGGTCCTTTCACACAAAACCATCTTACGTGTTCAGACACGCCTCTTTGGCTGGGTTTGTAGGTGACTGAACCCACCCATCTCTCCAATACATACCATCCATCATTCACATGACCAGTCGCTATGCTACAATATATATATATATATATATATATATATATATATATATATATATACAGTGCCTACAAGTAGTATTCAACCCCCTGCAGATTTAGCAGGTTTACACATTTGGAATTAACTTGGCATTGTGACATTTGGACTCTAGATCAGCCTGGAAGTGTGAAATGCACTGCAGCAAAAAAGAATGTTATTTCTTTGTTTATTTTTTTTTTAAATTGTGAAAAGTCTTTTCAGAGGGTCATTTATTATTCAACCCCTCAACCCACCAGAATTCTGTTTGGTTCCCCTAAAGTATTAAGAAGTAGTTCAGGCACAAAGAACAATGAGCCTCACATGTTTGGATTAATTATCTCTTTTTCCAGCCTTTTCTGACTATTTAAGACCCTCCCCAAACTTGTGAACAGCACTCATACATGGTCAACATGGGGAAGACAAAGGAGCATTCCAAGGCCATCAGAGACAAGATCGTGGAGGGTCACAAGGCTGGCAAGGGGTACAAAACCCTTTCCAAGGAGTTGGGCCTACCTGTCTCCACTGTTGGGAGCATCATCCGGAAGTGGAAGGCTTATGGAACTACTGTTAGCCTTCCATGGTCTGGACAGCCTTTGAAAGTTTCCTCCCGTGCCGAGGCCAAGCTTGTCCGAAGAGACAAGGCTAACCCAAGGACAACAAGGAAGGAGCTCCGGGAAGATCTCATGGCAGTGGGGACATTGGTTTCAGTCAATACCATAAGTAACGTACTCCACCGCAATGGTCTCCGTTCCAGACGAGCCCGTAAGGTACCTTTACTTTCAAAGCGTCATGTCAAGGCTCGTCTACAGTTTGCTCATGATCACTTGGAGGACTCTGAGACTGACTGGTTCAAGGTTCTCTGGTCTGATGAGACCAAGATCGAGATCTTTGGTGCCAACCACACACGTGACGTTTGGAGACTGGATGGCACTGCATACGACCCCAAGAATACCATCCCTACAGTCAAGCATGGTGGTGGCAGCATCATGCTGTGGGGCTGTTTCTCAGCCAAGGGGCCTGGCCATCTGGTCCGCATCCATGGGAAGATGGATAGCACGGCCTACCTGGAGATTTTGGCCAAGAACCTCCGCTCCTCCATCAAGGATCTTAAGATGGGTCGTCATTTCATTTTCCAACAAGACAACGACCCAAAGCACACAGCCAAGAAAACCAAGGACTGGTTCAAGAGGCAAAAAATCAAGGTGTTGCAGTGGACTAGTCAGTCTCCTGACCTTAACTCAATTGAAAACTTGTGGAAGGAGCTCAAGATTAAAGTCCACATGAGACACCCAAAGAACCTAGATAACTTGGAGAAGATCTGCATGGAGGAGTGGGCCAAGATACCTCCAGAGACCTGTGCCGGCCTGATCAGGTCTTATAAAAGACGATTATTAGCTGTAATTGCAAACAAAGGTTATTCCACAAAATATTAAACCTAGGGGTTGAATAATAATTGACCCACACTTTTATGTTTAAAATTTATAAAAATTTAACTGAGCAACAAAACTTTTTGGTTTGTAAGATTTATGCATCTGTTAATAAATCCTGCTCTTGTTTGAAGTTTGAAGGCTCTAACTTATTTGCATCTTATTAAACCTGCTAAATCTGCAGGGGGTTGAATACTACTTGTAGGCACTGTATATATATATATATATATATATTTAATTAGAACTTTTTGCTATAGGGCCCTGGGATTTCTATGCATACTCTGATCTCCAGTAATAGTTAGAAATATGAATCTGTGTACTGCTTTCAGACATGAATATATATTTTTTTTCAAGACCTATACATTTATCATCACGATAGAAGCATGTTTACCAGTGGGCTGATTGATGGAAATACTGAAAAATATGTTCTTAGTAGTGTTGAGCATTCCGATACCGCAAGTATCGGGTATCGGCCGATACTTAGCGGTATCGGAATTCCGATACCGAGATCCGATACTTGCCGCGTATCGGATACCGGAATCGGAAGTTCCCAGGATTCAAACTGCACAAATTTGCATGAAATCAGCCAATGAGAATGATTCCAAGTGTGGGCACATCCTGTTCAGCATGGAGGGCATGAAACTACTGGCAAGGCTGTGATTGGCTGCTGAAATGATATCATGATGCAGTTTAAAAGTCGCTGGTGCCATTTTTCGCTCACTCTGCTGTGAATTCAGTTAGTGACAGGATGCTGTTTGCTGACTGAGGGCCAGTTTAGAGATAGCGATTTGCTTCTTTGTGCTTTTCCAATTCTAATTTAGCAACCGCTGTGTTCACCTACTAATCACCTTGCTTTTGCCTTGCAGCGCTGTTTTCACAGCGATCTGCAAGGTCTGTGTGTGTGTGTGTGTGTGTGTGAGTGCAGCCCACTCTCTAGTCTGTGTGCAGCCATAGGCCATCCATAGCTGGTTGTATTCAGTTCAGGGAGGGTGGTTCATTGCCTCATACTGTTCTTTTTTTTTTTTTTTTTTTTCAAGTAGTGTAGTCTGCTGCTCATTTTTTGTAATAATTCCTATTAGTGACTTTCCACCCGTATCCAGCTAACTTGTGTAAATACACTACATAGGATAAAGTAGAGGAGGTTTTTTGGGCCTTGCAGCGCTGTTTATGGCTGTCTGCACGGTCTCCGTGTGACTGCAGCTCGCCCTGTAGTCTGTGAGCAGCCATAGCCTGGTTGTATCCAGCTCAGGGTTCTTCACTGCGTCATACCGTCAAATCAATTTTCCTTTTGTTTTAAGTAGTGCAGGCTGCTGCACATTTTTTCAAAAAATTCCTATTAGTGTCTTTCCACCCGTATCCAGCTAACTTGTGGAAAAACACTACATAGGATAAAGTAGAGGAGGTTTTTTGGGCCTTGCAGCGCCGTTTACGGCTGTCTGTACGGTCTCCGTGTGACTGCAGCTCTCTGTGTTGTCAGTTCAGCCCCCAAAAAATAAATAAATAATAAAGTTCACCAAACACACCACTTTACATTTGTGTAGGCCACATTAGCTCATATTAAAGTCTAGTCCACACTTTAGAAAATTAGTGTTTCTTATACCTGTTAGGAGTTGTTCAGGAATAAGCACACAAAGCCGTTAGTACTTTTCTGCTTATCTTTATCAGTCAACCAAGATGAAGAAGGCAGGGAGTAAGGCACGTGGGCGTGGGCGCGGAGCAGGGAGAGGACGTGGGGATTCTGTGCCTGCTGCGGGCACCGGTGACTCCTCAGCACCCAGTTTCACCAGGGAACAGTCCTTCATGGGCAGCTTTGTCGCAGAGCGCCGTACACCGCTGCTGCGTGAAGACCAAATTGAAGCCGTTGTCGGATGGATGGCAGCTAACGCATCGACTTCAATTAGTGCCACATCCTCTCAGACACAGAGCACTGGAGAGCATCCATCTGTCTCTTCACCACCTGCCAAATTGGCCAGGCAGACAGAGAGCCCAGGACAGGAGCCGTCTCTACTTCTGTTCTCTGAATCTCTTGGCTTGGAAACAGGGGGCCAGCCAAGCAGCATTGGAGAAATGGAAGAAGAGGCAGGGTGCAGTGATGCCCAACAGCTTTTTCTCTCTGAGTCTGAAGAGGCGGGTGGGCCAGTGCCTCCGGTCACCACATCGCAGGCCGCATCTGCTGATGATGACACTCAGGTGCCACTTTCTGGTGCGTGCTCTGCTGCTGAGACTACCCAGGAGGAGCAGTTGGTGGCAGAGGGTAGTGTAGATGATGAGGTCCTTGACCCATCGTGGCGTGAGGGACAGAAAGGTGGTGGGAGCAGCTCTGAGGAAGAGATTCCTAGAAGGGGCCAAAGAGGTAGAGGGAGGGGGAAGACTGCGCAGCCTGTAGCCTCCACTTTGGCACCCGTTAGGAGCATGTCTGTTCCAAAAGCCAAAAAGGGCGCTCCCAAGACTTGCAGTGTCTGGCCCTTTTTTGACACAGTTGAAGATGACATTTGCTATGTCAAATGCAAGGTGTGTCATCACAAAGTCAAAAGAGGTCGAAATGTCAGCAACCTCAATACCTCCAACATGTGGAAACATGTGCGCAACAGGCACGCGGCGGAGTTAGAAAAACACACTGAAGAGCTTGGCCAACCAACAGCGGCAGCTACCACCTCTTCAGCTCGTGTTGCCTCTTCCTCCAGCTCACACGCAGCTGGTTCGGCTTCCTCCCAGGATCGCCGTGGAAGAACCTCTGGCCCTGTTGTCCAGAGACCCACTGTAATTCCACCCGCAGCACCACTTTCCCAGTCATCCACACACTCCCAGCCCAGTCTACAGCCATCGGTAGTACAGGCATGGGAGAAAAGGCGGCCTTTCTCGTCAAACCACCCACGAGCACAGGCTCTGACTGCAGGCATTGCCAAACTTCTGTCACTGGAAATGCTGTCATTCAGGCTGGTGGAGACTGACAGCTTCCGTGACTTGATGTCATTGGCAGTCCCACAGTACAATGTGCCCAGCCGCTTTTACTTCAGCAGGCAAGCTGTCCCTGCCCTGCACAAGCATGTGGAGGGACACATAAAACACGCGCTACTGAACGCCGTCAGTAGCAAGGTCCACCTCACCACCGATGCGTGGACCAGTCAACATGGACAGGGGCGATACCTTTCCCTCACTGCCCATTGGGTTAATGTCGTTGAGCTGGGTACAGATCGTGCGAGTGGCACAGGACGTGTCCTGCCCACTCCAAGGATTGCAGGAATCCATTCTGTACGCATTGACTCCTCCTCTTACACCAGTTCCTCAGAATCATCGCTGCAGGAGCCGTCACAGTCCACCTCCACATGGACCCGTGATGAATGTTTACCTGTTACGCCCGACATGAGCACAGCCATGGCCAAACGTCAACAGGCCGTCTTGAAATTAATTTCTTTGGGGAATCGAAGCCACACAGCGCAGGAGCTCTGGAATGCCATCAAGCAGGAGAGCGATGTGTGGTTTGTGCCAGCGAATCTCCAGCCAGCCATGGTAGTGTGTGATAATGGCCGAAATCTGGTGGCAGCTCTGGGCCTCGGCAACCTCACTCACATCCCATGTCTGGCACATGTGCTCAATTTGGTCGTGCAGAGTTTTTTGAGGGACTATCCGGATCTTGATGCACTGCTGCACAAGGTCCGCCTAGAGTGTGCTCACTTGCGGCGTTCCAGCACGGCAAAATCGCATATTGCGGCTCTGCATTGCCGACACCGCCTGCCGGAACATCGCATCATATGTGACCTACCTACCAGGTGGAATTCCACGTTACATATGTTGGAGCGGTTGTGTGAGCAGCAGCAAGCTGTAATGGAGTACCAGCTGCATCAGGCGCAAAGAAGTCGCACTCCGCGCCGTTCAGACTTCACAACCACAGAGTGGGCCACTATGAAGGACGTCTGCCAGGTTTTGCGTCCCTTTGATTATTCCACGCGGATGGCGAGTGCAGATGATGCACTAGTCAGCATGACTGTCCCCCTTATCTGCCTGCTTGAAAAATCACTGCAAGCGCTAAGGGATGATGTTGTGGAAGAGGTGGAGGATGAGGATTCACCATTTCCATCATCTTCTGGACAGTCAGCGCCACATGGTTCCTCACAAATGCGTAGGCAGGGGACACTTTGTGAGGAGGATGAGGAGGAGTCAATGGAGGAGGAAGACATCCATCCAGAGGAAGGAGTTACACAATTGTCCAGTACTCAGTGTGTACAGCGAGGGTGGGGTGATGACAAGCGGGCAGAGATCATGCCTCCAGCAGGGGACAGCGTTTCTTGGCCAGTTGGCAGTCTGCAGCACATGGTGGATTACATGCTGCAGTGCCTGAGAAACGACCGCCGCATCGCCCACATTCTCAACATGTCTGATTATTGGGTGTTCACCCTCCTCGATCCTCGCTACCGGGACAACGTAGAAAGCCTCATCACACTGTTGAATCGGGAGCGAAAAATGGGGGAGTACCAAGACACACTGGTGAATTCCATCATCTTCTCCATTCCAAGTGAGAGAAGTGCTGCTAGTGTATTACAAAGCAGCTCAGTGCGTCCAGGCAGTGGCGGAGGCTCTGCACAAATAGGGAGCAGAAGCAGTGCCTCTGCCGAAGGCAAGACCAGTATGGCCCAACTGTGGCACAGTTTTTTGTGCCCGCCACAAAAGTCTACACCATCACAGACGGCTCCAGTCAGCAGGAGGCAACGGTTCCATCAGATGGTGACAGACTACATGTCTTGCCCTCTTGCTGTACTCCCAGACGGCTCTTCCCCTTTCAAGTTTTGGGTCTCAAAGCTGGATACATGGCCAGAGCTAAGCCAGTATGCATTGGAGGTGCTGGCTTGCCCTGCGGCTAGTGTATTATCGGAACGCGTCTTTAGTGCTGCAGGTGGTGTACTAACTGACCGTCACATGCGACTATCCTCCGATAACGTTGACTGGCTTACTTTCCTGAAAATGAACAAGGCCTGGATCTCGCAGGAATTTGCCACTCCTCTTCCTGATTAAATAATTAGGTGACTGTCTACAGTATCCAGGTCTCCTGTTGTGTTCATCTTTCTACCACCTGAACTTTAATTCCTGGGCTCCAACACCGCCAGTTGAGGCTCAGAAGTGCCGTCTGCACAGTCAAAACATACGACCCAGTGTTATTGGGTTTCAGTAACGTCAGCTGATCCCCAGCTGTGTAGCCGGCAATGTGTCCTGCGACCGCCACGCTGACACAACAACTGAAATGTAAGGGAACCTGTCCCCCCCCCCAAGGTGTTTGTTACTGAAAGAGCCACCTTGTGCAGCAGTAATGCAGCACAAGGAAAAGGTAGCTATTTTTGTTTAGCTCCTTGCACACGCAGAACTTAACACTTATAAAATGTGTTCACTGATACCGTAAAACTATCCCGGAGGTGGGACTTTCCTTCGTAATATGACGCAGCACAGCTGTCATTCCTACCCCCTTGGCGCCGTGCCCCGGCTCCGCAGCGTTGTTTGATTCCGTCCCGGAGCCTGCGCTGTTATGTTATCCCTTGGCCAGGCACACTTAGCGCTGCCCCTCTTCTGACATCATTTGGTGTCAGGCTGACTGCGCCTGTGCGGCCGCGCTGGCCGAGAGCCCGCCTCGCAGTGTCTTCTGATTTAATCCCACTGGGGGCCTGAGATCCATGGACATGAGAGTGAGTGAGAGGCGAGGATATGCACTGCGCATAGCCATAGATCCCAGGCCCGCGGTGGGATTACATTAGACGACACTGCGAGGCGGGCTCTCGGCCAGCGAGGCCGCACAGGCGCAGCCAGCCTGACACCAAATGATGTCAGAAGATGGGCAGCGCTAAGTGTGCCTGGCCAAGGGATAACATAACAACGCAGGCTCCGGGACGGAATCAAACAACGCTGAGGAGCCGGGGCACGGCGCCAAGGGGGTAGGAATGACAGCTGTGCTGCGTCATATTACGAAGGAAAGTCCCACCTCCGGGATGGTCTCACGGTATCAGGGGACACATTTTATAAGTGTTTAGTTCTGTGTTTGCAAGGAGCATAATGAAAAGAGCCACCTTTTCCTTTTGCATCCTTTGTGCTGCACAAGCTGGCTCTTTCAGCTTCAAGTGCCTTGGGGGGGGGGTTAAAGGTTCCCTTTCGACTTTCTCCAATCAGGCTTCGGCCTACACTGTGTTCCTCTGCTCCTCCTGCTGTCCCTGGGCTCCAACACCGCTAGTTGTTGCCTGGTAGTGCTGTATGCACAGTCAACAGTCACTCCTCTGTTATTGGGGTTCAGTAACGTCAGCTGTTCCCCAGCTGTGTGTGAGGCAATCCCTCCTATCTCCTCCACCTCCTCCTCCTGCTGTCCCTGGGCTCCAACACCGCTAGTTGTTGCCTGGTAGTGCTGTACGCACAGTCAACAGTCGCTCCTCTGTTATTGGGGTTCAGCAACGTCAGCTGTTCCCCAGCTGTGTGTGTGGCAATCCCTCCTATCTCCTACACCTCCTCCTCCTGCTGTCCCTGGGCTCCAACACTGCTAGTTGTTGTCCAGAAGTGCTGTCCGCACAGAGCCAAACACCTCGCCAATGTGTTAGTGGGGTTCAGTAATGCCTGCTGCTCCCCTGCTGTGTATACAGCAACGTGTCATGCGACCGCCACGCAGGCACAACAACTTAAATTTAAGGGAACCTGTCCCCCCCCCAAGGCGTTTGTTACTGAAAGAGCCACCTTGTGCAGCAGTAATAATGATGCAAAAGGAAAAAGTGGCTCTTTTTGTGGTGCTCCTTGCACACGCTGAACTTGACACTTATGAAATGTGTCCCCTCACACCGTTAAACCGTCCGGTCGGAGGGACTTTCCTTTGTCATGTGACGCAGCACAGCTGTCATTCTTACCCCCTTGGCGCCGTGCACCGCCTCCTCAGCGTTGTTTGAATCTGTCCCGGAGCCTGCACTTTTATGTTAGCCCTTGTCCATGCACACATTTTGCGCTGCCCATCTTCTGACATCATTTGGTGTCAGGCTGGCTGCGCCTGTGTGGCCGCGCTGGACGAGATCCCGCCTCGTAGTGTCTTCTGATTTAATCCCACTGGTGGCCTGTGATCCATGGACATGCGCAGTGCATATCTTAACCTCCGCCTCTCTCTCATCTCCCTCAGCCTTCTTCAGACTGTGCGCCGTCAGCTGTTCCCTAATAGCATGCCACGGCCATGACGCCGCACAGTCTGAAGAAGCTGGAAGGAGGGGAGTGAGAGGCAAGGATATGCACTGCGCATGCCCATGGATCACAGGTCCGCAGAGTGATTACATTAGATGACACAGCGAGGCGGGATCTTGGCCAGCGCAGCCGCACAGGCTCAGCCAGCCTGACACCAAATGATGTCAAGATGGGCAGCGCAAAATGTGTGCATGGACAAGGGATAACATAACAGCGCAGGCTCCGGGACAGATTCAAACAACGCTGAGGAGGCGGCGCACGTCGCCAAGGGGGTAAGAATGACAGCTGTGCTGCGTCACATGACAAAGGAAAGTCCCTCCGACCGGACGGTTTAACGGTGTGAGGGGACACATTTCATAAGTGTCAAGTTCAGCGTTTGCAAGGACCATAATTAAAAGAGCTAAGTTTACCTTTTCCAGCATTAGTGCTGTACAATATGGCTCTTTCAGCTACAAACCCCTGGGGGGGGGTTAAGGGTTCCCTTTCAACTTGCTCCAGTGCAGGCTTCGGCCTTCACTATGCTCCTCCTGCTGACACTGGGCTCTAACACCGCCAGTTGGCGCCCAGATGTGCTAGCTGCACAGAGAAAAACACCAGCCAATGTGTCAGTGGGGTCCAGCAATGCCAGCTGTACCCCTGCTGTGTAGCCGGCAACGTGTCCTGCAACAGTCACGCAGACACAACAAACCTAAAGCTGCCGCCAGTGCAGGCTTCGGCCTACACTCCGCTCCCTCTACTCCTCCTGCTGACCCTGGGCTCTAACACCGCCAGTTGGCACCCAGATGTGCTAGCTGCACAGAGAAAAACACCAGCCAATGTGTCAGTGGGGTTCAGCACCGCCAGCTGTTCCCCTGCTGTGTAGCTGGCAACGTGTCCTGCAACAGCCACGCAGACACAAAGCTGCCGCCAGTGCAGGCTTCGGCCTACACTCTGTTCCCTCTCCTCCTGCTGACCCTGGGCTCTAACACCGCCAGTTGGGGCCCGGTACTGCTAGCTGCACAGAGAAAAACACCAGCCAATGTGTCAGTGGGGTTCAGCACCGCCAGCTGTTCCCCTGCTGTGTAGCCGGCAACGTGTCCTGCAACATCCACGCAGACACAAGAACTGAAATTGAAGGGAACTTGTCCCCCCTCCCCCAGGCGTTTGTATGTTTCACAGCCACCTTGTACAGCAGTAATGCTGCATGTGTGCAAGGTGGCTCAGAAACTTATTCCCCTTGCACACATGGAACTGAACACGTCTAAAATGTGTACTCTGTGACCATTAAACCATCCCTGAGGTTTGACTTTCCTTTGTAATGACATGCTGCAACCCCCTTGGTAGCGCTGCCCATCATCTGGCATCATTGTTTGGCTGGCTGCGCCTCTGCGGCCGCCCTGGCCCACAAAACGCCCCTCGGTGTCTTATTTATTTTGACTGCGAGGGTGTGATTGATGGGCATGAGCAGTGCATATGTTCGCCTGTCCCTCATCTCCTTCGGCCTTCTTCAGACTGTGCGGCTTCATGGCCATGGCATGCGACAAGGGATCAGCTGACTCCGCACAGTCTGAAGCAGGTGTAAGGACCCGAGTGTGAGAGGCGAACATATGTACTGCGCCAGGCCATGAATCCCAGCCCTGCAGTGTTTTAACAATGTAAAGACACTGCGGGGCTGGGATTCATGGTCATCGCGAACCGCACCGGCCAACATTAAATGATGTCAGAAGATGGGCAGCGCTAGCAGTGCAAGGCCAAGGGATAACACGACAGCACAGACTCCTGTGCAGCAAATAACGACGCTCAGGATGCCGCGCCCAGCACCAAGGTGGGATTTTTAACACCTGTGCTGCGTCTCATTACAAAGGGAACTCACGCCTCCAAAACAGTTTGACTGCTTAAGGGCCTAAATGTTATACGTGTTTCTTTCTGCGTGTGCAAGGAGCAAAATTAAAAGAGCAACCTTTGACTTGTGCAGCATTACTGCTGCCCAAGCTGTGGCTCTTGTAGTTTGTAACCCCTGAGGGGAGGTTAAAGGTTACCTTTAAAATCGGTTCAATTAGGCTTCGGCCTACACTCTGCTCCACCTGCAGAGCCCGGGCTCCAACACCGCTAGTTGCTGTCCGGAAGTGCTGGCTGCACAGAGCAAAACACACGCCACTCTGTCAGTGGGGTTCAGCACCGCCAGCTGTTCCCCTGCTGTGTAGCCGGCAACGTGTCCTGCAACAGCCACGCAGACACAAAGCTGCCGCCAGTGCAGGCTTCGGCCTACACTCTGCTCCCTCTCCTCCTGCTGACCCTGGGCTCTAACACCACCAGTTGGGGCCCGGTACTGCTAGCTGCACAGAGAGAAACACCAGCCAATGTGTCAGTGGGGTTCAGCACCGCCAGCTGTTCCCCTGCTGTGTAGCTGGCATCGTGTCCTGCAACAGCCGCCACGCAGACACAAGAACTGAAATTGAAGGGAACTTGTCCCCCCTCCCCCAGGTGTTTGTATGTTTCACAGCCACCTTGTACAGCAGTAATGCTGCATGTGTGCAAGGTGGCTCATAAACTTATTCTCCTTGCACACGTGGAACTGAACACGTCTAAAATGTGTCCTCTGAGACCATTAAAACGTCCCTGAGGTGTGACTTTACTTTGTAATGACACGCAACAACCCCCTTGGTTGCACAGCCCTTCTTCTGACATCATTGTTTGGCTGGCTGCGCCTCTGCGGCCGCCCTGACCGGCACAACGCCCCTCGGTATCTTATTTATTTTGACTGCGAGGGTGTGATTGACGGGCATGAGCAGTCCATATCTTCGCCAGGCTGTCACTCAGCTCCTTCCGCCTTCTTCAGACTGTGCGGCTTCATGGCCGTGGCATGCAATAAGGGATCAGCTGACGCCGCACAGTCTGTAGCAGGTGTAAGGACACGAGCGAGAGGCGAACATATGTACTGCGCCAGGCCATGAATCCCAGCCCCGCAGTGTGAAACACTGTAAAGACACTGCGGGGCTGGGATTCATGGGCATCGCGAACCGCACCAGCCGACATGAAATGATGTCAGAAGACGGGCAGCGTATGGCCAAGGGATAACGCAACAAGGCAGACTCCTGTACAGCAAAATGCGATGCTCAGGAGGCCGTGCCCAGCACCAAGGTGGTATTTTTGCCAGCTGTGCTGTGTCTCATTACAAAGGGAACTCCCGCCTCCAAGACAGATTGACTGTATAAGGGCCAAAATGTTGTACGTGTGTCATTCAGCTTGTGCAAGGAACAAAATTAAAAGAGCAACCTTTGACTTGTGCAGCACTACTGCTGCATAAGGTGTGGCTCTTCTAGTTTGTAACACCTGAGGGGGGGTTAAAGGTTACCTTTAAAATTGGTTCAATTAGGCTTCGGCCTACACTCTACTCCCTCTCCTCCTGCTGACCCTGGGCTCTAACACCGCCAGTTGGGGCCCGGTACTGCTAGCTGCACAGAGAAAAACACCAGCCAATGTGTCAGTGGGGTTCAGCACCGCCAGCTGTTCCCCTGCTGTGTAGCCGGCAACGTGTCCTGCAACAGCCACGCAGACACAAAGCTGCCGCCAGTGCAGGCTTCGGCCTACACTCTGCTCCCTCTCCTCCTGCTGACCCTGGGCTCTAACACCGCCAGTTGGGGCCCGGTACTGCTAGCTGCACAGAGAAAAACACCAGCCAATGTGTCAGTGGGGTTCAGCACCGCCAGCTGTTCCCCTGCTGTGTAGCCGGCAACGTGTCCTGCAACAGCCACGCAGACACAAGAACTAAAATTGAAGGGAACCTGTCCCCCCTCCCCCAGGTGTTTGTATGTTTTACAGCCACCTTGTACAGCAGTAATGCTGCATGTGTGCAAGGTGGCTCATAAACTTATTCTCCTTGCACACGTGGAACAGAACACATCTACAATGTGTCCCCTGAAACCATTAAAACATCCCTGAGGTGTGACTTTACTTTGTAATGACACGCAACAACCCCCTTGGTAGCACAGCCCTTCTTCTGACATCATTGTTTGGCTGGCTGCGCCTCTGCGGCCGCCCTGCCCGACACAACGCCCCTCGGTGTCTTATTTATTTTGACTGCGAGGGTGTGATTGACGGGCATGAGCAGTGCATATCTTCGCAAGGCTGTCACTCAGCTCCTTCCGCCTTCTTCAGACTGTGCGGCTTCATGGCCGTGGCATGCGATAAGGGATCAGCTGACGCCGCACAGTCTGTAGCAGGTGTAAGGACACAAGCGAGAGGCGAACTTATGTACTGCGCCAGGCCATGAATCCCAGCCCCGCAGTGTGAAACACTGTAAAGACACTGCGGGGCTGGGATTCATGGGCATCGCGAACCGCACCAGCCGACATGAAATGATGTCAGAAGACGGGCAGCGCATGGCCAAGGGATAACGCAACAACGCAGACTCCTGTACAGCAAAATGCGATGCTCAGGAGGCCGCGCCCAGCACCAAGGTGGTATTTTTGCCAGCTGTGCTGCGTCTCATTACAAAGGGAACTCCCGCCTCCAAGACAGATTGACTGTATAAGGGCCAAAATGTTGTACGTGTTTCATTCAGCTTGTGCAAGGAACAAAATTAAAAGAGCAACCTTTGACTTGTGCAGCACTACTGCTGCATAAGGCGTGGCTCTTCTAGTTTGTAACCTTAAAGGTTACCTTTAAAATTGGTTCAATTAGGCTTCGGCCTACACTCTACTCCCTCTCCTCCTGCTGACCCTGGGCTCTAACACCGCCAGTTGGGGCCCGGTACTGCTAGCTGCACAGAGAAAAACACCAGCCAATGTGTCAGTGGGGTTCAGCACTGCCAGCTGTTCCCCTGCTGTGTAGCCGGCAACGTGTCCTGCAACAGCCACGCAGACAGAACAGACCTACAAATGCCTCCAGTGCAGGCTTCGGCCTACACTCTGCTCCCCCTGCTGACCCTTTGCTCCAACACCGCTAGTTGGGGCCCTAGGAAGACAAGCTTGAATAGGTCCCCATTCTGGTTCCAGCACCGTCAGCTGGTTCCGGGCAGAGCCTTTGGCTTAGGTGCCTCCCTCTGGGTATCTGAGTTCCACCAACGTCAGGTGGTCCTTGGTAGTGCTTTCAGGCACGGGTACCCCCTGCTTAGTAACCAGGTTCCAGTAACGTCAGCTAGTCCTCGGTACTTCCATTGGCTCTTGGACCTTCGGCTACCCATCCGGGTTCCAGTACCGTCAGCTGGTTCTCGGCAGTGTCTTTTGCTCTTGTACCTTCTGCTCCCCATCCTGGTTCCAGTACCGTCAGCTGGTTCCGGGCAGAGCCTTTGGCTTAGGTGCCTCCCTCTGGGTATCTGAGTTCCACCAACGTCAGGTGGTCCTTGGTAGTGCTTTCAGGCACGGGTACCTCCTGCTTAGTAACCGGGTTCCAGTAACGTCAGCTGGTCCTCGGTAGTTCCATTGGCTCTTGGACCTTCGGCTACCCATCCGGGTTCCAGTACCGTCAGCTGGTTCTCGGCAGTGACTTTTGCTCTTGTACCTTCTGCTCCCCATCCTGGTTCCAGCACCGTCAGCTGGTTCCGGGCAGAGCCTTTGGCTTAGGTGCCTCCCTCTGGGTATCCGAGTTCCACCAATGTCAGGTGGTCCTTGGTAGTGCTTTCAGGCACGGTACCTCCTGCTTAGTAACCGGGTTCCAGTAACGTCAGCTGGTCCTCGGTAGTTCCATTGGCTCTTGGACCTTCGGGTAGCCATCCGAGTTCCAGTTCCATCAGCTGTTTCTCGGC
This sequence comes from Ranitomeya variabilis, assembly GCF_051348905.1. Lineage (NCBI taxonomy): Eukaryota > Metazoa > Chordata > Amphibia > Anura > Dendrobatidae > Ranitomeya > Ranitomeya variabilis. Next base: position 355,767,811 of record NC_135235.1, read on the forward strand.
ATTTTCTCAGCCTTCTTGTACCTTCTGCTACATTTCCAAGTTCAAGACCCTAAAGACGACGACCCGGAAGACCACCCCTAAGATGACGACGACACCAGAGACGACAACCACTGAGATGACGACGACCCTGGAGACGATGACCCTGAAGACCACCCCGATGACGACGACCCCGGAGACGACGACCCTGGAGACGACGACGACCTGGAAGACCGAGAAGCAGAAGAACAAGAGGCTGCAGAACAAAGAGCAGAAGAACATTAAGCATAAGACTAAATATCAGAGCAAAAGATATTATCTAAATTATAAGCAGAAGAAGACTAAGCAGTGTATGGGGGTGAGTCCGTTCCTCCTCGTGGTGCCCCTGGATAAAACCTGATGCTGCAGGCCAAACTGAACGCGGACAAATGTAACTGTTTTGTGACAGGCAGAACGGAAGGTGTAATCTTCAAACTTTTATAGATAACAACTACGGGAATGCCTGTCACAAATAAGAATATGATGAAGAAGTTGAATATGAAGAAGATAATAGTAAAATAAAAAGAATATGAACAATGTAACAAAAAAAATAATAGGTAGAAGATGAAGAAGAAGATGAATAAGGTGAAGAAGTTGATGTCAAAGAAGCTGATGATGAGGATAATGAAGAAGAAAGTGTGGGAGAAGTTAAAAAGAAGGTGAAGGGCGTGGAAGTAGTGAAACATCAATATCTGACAAAATAAAAAAAAATTAACATAGTCAAAATCTTTCTAACGCCGAACGTCATAAAAAACAAAACAAAATCCTGCTATTCTATTAGATTGGGCTAAACCTCTGTGCCTTTAATGTCTCCGCCACCTCCCCCAATACATCCTACATTATTCTTAGTTGTTTTCCTTCATGTAGAATGAACCTACAAGTAAAGAAAGGGTTTATTTTAATTCCGATATTTTCGTCCCATTGACTTGCATTGGGATCGGGAATCGGTATCGGATTAGATCCGATACTTTGACGGTATCGGCCGATACTTTCCGATACCGATACTTTCCGATATCGGAAGGTATCGCCCAACACTTACTTCTAATTATGACTTTTGCCATTCTGTGCTTTATGGCACAGTCAGATGGCCGTATAACATGTCCGACGATCACATTGCAATCATCGGAATGGCCTGCAGCTCTGCTTACCACAGTGTGACAGCATGTATTTTCATGCAGCTGTCATGCTAAGGTCAGGAGAGCCAATGGCCAGTCCGAGCATTGTGATGCAATCGTCGTCTGTGGTATATGGACGTTTAATTGCGCCCTTAAAGAAGTTGTCCACTACTATAACCTTTTTTTTTTTTTTTCATAAATCTTGCTATTATGTGCCACTGAAAACATCTACTGTGTTTATTTTAGCAATATTACCTTTTATCATGCTGTAGCAGCACATCTTTAGTGCTGGATCCAGCTCTCATGGGGTTAATCGACAACTTCCTTTCTCCTGACTTACTGTGCTCTAATACTACAAGTTCCATGATGCATTGCACTCGCCTGTAACTCTGCACCTGGCACACCCACTCCAAAACACACCCCAACCCCTCCCTCCTCTCTCTCCTCTATCTTCAAAAAGATTTGTGATGTCATTTCTGTCCAACCTCCTCTTTTACATTTGTCCAACCCACACTCCATTACACACAGATAGATGGATAGATAGATAGATAGATACAGATATATCTATGTCTATTTCCATAGATATGTCCATATCCATGTTTCCAAACCCCTTCACCCCTGGAGCTTTTTTGTTTTCGTTTATCGCTTCCCTTCTATCCAGAGCAATAATTTTTCCATCAATATGGCCATGTGAGGGCTTATCTTTTGCGGGACAAGTTCTACTTTTGAACGACACCATTGGTTTTACCATGTCGTGTAACAGAAAATGTGAAAAAATTCAAAGTGCAATGAAATTGCAAAAAAAGTGCAATCCCACACTTGTTTTTTGCTTGGCTTTTTTGCTAGGTTCACTAAATGCTAAGGCTGTGTGCACACATTGCGGATCTGATTGCAGATCCGCAGCATTTTTTGCCACACTGAATTGCATCAAATCCGCAGTGTAGTGCACAACCAATGTAAGTCTATGGGAGCCGCAGACTTGTTGTGCACGTGATGCGGAAAAAGCCGCACCGAAACGCAGCTTTTTTTTCTCGCAGCACGTAACTTCTTTTGTGCGGAACTGCAGCGTTTCTGCACCTTTAGACTTTCATTGAGTTGGGCACATCTGCAGCAAAACCGCAGATGTAAAAAATATCTGCAGTTTTGCTGCGGATGTGGGTCCGAGAAATGCTGCAGCTCGGGAGGATGGAAGTGTGTGGGCGTGACGTTGTGCGTGTATGTGTGTGCGGGCGGGGTCTGCGGGCTGTTCGGATGTGTGCGGCGCTGTGCGGTACTGTTCAGGTGTGTGCGGGGTCTGCGGGCTGTTCGGATGTGTGCGGGCTGTTCGGATGTGTGCGGCGCTGTGTGGGACTGTTCAGGTGTGTGCGGGGCTGTGCTTGGGGGTCTTTTGGGGTGTGTGTGCAGGCATCATCCGATGGGACTACAAGTACGCAGCATCCAATCTGCAGCTCATTCGGATGTAATCCGGACAGTGGACACACACCCTACGCTATCCATACATTTATCAATAGATATATCTATCCAGACACATCTAAAGGTAGATATATGAATAGATAGATGTATGCTGTTGTGAATTAGACTTTTTGGCTCCCTCTTGTGGTCACTAGTGATATGACTCTGGGATTGTCTTTCTTCAGTTTGGCACTCACCTGGGCCGTTAGTCTAGGGGTGTTGCTATATTAACTTCCTGGATCCTTAGTCCAGTGCCTGGCATCGTTGTAATCAGATCCTTCTGTTTGCTCCTGTCTGCTGGTCCTGGTTCTTGCAAAATTAAGCTAAGTCCTGCTTCTTTGTTTTTTGGGTTATTTGCTTTGCTCCTATTTTTGTCCAGCTTGTACTAAATGTGATTTCTGACCTTGCTGGAAGCTCTAGGGGACTGGTGTTCTCCCCCCGGCTGTTAGACGGTTCGGGGGTTCTTGAATATCCAGCGTGGATATTTTAATAGGGTTTTTGCTGACCATATAAGCCATCTTACTATATTCTGCTATTAGCTAGTGGGCCTCTCTTCGCTAAATACCTAGCTCATTCTTATGTTTGTCTTTTCCTCTTACCTCACCATTATTATTTGTTGGAGGCTTGTATCCAACTTTTGGGGTTTTTTCTCTGGAGGCAAGAAAGGTCTTTCTTTTCCCTTCTAGGGTTAGTTAGTTCTCCGGCTGGCGCGAGACGTCTAGTACTTGTGGTGCTAGGATTAGATATATGGTCAGCCCAGTTACCACTGCCCTATGAGCTGTTTTTTTGTGTTTGCAGACTTGGTATTTAATTCTGAGACCCTCTGCCATTGGGGTCATAACAGTATGCCAGGCCTACATTGAATGTTTAATGCATTGCAGAAGTGGGATAATAAGAAAGTAAATTCTGAGGTTTTTTTTTTTTTTTCCTCTCTTCCTCCCCTTTACCTCTGAGTGGCTTGAGCTTGCTGCAGACATGAATGTCTGTCCAGACCTTGATTACAAGTGTGGACCAGCTTGCTGCTCGTGTGCAAGGCATACAAGATTTTGTTACCAGGAGTCCTATGTCTGAACCTAAAATACCTATTCCTGAACTGTTTTCTGGAGACCGATTTAAGTTTAGGAATTTCAGGAATAATTGTAAATTGTTTCTATCTCTGAGACCCCGTTCATCTGGAGACTCAGCTCAGCAAGTTAAAATTGTTATCTCTTTTTTACGGGGCGACCCTCAGGATTGGGCTTTCTCGCTAGCGCCAGGAGATCCGGCATTGGCAAATATTGATGCGTTTTTTCTGGCGCTCGGATTGCTTTACGAGGAACCCAATCTTGAGGTTCAGGCAGAAAAAGCCTTGCTGGCTATTTCTCAGGGCCAGGATGAAGCTGAAGTGTATTGCCAAAAATTTCGGAAATGGTCCGTGCTTACTCAGTGGAATGAGTGTGCTATGGCCGCAAATTTCAGAAATGGCCTTTCTGAAGCCATTAAGAATGTGATGGTGGGTTTCCCCATTCCTACAAGTCTGAATGATTCCATGGCGCTGGCTATTCAAATTGACCGGCGTTTGCGGGAGCGCAAAACCGCTAATCCTCTGGTGGTGTTGTCTGAACAAGCACCTGATTTGATGCAATGTGATAGAATTCAGACCAGAAATGAGCGGAAAAATCATAGACGTCAGAATGGGTTGTGTTTTTATTGTGGTGATTCTACACATGTTATATCAGCATGCTCTAAATGCCTAACAAGGGTTGTTAGTCCTGTCGCCATTGGTAATTTGCAACCTAAATTTATTTTGTCTGTGACTTTAATTTGCTCATTGTCCTCTTACCCTGTTATGGCGTTTGTGGATTCAGGTGCTGCCCTGAGTCTTATGGATCTGTCATTCGCCAAGCGCTGTGGTTTTGTTCTTGAGCCGTTGGTAAATCCTATCCCTCTGAGGGGTATTGATGCTACGCCATTGGCGGAAAATAAACCGCAGTTTTGGACACAGGTAACCATGTGCATGACTCCTGAACATCGGGAGGTGATTCGTTTTCTTGTTCTGCATAAAATGCATGATTTGGTCGTTTTGGGTTTGCCATGGTTACAGACTCATAATCCAGTCTTGGATTGGAAGGCAATGTCTGTGTCAAGTTGGGGCTGTCAGGGTATTCATGGTGATTCCCCGCCGGTGTCTATTGCTTCCTCTACTCCTTCGGAAGTTCCTGAGTATTTGTCTGATTATCAGGATGTGTTCAGCGAGTCCAGGTCCAGTGCTTTGCCTCCTCATAGGGACTGTGACTGTGCCATAGATTTGATTCCAGGTAGCAAATTTCCTAAGGGAAGACTATTTAATCTGTCTGTACCTGAGCATACCGCAATGCGTTCGTATATCAAGGAATCTCTGGAGAAGGGGCATATCCGTCCATCCTCTTCCCCTCTTGGTGTGGGATTCTTTTTTGTGGCCAAGAAGGACGGATCTTTGAGACCTTGTATTGACTATCGGCTTTTGAATAAAATCACTGTTAAATTTCAGTATCCTTTGCCTCTGTTGTCAGACTTGTTTGCCCGAATTAAAGGTGCCAAGTAGTTCACCAAGATAGATCTTCGTGGTGCGTACAACCTTGTGCGCATTAAGCGAGGAGATGAATGGAAAACCGCGTTTAATACGCCCGAAGGTCATTTTGAGTACTTGGTGATGCCTTTTGGGCTCTCTAATGCTCCTTCAGTGTTTCAGTCCTTTATGCATGATATTTTCCGGAAGTATCTGGATAAATTTATGATCGTTTATCTGGATGATATTCTGTTTTTTTCTGATGACTGGGACTCGCATGTAGAGCAGGTCAGGATGGTGTTTCAGGTTTTGCGTGAGAATGCTTTGTTTGTTAAGGGCTCAAAGTGTCTCTTTGGAGTACAGAAGGTTCCCTTTTTGGGGTTTATTTTTTCCCCTTCTGCTGTGGAGATGGACCCAGTCAAGGTCCGAGCTATTCATGATTGGACTCAGCCCACGTCAGTTAAGAGTCTTCAGAAGTTCTTGGGTTTTGCTAACTTCTACCGTCGTTTTAATGCTAATTTTTCTAGCATTGTTAAACCTTTGACGGATATGACCAAGAAAGGTTCTGATGTTGCTAACTGGGCTCCTGCAGCCGTGGAGGCTTTCCAGGAGTTGAAGCGCCGGTTTACTTCGGCGCCAGTTTTGTGCCAGCCTGATGTCTCACTTCCCTTTCAGGTTGAAGTGGATGCTTCTGAGATTGGGGCAGGGGCCGTTTTGTCGCAGAGAGGCCCTGGTTGCTCTGTGATGAGACCTTGTGCCTTTTTCTCTAGGAAGTTTTCGCCTGCTGAGCGGAATTATGATGCTGGCAATCGGGAGTTGTTGGCCATGAAGTGGGCATTTGAGGAGTGGCGTCATTGGCTCGAGGGTGCTAAGCATCGTGTGGTGGTCTTGACTGATCACAAAAATTTGATGTATCTCGAGTCTGCCAAACGCCTGAATCCTAGACAGGCCCGCTGGTCATTGTTTTTCTCCCGTTTTGACTTTGTGGTCTCGTATTTACCAGGTTCAAAGAATGTGAAGGCTGATGCTCTTTCAAGGAGCTTTGTGCCTGACTCTCCAGGATTCGCAGAACCAGTTGGTATTCTTAAAGAGGGAGTTATCTTGTCAGCCATTTCTCCGGATTTGCGACGTGTGTTGCAGAGATTTCAGGCTGGTAGACCTGACTCTTGTCCACCTGACAGACTGTTTGTTCCTGATAAGTGGACCAACAGAGTCATTTCCGAGGTTCATTCCTCGGTGTTGGCAGGGCATCCGGGAATTTTTGGCACCAGAGATCTGGTGGCTAGGTCCTTTTGGTGGCCTTCCTTGTCACGGGATGTGCGGTCGTTTGTGCAGTCCTGTGGAACTTGTGCTCGAGCTAAGCCTTGCTGTTCTCGTGCCAGCGGGTTGCTCTTGCCCTTGCCTGTCCCGAAGAGGCCTTGGACACACATTTCCATGGATTTCATTTCAGATCTCCCGGTGTCTCAGGGCATGTCTGTCATCTGGGTGGTATGTGATCGCTTTTCTAAGATGGTCCATTTGGTACCTTTGCCTAAGCTGCCTTCCTCTTCCGATCTGGTTCCTGTGTTCTTTCAGAATGTGGTTCGTTTACACGGCATTCCTGAGAATATTGTGTCTGACAGAGGATCCCAGTTTGTTTCCAGGTTCTGGCGATCCTTTTGTGCTAGGATGGGCATTGATTTGTCGTTTTCGTCTGCCTTTCATCCTCAGACTAATGGACAAACGGAGCGAACTAATCAGACTCTGGAGGCTTATTTGAGGTGTTTTGTTTCTGCAGATCAGGATGATTGGGTGACCTTCTTGCCGTTGGCTGAATTTGCCCTTAATAATTGGGCTAGTTCCGCTACATTGGTTTCGCCATTTTTCTGCAACCCTGGTTTCCACCCTCGTTTTTCCTCGGGACATGTGGAGCCTTCTGACTGTCCTGGGGTAGATTCTGTGGTGGATAGGTTGCAGCAGATCTGGAATCATGTGGTGGACAACTTAAAGTTGTCACAGGAGAAGGCTCAGCGTTTTGCCAACCGCCGCCGCGGTGTGGGTCCCCGACTTCGTGTTGGGGATTTGGTATGGCTGTCTTCTCGATTTGTTCCTATGAAGGTCTCCTCTCCTAAATTTAAGCCTCGCTTCATCGGTCCTTACAAGATATTGGAAATCCTTAATCCTGTGTCCTTTCGCTTGGATCTTCCGGTGTCGTTTGCCATTCACAACGTGTTCCATAGGTCTTTGTTGCGGCGGTACGTTGTACCTGTGGTTCCTTCTGTTGAGCCTCCTGCTCCGGTGTTGGTTGAGGGCGAGTTGGAGTACGTGGTGGAGAAGATCTTGGATTCTCGTCTCTCCAGGCGGAGGCTTCAGTATCTGGTCAAGTGGAAGGGCTATGGTCAGGAGGATAATTCCTGGGTGGTTGCCTCTGATGTGCATGCGGCCGATTTAGTTCATGCCTTTCACGCTGCTCATCCTGATCGCCCTGGTGGTCTTGGTGAGGGTTCGGTGACCCCTCCTTAAAGGGGGGGTACTGTTGTGAATTAGACTTTTTGGCTCCCTCTTGTGGTCACTAGTGATATGACTCTGGGATTGTCTTTCTTCAGTTTGGCACTCACCTGGGCCGTTAGTCTAGGGGTGTTGCTATATTAACTTCCTGGATGCTTTGTCCAGTGCCTGGCATCGTTGTAATCAGATCCTTCTGTTTGCTCCTGTCTGCTGGTCCTGGTTCTTCCAAAATTAAGCTAAGTCCTGCTTCTTTGTTTTTTGGGTTATTTGCTTTGCTCCTATTTTTGTCCAGCTTGTACTAAATGTGATTTCTGACCTTGCTGGAAGCTCTAGGGGACTGGTGTTCTTCCCCCGGCCGTTAGACGGTTCGGGGGTTCTTGAATATCCAGCGTGGATATTTTAATAGGGTTTTTGCTGACCATATAAGCCATCTTACTATATTCTGCTATTAGCTAGTGGGCCTCTCTTTGCTAAATACCTAGCTCATTCTTATGTTTGTCTTTTCCTCTTACCTCACCGTTATTATTTGTTGGAGGCTTGTATCCAACTTTTGGGGTCTTTTCTCTGGAGGCAAGAAAGTTCTTTCTTTTCCCTTCTAGGGTTAGTTAGTTCTCCGGCTGGCGCGAGACGTCTAGAACCAACGTAGGCACGTTCCCCGGCTACTGCTATTTGTGGTGCTAGGATTAGATATATGGTCAGCCCAGTTACCACTGCCCTACGAGCTGGTTTTTTGTGTTTGCAGACTTGGTATTTAATTCTGAGACCCTCTGCCATTGGGGTCATAACAGTATGCATCTATAGATCTATCTATATGTAGAGCTGTCTATCCATTTCATCTATCATCTATCTGTCTATCTGTGTATGTAGTGGAGTGTGGGTTGGACAAATGTAAAAGAGGAGACACCAAAATGCCTAAAAACCGCGCAAAAACCGCACCAAAAGCGAATTAAAAAATGCATCAAAACCGTGCAAAAAACTGCATAAAAAACGCATCAAAACTGAAAAAAAACGCATAAAAACTGCATCAAAACCGCACCAAAATTGCATCAACACTGCACCAAAACCGCACCAAAAACTGCATCAAAACTGCGCAAAAACCACACCAAAAACTGCATCAAAACCGCACCAAAAACTGCATCAAAACAGCACCAAAACTGCAAAACTGCACCAGGTTTTGATGCAGTCTTTGGTGCAGTTTTGATGCTTTTTTTGGTGCGGTTTATGCGCGGTTCTAATGCCGTTTTTGGAAATAAGTAAATAAACGGAAAATGTGCATGATTTGAATGGAAACATGCATGAAAAAATGGATTCCAAGGCCGGATTCATCATTTCACAGCTCAGTTTCATACGTTTTTTTGCCGGATCCATCACTGTGCATTTTTTTGCAGGACAGAAAAAACGTTCCTCTGTATGTGTTTTCCATCCGGCGGAAACAGCTTTTTTGACGGATCCGGCAAAAAACGGATGAAACGTGTGGCCATCAGGCGCAATCCGGCACTAATACAACTCTATGAGAAAAAACCGGATCCGGCGGAAAAAAATGGATCCGTTTTTTTCAAAACTCACCAGATTGTGCCTCACAGCAAAAACCTGATGTGTGAAAGCAGCCAAATATATGGATAGATACATCTATGTATCTATAGATATATCTATCTATAAATATATCTATGGATAGATGTATCCATAGATATATAATAGAAAGGCCGATGTTTCTAAGGCCTCTTTCACACTAGCGTCGTGCACTACACGTCGCAATGCATCGTTGTGGAGAAAAAACGCGTCCTGCAAAGTTGTCTGCAGGATGCGATTTTTCTCCATAGACTTTTATTAGCGACGCAGCGCGACGGCCCCTTACCGATGCTAGTGTGAAAGCAGCCTAAGTCTACTTTCACACTTGCGTTTTTAGCAATCCATCTTTTTGGGACAAAAAATGGATCCTGCAAATGTGCTCGCAGGATGCGTTTTTTACCCATAGACTTGTATTAGTGATGGATCACGACGGATGGCCACACGTCGCGTCCTTCGTGCAACGGATGCGTCGTGTTTTGGCGGACCGTTGGCATGAAAAAACGTTCAAGTGAAAGTTTTTTTGTCCGTCGCGTCCGCCATTTTCTACCGCGCATGCGAGCCAAAACTCCACCCCCTCCTTCCCGGACTTCAGAATGGGCAGCGGATGCGTTGAAAAACTGCATCCACTGCCCACGACGTGCACAAATTTCACAATGTGCGTCAGTACGTAGGCCCGACGCATAGCGATGGACCCGTACCGACGCAAGTGTGAAAGAGGCCTTAATGAGCGTTTAATTTAATAAAAAAACGGAAAAACGGCGTGAGCTCCCGCGCAATTTTCTGCACCAGAGGAGGAAAGCCGACGGCCGGGGGCCAATATTTGTAGCCTGCTATGAATATCAGCCCGCTGCTGTCTGCGTAGCCTTTACTGGCTATTAAAATAGGGGGACCCCCCAAAAAAATGACGTGGGGTCCCCCTATATTTTATAGCCAGAAAGGCTACACAGACAGCTGCGGGCTGATATTCATAGCCTAGAGAGGGGCCATGGATATTGCCCCCCCCCGGCTACAAATACCAGTCCGCAGCCGCCCCAGAAATGGCGCATCTGGAAGATGCGCCAATTCCGGCACTTAGCCCCTCTCTTCCCACTCCCGTGTAGCGGTGGGATATGGGGTAATAAAGGGTTAATGTCACCTTGCTATTATTAGGTGACATTAAGCCGGGTTAATAACGGAGAGTCGTCAATAAGACGCCTATCCGTTATTAATCCAATAGTAATAAAGGGTTAATAAAACACACACACACATTAGGAAAAAAGTATTTTAATATTCTTCATTTCACCATACTTACCATACTTCAGCGCCTGCAAAAAACGTAAAATAATAAAGAGTATACTACCTGTCTGCCGTGGTCCAATTAATAACGAGTGTCCCACGATGATCTCCCTTATAGAACAGTGACATCGGGTGATGTCACTGCTCTATAGGACCCTCAGTGACACACTGACAGGAGTCAATGGCTCCTGCAGTGCATCACTGAGGTTACTAAAGTTCAAAGTCTTACTTTATGGCAAAAAGCTGCGTGGGAAAATTTCTCATACAGCAATGCCATAAAGTGAGACTAGGGACTATTTTCTCACAGGGGCGTAGGAATACATTGTGAGGAATATATTGTGGAAGGATACCTTCCATCATTGTGTTCCTGGAGCCCCTGGAGAGCAGTCGCATCAGCAGATGCTCCTGCTCTCCACGGGAGATCGTCGAGGGACACTCGTTTTAATTGGATTTCTGCGGATTAGGGAGTATATTGGTTGTTTATTATTTTAATATTTTTTACAGATGACAATGGCTTCGGGGATCAAGGTGACAAGTGATGGTGAGTATGTACTCTATGTTACATGTACTGTATGTCTGTATGTATGTTGTATGTACTGTATGTACGTACTGTATGTGGCATGTTGCATGTCGCATGTCACATGTGCATGTCGTCGCATGTTGTCATATGGTGCATGTCGTCGCATGGTGCATATCGTCGCATGGTGCATGTCTGCCGCATGTCATCGCATGGTGCATGTCGTCGCATGGTGTATGTCTGCCGCATGGGTCGCATGGTGCATGTCGTTGCATGGTGCATGTCGTCGCATGGTGCATGTCATCGCATGGTGCATGTCATCGCATGGTGCATGTTGCATGTCATATGTTGCATGTCGTCGCATGGTGCATGTCTGCGCAAGGTGCATGGCGCATGTCATATGTTGCATGTCGTCGCATGGTGCATGTCGTCGCAAGGTGCATGTCGCATGTCATATGGTGCATGTCGTCGCATGGCGCATGTCGTCGCATGGTGCATGTCTGCCGCATGTCGCCGCATGGTGCATGTCCCGCATGGTGCATGTAGTTGCATGGTGCATGTCGTCACATGGTGCATGTCATATAATGCATGTCATCGCATGGTGCATGTCATCGCATGGTACATGTTGCATGTCGTCGCATGGTGCATGTCGCAGCATGGTGCATGACATTGCATGGTACATGTCGCACGTCTTCGCATGGTGCATGTCATTGCATGGTACATGTCGCATATCGTTGCATGGTGCATGTTGGATGTCGTCGCATGGTGCATGTCGTCGCATGGTGCATGTCGTCGCATGGTGCATGTCGTATGTTGCATGTTTTCGCATATCGCATGGTGCATGTTGTCACATGGTGTGTGTTGTATGTATGTATGTACTGTATATGTGTATTTATTCTTTTTTTTTACATTCAACACATTAGCCGGATGATGGGACTACTACTGTCCCATCATTGGCTAATGTGTCACTCTCTGTCACTGTAGCAGGGAGAGCCGGATGGGACTTGTAGTCCCATCGGACGATGCCTGCACACAGAGACACACACACACCCCCAAAGACCACCCCCCCAGCAGACCCCAGCACATACCGGTGCCGGCCCGCACAGCACCGGCCCGCACAGCACCGGTGCCGGCCCGCAGATCACCGGTGCCGGCCCGCACAGCACCAGCCCGCACAGCACCGGCCCGCACAGCACCGGCGCCGGTCCGCAGAGCACCGGTGCCGGCCCGTACAGCACCGGCCCGCACAGCACCAGCGCGCACAGCAACGGCGCACACAGCACCGGCCCGCAGAGCACCGGCGCCGACCCGCAGAGCACCAGCGCTCGCACAATCATCCCTGCCTAGCCCTGCCCGCACATCCCTGCCTAGCCCCGCCCACCCCCAGCACAGGCCTGCAGTCACCAGCCCCGCCCACAGCCCAGTCACTCTTGATGAGTGACTGCTGACTGTGAGGCTGGCTCACGCCTGCTGCTGACGTCACGTCAATTTCCAGAGTCTGGAAATTGACGTGACGTCGGCGGAAATAACCGGTGGCTGAAGCCTGGGGGTCACGTGACCCGGACTCAGCCACCGGAATAGCGACACTCACAGGCGAAAACTGCAATGGAACGTAATTACACAATTCATCAGGGGCTCCGGGGGGATACATTGGGGGGTTAATTGAAAGTAGTGGACAACCCCTTTAAACTCAGAATATTTTGTGAATAAATTTGATGCACTCGCTCATAGTTTTTTCAATAGAGTGGGGTAAGTAAATTATGGGTGTGATGTATTATTTTCATTTTTTTAAAGTCAGTATTCTGTAATTGTTTCATTTTATTCATTTATGTTTTTTGTACGACAGTACTCAAAATTGCACATGTGTCTCATAATCTTTGTGCAAAATATAAAATGGTCCTTATTTTTGTCTTAAAACAGTTTGTGTCTTTATAGTGTAAAAAGTCAAATGTTCCAATTAAAATGTTTCAAAAATTGCGCCAAAATATCTGATGTACGTAAAATCACTCTAGGTGGGTGCTTGAGGATATTTGCGCCAAGATTTAGCTATGCAATTGATAAATCATCTGAAAACATCTGAAAAACAAAATTCCTGCCCACAATAGAGAGCAGAAAAAAGAGTCAAACATATATAAAATAGACTTTAAAAAGGCACAAAAAATTAAAGCTGCAAATGCATGATTGAATACGGCCCTCATATCTACTGAAAACTAAGTATGATTTTTAGAGGATAGACTTACAAAGTTGTTGTACAGATGTTTGGTGTCACTTAAAAGATGCCTTGCCATGTTCAATACACTGTCAAATTCTAGTTTAGTGTCTGAAGGCTTTGGCTTCATAAGGGGAATCGACCAAATTCCTTCACATATACTCATAATAGCAAGAGCTATCTGACAGAGGCTGCCTGGAAAGATAAGAAAAAGATTGATGTTAAAGGATACACAACTTTGGAAATGTAGAATAGATATATGATTATAAGTGAGTTTATTGTTCAAGAACAAAAATAAATAAGTTATACTATTATTTCAGTTCAGTTTTTGTATCTTCAGAATTCTAAGTAAAGATTCTTATAACTAGAAACCAGGGATTGGTGAACTCGAACGGTTAAATATTGGCATGGATGTGATTGGCCGGTACGGGATGTAACAATAAAGAAAAAAAAAACATGGGGTTCTCTCTATTTTTTATAACAAGCGCAGGTAATGCTGACTGATGCTGTCTGCAGCCATCAGCCATCTGCTTTATCTTGGCTGGTTATCAAAAATAGAGGGCCCCCTCTTTAAAATAATTAAAAAAACGGCATGTGGTCCCCCCATTTTTGATAACCAGCCAAGATAAAGCAGACAGCTGTGGGCTGATATTGTCAGGCTGAGAAGGTCCATGGATATTTCCCCCTCGCCAGCCTAAAAATAGCAGCCCGCAGCCACCCAATCAAAGGTGCATAACCATTATAGTCTCCAATTCTGGCACTTTATCAGGATCTTCCCACTTGGCCTGGTGCGTTGGCAAGTGAGGAAATTATTTTAGGGGTTGTCAGCTTTGTAAGGTCAGCTGCAATCAAGGCCAAGTCCAGTAAGCTTACAGCAAAAAAACACAAAGAAAAAAGTCCTTTATTTGTACAAAGCACTCCCTGATCCTCTTTTGCCCATTTATTACCTGTAAACAAATCAAATAATCCAAAGGGGTCTGCCATAAATCCATCCCACGACAATCCTTGACTTTGCTACATCCGGATTCTGTAGTGAGCAGTGACATCAGTAATGTGACCACTCACATTCATCCCCAAAAAGCCTTCCCTTAACCTATCCTCTCTGTCTAGCTATTGCCCCATATCAATTATCCCCTAAGTCTAATTAACTACTGTCATAATACATCCATTTTGAACTGTCCTTCTCCTCTCTCTTCCCACTTCCTCTTTGACCACTTACAATCTGGCTTCCGACCACATCATTCCACTGAAAATGCCCTTACTATATTCACCAATGACCTACTAACTGCCAAATCCAAGTGACACTACTCTGTCCTCCTCCTGGACCTGTCCTTTGCTGTGGACACAGTGGAACATTCCCTCTACTACAGATTATCTCATCTCTAAGCATCACAAACTTGGCCCTTTCTTTGATCTCCTCATAACTAACAGACTGGACATTCAACATCTCCTACTCACACACCATCTACTCATCTCGCCCCTTATCTTTCAGTCTCCCTCAAAGTCCAGTTCTAGGACCTCTGCTCTTCTTCATCTACACCTTCGGCCTGGCACAGCTCATAGAGTTCCATGGCTTTCAGAATCACCTCTATGCTGATGACATACATATCTACCTCTCTGGACCCAATATCGCCTCCTTACTAACCAGAATCTCACAACATATGTCCACTATTTCATCTTTCTTCTCTGCTAGATTTATAAAACTTAATATGGATAAAACAGAATTCATCATCTTTCCCCTATCTCACTCAACACCCCCAGATCTATCCATCAAAGTCAATAGCTGCTCACTCACCCCAGTTTGGCAAATTCACTGCCTTGGTGTAAACCTTGAATCTCTCCTTCAAACCACATATCCAAGTCATTTACACTTCCTGCTGACTCCAAATCAAAAATATTTCCAGGATCCACACCTTCCTTAACAAAGAATCTGCATAAACACATGTGTATGCACTCATCATCTCCTACCTCCTAGATGACGAGGAAAAGGCTAACATATTAAACACCTTCTTCTCCACGGTATTCACGGTGGAAAATGAAATGCTAGGTGAAATCCCAAGAAACAATGAAAACCCTATATTAAGGGTCACCAATCTAACCCAAGAAGAGGTGCGAAACCGGCTAAATAAGATTAAAATAGATAAATCTCCGGGTCCGGATGGCATACACCCACGAGTACTAAGAGAAAAAAGTAATGTAATAGATAAACCATTATTTCTTATTTTTAGGGACTCTATAGCGACGGGGTCTGTTCCGCAGGACTGGCGCATAGCAAATGTGGTGCCAATATTCAAAAAGGGCTCTAAAAGTGAACCTGGAAATTATAGGCCAGTAAGTCTAACCTCTACTGTTGGTAAAATATTTGAAGGGTTTCTGAAGGATGTTATTCTGGATTATCTCAATGAGAATAACTGTTTAACTCCATATCAGCATGGGTTTATGAGAAATCGCTCCTGTCAAACCAATCTAATCAGTTTTTATGAAGAGGTAAGCTATAGGTTGGACCACGGTGAGCCATTGGATGTAGTATATCTCGATTTTTCCAACGCGTTTGATACCGTGCCGCACAAGAGGTTGGTACACAAAATGAGAATGCTTGGTCTGGGGGAAAATGTGTGTAAATGGGTTAGTAACTGGCTTAGTGATAGAAAGCAGAGTGTGGTTATAAATGGTATAGTCTCTAACTGGGTCGCTGTGACCAGTGGGGTACCGCAGGGGTCGGTATTGGGACCTGTTCTCTTCAACATATTCATTAATGATCTGGTAGAAGGTTTACATAGTAAAATATTGATATTTGCAGATGATACAAAACTATGTAAAGCAGTTAATACAAGAGAAGATAGTATTCTGCTACAGATGGATCTGGATAAGTTGGAAACTTGGGCTGAAAGGTGGCAGATGAGGTTTAACAATGATAAATGTAAGGTTATACACATGGGAAGAAGGAATCAATATCACCATTACACACTGAACGGGAAACCACTGGGTAAATCTGACAGGGAGAAGGACTTGGGGATCCTAGTTAATGATAAACTTACCTGGAGCAGCCAGTGCCAGGCAGCGGCTGCCAAGGCAAACAGGATCATGGGGTGCATTAAAAGAGGTCTGGATACACATGATGAGAGCATTATACTGCCTCTGTACAAATCCCTAGTTAGACCGCACATGGAGTACTGTGTCCAGTTTTGGACACCGGTGCTCAGGAAGGATATAATGGAACTAGAGAGAGTACAAAGGAGGGCAACAAAATTAATAAGGGGGATGGGAGAACTACAATACCCAGATAGATTAGCGAAATTAGGATTACTTAGTCTAGAAAAAAGATGACTGAGGGGCGATCTAATAACCATGTATAAGTATATAAGGGGACAGTACAAATATCTCGCTGAGGATCTGTTTATACCAAGGAAGGTGACGGGCACAAGGGGGCATTCTTTGCGTCTGGAGGAGAGAAGATTTTTCCACCAACATAGGGCAGTGATAATCTGGAATTGCTTGCCTGAGGAGGTGGTGATGGCGAACTCAGTCGAGGGGTTCAAGAGAGGCCTGGATGTCTTCCTGGAGCAGAACTCTATTGTATCATACAATTATTAGGTTCTGTAGAAGGACGTAGATCTGGGGATTTATTATGATGGAATATAGGCTGAACTGGATGGACAAATGTCTTTTTTCGGCCTTACTAACTATGTTACTATGTTACTATGTTACTATGTTACCTTGACTACTGCAAACTCCTGCTTTGTGGCTTCCCCTCTAACACTTTCTCACCTCTCTATCCTAAACTCCGTTGCCTAACTAGTCCACCTATCCCCCTGCTATTCTAGCAGTTTCTCCTTACTATCAATCTCTTCACTAGCTCCCCATTACCCAGAGACTGTTAAAAACCCTAATCATGTCATAAAAGGCCATCCACAACCTGTCTCCTCCATACATCTGTGACCTAGTCTCTCGCTACTTACCTGCACACAACCTCCGATCCTCACAAGACCTCACAAGATCTCTTTTTTTAATCCTCTCTTATCTCCTCTTCCCAAAATTCAATACAAAATTTCTCCCATGCATCCCCTTTACTCTGGAGCTCTCTACCACAGCATATCAGACTCTCTCCAACCGTGGAAACCTTCAAAAGGCACCTCAAGACCTACCTTTCTATCTTCCAACAAGCCTGCAACCTGCAGTAACCGTCTTTTCACCATGCTGCTATATCACTCATCCCTTGTTGACTGTGAACCATCATGGGGAGGGTCCTCCCTCCTCCTGTACTGGTCAGTTACTGGTATTGTTTATACTTATTGTACTTGTTTTTTTTTATTATGTATACCCCCTTTTCACATGTAAAACACCATGGAATAGATGGCAATATAATAATAAATAATAACAATAATCAATGTCACCTGCTCTTGGTGGTATTAGAAAGAGCAGGTGATGCTGATGACAATAGTAGTCATTAGCTGACACCTGACCAGCGGTATCCTATTCATCATCGGTCACAGACACTGGCTGTTGTCTGTAGGAAAACCTAGGAACAGCGATACGCAGTGGTTATTAACGGAGGTGACTGCAGTAAGGTTACTGTCAGTAAGAGCCAGTGTTTCCTGTGCTGTCACACAGAAGACAGCATGGGAACTGCCGTATATCCACAGGTCCCCCTCATCCCTACAACAAACATAAACCGATGTACACTCAAATATTCTTGCATGTCAGTTTTCAATAAGTTGAAAGCAGTCACGTGATGGTGAAGGAGCACTACACAGACTATAACAACGCCACTGTGGGCATAATATCAGTTGGCTTAGGCCTCTTTCACACCTCCGTTTTTTGCCATCAGTCACAATCCGTCATTTTTAGAAAAAAACAGATCCAGCAAATGTTTCTGCTGGATCCATTTTTTTCTCATAGATTAGGGTTAGAACTAGGGTTAGGGTTAGGGCTAGGGTTAGAATTAGGGTTAGAACTAGGGTTAGGGTTAGAATTAGGCTATGTGCACACGGTGTGGATTTGGCTGCGGATACGCAGCAGATTGGCCGCTGTGGATTTGTAGCAGTTTTCCATCAGGTTTACAGTACCATGTAAACCTATGGATAACCAAATCCGCTGTGCCCATGGTGCAGAAAACACTGCGCGGATTCCGCAGAGTTTTGCACCTGTTCTTCAATAGGAATCTGCATCTGAGATCCGCACAAAAAACACTGGAAATCTGCGGTAAATCCGCAGGTGAAACGCAGTGCCTTTTACCTGCAAATTTTTCAAACATGGTGCGGAAAAATCTCACACGAATCCGCAACGTGGGCACATAGCCTTAGGGTTGGGGTTAGAATTAGAGTTAGGGTTGGAATTAGGGCTAGGGTTGGAAATAGGGTTAAGATTTGGCTTGTGGTTAGGATTATGGTTAGGGTCAGGGGTGTGTTGGGGTTAGGGTTGTGGATAGGGTTGGGATTAGGGTTAGGACTAGGGTTAGGGTTGGGAGTAGGGTTAGGGGTGTGTTGGGGTTAGGGTTGTGGTTAGGGGTGTGTTGGGGTTAGGGTTGTGATTACGGTTATGGCTAGAGTTGGGATTAGGGTTAGGGTTGTGTTGGGGTTAGTGTTGGAGTTAGAATTGAGGGGTTTCCACTTTTTAGGCACATCAGGGTTCTCCAAACGCAACATGGCGCCACCATTGATTCCAGCCAATCTTGCGTTCAAAAAGTCAAATAGTGCTCCCTCCCTTTCGAGCCCCGACGTGCGACCAAACAGTGCCCCCACAAATGGGGTAACAGCATACTCAGGACAAACTGGGCAACAATTATTGGGGTCCAATTTCTCCTGTTACACTTGCGAAAATAAAACATTTCTTGCTAAAACATAATTTTAGAGGAATGAAAAATATTTTTTTATTTTCACGGCTCTGCGTTATAAACTTCTGTGAAGCACTTGGGGGTTCAAAGTGCTCACCACTAGTGTTGAGCATTCCGATACCGCAAGTATCGGGTATCGGCCGATATTTGCTGTATCGGAATTCCGATACCGAGAGCCAATACTTTTGTGGTATCGGGTATCGGTATCGAAACAACATTAATGTGTAAAAGAAAGAATTAAAATAAAAAATATTGCTATACTCACCTCTCCGACGCAGCCTGGACCTCACCGAGGGAACCGGCAGCGTTCTTTGCTTAAAATGCGTGCTTTTCCTTCCTTCCGTGACGTCACGGCTTGTGATTGGTCGCGTGCCGCCCATGTGGCCGCAACGCGACAAATCACAGCAAGCCGTGACGTAATTTTAGGTCCTTCAGTATTTTAAAATTACGTTCTGGCTTGTGATTGGTCGCGTCGCGGCCACATGGGCGACGCGACCAATCACAAGCCGTGACGTCACGGGAGGCTGGACACGCGCGCATTTTAAAATGCACGCGTGTCCTGCCTCCCGTGACGTCCCGGCTTGTGATTGGTCGTGTCGCCCATGTGGCCGTGACGCGACCAATCACAGCAAGCCGTGACGTAATTTTAGGTCCTTCAGGATTTTAAAATCACGTTCCGGCTTTGTGATTGGTCGCGTTGCGGTCACATGGGCGACGCGACCAATCACAAGCCGGGACGTCACGGGAGGCAGGACACGTGCGCATTTTAAAATGCGCGCGTGTCCAGCCTCCCGTGACGTCACGGCTTGTGATTGGTCGCGTCGCCCATGTGGCCGCGACGCGACCAATCACAAGCCAGAACGTAATTTTAAAATACTGAAGGACCTAAAATTACGTCACGGCTTGCTGTGATTGGTCGCGTCGCGGCCACATGGGCGGCACACGACCAATCACAAGCCGGGACTTCACGTAAGGAAGGAAACGCGCGAATTTTAAGCAAAGAACGCTGCCGGTTCCCTCGGTGAGGTGAGTATAGCAATATTTTTTATTTTATTTCTTTCTTTTACACATTAATATGGATCCCAGGGCCTGAAGGAGAGTTTCCTCTCCTTCAGACCCTGGGAACCATCAGGGATACCGTCCGATACTTGAGTCCCATTGACTTGTATTGGTATTGGGTATCGGTATCGGATTGGATCCGATACTTTGCCGGTATCGGCCGATACTTTCTGATACCGATACTTTCAAGTATCGGACGGTATCGCTCAACACTACTCACCACACATCTAGATAAATTCTTTGGGGGGGTCTAGTTTCCATAATGGGGTCACTTGTGGGGTGTTTCTACTGTTTAGGCACATCAGGGGCTCTGCAAATGCAACGTGATGCCCGCAGACCATTCCATCAAAGTCTGCATTTCAAAAGTCACTACTTTCCTTCCGAGCCCCGACGTGTGCCCAAACAGTGGTTTACACCCACATATGGGGTATCAGTGTACTCAGGACAAACTGGGCAACAACAATTGTGGTCCAATTTCTCCAGTTACCCCTGTGAAAATAAAAAATTGCTTGATAAAACATCATTTTTGAGGAAAGAAAAATGATTTTTTTATTTTCACGGCTCTGCGTTGTAAACTTCTGTGAAGCACTTGGGGGTTCAAAGTGCTCACCTGTCATGATTCTCAATGGCGAGAGAACATAACCCAGCATATATAAGAACTAGCTCTTGGAAGATGGAATCTAAACTGACCATGAACTAAACCTGCCGCACAATTAACAGTGGCCGGGTTGCGTGCCTACGTTTTATCCCTAGACGCCCAGCGCCAGCCGGAGGACTAACTAATCCTAGCAGAGGAAAATACAGTCCTGGCTCACCTCTAGAGAAATTTCCCCAAAAGGCAGACAGAGGCCCCCACATATATTAGCGGTGATGTTAGATGAAATGACAAACGTAGTATGAAAATAGGTTTAGCAAAATCGAGGTCCGCTTACTAGATAGCAGGAAGACAGAAAGGGCACTTTCATGGTCAGCTGAAAACCCTATCAAAAACACCATCCAGAAATCACTTTAAAACTCAAGTATTAACTCATAACACCAGAGTGGCAATTTCCGATCACAAGAGCTTTCCAGACACAGTAACGAAACAGCAGCTGTGAACTGGAACAAATGCAAAAACAAACAAGGACGAAAGTCCAACTTAGCTGGAGTTGTCTAGTAGCAGGAACAAGCACAGAAAGGCTTCTGATTACATTGTTGACCGGCATGAAACTGACAGAGGAGCAAGGTTATATAGCGACTCCCACATCCTGATGGGAACAGGTGAACAGAGAGGATGATGCACACAAGTTCAATTCCACCAGTGGCCACCGGAGGAGCCCAAAATCCAATTTCACAACAGTACCCCCCCTCAAGGAGGGGGCACCGAACCCTCACCAGAACCACCAGGGCGATCAGGATGAGCCCTATGAAAGGCACGGACAAGATCGGAGGCATGAACATCAGAGGCAGTCACCCAAGAATTATCCTCCTGACCGTATCCTTTCCATTTGACCAGATACTGGAGTTTCCGTCTGGAAACACGGGAGTCTAAGATCTTTTCCACAACGTACTCCAACTCACCCTCAACCAACACCGGAGCAGGAGGCTCAACGGAAGGCACAACCGGTACCTCATACCTGCGCAATAATGACAGATGAAAAACATTATGAATAGAAAAAGATGCAGGGAGGTCCAAACGGAAGGACACAGGGTTAAGAATCTCCAATATCTTGTACGGGCCGATGAACCGAGGCTTAAACTTAGGAGAAGAAACCCTCATAGGGACAAAACGAGAAGACAACCACACCAAGTCCCCAACACAAAGCCGAGGACCAACACGACGACGGCGGTTGGCAAAAAGCTGAGTCTTCTCCTGGGACAACTTCAAATTGTCCACTACCTGCCCCCAAATCTGATGCAACCTCTCCACCACAGCATCCACTCCAGGACAATCCGAAGATTCCACCTGACCGGAGGAAAATCGAGGATGAAACCCCGAATTACAGAAAAACGGGGACACCAAGGTGGCAGAGCTGGCCCGATTATTGAGGGCGAACTCCGCCAATGGCAAAAAAGCAACCCAATCATCCTGATCCGCAGACACAAAACACCTCAAATATGTCTCCAAGGTCTGATTAGTCCGCTCGGTCTGGCCATTAGTCTGAGGATGGAAAGCAGACGAAAAAGACAAATCTATGCCCATCCTAGCACAGAATGCCCGCCAAAATCTAGACACGAATTGGGTCCCTCTGTCAGAAACGATATTCTCCGGAATACCATGCAAACGAACAACATTTTGAAAAAACAGAGGAACCAACTCGGAAGAAGAAGGCAACTTAGGCAAGGGAACCAAATGGACCATCTTAGAGAAACGGTCACACACCACCCAGATGACAGACATCTTCTGAGAAACAGGCAGATCCGAAATAAAATCCATCGAGATGTGCGTCCAAGGCCTCTTCGGAATAGGCAAGGGCAACAACAATCCACTAGCCCGAGAACAACAAGGCTTGGCCCGAGCACAAACGTCACAAGTAGTGTTGAGCATTCCGATGCTGCAAGTATCGGGTATCGGCCGATACTTGCTGTATCGGAATTTCCGATACCGAGATCCGATATTTTTGTAATATCGGATATCGGTATCGAAACAACATTAATGTAAAAAGGTGTAAAAGAAAGAATTAAAATAAAAAATATCGCTATACTCACCTGTCCGACGCAGCCGGGACCTCGGCGATTGTAAGCGGCAGCGTTGTTTCTTTAAAATTCGCGCTTTTACATGCTTACGTGAATTCCCGGCTTCTGATTGGTCAGGGCGGCCATGTTGCCGGGACGCGGACCAATCACAGCAAGCCGTGACGAAATTACGTCACGGCTTGCTGTGATTGGTCCGCGTCCCGGCAACATGGCCGCCATTAACCAATCACAAGCCGTGACGTCACGGGAGGCTGGACACGCGCTTATTTTGAAAAGCGCGCGTGTCCAGCCTCCCGTGACGTCACGGCTTGTGATTGGTCACGGCGCCATATTGCCGGGATGCGGACCAATCACAGCAAGCCGTGACGAAATTACGTCACGGCTTGCTGTGATTGGTCCGCGTCCCAGGAACATGGCCGCCATTAACCAATCACAAGCCGTGACGTCACGGGAGGCTGGACACGCGCTTATTTTGAAAAGCGCGCGTGTCCAGCCTCCCGTGACGTCACGGCTTGTGATTGGTCACGGCGCCATATTGCCGGGACGCGGACCAATCACAGCAAGCCGTGACGTAATTTCGTCACGGCTTGCTGTGATTGGTCCGAGTCCCGGCAACATGGCCGCCCTGACCAATCAGAAGCCGGGAATTCACGTAAGCAAGTAAAAGCGCGAATTTTAAAGAAACAACGCTGCCGCTTACAATCGCCGAGGTCCCGGCTGCGTCGGACAGGTGAGTATAGCGATATTTTTTATTTTAATTCTTTATTTTACACATTTATATGGTTCCCAGGGCCTGAAGGAGAGTTTCCTCTCCTTCAGACCCTGGGAACCATCAGGAATACCGTCCGATACCTGAGTCCCATTGACTTGTATTGGTATCGGGTATCGGTATCGGATTGGATCCGATATTTTGCCGGTATCGGCCGATACTTTCCGATACCGATACTTTCAAGTATCGGACGGTATCGCTCAACACTAGTCACAAGACTGCACAAAGCCTCGCACATCTCGTGACAGGGAAGGCCACCAGAAGGACCTAGCCACCAAATCCCTGGTACCAAAGATTCCAGGATGACCTGCCAACGCAGAAGAATGAACCTCAGAGATGACTCTACTGGTCCAATCATCAGGAACAAACAGTCTACCAGGTGGGCAACGATCCGGTCTATCCGCCTGAAACTCCTGCAAGGCCCGCCGCAGGTCTGGAGAAACGGCAGACAATATCACTCCATCCTTAAGGATACCTGTGGGCTCAGAATTACCAGGGGAGTCAGGCTCAAAACTCCTAGAAAGGGCATCCGCCTTAACATTCTTAGAACCCGGTAGGTATGACACCACAAAATTAAACCGAGAGAAAAACAACGACCAGCGCGCCTGTCTAGGATTCAGGCGCCTGGCAGACTCAAGGTAAATTAAATTTTTGTGGTCAGTCAATACCACCACCTGATGTCTGGCCCCCTCAAGCCAGTGACGCCACTCCTCAAAAGCCCACTTCATGGCCAAAAGCTCCCGATTCCCAATATCATAATTCCGCTCGGCGGGCGAAAATTTACGGGAAAAAAAAGCACAAGGTCTCATCACGGAGCAGTCGGAACTTCTCTGCGACAACACCGCCCCAGCTCCGATTTCAGAAGCGTCAACCTCAACCTGAAAAGGAAGAGCAACATCAGGCTGACGCAACACAGGGGCGGAAGAAAAGCGGCGCTTAAGCTCCCGAAAGGCCTCCACAGCATCAGGGGACCAATCAGCAACATCAGCACCCTTCTTAGTCAAATCAGTCAATGGTTTAACAACATCAGAAAAACCAGCAATAAATCGACGATAAAAGTTAGCAAAGCCCAAAAATTTCTGAAGACTCTTAAGAGAAGAGGGTTGCGTCCAATCACAAATAGCCTGAACCTTGACAGGATCCATCTCGATGGAAGAGGGGGAAAAAATGTATCCCAAGAAGGAAATCTTTTGAACCCCAAAAACGCACTTAGAACCCTTCACACACAAGGAATTAGACCGCAAAACCTGAAAAACCCTCCTGACCTGCTGGACATGAGAGTCCCAGTCATCCGAAAAAATCAGAATATCATCCAGATACACAATCATAAATTTATCCAAATAATCGCGGAAAATGTCATGCATAAAGGACTGGAAGACTGAAGGGGCATTTGAAAGACCAAAAGGCATCACCAAATACTCAAAGTGGCCCTCGGGCGTATTAAATGCGGTTTTCCACTCATCCCCCTGCTTGATTCGCACCAAATTATACGCCCCACGGAGATCAATCTTAGAGAACCACTTGGCCCCCTTTATACGAGCAAACAAATCAGTCAGCAGTGGTAACGGATATTGATATTTAACCGTGATTTTATTCAAAAGCCGATAATCAATACACGGCCTCAAAGAGCCATCTTTTTTAGACACAAAGAAAAAACCGGCTCCTAAGGGAGATGACGAAGGACGAATATGTCCCTTTTCCAAGGACTCCTTTATATATTCTCGCATAGCAGCGTGTTCAGGCACAGACAGATTAAATAAACGACCCTTAGGGTATTTACTACCCGGGATCAAATCTATGGCACAATCGCACTCCCGGTGCGGAGGTAGTGAACCAAGCTTGGGTTCTTCAAAAACGTCACGATAGTCAGACAAGAATTCAGGAATCTCAGAGGGAATAGATGATGAAATGGAAACCAAAGGTACGTCCCCATGAGTCCCTTTACATCCCCAGCTTAACACAGACATAGCTTTCCAGTCGAGGACTGGGTTATGAGCTTGCAGCCATGGCAATCCTAGCACCAAAACATCATGTAGATTATACAGCACCAGAAAGCGAATAATCTCCTGGTGATCCGGATTAATACGCATAGTTACTTGTGTCCAGTATTGTGGTTTATTACTAGCCAATGGGGTGGAGTCAATCCCCTTCAGAGGTATAGGAGCTTTCAAAAGCTCCAAATCATACCCACAGCGTTTGGCAAAGGACCAATCCATAAGACTCAAAGCGGCGCCAGAGTCGACATAGGCGTCCGCGGTAATAGATGATAAAGAACAAATCAGGGTCACAGATAGAATAAACTTAGACTGTAAAGTGCTAATTGAAACAGACTTGTCAAGCTTCTTAGTACGCTTAGAGCATGCTGATATAACATGAGTTGAATCACCACAATAGAAGCACAACCCATTTTTTCGTCTAAAATTCTGCCGCTCGCTTCTGGACAGAATTCTATCACATTGCATATTTTCTGGCGTCTTCTCAGTAGACACCGTCAAATGGTGCACAGGTTTGCGCTACCGCAGATGCCTATCGATCTGAATAGCCATTGTCATGGACTCATTCAGACCCGCAGGCACAGGGAACCCCACCATAACATCCTTAATGGCATCAGAGAGCCCTTCTCTGAAAATCGCCGCCAGGGCGCACTCATTCCACTGAGTAAGCACAGACCATTTACGGAATTTTTGGCAGTATATTTCAGCTTCATCTTGCCCCTGAGATAGGGACATCAAGGCTTTTTCCGCCTGAAGCTCTAGATGAGGTTCCTCATAAAGCAACCCCAAGGCCAGAAAAAACGCATCCACATTGAGCAACGCAGGATCCCCTGGAGCCAATGCAAAAGCCCAATCCTGAGGGTCGCCCCGGAGCAAGGAAATTACAATCCTGACCTGCTGTGCAGGATCTCCGGCAGAGCGAGACTTCAGGGACAAAAACAATTTACAATTATTTTTAAAATTTTGAAAGCCAGATCTATTCCCCGAGAAAAATTCAGGCAAAGGAATTCTAGGTTCAGACATAGGTGCATGAACAACAAAATCTTGCAAATTTTGTACCTTCGTTGCGAGATTATTCAAACCTGTAGCTACACTCTGAAGATCCATTTCAAACAGGTGAACACAGAGCCATTCAAGGATTAGAAGGAGAGAAAGAGAGGAAGGCTGCAATATAGGCAGACTAGCAAGTGATTCAATTATGAGCACACTCAGAACTAGAGGAAAAAAAAAAAAAAAAAAATTTCAGCAGACTTCTTTTTTCTCTCCTTTCTCAGCCAATAATTTAACCCTTTTGGGCCGGTCAAACTGTCATGATTCTCAATGGCGAGAGAACATAACCCAGCATATATAAGAACTAGCTCTTGGAAGATGGAATCTAAACTGACCATGAACTAAACCTGCCGCACAATTAACAGTGGCCGGGTAGCGTGCCTACGTTTTATCCCTAGACGCCCAGCGCCAGCCGGAGGACTAACTAATCCTAGCAGAGGAAAATACAGTCCTGGCTCACCTCTAGAGAAATTTCCCCAAAAGGCAGACAGAGGCCCCCACATATATTGGCGGTGATGTTAGATGAAATGACAAACGTAGTATGAAAATAGGTTTAGCAAAATCGAGGTCCGCTTACTAGATAGCAGGAAGACAGAAAGGGCACTTTCATGGTCAGCTGAAAACCCTATCAAAAACACCATCCAGAAATCACTTTAAAACTCAAGTATTAACTCATAACACCAGAGTGGCAATTTCCGATCACAAGAGCTTTCCAGACACAGTAACGAAACAGCAGCTGTGAACTGGAACAAATGCAAAAACAAACAAGGACGAAAGTCCAACTTAGCTGGAGTTGTCTAGTAGCAGGAACAAGCACAGAAAGGCTTCTGATTACATTGTTGACCGGCATGAAACTGACAGAGGAGCAAGGTTATATAGCGACTCCCACATCCTGATGGGAACAGGTGAACAGAGAGGATGATGCACACAAGTTCAATTCCACCAGTGGCCACCGGGGGAGCCCAAAATCCAATTTCACAACACTCACCACACATCTAGATAAGTTCCTTGGGGGTACTAGTTTCCAAAATGGGGTCACTTGTGGGGGGTTTCTACTGTTTAGGCACTTTAGGGGCTCTGCAAATGCAATGTAACGCCCGCAGACCATTCCAGCAAAGTCCGCATTCCAAAACGTCACTACTTCCCTTCTGAGCCCCGACATGTGCCCAAACAGTGGTTCCCCCCCACGTATGGGGTATCCGCATACTCAGAACAAACTGGACAGCAACTTTTTCGGTCCAATTTCTCCTGCTACCCTTGTGAAACTAAAAAAATGCTTGCTAAAACATCATTTTTGAGGAAAGAAAAATGATTTTTTATTTTCACGGCTCTACGTTGTAAACTTCTGTGAAGCACTTGGGGGTTCAAAGTGCTCACCACACATCTAGATAAGTTCCTTTGGGGTACTAGTTTCCAAAATGGGGTGACTTGTGGGGTGTTTCTACTGTGTAGGCACATCAGGGGCTCTGCAAACGCAACGTGACGATTGGAGCTAATTTTTCATTCAGAAGTCAAATGGCGCTCCTTCCCTTCTGAGCTGTGCTGTGTGCACAAACAGTGGTTTGTTACCACATATAAGGTATCAGTGTACTCAGGAACAATTGCCCAACACATTTTAGGATCCATTTTATCCTGTTGCCCATGTGAAAATGAAAAAATTGAGGATACAATAATTTTTTGTGTGAAAAAAAAAATACTTTTTTATTTTACGGATCAATTTGTGAAGCACCTGGGGGTTCAAAGTGCTCACTATGCATCTAGATAAGCTCCTTGGGGGATCTAGTTTCCAAAATGGGGTCACTTGTGGGGGAGCTCTAATGTTATGGCACACAGGGGCTCTCCAAATGCGACATGGTGTCCGCTAAAGATTGGAGCCAATTTTTCATTGAAAAAGTCAAATGGTGCTCCTTCCTTCCGAGCCCTGTCGTGCGCCCAAACAGTGGTTACCCCCACATGTGGGGTATCAACGTACTCAGGACAAATTGTACAATAACTTTTGAGGTCCAGTTTCTCTTTTTACCCTTGGAAAAAGAAAAAAATTGTTGCTAAAAGATCATTTCTGTGACTAAAAAGTTAAATGTTCATTTTTTCCTTCCATGTTGCTTCTGCTGCTGTGACACACCTGAAGGGTTAATAAACTTCTTGAATGTAATTTTGAGTACCTTGAGGGGTGCAGTTTTTAGAATGGTGTCACTTTTTGGTTCCTAAAAAAAATGGTTTTGTAAATTTTGTTGTAAAAATGAGAAATCACTGGTGAAATTTTAACCCTTATAACTTCCTAGAAAAAAAAAATTTTGTTTCCAAAATTGTGCTGATGTAAAGTAGACATGTGGGTAATGTTGTTTGTTAACTATTTTATGTCACATAACTCTCTTGTTTAACAGAATAAAAATTAAAAATTTGAAAATTGCGAAATTTTCAAATTTTTTGCCAAATTTCTATTTTTTTCACAAATAAACGCAAAAATTATCGACCCAAATATACCACTATCATGAATCCCAATATGTCTCGAAAAAACAATCTCAGAACCGCTAGGATCCGTTAAAGCGTTCCTGAGTTATTACCTCATAAAGGGACACTGGTCAGAATTGCAAAAAACGGCCAGGTCATTAAGGTCAAAATAGGCTGGGTCATGAAGGGGTTAAAGCTCATTTGCCATTTATCGGCCCAAGCTTCTAGTTTACATAAATCATCCTGTAATATAAGATTGTCCTCCTCTGTATTGATTACCCTGCAGAGTTTAGTGTCATGTGCAAAATTAAAATTCTACTCTGAAAGCCCCCTACAAGGTCATTAATAATTATGTTAAAAAAGAGGGCCTAATACTGACCCCTGTGGTATCCCAATGTTGACTGTGACCAAGTCCGATTTTGCTCCATTAATAACCACCCTTTGCTTCCTATCACTGAGCCAGTTTTTAACCCACTTACACATATTTTCTCCTATCCCCATTATTCTCATTTTATGTATCAACCTTTTGTGTGGCACCGTATCAAAAGCTTTTGAAAAGTCCGTATATACCACGTCCACTGCATTTCCTTGGTCCAGTCCGGAACTTACTTCTTCATAGAAGCTTTTCAGATTAGTCTGACAGGAATGGTCCCTCATAAACCCATGTTGATATTGGGTAATGAGATCATTCCTCTTCAGATATTCTAGTATAGCATCTCTAAGAATAGCCTCCAGGATTTTACCCACAGTAGAGGTTAAGCTTATTGGCCTAAAATTTCCAAGTTCATTTTTTGTCCCCTTTTTAAATATTGGCACCACATTTGCTATACGCCAGTGCTTTGGTACAGACCCTGTTATTATGGAGTCTTTAAAGATTAAAATAATGGTCTATCTATTAAAGTACTTAATTTCTGTAGTACTCGGGAGCGTATCACATCTGGGCCCCGGGATTTATCAACTTTAGTGATTTTTGTTCTTCATGAGATTTTCTTGTGTATAAATACTGTTGAAAAAATTCATTCATTTAGTAAAAGAGCTGTTGCTAAATCTAAGAGACTAAAAAGCCAGCAATCTCTTGATTTTAACTAAATTAACAACATCATCATATACATTTTCACAATTTTTCTCATTATGACTAGGGCAAATTAATATTGGAATATTGTGGTAATTAAAAGAGAAGGAGATGTGTGGGCCTTGATATTTATTTAAGTGGTCTAGAACAGCTGGATAACAGAATATTGGCTGTTATCCACCATAAATGCAATGTTTTTTATACATACTGAGGAACACCAGAGATGAAGAAAGTGATACCAATGTAGAACATGACAAATGTAAATTGCTTACAGCTTATGGTACTTTTTCAATTGCCAAGCAACTGCAGCTGTTTAGAATGGAAAATAATTTCAAGTACATGTTAAGAAAAGGACACAAATTCCATTATTTCAAATCTGTTAATCTGTAACCTGGTCCCAAAGCAGGGACATATTACCCTTAACTGGCTGACATAGACAGAAAAGGGCCCCTGTGCAAGAACAATATATGGGCCCTTTGCAGCCCAATAGCTTCTAAAAATGCAAAACTACATCTTCTTTGGAGGTAAAAATGGGCCCCATTACTTCTTGGGCCCTTGTGTGGTCGCACAGATTGCACCAATGATATGTTAGCCTGTGCCTTACTTTACTATAGCTCTCAAGGATTGGTTAGGTTCACATTTGGACCCAGAAATGTATATAGTATATATAATAAGCCTTTAGTGTAAAGATATTACCTAGTGTGTCAGTCATCACAATAGGGATCTTTATCCCCTTTACCCCCAAGGGTGGTTTGCACGTTAATGACCGGGCCAATTTTTACAATTCTGACCCCTGTCCCTTTATGAGGTTATAACTCTGGAACGCTTCAACAAATCCTGACTATTCTGACATTTTTATTTCATGACATATTGTACTTCATGATAGTGGTAAAATTTCTTTGATATTTCTTGCGTTTATTTGTGAAAAATCGGAAATTTGGCGAAAATTTTGAAATTTTCGCAATTTTCCAACTTTGAATTTTTATGCATTTAAATCACAGAGATGTGTCACACAAAATACTTAATAAGTAACATTTCCCACATGTCTACTTTACATCAGCACAATTTTGAAACCAAATTGGTTTTTTTGTTAGGAAGTTATAAGGGTTGAAAGTTGACCAGCAATTTCTCATTTTTACAACACCATTTTTTTTAGGGACCACATCACATTTGAAGTCACTTTGAGGGGTCTATATGATTGAAAATACCCAAGTGTGACACCATTCTAAAAACTGCACCCCTCAAGGTGCTCAATACCACATTTAAGAAGTTTATTAACCCTTCAGGTGCTTCACAGTAATTTTTGGAATGTATAAAAAAATGAGCATTTAACAGTTTGGGCGCATGGCAGAGCTCGGAAGGGAAGGAGCGCCATTTGACTTTTCAATGCAAAATAGACTGGAAATTAGATGGGACACCATGCCACGTTTGGAGAGCCCCTGATGTGCCTAAACATTGAAACCCCCCACAAGTGACACCATTTTGGAAAGTAGACCCCTAAGGAACTTTTCTAGATGTGTGGTGAGCACTTAGACCCACCAAGTGCTTCACAGAAGTTTATAATGTAGAGCCGAAAAAAAAAATTATATTTTTTAACAAGAATGATTTTTTGCCCCCAATTTTTTATTTTCCCAAGGGTAACAGAAGAAATTGGACCACAAAAGTTGTTGTAAAATTTGTCCTGAGTACGCTGATACCCCATATGTGAGGGTAAACCACTGTTTGGGTCCATGGCAGAACTTGGAAGGGAAGGAGCATCGTTTGACTTTTCAATGTAAAATTGACTGGAATTGAGATAGGACACCATGTCGCGTTTGGAGAGCCCCTGATATGCCTAAACATTGAAGCCCCCTACAAGTGACAACATTTTGGAAAGAAGACCCCCTAAGGAACTTATCTAGATGTGTTGTGAGAACTTTGAACCTGCAAGTGTTTCACTACAGTTTATAACGCAGAGCCGTGAAAATAAAAATTCTTTTTTTTGTCCACAAAAATTATATTTTAGCCCCCAGTTTTGTATTTTTCCAAGGGTAACAGGAGAAATTGGACCCCAAAGGTTGTTGTCCAATTTGTCCTGAGTACGCTGATACCCCATATGGGGGTGAACCACCGTTTGGGCACATGGCAGAGCTCGGAAGGGAAGCAGCGACGTTTGGAATGCAGACTTAGATGGATTGGTCTGCAGGCGTCACGTTGCATTTGCAGAGCCCTTGATGTACCTAAACAGTAGAAACCCCCCACAAGTGACCCCATATTGGAAACTAGACTCCCCAAGGAACTTATCTAGATCTGTTGTGAGAACTTTGCACCCCAAAGTGTTTCACTACAGTTTATAACGCAGAGCCGTGAAAATATATTTTTTTTCCACAAAAATTATTTTTTAGCCCTTGGTTTTGTATTTTCCCAAGGGTAACAGGAGAAATTGGACCCCCAAAGTTGTTGTCCAATTTGTCTTGAGTACGCTGATACCCCATATGTTGGGGTAAACCCCTGTTTGGGCACACGGGAGAGCTCGGAAGGGAAGGAGCACTGATTTACTATTTCAGCGCAGAATTGGCTGGAATTGAGATCTGACGCCATGTCGCATTTGGAGAGCCCCTGATGTGCCTAAACAGTAGAAACCCCCCAATTCTAACTGAAACCCTAACCCAAACACACCCCTAACCCTAATCCCAACCATAACCCTAACCCTAATCCCAAACCTAATCCCAACCGTCAATGTAATCCAAACCCTAACTTTAGCCCCAACCCTAACCCTAACTTTAGCCCCAACCCTAACTTTAGCCCCAACCCTAACCCTAACTTTAGCCCCAACCCTAACTTTAGCCCCAACCCTAACCCTAAACCCAACCCTTACCCTAACTTTAGCCCCAACCCTAACTTTAGCCCCAACCCTAAATTTAGCCCCAACCCTAACCCTAGCTTTAGCCCCAACCCTAACTTTAGCCCCAACCCTAACCCTAACTTTAGCCCCAACCCTAACCCTAATGGGAAAATGGAAATAAATAAATTTTTTTATTTTTTTATTTTTCCCTAACTAAGGGGGTGAAGAAGGGGGATTTGATTTACTTTTATAGTGGTTTTTTAGTGGATTTTTATGATTGGCAGCCGTCATACACTAAAAGACGCTTTTTATTGCAAAAAATAGTTTTTGTGTCTCCACATGTTGAGAGCTATAATTTTTCCATATTTTGGTCCACAGAGTCATGTCAGGTCTTGTTTTATGTGGGACGAGTTGACATTTTTATTGGTACCATTTTTGGGCATGTTACATTTTTTGATCGCTTTTTATTCTGATTTTTGTAAGGTAGAATGAACAAAAACCAGCTATTCATGAACTTATTTTGGGGGGGTGCTTATACTGTTTCACGTTTAGTAAAATTGATAAAGAAGTTTTATTCTTCGGGTCAGTACGATTACAGCGATACCTCATTTATATAATTTTTTTATGTTTTGGCGCTTTTATGCGATAAAAACTATTTTATATAAAAAATAATTATTTTTGCATCATTTTATTCTGAGGACTATAACTTTTTAATTTTTTTGCTGATGATGCTGTATGGTGGCTCGTTTTTTGCGGGACAAGATGACGTTTTCAGTCGTACCATGGTTATTTATATCCGGCTTTTTGATCGTGTGTCATTCCACTTTTTGTTTGGCG
Organism: Ranitomeya variabilis; assembly: GCF_051348905.1. NCBI lineage: Eukaryota > Metazoa > Chordata > Amphibia > Anura > Dendrobatidae > Ranitomeya > Ranitomeya variabilis. Next base: position 355,801,542 of record NC_135235.1, read on the forward strand.
GTATGATAATAAAGCATCGTTTTCTCAGTCCCCCATGACAGCACTACCAGAGAGAGGGGATCCGCCCTTCAGGGACAGGAAACCTATAGGATAAAAGGGCGGTACCTCTCTCCTGCATCAGTTTTGGTTTCCTGTCCCTGACGGGGAACATTCTAGGATCGGTACCTGAATGAAGAACCAGAGCCGGCCAGTCGGGTATGGCAGCGGGGAGGCCCCTGTCACGGCCAGGTGTGGCGTCCGATGCTGCCACTGCTGGGACCAAAAGACCTGCAGAGTGCACGGGGGGAAGAGCAGCCCCACTCCGGATAGGAGTAAGGGGCTTCAGGGAGCTGGACGCCAGGAAGACCGCACCAGAATGGGCACTTCCGGATTCGGGGTGGCGCATGCGCGTGGTGTACTTCGGGTGCACCAAGATGGCCGCTGCCCCGGATATAGTGCCTATTCATTTCCTGGTCCCGGGCAGTGCGCACATGCGAAAATGAGAAAAAGGAAAAAAATGGCGCTTTCCCGGTGACGCAGCCATGGAGGGGGGCTGGTATTGGCGCCATGTTTTAAATGAGGAGTGATGCGCAATTCATTGCTGCATGCCATCCAAAGCCATGGAGGACAGCGATCAGCAGCTCCAGCCGCCACAGCCATTACAGCCGCAGCAGCAGCGCCACCACCAGCGCAAGCCAGGTGTGCAAAGGAAGAGGTCCTCTGCCAACACTCGCAATACCCGGTACAGCAGCCATTCCACACAGCATAGCAAAGGCTCCAGTGTCATTAACTAGCTGACACCACCACCTACGGATCTGATACAGGATCCTACACCTCCTCCAGAACCGGTACCTGTGGCTGCGCAAGATGGGTGAGTGATCTTCGTGAAAGTTGACTAGTATAATGGGGTCCCCTCTTCTCCGTTTATTCTAGGCAAGGAAAAGAACGGGGAAAACTAAACACAGAACCTGCCCACTGTGTGAGAAACCCTTACCGCAGTCCTGGGATAAGAAGTTGTGTGATTCCTGTATAGGACAAGTCCTCTGTGAGGAAACCCCAAACTTTGCCTCTGAATTAAGATCCGTAATAAAATCAGAGGTAGAGACAGTGTTTAAATCCCTTAAAGGAGAAAGGGTTAAGGAGAAAACACCCATATCCGATTCCCACTCCAATTCCTCTAGTTCTGATATTGGAGACTCAGATAGATGGGATTCCTCCTCATCTTCCTCGGATAATGAGAGCGGAGGTCACCACTGCTTTCCTTTAGATGAAGTCAATGCACTTGTGAAAGCAATAAGATCGACCAAGGGCGTCCTAGATCCCCGGGCTGACAAGACAGTACAGGACATAATGATTGGAGGATTAGGTAAAAAAAGCACAGAGTATTTCCTATTAATGAAAAACATCCAAGCCTTAACTAAAAGGGAGTGGGAAAAGCCAGAGAGAAAAAACTTTTCGGTACCATCCCTTAAAAGGAAATAACCCTTCGAGGAAAAGGCTTCTACTTCATGGGATAAGGCCTCTAAACTTGACGTAGGAGTAGCTAAGGCCTCAAAAAAATTTGCTTTGCCCTTTGAGGGCATGGGAACTGTGAAGGATCCCCTTGACAAAAGAGCGGATACCTTCCTTAAAGGGGCATGGGAGTCGGCAGCTGGATGCTTAAGGCCAGCAATAGCAGCCGCATGCACCTCTAGATCCCTAATGATTTGGATTGATAATTTGGAAAAACAACTAAGAGATGGCGTATTGAGAAATAAAGTAATAGAATCTATTCCCATGATTACAGGGGCAGCAGCCTTTCTGGCAGACTCATCAGCTGACTCCGTTAAACTCACTTCTAAATCAGCAGCCCTATCAAATGCAGCCCTTAGGACTTTATGGTTAAAAAGCTGGCCAGGCGACCAACAAACCAAACAGAAACTTTGCTCAATCCCATGTGAAGGAAAATTTTTGTTTGGGGAGACCCTGGATGGTATTTTACAAAAAGCAGGAGACAAGAAAAAAGGTTTCCCCATTCTGGCCGTGCCATTTGATAAACGGCCCTTTCAGAATAGGAAATTTTTCCGGAGACGGCCACCAAGAGAGCAGAACAGATGGGATGATGGGAAAAGGAGAAATAGGGGCTTCCTTTTTGGTAATTCCTCAAGAGATAAAAAGACCACCAAGTGACACCTCCCCCAGGGTGGGAGGGAGATTATCTCAATTCCTCCCGGCTAGAGATGAGCCACCTCCCTAGTGTTCGGGTTCGGTTTGGTTCGTCAAACAGGGACGTGTTCGACGAACTGTTCGTCGAACGTTCAACGAGCACCGTCGAACCCCATTGAAACCAATGGCAGGCAAACACAAACACATACAAACACATGGAAAACACATAGAAAACACCTTAAAAGGTGTCCAAAAGCTGACAAACTGCTCAGAAGACACAATAAGCACATGGAAAAGTCACAACTACATATAGCCATGCGAAAAGAAAAGAGGTGGAGGAGTAAAAGGAGGAGGAGACACAGATATAGGCATGTCATGCCCTTCTAAAATCAAGAAAGGCTGGAGTAAAAATCTAAACTCACTCTACCAACACCCAGACGTCTTGACAAAAAAAATATATATATATATATCTTTAGGTAGAATGGCGGCTGGTCCATTCAGAACACTTTCCTTAGAAGACGTAGTGGTACCCCCGTTGGGAGTTGTGCCAAAAAATGAACCTAATACATTCAGACTAATCCACCATTTGTCATATCCAAGGGGAAGGTCAGTAAATGACAACATCGATGCGGAACCAAGTACAGTACTAAGTACTGTCCCTCCTTTGATGAGGCAATCAGGCAGGTCAGGAAGTTGGGAAGCGGCACCCTAATGGCCAAAACAGACATTGAGGGGGCGTTCCGTTTACTTCCTGTGCATCCGAATAGTGTCCTCCCATTGGGCTGCTTCTGTGAAGGAGCATACTACATAGATTGCTGTTTGCCCATGGGGTGCTCCATATCCTGCTCACTATTTGAGGTGTTTAGTTGCTTCTTCGAATGTGTCGTCATGGACGTTTGTAAGGCGGCACATATTATCCATTACCTCGACTACTTCTTATGCCTGGGCCCAAAAGATTCGCCACAGTGTGAAAACACACGGTAGTCCACCTGTGAGAAGGAGAGAGCTGGAGGGAGAGTGGACATCCCAGAGCCGAGGGGTTAGATTGAGAAAGAAAGAAGGCGGTGTAGCTTGCTTCATGGGTGGGGTACTCTGCTGAGTAGCAGAAATTGCTACTAGGCCCAAAAGGATTTCCTGGGCCAGATGCCGTTACAAAATAGTAGTTAGGTAAACAGGCAGTGTAGCTTGCTTCATGGGTGGGGTACGCTGCTGAGTTGCACTAAATTCTACTAGGCCCATAAGGATTTCCTGGGCTAGATGCAGTTAAAAAATAGTACTTAGGTAAACAGGCGGTGTAGCTTGCTTCATGGTGGGGTATGCTGCTGAGTAGCACCAAATTCTACTAGGCCCAAAATTATTTCCTGGGCCAGATGCTGTTAAAAATAGTACTTACCGTATATACTCGAGTATAAGCCGACCTGAGTATAAGCCGACCCCTCTAATTTTGCCACAAAAAACTGGGAAAACTTATTGACTCGAGTATAAGCCTAGGGGGGAAAATGCAGCAGCTACCGGTAAATCATTTATCAGGAGGACAATGAGTAAGTAACATACCAAAACCATTAGTTCAAATTTAATAGCTCTTTTTATTTACTGCCATAAAAATTAAACATAAATACAAAGGTCATTAATACAAAATCATGTGAATCACTCTAAAGTGTTAAGTATGACACAGGGTAGAGTATATCAGACTGAAAATGCTAAACGAGTAATGAGGGATCATCACACTGCTTGTATATTGGGTGCCTATATGATCACCAAAATAAGTATATTACTGCCTACAAGCAGATTCCCTCCCACTCATATTGCCGTACTCACACCATATGCTGTGGATAACTGAAAAAAGTAAATTGCCGATTGCAGTTGTCAAAACATAATATCCACATCACATGCTGCAGACAGCTTAATCCCTCATTCGTATACCAAAAAAACGGCTTAGTTTACCCATAGTAAGGTGAGGCGTCCTCCTCCAGCCTGCGTCAGGATTAGGGGATCCTGACGCAGGCTGGAGGAGGACGCCTCACCTTACTATGGGTAAACTAAGCCGTTTTTTTGGTATACGAATGAGGGATTAAGCTGTCTGCAGCATGTGATGTGGATATTATGTTTTGACAACTGCAATCGGCAATTTACTTTTTTCAGTTATCCACAGCATATGGTGTGAGTACGGCAATATGAGTGGGAGGGAATCTGCTTGTAGGCAGTAATATACTTATTTTGGTGATCATATAGGCACCCAATATACAAGCAGTGTGATGATCCCTCATTACTCGTTTAGCATTTTCAGTCTGATATACTCTACCCTGTGTCATACTTAACACTTTAGAGTGATTCACATGATTTTGTATTAATGACCTTTGTATTTATGTTTAATTTTTATGGCAGTAAATAAAAAGAGCTATTAAATTTGAACTAATGGTTTTGGTATGTTACTTACTCATTGTCCTCCTGATAAATGATATAGTCTTATGAGTTGTTATACCTACATGGGTCTGTGATAATTTCTGGTGTCGTATAGAATAAGCTACCGGTAAATGTCAAAAGTAATAATAGATACCAATAAAAGTAAAATTAATTGAGACATCAGTAGTTTAAGTGTCTTTGAATATCCATATTGAATCAGGAGCCCCATATAATGCTCCATACTGTTCATTATGGCCCCATAAGATGTTCCATATTAAAATATGCCCCATATAATCCTGCATAAAGGTTAATAAAGGCCCCATAAGATGCTCCATAGACACATTTGCCCAATATAATGCTGCACAAATGCTGATTATTTACATAGTTACATAGTTACATAGTTATTAAGGTTGAAGGAAGACTTTAAGTCCATCTAGTTCAACCCATAGCCTAGCATGCCCTAACATGTTGATCCAGGGGAAGGCAAAAAAACCCCATGTGGTAAGAGTAAGCTCCATCATGGGGAAAAAAATTCCTTCCCGACCCCACATACGGCAATCAGACTAGTTCCCTGGATCAATGCCTTATTAAGGAATCTAATATATATACCCTGTAATATTATACTTTTCCAGAAAGGTATCCAGTCCCCTCTTAAATTGAAGCAATGAGTCACTCATTCCAACATCATACGGCAGAGAGTTCCATAGTCTCACTGCTCTTACAGTAAAGAATCCGCATCTGTTATTATGCTTAAACCTTTTTTCCTCCAGACGTAGAGGATGCCCCCTTGTCCCTGTCACCGGTCTATGATTTAAAAAGATCAGCAGAAAGGTCTTTGTACTGTCCCCTCATATATTTATACATTAACATAAGATCACCCCTTAGTCTTCATTTTTCCAAACTAAATAGCCCCAAGTGTAATAACCTATCTTGGTATGGCAGACCCCCCAGTCCTCTAATAACCTTGGTTGCTCTTCTCTGCACCCGCTCCAGTTCAGCTATGTCTTTCTTATACACCGGAGACCAGAACTGTGCACAGTATTCTAAGTGTGGTCGCACTAGTGACTTGTATAGAGGTAAAATTATGTTCTCCTCTTGAGCACCTATGCCTCTTTTAATGCATCCCATTATTTTATTTGCCTTTGTAGCAGCTGCCTGACACTGGCCACTGAATATGAGTTTATTGCCCCATAAGATGCTCTATAAAGATATTTGCCCCTTATAGTGCTGCACAAACGTTATGGCCCTATAAGATGCTCCATACAGACACTTGCCCCATATGCCGTAGTGCCCTACAAACGTTAATTATGGCCCCATACAGACACTTGCCCCATATAGTGCTGCACAAACATTATGCCCCTATATAGTGCTGCAGAAATGTTATGGCCCCATATAGTGCTGCAGAAATGTTATGGCCCCATATAGTGCTGCAGAAACGTTATGGCCCCATATAGTGCTGCAGAAACGTTATGGCCCCATATAGTGCTGCAGGAATGTTATGGCCCCATATAGTGCTGCAGGAATGTTATGGCCCCATATAGTGCTGCAGGAATGTTATGGCCCCATATAGTGCTGCAGGAATGTTATGGCCCCATATAGTGCAGGAATGTTATGGCCCCATATAGTGCTGCAGGAACGTTATGGCCCCCATATAGTGCTGCAGGAATGTTATGGCCCCCATATAGTGCTGCAGGAATGTTATGGCCCCATATAGTGCTGCAGGAATGTTATCGCCCCATACAGTGCTGCAGGAATGTTATGGCCCCATATAGTGCTGCAGGAATGTTATGGCCCCATATAGTGCTGCAGGAACGTTATGGCCCCATATAGTGCTCCAGGAACATTATGGCCCCATGTAGTGCTGCAGGAACGTTATGGCCCCATAGATGCTCCATACAGACACTTGCCCCATTTGCTGCGATAAAAAAAATAAATCACATACTCACCTCTCCGTCACTCAGGCCCCCGGCACTTTCAATAGTCACCTGCTCCTCGTTCCGGTGCCGATCTGTCTCCAGCACTGACGTTCAGCAGAGGGCGCGCACTGACCTCGTCACCGCGACCTCTGACCTCAGCGTCACTGCTGGAGACAGATCGGCGCCCGGAACGAGGAGCAGGTGACTATCGCGCAGCGCTGCGCTCCCCTCCCCGTATACTCACCTGGTCCTGCCGCTGTGTAGATCCTGCTTCCCCGACGCCGCAGCGCTTCATCCTGTACTCAGCGGTCACATGGTACCGCTGATTACCGTAATGAATATGCGGCTCCACCCCTATGGGAGGTGGAGCCGAATATTCATTTACTGTAATGAGCGGGACCATGTGACCACTGAGTACAGGAAGAAGCTGAAGCTGCTGCTGCCGGCACCGGGGAAGCAGGGACCGCACCTGGACTAGGTGAGTATTTTTAGACAGCCCCCGCTCCCCCTCCCCTGCTGACCCCCGGTATGACTCGAGTATAAGCCGAGAGGGGCAATTTCAGCCCAAAAAAGTGGGCTGAAAATCTCGGCTTATACTCGAGTATATACGGTAGGTAAACAGGCGCTGTAGCTTGCTTCATGGGTGGGGTACGCTGCTGAGTAGCACAAAATGCTATTAGGTACAAAACGATTTCCTGGGCTAGATGCAGTTAAAAATTAGTATTTAGATCAACAGGCGGTGTAGCTTGCTTCATGGGTGGGGTACGCCGCTGAGTAGCACTAAATTCTACTAGGCCCAAAAGGATTTCCCGGGCTAGATGCCGTTACAAAATAGTAGTTAGGTAAACAGGCGGTGTAGCTTGCTTCATGGGTGGGGTACGCTGCTGAGTATCACTAAATTCTACTAGGCCCAAAAGGATCTCCTGGGCCATATGCCATTAAAAATAGAACTTAGGTAAACAAGCGGTGTAGCTTGCTTCATGGGTGGGGTACGCTGCTGAGTAGCACTAAATTCTACTAGGCCCAAAAGCATTTCCTGGGCTAGATGCCGTTACAAAATAGTAGTTAGGTAAACAGGTGGTGTAGCTTGCTTCATGGGTGGGGTACGCTGCTGAGTAGCACCAAATTCTACTAGGCCCAAAAGGATTTCCTGGGCCACATGCCGTTAAAAATAGTACTTAGGTAAACAGGCGGTGTAGCTTGCTTCATGGGTGGAGTACGCTGCTGAGTAGCACTAAATTCTACTAGGCCTAAAATATTTTCCTGGGCTAGATGCCATTACAAAATAGTAGTTAGGTAAACAGGCGGTGTAGCTTGCTTCATGGGTGGGGTACGCTGCTGAGTAGCACTAAATTCTACTAGGCCCAAAAGGATTTCCTGGGCCAGATGTCGTTAAAAATAGTACTTAGGTAAACAGGCGGTGGGTGGCTGGGCTACTCTGCTGACTAGCAGACACTGAATCTTTGGAGCAGATCTCTGATTCCCAGGCCCTAGTATGAGTAAACAACTCTGCAGATGACCCCACCCACCTGGAAGTGACGATGGCAACGTCATGTAAAACTCAGCAAGGGGACTTAATAAAAGAGTCTCAATTTTTTCAAAAAATTCGGCCATAGACACCACTTAAGTGGCATCAATTTTGCCAGAGTTTTTTAAAACGGTTGGTGAGGTGATTTTCAAAAATCATCAAGCTTTTAGTCTCCCCAAGATGACACAGGGGTAGAAAAGTCCTTGCGGATGCAGGATTTGTTCATCTTGATGAACGTTAGTCTGTCTACATTGTCACTGGACAGCCGCGTGCGCTTATCTGTCAGCACACCACCAGCAGCGCTGAACACACGTTCAGAGAGAACGCTGGCTGTGGGGCACGACAAGATCTCCAAGGCATGAGTGGCGAGCTCAGGCCATTTTTCAAGATTGGAAGCCCAAAATGAGCAAGGGTCCAGTTCCACAGTCATGGCATCGATGTTAACTTGGAGATACTCTTGTACCATCCTCTCTAGGCATTGGCTGTGCGTCAGACTTCTTGTCTCCTGTGGCCTTGCAAAGGATGGTCTAAAAAAATCTTGAAACGATTGGAAAAAATTGCTGTTACCACCAGATATGATGTTACTGTTACGGTTAGAGTGATGACTCGATAGTCCCATGGTTGGCAAATTAGAACTCAGAGATTGACTACGTGCACCACTGGTGTTTTGTGGAAAAGCAGATGCTAGATTCTGTAACAGTCTCTGCTGATACTCCTGCATGCGTGAATCCCTTTCTATGGCAGGAATTATTTCACCAAATTTGCTTTTGTACCGGGGATCTAAGAGTGTGGCAACCCAGTAGTCGGCATTACTTCGGATTCTGACAATCTGAGGGTCATGTTGCAGGTAGTGCAGCAAGAAGGCACTCATGTGTCTTGCACATCCAGGAGGACCCAGTCCTTGTTGTCATCGTGGTGGCGAGGTGAGAATCATGCTTCCTTCATCTGCCCTCTCCCCCCAACCTCGCACAACAGAAATTTGATCAAGGTCTCCCTCATCTGATGAGTCTTCCATGCCCAGCGCCAGTTCGTCCTCCACTTCTTCCTCGCCTCCTGCACCTTCCTCAACAGTTTGGCTGCTACCATGTGCCCTCGGTAATCCCTCTCCCCCAGCCTCCAATGCCAGTCGCCTTGGTGCTGCCAACCTTCTTGACCTTGGAGATATGATCCCTTCTGCATACGACTCCTCCTGTTCCTCCTCCTCCTCCTCTTGTTCCACCACCTGACTCTGGACACTGTGTAAGGTGTGCTCCAGCATGTAAATCACCGGAATGGTCATGCTGATAATGGCATCATCAGCACTAAACATCTTTGTTGCTATTTCAAAACTGTGCAGAAGGTTGCATAAGTCCCTGATCTGAGACCACTCCTGCAGCGTGATTTGCCCCACCTCTTGATCTCGTTGGCCCAGGCTATACATCATAACGTATTGCACCATGGCTCGTCGGTGCTGCCACAGTTGCTGCAACATGTGCAGAGTTGAATTCCACCATGTGGGCACATCGCATTTCAGCTGTTGAACTGGCAGGCCCAATGACTTCTGTAGAGATGCAAGTCGTCGAGCTGCGGGATGCGAACGGCGGAAGTGAGCACACAACGACCGTGCCCTCTGCAGAAGCCCATCTAGTCCGGGATAGTGGGATAAAAATTGCTGGACAACCAGGTTCAAAAAAACGGGAGCCATACAAGGCACGTGTGTGACATTGCCCCGGCGAAGGGCCGCACCCAGGTTTGCAGCATTGTCGCACACAGCCTTCCCTGGCTGCAGGTTGAGTGGAGACAACCATTGATGGAACTCGGTCTCCAGAGCTGACCACAACTCCTCAGCTGTGTGACTCACATTTCCCAGACATTTCAATGTAAACACTGCCTGATGCCATTGGGCCCTGGTGACAGCATAGTGAGGAGGTGTGCAGGATTCCTTCTGCGCAGTTACAATGCGGGTGGCATTACCAGACAGGCTTTGGGTGCAGGTGGAGGACTGAGAGGAGGTTGAGGAGGCAGAAGCAGTGGAGGAACTTCTAGATGCAGAGGATCGACGAGCAACTCGTGGGGACGGCAAGACTTGGACAGCAGCCCCTTCTACTGATGTCGCCGTAGTTACCCAGTACCCAGTCACCGACATGTAACTCCCCTGTCCATGTCTACTTGTCTAAGTGTCTGTGGTGAAATGCACCCTGTCACACACAGAGTTTCGCAAGGAAGCGGTGATGTTGTGTGCGACATGCTGGTGTAGCGCAGGCAGAGCTTTCTTTGAGAAGTAGTGGCGACTGGGCATCTGGTACTGGGGCACTGCGACCGACATAAGGTGTCGAAAATCCTCTGTGTCCACCAGGCGGAAAGGCAGCATTTATGTAGCCAACAGCTTGCAGATAGAGAAATTCAACCTCTTAGCTTTGTCATGGCTAGGAGGAAATGGTCTTTTACTTGTCCACATCTGAGGGACTGAGGGCTGACTGCCGTGCTTAGATGGAGTTGGGTAGGGTGTCCCCGGCAAACTGCTGGTCTGTGAGGGAGGTGCAGGCAGAGATGTTATGTTGCCTTGATCAAAATGCGGTGTCGATGTCAGAGAGCGCTCAACACCAGCAGGTGTTTCCACTTGCAAATGTCCTGACGACCTGCCAATCACACTGGCTGTTGCGGGTAAAGAGGTGGAAGGGCTGCATCCAAAACCAAGTGCGACTGCTGTTCCCACAGTCACAGAGGATGACGAGGACGCATATGCACTTGATGGGGCAGACGGTGGTTGACCCGGCCCACTAGGCCGCATTTTAGCACAGTGAGCTTCCCACAGTAACTTATGCCTCATATGAAAAAGAAAAAATAATCTCCAGCATGGATCTTCTAAAAAGTCAATTTATTGGAAACACTTAAAATGCAAACATTTGCAAAAAAGAAATGGGGGTCCCAGGTGGTCAACGCCGACGCGTTTCGACCATCAGGTCTTAGTCATGGCATGAAAATGGAACCACATGGGGCTATTTAGTTTGGAAAAACGAAGACTAAGGGGTGATCTTATTTTAATGTATAAATATATGAGGGGACAGTACAAAGACCTTTCTGATGATCTTTTTAATCATAGACATGAGACAGGGACAAGGGGGCATCCTCTACGTCTGGAGGAAAGAAGGTTTAAGCATAATAACAGACGCGGATTCTTTACTGTAAGAGCAGTGAGACTATGGAACTCTCACTGATGTTGTAATGAGTGATTCATTAATTAAATTTAAGAGGGGACTGGATGCCTTTCTGGAAAAGTATAATGTTACAGGGTATATACACTAGATTCCTTGATAAGGCGTTGATCCAGGGAACTAGTCTGATTGCCGTATGTGGAGTCGGGAAGGAATTTTTTTCCCCATGGTGGAGTTACTCTTTGCCACATGGGTTTTTTTTGCCTTCCTCTGGATCAACATGTTAGGGCATGTTAGGTTAGGCTATGGGTTGAACTAGATGGACTTACAGTCTTCCTTCAACCTTAATAACTATGTAACTATGTAACATATTAACATTTTATACAACACAGAACACTAAAACAACAAGTGCTTAGATTAAAACTCAGGAGGGCAATCAGGACATTCATTATATTAACCCCCTATGAACCGCAAAAGAGAAAGACATATCCATGGAAAAAGAACCAAATCGTTGTATCAAAAAATTACATTAGCCGGAATAATAGAACCAATTCACAGTGTGTACAATATTAAATATCACCTTCTTATGGAAAAAAAAAATATATATATAAAAATAAATAAATAAAATAAAATAAAATTTGAATTATATTAAATAGAAACATGAAATAATTACATTAATCTAACTGCAAAATGGGGTCAAGACGTTTGTTCAGCCCTAAGGGCACCCTTGACTGTAGAGAAAATATCCAAAAGGATTCACGATTGAATATCTTACGTCTATGATCACCGCCTCTAGGGGGTTTATGCACTTTTTCAATAGCAGTCACTTTAATCATGCTGGTATTACCTGCATGGATTGTTTTGCAGTGGTGAGAGACTGCAGAAATGTTATGTGATGTATTATTAAGTGCGGATTCTGAGATGTGCTTACAAAACCTTCTTTTTAACCCCTTCACCCCCAAGGGTGGTTTGCACGTTAATGACCGGGCCAATTTTTACAATTCTGACCACTGTCCCTTTATGAGGCTATAACTCTGGAACGCTTTGACGGATCTTGGCGATTCTGACATTGTTTTCTCGTGACATATTGTACTTCATGATAGTGGTAAAATTTATTCGATATAACTTGCGTTTATTTGTGAAAAAAATGGAAATTTGGCAAAAATTTTGAAAATTTTGCAATTTTCCAACTTTGAATTTTTGTGCCCTTAAATCACAGACATATGTCACGCAAAATACTTAATAAGTAACATTTCCCACATGTCTACTTTACATCAGTACAATTTTGGAACCAAAATTTTTTTTTGTGACGGAGTTATAAGGGTTAAAAGTTGACCAGCAATTTCTCATTTTTACAACACCATTTTTTTTTAGGGACCACATCTCATTTGAAGTCATTTTGAGGGGTCTATATGATAGAAAATACTCAAGTGTGACACCATTCTAAAAACTGCACCCCTCAAGGTGCTCAAAACCACATTCAAGAAGTTTATTAACCCTTCAGGTGTTTCACAGGAATTTTTGGAATGTTTAAATAAAAATGAACATTTAACTTTTTTTCACACAAAATTTATTTCAGCTCCAATTTGTTTTATTTTACCAAGGGTAACAGGAGAAAATGGACCCCCAAAGTTGTTGTACAATTTGTCCTGAGTACGATGATACCCCATATGTGGGTGTAAACCATTGTTTGGGCGCATGGCAGAGCTTGGAAGGGAAGGAGCGCCATTTGACTTTTCAATGCAAAATTGACTGGAATGGAGATGGGACGCCATGTTGCGTTTGGAGAGCCCCTGATGTGCCTAAACATTGAAACTCCCTACAAGTGACACCATTTTGGAAAGTAGACCCCCTAAGGAACTTATCTAGATGTGTGGTGAGCACTTTGACCCACCAAGTGCTTCACAGAAGTTTATAATGCAGAGCCGTAAAAATAAAAAATCATATTTTTTCACAAAAATGATCTTTTCGCCCCCAATTTTTTATTTTCCCAAGGGTAAGAGAAGAAATTAGACCCCAAAAAATGTTGTGCAATTTGTCCTGAGTACGCTGATACCCCATATGTGGGTGTTAACCATTTTTTGGGCGCATGGCAGAGCTTGGAAGGGAAGGAGTGCCATTTGACTTTTCAATGCAAAATTGACTGGAATTGAGATGGGACGCCATGTTGTGTTTGGAGAGCCCCTGATGTGCCTAAACATTGAAACTCCCTACAAGTGACACCATTTTGGAAAGTAGACCCCCTAAGGAACTTATCTAGATGTGGGGTGAGCACTTTGACCCACCAAGTGCTTCACAGAAGTTTATAATGCAGAGCCGTAAAAATAAAAAATCATATTTTTTCACAAAAATGATCTTTTTGCCCCCAATTTTTTATTTTCCCAAGGGTAAGAGAAGAAATTGGACCCCAAAAAATGTTGTGCAATTTGTCCTGAGTACGCTGATACCCCATATGTGGGTGTAAACCATTTTTTGGGCGCATGGCAGAGCTTGGAAGGGAAGGAGCGCCATTTGACTTTTCAATGCAAAATTGACTGGAATTGAGATGGGACGCCATGTTGTGTTTGGAGAGCCCCTGATGTGCCTAAACATTGAAACTCCCTACAAGTGACACCATTTTGGAAAGTAGACCCCCTAAGGAACTTATCTAGATGTGGGGTGAGCACTTTGACCCACCAAGTGCTTCACAGAAGTTTATAATGCAGAGCCGTAAAAATAAAAAATCATATTTTTTCACAAAAATGATCTTTTGCCCCCAATTTTTTATTTTCCCAAGGGTAAGAGAAGAAATTGGACCCCAAAAAATGTTGTGCAATTTGTCCTGAGTATGCTGATACCCCATATGTGGGTGTAAACCATTTTTTGGGCGCATGGCAGAGCTTGGAAGGGAAGGAGCGCCATTTGACTTTTCAATGCAAAATTGACTGGAATTGAGATGGGACGCCATGTTGTGTTTGGAGAGCCCCTGATGTGCCTAAACATTGAAACTCCCTACAAGTGACACCATTTTGGAAAGTAGACCCCCTAAGGAACTTATCTAGATGTGGGGTGAGCACTTTGACCCACCAAGTGCTTCACAGAAGTTTATAATGCAGAGCCGTAAAAATAAAAAATCATATTTTTTCACAAAAATGATCTTTTTGCCCCCTTTTTTTTATTTTCCCAAGGGTAAGAGAAGAAATTGGACCCCAAAAAATGTTGTGCAATTTGTCCTGAGTACGATGATACCCCATATGTGGGTGTAAACCATTGTTTGGGCGCATGGCAGAGCTTGGAAGGGAAGGAGCGCCATTTGACTTTTCAATGCAAAATTGACTGGAATTGAGATGGGACGCCATGTTGCGTTTGGAGAGCCCCTGATGTGCCTAAACATTGAAACTCCCTACAAGTGACACCATTTTGGAAAGTAGACCCCCTAAGGAACTTATCTAGATGTGTTTTGAGAGCTTTGAACCCCCAAGTGTTTCACTACAGATTATAACGCAGAGCCGTGAAAATAATTTTTTTTTTTTCTCAAAAATGATTTTTTAGCCCCCAGCTTTGTATTTTTACAAGGGTAACAGAATAAATTGGACCCCAAAATTTGTTTTCCAATTTGTCCTGAGTACGCTGATACCCCATATGTGGGGGGGAACCACTGTTTGGGTGCATGACAGAGCTCGGAAGGGAAGGAGCGCCATTTGGAATGCAGACTTAAATGGATTGGTCAGCAGCCGTCACGTTGCATTTGCAGAGCCCCTGATGTACCCAAACAGTACAAACCCCCCACAAGTGACCCCATATTGGAAACTAGACCTCCCAAGGAACTTATCTAGATGTGTTTTGAGAACTTTGAACCCCCAAGTGTTTCACTAAAGTTTATAGCGCAAAGCCGTGAAAATAAAAATTCCTTTTTTTTTTTCACAAAAATGATTTTTTAGCCCCCAGTTTTGTATTTTCACAAGGGTAACAGGATAAATTAGACCCCAAATGTTGTTGTCCAATTTGTCCTGAGTACGCTGATACCCCATATGTCGGGGGGAACCACTGTTTGGGCGCATGACAGAGCTCGGAAGGGAAGGAGCGCCATTTGGAATGCAGCCTTAAATGGATTGGTCTGCAGGCGTCAAGTTGCATTTGCAGAGCCCCTGATGTACCCAAACAGTACAAACCCCCCACAAGTGACCCCATATTGGAAACTAGACCTCCCAAGGAACTTATCTAGATGTGTTGTGAGAACTTTGAACCCCCAAGTGTTTCACTACAGTTTATAATGCAGAGCCGTGAAAATAAAACATCTTTTTTTTCCCACAAAAATGATTTTTAGCCCCCCCAATTTTTATTTTCCTAAGGATAACAAGAGAACTTGGACCCCAGAAGTTGTTGTTCAATTTGTCCCGAGTACGCTGATAACACATATGTTGGGGTAAACCCCTTTTTGGGCGCACGGGAGAGCTCGGAAGGGAAGGAGCACTGTTTTACTTTTTCAACGCAGAATTGGCTGGAATTGAGATTGGACGCCATGTCGCGCTTGGAGAGCCCCTGATGTGCCTGGACAGTGAAAACCCCCCAATTCTACCTGAAACCCTAACCCAAACACACCCCTAACCCTAATCCCAACGGTAACCCTAACCACACCCCTAGCCCTGACACACCCATAATTCTAATCCCAACCCTAATCCAAACGTAAATGTAATCCTAACCCTAACTTTAGCCCCAACCCTAACTTTAGCCCCAACCCTAACTTTACCTCCAACCCTAGCCCTAACCCTAACCCTACCCCTAACCCTAACCCTAAACGTGACTGAAATACGTGGCACTGAAATACGTGGCACTGAAATACGTGGCACTGAAATACGTGGCACTGAAATACGTGGCACTGAAATACGTGGCACTGAAATACGTGATACGTGGCACTTAAATACGTGGCACTGAAACACGTGGCACTGAAATACGTGATACGTGGCACTGAAATACGTGGCACTGAAATACGTGGCACTGAAATACGTGGCACTTAAATACGTGGCACTGAAATACGTGGCACTGAAATACGTGGCACTGAAATACGTGGCACTGAAATATGTGATACGTGGCACTGAAATACGTGGTACTTAAATACGTGGCACTTAAATACGTGGCACTTAAATACGTGGCACTTAAATACGTGGCACTTAAATACGTGGCACTGAAATATGTGATACGTGGCACTGAAATATGTGATACGTGGCACTGAAATACGTGGCACTGAAATACGTGGCACTGAAATACGTGGCACTATGACTGTCAGAAAATGTTCATTAAACGGTTAGGGGTGAGGTTAGGGGTAGAGTTAGGGTTAGGGTTTGGATCCCTTTATCACCTTGATGGTGGTGGGTGGCTTTTCAGTGTGGTTTCTGTTTTTTTTCGATAAAAATGCATGCGTTTTTAACGCAAACAAACGCATGTGCTTAAAAACGCAAGAAAATACTGCAGGTTGTATTTCTGAAAATGAACGCATGCAGAAAAAAACCGCATGCGTTTGAAAACGCGACCAAACGCGTACAAAAAAAACGCATGCGTTTTCAATGTTAAATATAGGGAAAAAACGCATGCGTTTTTTTGTGCAAAAAACGCTGCAGACAAAAACGGAAGTGTGAAACCAGCGACGCTTTTTATAGCAAAAAAGTTTTTGCGTCTCCACATTTTGAGACCTATAATTTTTCCACATTTTGCTCCACAGAGTCATGTGAGGTCTTGTTTTTTGCGGGACGAGTTGACGTTTTTATTGGTAACATTTTCGGACACGTGACCATTTTTGATCGCTTTTTATTCCGATTTTTGTGAGGCAGAATGACCAAAAACCTGCTATTCATGAATTTCTTTTGGGAGAGGCGTTTATACCGTTCCGGGTTTGGTAAAATTGATAAAGCAGTTTTATTCGTCGGGTCAGTACGATTACAGCGATATCTCATTTATATCATTTTTTAATGTTTTGGCGCTTTTATACGATAAAAACTATTTTATAGAAAAAATAATTATTTTGGTATCGCTTTATTCTCAGGACTATAACTTTTTTATTTTTTTGCTGATGATGCTGTATGGCAGCTTGTTTTTTGCGGGACAAGATGACGTTTTCAGCGGTACCATGGATATTTATATCAGTCTTTTTGATCGCGTGTTATTCCACTTTTTGTTCGGCGGTATGGTAATAAAGCGTTGTTTTTTGCCTCGTTTTTTTTTTTTTTTCTTACGGTGTTTACTGAAGGGGTTAACTAGTGTGGCAGTTTTATAGGTTGGGTCGTTACGGACGTGGCGATACTAAATATGTGTACTTTTATTGTTTTTTTTTTTTTATTTAGATAAAGAAATGTATTTATGGGAATAATATATTTTTTTTTTTTTCATTATTTTGGAATATTTTTTTTTATTTTTTTTACACATTTGGAAATTTTTTTTTTTACTTTTTTACTTTGCCCCAGGGGGGGACAATACAGATCGGTGATATGTCAGTTTGCATAGCACTCTGACAGATCACCGATCTGCGAGAAGTGCAGGCTGCTTCACAGTGCCTGCTCTGAGCAGGCTTCTGTGAAGCCACCTCCCTCCCTGCAGGACCCGGATCCGCGGCCATCTTGGATCCGGGTCTGGAGCAGGCAGGGAGGGAGGTAAGACCCTCGCAGCAACGCGATCACATCGCGTTGCTGCGGGGGGCTCAGGGAAGCCCGCAGGGAGCCCCCTCCCTGCGCGATGCTTCCCTGCACCGCCGGCACATCGCGATCATGTTTGATCGCGGTGTGCCGGGGGTTAATGTGCCGGGAGCGGTCCGTGACCGCTCCTGGCACATAGTGCCGGATGTCAGCTGCGATATGCAGCTGACACCCGGCCGCGATCGGCCGCGCTCCCCCCGTGAGCGCGGCCGATCGGCTATGACGTACTATCCCGTCGGCGGTCATGGGGGCCCACCCCACCTCGACGGGATAGTACGTCGGATGTCAGGAAGGGGTTAAAGGGCCCACTGTGCAGCCCACATATTGCAGTTTACATAAATCTCATTCTATCAAGTAAATGACACCTTCTGAGTTGCAATTCATGTGCGTTCGAATCGGATAAGTAATGCCTCTCACACTAGAGGTGAAACTAGTAGTTTTTCTTACGAAATTACACGTTTTACACGGGTGGTGACCACATTTAAAAAACCCTTATATGTTAACCAGGCACTATTTCCTGTAGTCAATTTACTGTTGAGATAAAGACTAGGAGATAGGATGTCACGTAAGGAAGGTGCTTTTTTGGCAAGATATCGTATGTGAGTACGATCTAAAATATGTGCTAGCTTCACATCATTGTATAAAATAGGAACATACTTTTTCACAATTTGAATTATTTCTGCATACTGCGGACTATAAACTGTGGAAAAATTTATCGTACTCAGAGATTGAGAGGCAGATTCTGCGTGTTTTATTCTCATTAAACCTTTTTCTTTTAATTTTTTAAATTTTATTATTATTCTTGTTGGGGTTCATAGAAAGAGACCCTGAATCCTCATTATCACTCCATAATAAAGACTTCCTATCAATGTCTTTTGTGATTTTGCTCTGTGTAGCATCCAATTAGGATAACCGCGATCTTTAAGTCTGAAAACTGCAGACTCAGTTTCCTGTGTGAATTGTGCAGCTGATCTACAATTTCTTTTAAGCCTGATAAATTCACCCACTGGTATATTCTTAATGACATGTTTTGGGTGACAAGAGTTTGCCTCCAAAATTGAGTTGCTGTCAGTAGATTTTCTATAAGGGGAAACAGCAACTAAGTTAGTATTTTCATTTACTGATAAGGAAATATCCAAATAATTGATAGAAGTCTTGGAGGTATTAGAAGTAAAGGAGAGATTAAAATCATTATTATTCACGTATTTTATGAAGTCCGTAATCAGCATATCATTCCCCTTCCAAATTATAATCAAATCGTCGATATAGCGACCAAAAAATACAATGTTATTAGAAAAGGGATTATTCTCATTGAAAATATATTTTTCTTCCCAAACCGCTACTGTAATATTGGCTAATGAAGGGGAACATTTCCCTCCCATACTAACACCCTTTTTTTGCATAAAAAACAACCTGTCAAATGAAAAATAATTATGGGTCAACAAAAAAGAAACTGAATCTATAATAAAAGATTGAATCTCATGTTTGTACATGCTGTACTTATTGAGAAAATATGACAGGCTGGTTAGAATTATATTATGTAGTATGGAAGGATATAAACCAACCACATCACAGGTGACCCATGTATAATGTGAAGACCACAAAAAGCCATCTAATGCGGCAATGACTGCTTTGGTATCTTTGATATAACCCGGTAAATTGATCACTAAGGGTTGTAGAAAATGATCCACCCATTCTCCCAAATTTTCTGAAAGTGACCCTATACCAGAGATGATGGCTCTAAACGGAGGAGGAAAAACATTTTTATGAATCTTAGGAAACGCATGATAAATAGGGATAACTGGATATTTGATATTTAGATAATCATGTATTTTTTGTGTAATAGCACCTGTGGATAGGCCATCTACTAATAATTTCTCTAAATGTATCTGGAATTCTTTTGTGGGATCATATGGAATTTAGGTGTAAGTAGAACAATCACTAAGAATGCGAAGATTTTCCACGTAATATAAGCCAGCATTCAAAATAACCACGCCTCCACCTTTGTCAGCCTGTCTGATTAATAAATCTTCATTATGGCGTAAATTACTTATGGCCTGTCTGTCCAAAACAGTCAGATTATCATGCACAAAATCTATGCTACTATCCAATTTAATTAAATCCCTCTCTACCAGTTCTTGGAAAGTGTCCAAGACAGTAGGTCTGGATTGTACTGGATAGGATAGAGCAGAGGTGTCAAACTGCATTCCTCAAGGGCCGCCAACAGGTCATGTTTTCAGGATTTCCTTAGCATTCCGCAAGGTGCTGGAATCATTCTGTGCAGGTGATTAAATTATCACCTGTGCAATACAAGGAAATCCTGAAAACATGACCTGTTGGCGGCCCTCGAGGAATGCAGTTTGACACCTCTGGGATAGAGCATTAGATGTACCAAAATCCTTGTTCATATTACAGTCTTTTTCAAGTGAATGGGATTGCAAATCTCGTAAAATAGAATAATCCAAAAGTTCCTGAAAGGAAAAGTTACCATATGGAAATACAGCATTGGTATACCCAGGAGGTTGCACAGTATCAAAAAAAGCAGAATTTTGTTCAAAGTGACATTTCAAGGTTAAGTTTCTGGCGAATTTGTTCACATCCAATAAAGTCCTAAATAAATCAAATTTTTTTTTTTTTTCATTGGACAAAAACCAAGTCCTTTTCCCAAAAGAGAAATCTCAGCTTCAGACAAAATATAGCTGGAAAGATTCCAGACTGGAGGTGTCAATACTTCCTCTGATTCCTGAGCGGGTAAGTTCTTACGCTTGTGCTTCCTCCCCACCCTCCTCCGGCATTTTTTGCTTTGCTGATGGCACCTGATCTCTCATTAAATGTCTCATTATGCCTGTTGGATCCAAACGATGCATCCGAAAAATCCATGTGACGGTTCATGCATGAAGTACTCAAGCTAGTTATTTTTTGGCCTCTACTGAGATTTTGTTGACAAATCTTACAGACAACATGAGTTGGGTCATCCTTTGCAATGTCAAAAAATGCCCAGGCTATGCAAGGCTTAGAGCCTGTGCGCCCTGAAGAGCCACCACGACTTCTGGTCTGAGGCACAGTTGGGGTTGAGGATGCAGTTGTTGATGTGCTTCCAGTACTCCATCTCTGTCCAGGAAGGCGCACCGTTACCTCGTCGTCAGGCTCGTCACTAGCATCCTCCTCCACTTCCTCTGCTGACCTCATGGACTGGTGGACTGGGGGTTGACAGTAAGTGGGGTCTACAACCTTGTCATCATCATCCTGTGTGTTCTCACACCCGTCGTCCTCAGAGACAACCTCTTCCTGCCCTGACCGAAAAATCAAGTTTTCATTCCAATCAGGTATCTCAGTCTCATCATCATCTTCCTAATTGTCTCCACCAACAGGAGTTACAGTTTGGGAACGAGGGTCTACATTATGCTCAGAACCTTCTTCATCTGGGCCTGGATCCGACTCACAAAGATTCTGGGCATCAGTGCAGATCATTTCCTCATCTGGATTCACAGAAGCTCTGGAGCAGACCTCTGATTCCCAGGCTATAGTATGCGTAAACAGCTCTACAGACTCAACCATGTGTGTTACCCCATGCTCAGACGGGCAGCTGGAGACTTGGGAGCTGTGAGGAAGCAAGTGCGATTGGGGTGACGACTCTGAGGACTGGAGTAGTTGTGATTAGGGTTGAGCGACCTTTACTCTTATAGGATCGGGTCGGGTTTCACGAAACTCGACTTTTTCAAAAGTCGGGTCGAGTGAAATCGGCCGATCCTATAAAAAAGTCGGGGTCGGCCGAAACTTGAAACCCAATGCAGTGCATTGGGTTTCCAATGGTTCCCAGGGTCTGAAGGAGCGGAAACTCTCCTTCAGGCCCTGGGATCCATATTTAAGTGTAAAATAAAGAATTAAAATAAAAAATATCGCTATACTTACACTCTGACGGGCCCTGGTACTAACCGGGAACCTTCCTTCCTTAGAATCAGCCTTCCAAGACCTGCGGTGACGTCGCGGTGACGTCGCGGCTTGTGATTGGTCGCGCGGCCCCCATGTGACCGCTCGCGCGACCAATCACAAGCCGCGACATCTCCGTGACGTCACCGAAGGCCCTGGAAGGGCTGATTCTTAGGAAGGAAGGCTGCCGGAACGAAGCCGAGGGTGAGTATATTCCTATTAGGTATATACTCACCCTCGGACACGCCCTGCTTCTTTCCGACAGCCTTCCTTCCTAAGAATCAGCCCTTCCAGGGCCTTCGGTGACGTCACGGTGTCGTCGCGGCTTGTGATTGGTCGCGCGAGCGGTCACATGGGGGCCGCGCGACCAATCACAAGCTGCGACGTCACCGCGATGTCACCACAAGGCCCTGGAAGGCTGATTCTAAGGAAGGAAGGTTCCCGGTTAGTACCAGGGCCCATCAGAGGGTAAGTATGGCAATATTTTTTATTTTAATTCTTTATTTTACACTTAAATCTGAATTCCGATACCAATTCCCGATATCTTAAACATATTGGGAATCGGTATCGGAATTCCGATTCCAGATTCAGAAGATCGCCGACCTCATGGCCGACCCCACACAGGGGTCGGGTCGGGTTTCATGAAACCCGACTTTGCCAAAAGTCGGCGACTTCTGAAAATTGCCGACCCGTTTCCCTCAACCCTAGTTGTGATGTTGAAGTTGACATGGAGGAGAGCCCACTTGAACAAGCACTTGATATCTGTTCAAGCACCTGCTGTTTTTGTGCCTCATCTGGAATTTTTGGCGATGCTCATAGCGATGGTCGTAAGAAAGGGATCATATCAGATTGTCCATGAAAAGAAGTAGACATCTTACTTTGGCTGGAAGATGGTCTTTCTTCTGCAGACGTTACTGTTGCTTTACCACCTACCCCACAGACACAACCTTTTTTTCCCTTTCCAACACGCCTATTCCCCTTTCCACCAGCAGCAGGCCTTTTGCCAGTCATTTTGGTGCTTAACTAATTGGCAACTCTGTATCTGTAGTTGTTGGCACAAAAAACAAAGGATGAAAACTACTCCGCAGACGTCCGCAGCTTCTGATTGGTCGCTTAGCGGTCGCGTGACCGCTACGCGACCAATCACAAAGCCGTGACGTCTTCTAAGGTATTTCAAGCGCTTGAAAGACCTTAGGTGATGTCACGGCTTTGTGATTGGTCGCGTAGCGGTCACGCGACCGCTACGGACCAATCAGAGCGCAGTGACCTCATCTAAGGCCCTTCAAGCGCGCATTCTTAGGTACAACGGCTCCCGGTTACGGCGGTAAAGTCCAGGCTGCGCCGGAGAGGTGAGTATATCCCTATTTTTTATTTTAATTCTTTCTTTTACACATTGATATTAATCCTGATACCGATTGCCGATACAACAAAAGATACTTGTGGTATCGGAATGCTCAACACTATATAGACTGCTAAGCTGCATTTAATATTTACTCCAAGTGTTGTGGACTTGAGTTTCTCTCTGCACCTGTTTGAATCACCGTGTGATAATATAGACTTTACCACTTATAAAACTGTGTCCTGTAGTTGTCTTGTTCCACGCAAAGAGTCTCCTGAGTTATCCCCTATAATTATTACAGGATACTCTAGCCTAAAAAAAAAAGGAGACTGCTAGAACAATGACTGCAGAAAGCAGACTAGAGCAGATTTTTCCATAATTAGATCACTGCAGAAAGATGTAGAAGGTCTGCAAAAGAAGCTTGGAAGCTTTGAACACAATCATCAAGTGTTTGGACAGACTTTGCAGGACTTAAGCACCCGCATGGCAGCCCAGGAAGACAAACTTGCTGGCATAGAGTCCTAGTATGGACAGGCTTTTCAGGACATAAGCACGCAAATAGCTGCACAAGCGACTTTTCCCTCTGGGCAACCTCCACCAGCTAGCCCACCTAAGTTGCCCCCATTCAGATTTAA
The DNA here is from genome assembly GCF_051348905.1 of Ranitomeya variabilis. Classification (NCBI taxonomy): domain Eukaryota; kingdom Metazoa; phylum Chordata; class Amphibia; order Anura; family Dendrobatidae; genus Ranitomeya; species Ranitomeya variabilis. Next base: position 355,825,216 of record NC_135235.1, read on the forward strand.
TGGTGATCGCGACAAATTTCGTGGCTTTGTGAATCAATGTATGCTATATTTTGATGTGCATGCTGACCGTTTTCCTAATGATAGATCCAAAGTATTTTGTGTAATAATGCTGCTGACCGCACGAGCGAGCTCGCCTGGGCGATTCCGATGATTGAGTCTCGTGACCCATGGTTAAATAACTTGGATGATTTCTTGGCCGCTATGGCATTAATGTTTGATGATCCTAATCGCCGTGCAACCGCTGAATCTGCTTTATTGTATTTACACCAGGCAAAACGTTCTGTTATTGAGTATGCTACTGAATTCAGGAGATTAGCGGTAGATACCAATTGGGACAGTTATGCACAATTGCCTATTTTTAAAAGGGGTCTGTCTAGTATTGTAAAAGATGAACTAGCTCGCTCTGAGTCACCACAAGAGCTAGAGACATTTATACAGCATTGTGTACGCGTTGACATTCGCCTTACTGAGCGTAGGCAGAAGTTTGCTGCATATAACCATATTTCTAACTTTTCCCTTCCTTCCAAAGAGCCTGCAGGTAAAACATCTTGGGAGGTGGAGGAGGTGCCCATGCAAATTGATTCCGTTCAGAGGTGCAAGATCAATGAGCGCCGGGAGCATCGCCTTCGTGAAAGTCTATGTTTCTACTGCGGCCAGTCTGACCACTTTCTGATCAATTGTCCTAAGTGTCCCAGACGGCCTAACAAGGTGCTATCAGCGGTAGGGGTGTATGACATCTGTGAAGATGAATCTGACATCTCTGAATGTAGCCTGCCTTTAAACGCTGTATTCCATTCACTTTCTATGACTTCACCCCCCAAGGAGCTGAAGGAAATGAACTCTCACTGTTCTCTCCCTATTAAGATCCTGTGTTCAGGACAGTGGATTTCCAGTGCAGCTATGATTGACTCTGGTGCAGGTGGCAATTTCATGGATATCACATTTGCCAAGGAACATGGTATTGAATTTCAGCAAAAAGCCTCTCCAATTACCATGGAAACAGTGGATGGGTCACCTTTAATCTCTGGGCCTGTGGATCAGGAGACCGTACCCCTTGAAATTTTGTTGGAGCCTAATCATCAGGAGCAACTTTCTTTCTTGCTAATTTCTTCTTCTCATTTTCCTGTGATTTTAGGCATTCCTTGGTTGCGTTCTCAGAACCCAATTATCAACTGGAAGACCAAGGAGATTATCTTTCCAACAAGGAACAACTCCTCGTTAACAGAAGCTGTCCCTAAGTCCACGGCTACGGAACCACATGTACAGGTATTTTCTTTACCTCCAGCATATAAAGAGTTCTCTGACATCTGTGACAAGAAGAATGCAGATCAGCTTCCTCCACACAGGCATTATGACTGTCCCATTGAGTTGCTTCCTGGGGCAGCTATTCCTTTTGGTAACGTACACCCTTTGGCGGCACCTGAGCTTCAAGCCTTAAAGGAGTATATTGATGAAAATCTGGCCAAAGGCTTCATACGTCCTTCTTCCTCACCAGCAGGGGCACCTATCTTTTTTGTAAAGAAGAAGGATGGGACCCTGAGACCCTGTGTTGACTATTGGGAACTCAATAAGGTAACCGTACGAAACTGTTACCCTTTGCCTCTTATTCCCGAATTACTGGAAAGAGTCCACCATGCTAAGGTGTTCTCTAAACTGGATCTTCGTGGAGCTTATAATTTGGTGCGTATTTGTCCAGGGGATGAGTGGAAGACAGCATTCAGATGCTGGTATGGGCACTTTGAATCTCTTATGATGCTCTTCGGGCTTTGTAACGCCCCTGCAACATTTCAACACCTTGCTAATGACATTTTCAGGGATTTTTTGGACCAGTTTGTAGTGATCTATTTGGACGATATACTAATCTTTTCTGACTCTCTACAGGAACATGAAGAACATGTCAAAACTGTTTTAAGACGTCTGAAAGAGAACCATCTGTATATTAAGCCGGAGAAATGCGAGTTCCATCATTCTGAGATACAGTTCTTAGGTTATATCATCTCTCCCCAGGGGCTGAACATGGAATCTGGTAAGATTCAGGTATCCTTGACTGGCCGGTACCCAAGAACGTTAAGGAGGTCCAACGTTTTATTGGTTTTGCAAATTTCTACAGACGCTTCATTCGAAATTTTTCTGATATTGTCTGTCCCATTACTTCCTTGACAAAGAAGGAAAAGCCCTTTAAGTGGTCATCACAAGCTCAAGAAGCTTTTGATCGGCTTAAGATCTGTTTCACATCAGCACCGCTGTTGATACACCCAGATCCAACACTTTCTTTCATTGTGGAGGTGGACACTTCTGATAATGCTTTGGGAGCTATTCTCTCCCAAAGAACTGGAGAGAAGGGTCTGCTACATCCTTGTGCTTTCTTTTCCCGTAGACTAACCTCAGCAGAGAAGAATTACGACGTGGGAGACAAGGAATTGCTTGCTATTATTGCGGCTTTCAAAGAATGGAGGCATCATCTGCAAGGAGCTGCACAACAGATCATAGTGCTAACTGACCATCGCAATTTAGAGTTCCTTAGATCCGCTAGATGTCTTTCTCCTCGTCAGGCTCGTTGGAACTTATTTTTAAATCAATTTAACTTTGTTATCTCGTACCGTCCAGGTTCTCATAATGGCAAGGCTGATGCTTTATCCCTCATCCATGCTGCGGATTCCGTACCTGGAGCCCCGTCCAAGACCATTCTATCTGATGCCAATTTCATCGGAGTTATCCACGATCAGGACTTGTGGAAGGAGTGCAGGGAGGCCTATGATGGTGATGTATTTCTGGCCAACCCACCTGTGAATATTAATCTTGTCTTTAAGGGTGGCATGTGGTTCAGAGATCGACATATCTACGTCCCTGAGGTCGTCCGTCTGCACATCCTCAAGTTGGTACATGACTACAAGTTGGCTGGTCACAGGGGGGTACAGAAGACACAAGAGTTCCTGAGCCGATTCTTCTGGTGGCCAACTTGCCTGAAGGATACCAAGGACTATGTCCTCTCTTGTGAGGTATGTGCCCATTACAAGACTCCTCATGTGGCACCTATGGGTCTTCTACAATCATTACCTATTCCGTCCCGCCTTTGGGGGTCTATATTAATGGACTTTATTGTGGAGCTGCCTACATCGGGGGGCATGAATACAATCATGGTGGTAGTTGATCGCCTGACTAAAGTTGCTCATTTTGTTCCATGCACTGGCCTCCCCTCAGCTAAAGATACAATGAACTTGGTTATACAGAATGTTTTTCGGTTGCATGGGGTTCCGGATGAGATCATCTCTGACCGTGGAGTGCAGTTCACTTCAAGATTCTGGAAGGGATTTTGCTCTGCTCTCAATATTAATGTCTGTCTCTCTTCCGCTTAACATCCCCAGACAAATGGTCAGACTGAGTGTACCAACCAGATGCTGGAACAATATCTAAGATGCTATGTCAGCCATCTACAGGATGATTGGTTGGAGTTGCTGCCGTTAGCCAAATTTTCATATAACAATTCTCAGAGCGCCTCCACTAAATTTACACCTTTCTTTGTCAATCTGGGTTATCATCCGTGTATCTTACCTAGGTCTCCAATTAATTCTCTGGTTCCGGTAGTGGAGGAAAGGCTGACTGCGATGAGGCAAAATCTGGAGGTTCTGAAGGAATCCCTGACCACAGCTCAAGAACGTTATAAGAGATCGGCTGATAGATTCCGTAAATCTGTACCCATGTTCAAAGTAGGAGATTCCGTGTGGTTAGCAACTAAGAATCTGAAGTTAAACATTCCTTCACAAAAACTTGGACAGAAATTCATTGGCCATTTCAAGATCAACGGTATTGTAAGCTCTGTGGCCTGCCAGCTGAAGCTGCCTAGGACTATGAAGGTACACCCAGTTTTTCATGTATCTTTACTAAAGCCTGTATCTCCTAATACCTTCCAGGGACGTGTTGTGCCACCTCCGCAGCCTGTGGTGATTGATGGGCAAGAACAATTTGTGGTGGAGGAAATTGTTGATTCCAGGATTCGCAGGAATCGGCTCCAATATCTGATAAGATGGCGGGGATATGCCCCTGAGGAAGACTCTTGGGAACCTGTGGAAAACATCAATGCTCAACAGAAGATTTCTCGTTTTCATCAGAGATTCTCTGAGAAACCAGGTCCAGGATCGTACTGAGGCCGCTTCTAAGGAGGGAGTAATGTCAGGACTCTGAACATTTTTTATTACCTTTTGTGCATTACTGCCCTTTTCCAAGATGGCGTCTTTGGTCTCATATGCACTGTGTCTTCCTGCTATAAAACTCCACCCCAGCCTTCAGTCTGTGCTAGAGTATTCTGCCTTGCATCCAGCTCCTGACCTCTGGTGACTCCCTTGCTATATACCTGCTCCTGTGAACCTGTGGGGTTATCCTGCTACTCTGCTCTGAGTTCCTGCTGCATACACCAGTTCCAGTAATCCTCCTTCATCTGCAGCTCGGGTTTACTTCCATCTGCATTTGCTGGACATGTAAGCTGTTGCTGCTCTGCTTAAACCTGAGACTAATAACCAGGGTTCCCTGGTTGAGCTAAGATATTATTTGAACTGCCTTATAAGCATATCTATCTGTGTTTTGGATTAAGCAAGGACTTATTCGTGTCAAGTATCCTCAAGAATAATTGTGCTTCATAGACTTTCTGCATGATTGCATTTTCCTCTGAAGCTTCCTATAGACTGCTAAGCTGCATTTAATATTTACTCCAAGTGTTGTGGACTTGAGTTTCTCTCTAGACCTGTTTGAATCACTGTGTGATAACAAAGACTTTACCACTTATAAAACTGTGTCCTGTAGTTGTCTTGTTCCATGCAAAGAGTCTCCTGAGTTATCCCTTATAATTATTACAATATACTTCATTCCTTTTATAGCAGTACCACGCTATGACCTACCCAGTCGGCACTTCTTTGCGAGAAAAGCCATCCCAGCCCTCCACCAGCATGTCAAAGACCGCATTTTCCATGCACTGAGGCAATCAGTCAGTGGAAAGGTGCACCTCACAACTGATGCATGGACCAGTAGGCATGGCCAGGGACGTTACGTGTCCATCATGGCTCAATGGGTTAATGTGGTGGATGCAGGGTCCACAGGGGACAGCCATAGTGGGACAGTTCTGCCTAGCCCACGGTCTAGGAAACAGTTGGCTGTAGGCGTTCGCCACCCCTCCTCCTCCAGAAGCGAAAGCTTGTCCACAGAGCGCAGTAGCACGACCACTCCATCCGCAGCTGCCAGTGTTGCACACGAGGTGTCCTATTATCGAACAGCTAGTGGTAAGCGTCAGCAGGCTGTGTTACAAATGAAGTGTTTGGGTGACAACAGACACACCACGGAAGTACTGGCCGAGTACTTGCAGCAACAAACGCAGTCATGGCTGGGCAGTGTACATCTTGAGGCAGGCAAGGTAGTCAGTGATAATGGAAGGAATTTTATGGCTGTCAACACATACCTTGCCTGGCTCACACTTTGAACCTGGTGGTGCAGTGCTTCCTCAAAAATTATCCGGAGTTAACAGCCCTGCTCCTGAAGGTGCGAAGACTTTGCTCGCACATCCGCCGGTCGCCCGTACACTCCAGCCGTATGCAGAACCATCAGCGATCGCTGAATCTTCCCCAGCACTGCCTAATAATCGACGTTGCAACAAGGTGGAACTCCACACTGCACATGGTTCAGAGGCTGCGCGAACAGAGGCATGCTGTAATTAATTTGTGGGAGGATACACATACACGGGCAGGCACTTGGATGGCAGACATGGATTTGTATGGTGTGCAGTGGTCGAAGCTACAAGATCTCTGTCAAGTCCTTCAGTGTTTCGAGGAATGCACATGGCTGGTAAGTGCAGACAATGCCATCATAAGCATGAGCATCCCACTAATGCGTCTGCTGATGCAAAGTTTGACGCACATTAAGGAGCAGGCATCTGCAGCCGAGGAGGAGGGAAGCCTTGATGACAGTCAGCCATTGTCTGCTCAGGGAACTCTCCCGGACGAGGTGGTGGACGAAGAGGAGGAGGAGGAGGATGATGGGGATGAATATTTATGGGAGGAAGATGCTTCTCATGGGGCAATAGAAACTGGTGGCGTTGCAAGGTCAGGTACAGGGTTTTTGCGGGACACATGTGATGTTGATTTGCAAGAAAGTGCTCCTCAACCCAGAACAAGCAGTGAATTGACACCTGGAACATTGGCCCACATGGCTGAGTATGCCTTGCATATCCTAAAAAGGGACCCCCGCATTATCAAAATGATGACCCATGACGATTACTGGTTGGCCTGCCTCCTGGATCCACGATATAAAGGAAAATAACAAAATATCATGCCACATGAGAACCTTGAGCAAATATTGGCTACCAAACAAGCAACTCTTGTAGACCGTTTGGTTCAGGCATTCCCAGCACACAGCGGCATTGATGGTTCTCACACGAGCCGTAGGGGGCAACATGGCAGAGGTGTTAGAGGTGCACAAATCCGAAGTGGCGTTGGACAGAGGGGTTTTATGACCAGGTTGTGGAGTGATTTCGCAATGACCGCTGACACGACATTACTGCTGCATTAAATCAAAGTGGCAGGAGACAGCATTTGTCCAGTATGGTTACCAACTACTTTTCCTCCCTTATCGATAATCTCCCTCACAGGTCATTCCCCTTTGATTACTGGGCATCTAAAATAGACACCTGGTCTGAATTGGCAGAATATGCATTACAGGAGCTCGTTGCCCTGCTGCTAGTGTGCTATCAGAAAGAGTCTTCAGTGCTGCTGGTTCAATACTGACCGAAAAAAGGACACATCTGGCTACCCAAAATGTTGATGATCTAACCTTCATTAAAATGAACCAATCATGGATTTCAAATTATTTTGCCCCACCTTCCCCTGCTGACACGTAGCTTGCCTGAAAAATGTCTTGCTTTTGGCCTCCTCTTACTGACTTCTCCAATTCCTCCATTTGCAGCTGCTGAATATCCACCATAGGCCATTTTTATACCTCCCTAAATGGGCTGACTCCCCCCACAGGGCCGTGGTCAACAACTGGCGCAAGCACCCGTGCGAGTGCCGTTTGCCTGGACTGGTGGGTGGGCCCACTCTTGGGCGACGGCACTGGCACAGGGTCTCTCATAGTACAATGAAGTGTCTCTGATGGTGGTGGTGCACAACCAACGTCAGACACACCGTCGTAATATGAGGGGCCCTGTGCCAGTACCGCTGCCCACGAGAGAGTGTTCCCCCCAGCTCGAACAGTGCTCTACCACTTGCAATACTTACCTCTCACTGCTCCACCACTGTGTAGTCTGTGCTGTTAAATCCTGCCAATACAAATTTGTTGAAATGAGAGATGATAGTTAAAATATACAGGGGCCCTGGCCTCCATTTAGACCAGTTATTACTTTGCGCCTACTACCACTGTCTGCTACTCAGCAGAGGAGCCCACCCATGCACCTAGATATGCCACCTGTTTAGTCCTTTTACCACATTTGAACTGCATTTAGCCTACCTTAATAATTTGGGCCTACTAACTTTGTCTGTCACTCATTACAGTTTTCCTCCACTGGACAAAGCAATGCCGCCTGTTTAGTCCTGTTACCACATTTGAACTGCATTTAGCCTACTTTATTATTTGGGCCTACTAACTGTCTGCCACTCATTACAGTTTTCCTCCACTGAACAAAGCAATGCCGCCTGTTTAGTCCTGTTGCCACATTTGAACTGCATTTAGCCCAGTTTATTATTTAGGCCTACAAACTGTGTCTGCCACTCATTACAGTTTTCCTCCACTGAACAAAGTAATGCTGCCTGTTTAGTCCTGTTACCACATTTGAACTGCATTTGACCTACTTTATTATTTGGGCCTACTAACTGTGTCTGCCACTCATTACAGTTTTCCTGCACTGAACAAAGCAATGCCGCCTGTTTAGTACTGTTACCACATTTGAACTGCAGTTAGCCTACCTTAATAATTTGGGCCTACTAACCGTGTCTTCCACTCATTACAGTTTTCCTCCACTGAACAAAGCAATGCCGCCTGTTTAGTCCTGTTACCACATTTGAATTGCATTTAGCCCACTTTATTATTTGGGCCTACAAACTGTGTCTGTCACTCATTACAGTTTTCCTCCACTGAGCAAAGCAATGCCGCCTGTTTCGTCCTGTTATTACGTTTGAACTGCATTTAGCCTACTTTATTATTTGGGCCTACAAACCGTGTCTGCCACTCATTACAGTTTTCCTCCTCTGAACAAAGCAATGCCGCCTGTTTAGTCCTGTTACCACATTTGAATTGCATTTAGCCTACTTTATTATTTGGGCCTACTAACTGTGTCTGCCACTCATTACAGTTTTCCTTCACTAAACAAAGCAATGCCGCCTGTTTAGTCCTGTTACCACATTTGAACTGCAGTTAGCTGACCTTAATAATTTGGGCCTACTAACTGAGTCTGCCACTCATTACAGTTTTTCTCCACTGAACAAAGCAATGCCGCCTGTTTAGTCCTGTTACCACATTTGAACTGCATTTAGCCCACTTTATTATTTGGGCCTACAAACTGTGTCTGCCACTCATTACAGTTTTCCTCCACTGAACAAAGCAATGCCGCCTGTTTCATCCTGTTACCACGTTTGAACTGCATTTAGCCTACTTTATTATTTGGGCCTACAAACCGTGTCTGCCACTCATTACAGTTTTCCTCCACTGAACAAAGCAATGCCGCCTGATTAGTCCTGTTACCACATTTGAACTGCATTTAGCCTACTTTATTATTTGGGCCTACTAACTGTGTCTGCCACTCATTACAGTTTTCCTCCACTGAACAAAGCAATGCCACCTGTTTAGTCCTGTTACCACATTTGAACTGCATTTAGCCCACTTTATTATTTGGGCCTACTAACTGCGTTTCCTCCTCATTCTGCCCATTGCCCAGCCACTGCTGGATGAGTCTGCTGGTACATTGACCCAGACCCCTACATTCTCCTTGCACTCTACACAGCCAGAATCTGACCCTGCTGAAAGTCAGGTTCCCCTTCCCACATACTATACCACCTTACACAGGGACAAAGAGGAAGGTGCAGATGAAAGTGCAGTTTCCTTCATACTCGTTGGCGACGTCACTGGCACAGAGCCCCTCATAGTATGCAAAAGTGTCTCTGCCAGTGGGAGGCGCCACCCACAGTCAAACACACCGCTGTACTATGAGGGCCCTGTGCCAGTGATGTCGCCAACGAGTATGCCCCCCACCTGATAAAGGAACCTGCACTTTCATCTGCACCTTCCTACGAACGAGTGCCCCCCCCTGCTTGCTCAGGATCACAGCACTTGCAAATTTGAAATACTTACCTCTTCTTGCTCCACCGCCGTGATGTATTCCGCGTTTACTGGGCCCACGAAAATCTTGAGCCAGCCCTACCCCCCCACAACTTTAGCCAAATGACCCCCAGTTTTCAATGCCTAACTATTATTATAAAGTAAATTAAGATTGACAAGCTTAAGTAATAAGAATTGATGCTTTTGGCATTAAAATGGGCACTGTAGGTGTTTTCCTGTCCTCCACTCACTGCCGACTTTGATTCCCCATTGACCTGCATTGGGTTTCGTGTTTCAGTCAGCCCATGACTTTTCGCAATAATCGGCCGATTTCACCCGACACGACTTTTGACAAAATCGGGTTTCGCGAAACCCGACTCGATCCGAAAAAAGTAAAAATCCCTCAACTCTAGCGGTCATATCTCCTGATGTGACTATTTTACATGTGAGATCGCCATGGGACACTCAATATTATATAGACTATGTTGGACAGGATAGTTTTATATGTTGGTTTATTATTTTTTGATTGTTTGCAGGAGACGAGGGTGTCGGGGATTAAGCGTTCAGTAAGTATGGTAAATTTAGATTCAATAAAGGAGACTGTGATTATTTCAAATGAAGGACTTTATTCAGGCCATGTGTTTTTTTACCATGCAACTATAGGATTAGTAATGGATAGGTATCTTATAGACGTCTCTCCATTACTATCCTGTGGGCGTGATGTCACCTGACAATACAAAGGTGACATCAACCCCACAAATATGAACCCTACTTGAAACCTCTGCAGGGCAAGTGGGAAGAGCGAGGCTAAGTGACAGAATTGGTGCATCTATAAGATGCACCATTTCTGGGTTGGCTGAGAGCCGATGTTTTTAACCTGGGGGGTCCCAATATCCATGGCCCCTTCCCAGGCTAGTAATATCAGCCTGCAGCTGTCTACCTAGCCTTTGCTGGTTCGAATTTATTGGGGGACCCCATGTCAATTTTTCTCCTGGGATCTCCTGTAAACTAGCCAGTAAAGGCTAAGCAAACAGCTGTGAGCTGATATTAATAGCCTGTGAACCTTTGGCTATTTGCTTCTTCTCAGAGTATTAACATCAGCCCTCAGCCATTTGCTTTCCCTCTGCTAACTATGTAAATTATGCAGGAGCCTATGCAATTTTTAAAAAAATGTTTTTGAAAAATAAACAGATATTGTATTTCGCACAGATTTCTGACAATTGCTGTTTTGTTACAGCATATGTAAGATAATTATGTTAATGTTCCTACACAGGCTGGTGATTGTGTGTGTCTTTATTTAATATTAGTGAGGGTATCTGGCTGAAGAGGTTGAAGAAGGAAATGACATCACAATTCTTTTTTTAATAATATATATTTATTTAGCTTTATGGATTTACAAAAACACATCAAAAACGTTTTTCTGCGAAGAGTTGCAGAAACCTTGCAGAAATTTCTGCAAGCAAATACGCAACGTGCGCACATAGCCTAAAGTTGAATTATTTATTTCTAAAATGTGCATCAGCGAGTAATACATAAATATTAACCCATGATTTTTTTTTATTCAAATGAACATGATTATGTTTATATTTTGTATAATAGGTGTATTACATAGTTACATAGGTTAAGAAAAGACTTAGGTCCACCAAGTCAAACATTTCTCCACCAATTAATAAAAAAATTCTATATCACTAAAATATATAACACATAATGCCGTTTGTTGTGAGAAAAGCATTAAACTATTTTGTGAACCCTGGTCCTTTGTAAGGTCTATAGAAGGAATAAGTAAAGTGCCATCCTTTTGTACTGACCACGCTTGTATTTATAGAAATAAATGAGATTTCTTTAGAGATGTCTTTTTTTCTAAGATAAACAAGCCCAGGTTTTCTAACCTCTCATTTTACAAGAGGCTTTTCACCCAATGTAATAATCTAGTTGTCTGTCTTTAACCCCTTTCTGCCAGCTGACGGAATAGTACGTCAGCTGGCAGAACCCCCGCTTTGAGGTGGGCTCCGGCGGTGAGTGCACCTCAAAGCCGCGACATGTCAGCTGTTTTGCACAGCTGACATGTGCGTGCAATGAGCACGAGCGGAATCGCGATCTGCCCGCACCCATTAACTAGTTAAATGCTGCTGTCAAACGCTGACAGCGGCATTTTACTAGCGCTCCCGGACGCGCGGCCGGAAGTGCTCTCACCGATGACCCCCGTCACATGATCGGGGGTCATCGGTGCATTGCCATAACAACCAGAGGTCTCCTTGAGACCTATATGGTTGTTGATGGCCGATTGCTTTGAGCGCCACCCTGTGGTCGGCGTTCAAAGCAACCCTGCATTTCTGCTAAATAGAGGTGATCTGTGCTTCACCTCTATGTAGTAGAGGTGATCGTGTAGTGCATGCTTCTAGCCTCCTATGGAGGCTATTGAAGCATGCCAAAATTAAAAAAAGGGTTTAAAAATATATAAAAAATAAAAAATATATAAAAGTTCAAATCACCCCCCCTTTCGCCCCAATCAAAATAAAACAATAAAAAAAAATCAAACCTACACATATTTGGTATCGCCGCATTCAGAATCGCCTGATCTATCAATAAAAAACAAAGGATTAACCTGATCGCTAAATGGCGTAGCGAGAAAAAAATCAAAACGCCAAAATTACGTTTTTTCGGTCGCCGCAACATTGCATTAAAATGCAATAACGGGCGATCAAAAGAACGCATCTGCACAAAAGTGGTATCATTAAAAACATCAGCTCGGCATGCAAAAAATAAATCCTCACCCGACCCCAGATCACGAAAATTGGAGCCGCTACGGGTATTGGAAAATGGCGCAGTTTTTTTTTTTAGCAAACTTTGGAATTTTCTTTTTACCACTTAGATAAAAGAGAACCTAGACATGTTTGGTGTCTATGAACTCATAATGACCTGGAGAGTCATAATGGCAGGTTGGTTTTAGCATTTGGTGAACCTAGCAAAAAAGCCAAACAAAAAACAAGTGTGAGATTGCACATTTTTTGCAATTTCATCGCACTTGGAATTTTTTTCCTGTTTTCTGTTACACGGCATGGTAAAACCAATGATATTGTTCAAAAGTACATCTCGTTCTGCAAAAAATAAGCCCTCACATGGCTATATTGACAGAAAAATAAAAAAGTTATGGCTCTGGGAACGAGGGGAGTGAAAAACAATAAGGAAAAAAGCTCCAGGGGAGAAGGGGTTAAACTTTCTCTAACTTTCCAATAGCCTTTCTAAAATTTGGAACCCAATACTAGATCAATATTCAAGATGTAGCCTCACATGTTATTTAACAATACATCTGGGTCATTGGATCATGTATCTGTCTTTCTATACGTCCTAAAAGCTTGCTTTTGTAGCTGTGCTTTATATTGAACCTTGCTGCTCAGCTTACTTGTAAGCAAAATATGCAAGTCCTTAGGCCGTTCAAACATTCAGTATGTGGTCAGTATTTGCATTATTATTCGTAAGCCAAAAGTAGAAGTGGGTGAAAAATGAAGAAGTGTTTCTATTATACTTTTCCACTGGTTGTTCCGCTCCTTATTTTGGATTACAAACACTGATGTAAAATACTGACCAAATACTGAACTTGTGAACATGGCCTTACAGCGTGAGAGGAAAACAAAGGACTGATGCAAATCCATGGAAACATGGTGTGTTAAGTATCGAGCTCCCACCTCTCCACAGGGGGAATCTCGAACCATCTCCGCTGCGGTCTCCCATTCTTCTCCAGTCAGAGTGGAGACGTCGGTCCCAGCATCTAGCTCATGCTGATACTGGACGACTGGTTACTACTGCCCTTCCAGGCTCTGCTTTTGTAGCCAGCAATGATCAGCAGCGAGCAGGTCTTTCTGGGTCAAGTCCATGTCCTCCCATGCTCAGGTCCTCACATGCTCAGGTCCTGCTGCGGCTCCTATTGGTCCATCTGGAAGGTCTTGTAGCACTGTTGTTATAAAAGGTTCGCATGGCCGCTCGGCCATGCGCTAGTGTACTCTTGAAATTGTGTGTGTGTTGATGAGTGAAAGGTGTTCATTAATCATCCCCTCCCTTGTGTATGACTGCTCGCGTAATGTGGATGTCTGCTATCTAGCGCCCGGCTGAGCTATCAGCAATAAACACACGAAACAGCGTCTAATTGCTGTGACCGCCAGTGCGGCGCCGTGCGCTATTAGAGCACTTTCCTATCCCAAGTCTGGGTGGTTAGTGGCGTCCGCCAGTACGGCACTGCATGCACTCTTGTGCATTTAAGTTATTTTTGCAGTTACTCTGACACCCCAGTTGCGGTGTCGAGCGCAAGAGGTCTAGACGAACTCTAATCCTGTGTCTTTGGATTGAGTTCTGAGATCCCTTGCTTGCGCTCTTGATGCAGTACTGCGGCCCCGTGATTCAACCAGGTTTGCTTCCTTCACACAGGGTGAAGTTAACCTGTGTGTGTATCCACATTGTACCGCCATATAGTCCGTCATTACTCAGCAGCAGGTTCCATCTCTGCACGGTGGACACTGGGCTGCGAACGCACCTTATACCATCTCTCTAAATATTTGGTGCATTCCTCTAGCCCTAACATGGTGAGATTGAACAAACTTCATGTACATCTTGCATTTAACCCCTTCATGACCCAGCCTATTTTGGCCTTAATGACCTTGCCGTTTTTTGCAATTCTGACCAGTGTCCCTTTATGAGGTAATAACTCCGGAACGCTTCAACGGATCCTAGCGATTCTGAGGTTGTTTTTTCGTGACATATTGGGCTTCATGTCAGTGGTAAATTTAGGTCGATAATTTCTGAGTTTATTTGTGAAAAAAACGGAAATTTGGCGAAAATTTTGAAAATTTCGCAATTTTCACATTTTGAATTTTTATTCTGTTAAACCAGAGAGTTATGTGACACAAAATAGTTAATAAATAACATTTCACACATGTCTACTTTACATCAGCACCATTTTGGAAACAAATTTTTTTTTTGCTAGGAAGTTATAAGGGTTAAAAGTTGACCAGTGATTTCTCATTTTTACAACAAAATTTACAAAACCATTTTTTTTAGGGACCACCTCACATTTGAAGTCAGTTTGAGGGTTCTATATGGCTGAAAATACCCAAAAGTGACACCATTCTAAAAACTGCACCCCTCAAGATGCTCAAAACCACATTCAAGAAGTTTATTAACCCTTCAGGTGTTTCACAGCAGCAGAAGCAACATGGAAATAAAAAATGAACATTTAACTTTTTAGTCACAAAAATGATCTTTTAGCAACAATTTTTTTATTTTCCCAAGGGTAAAAGGAGAAACTGGACCATGGACGTTGTTGTCCCATTTGTCCTGAGTACGCTGATACCTCATATGTGGGGGTAAACCACTGTTTGGGCACACGGCAGGGCTCGGAAGGGAAGGAGCGCCATTTGACTTTTTGAATGAAAAATTATCTCCATCGTTAGCGGACACCATGTCGCGTTTGGAAAGCCCCTGTGTGCCTAAACATTGGAGCTCCTCCACAATTGACCCTATTTTGGAAACTAGACCCCCCACGGAACTTATCTAGAGGCATAGTGAGCACTTTAAACCCCCAGGTACTTCACAAATTGATCCGCAAAAATGAAAAAGTACTTTTTTTCACACAAAATTTCTTTTAGCCTCAATTCTTTCATTTTCACATGGGCAACAGGATAAAATGGATCCTAAAATTTGTTGGTCAATTTCTCCTGAGTACGCCGATACCTCATATGTTGGGGTAAACCACTGTTTGGGTGCACGGCAAGGCTCGGAAGGGGAGGCGTGCCATTTGACTTTTTGAATGGAAAATTAGCTCCAATCGTTAGCGGACACCATGTCGCGTTTGGAGAGCCCCCGTGTGCCTAAACATTGGAGCTCCCCTACAAGTGACCCCATTTTGGAAACTAGACCCCCCAAGGAACTTATCTAGATGCATAGTGAGCACTTATAACCCCCAGGTGCTTCACAGAAGTTTATAACGCAGAGCCGTGAAAATAAAAAATAATTTTTCTTTCCTCAAAAATGATTTTTAGCCCAGAATTTTTTATTTTCCCAAGGGTAATAGGAGAAATTGGATCCCAAATGTTGTTGTCCAGTTTGGCCTGAGTACGATGATACCCCATATGTGGGGTAAACCACTGTTTGGGCGCACGGCAGGGCTCGGAAGGGAAGGCACGCCATTTGGCTTTTTGAATGGAAAATTAGCTCCAATCATTAGCGGACACCATGTCGCGTTTGGAGAACCCCTGTGTGCCTAAACATTGGAGCTCACGCACAAGTGACCCCATTTTGGAAACTAGACCTCCCAAGGAACTAATCTAGATGTGTGGTGAGCACTTTGAACCCCCAAGTGCTTCACAGAAGTTTATAACGCAGAGCCATGAAAATAAAAAATCATTTTTCTTTTCTCAAAAATGATTTTTTAGCCCACAATTTTTTATTTTCCCAAGGGTAACAGGAGAAATTGGACCCCAAAATTTGTTGTCCAGTTTTTCCTGAGTATGCTGATACCCCATATGTGGGGGTAAACCACTGTTTTGGCACACGTCGGGGTTCGTAAGGGAAGTAGTGACGTTTTGAAATGCAGACTTTGATGGAATGCTCTGCGGGCATCAGGTTGCGTTTGCAGAGCCCCTGATGTGCCTAAACAGTAGGAACTCCCCACAAGTGACTCCACTTTGGAAACTAGACCCCCAAGGGAACTTATCTAGATGTGTGGTGAGCACTTTGAACCCCCAAGTGCTTCACAGAAGTTTATAACGCAGAGCCGTGAAAATAATAAATGTGTTTCCTTTCCTCAAAAATATTTTTTAGCCAAGAATTTTTTATTTTTGCAAGAGTAACAGGAGAAATTGGACCCCAAAAGTTGTTGTTCAGTTTCTCCTGAGTACGCTGATACCCCATATGTGGGGGTATACCACTGTTTGGGCATATGCCGGGGCTCGGAAGGGAAGTAGTGACGTTTTGGAATGCAGACTTTGATGGAATGGTCTGCGGGCATCATGTTACGTTTGCAGAGCCCCTGATATGCCTAAACAGTAGAAACCCCCCATAGTTAACCCCATTTTGGAAACTAGACCCCCAAAGGAACTTATCTAGATGTGTGGTGAGCACGTTCAACCCCCAAGTGCTTCACAGAAGTTTACAACGCAGAGCCGTGAAAATAAAAAATCATTTTTCTTTCCTCAAAAAAGATGTTTTAGCAAGCAATTTTTTATTTTCACAAGGGTAACAGGAGAAATTGGACACCAATATTTGTTGCCCAGTTTGTTGTGAGTACGATGATAACCCATATGTGGGGGTAGACCACTGTTTGGGCGCATGTCAGGGCTCGGAAGGGAAGTAGTGACATTTGAAATGCAGACTTTGATGGAATGGTCTGCGGGCATCACATTGCATTTGCAGAGCCCCTGATGTGCGTAAACAGTAGAAACACCCCACAAGTGACACCATTTTGGAAACTAGACCCCCCAAGGAACTTATCTAGATGTGTGGTGAGCACTTTCAACCCCCAAGTGCTTCACAGAAGTTTATAACGCAGAGCCGTGAAAATAAAAAATAATTGTTCTTTCCTCAAAAA
This sequence comes from Ranitomeya variabilis, assembly GCF_051348905.1. NCBI lineage: Eukaryota > Metazoa > Chordata > Amphibia > Anura > Dendrobatidae > Ranitomeya > Ranitomeya variabilis. The sequence goes on from NC_135235.1 coordinate 355,842,083, forward strand.
TTATGTTTTAGCAAGTAATTTTTTATTTTTGCTAGGGTAACAGGAGAAATTGGACCCCAACAGTTGTTGCCCAGTTTGTCCTGAGTACGCTGCTACCCCAAATGTGGGGGTAAACCACTGTTTGGGTGCACGTTGGGGCTTGGAAGGGAGGGAGCACCTTTTGACTTTTTGAACGCAAGATTGGCTGGAATCAATGGTGGCGCCATGTTGCGTTTGGAGACCCCTGATGTGCCTAAACAGTGGAAACCCCTCAATTCTAACTTCAACACTAACCCCAACACACCCCTAATCCTAATCCCAACTGTAGCCATAACCCTAATCACAACCCTAACCCCAACACACCCCTAACCACAACCCTAACCGCAACACACCTGTAACCCTAATTCCAACCCTAACCCTAATCCTAATCCCAACCCTAACCCTAATCCCAACCCTAACCACAACAGTAACCCCAACACACCCCTAACCCTATCCGTAACCCTAACCACAAGCCTAATCTTAACCCTATTTCCAACCCTAACTCTAATTCCAACCCTAACACTAAGGCTATGTGCCCATGTTGCGGATTCGTGTGAGATTTTTCCGCACGATTTTTGAAAAATCTGCAGGTAAAAGGCACTGCGTTTTACCTGCAGATTTACAGCAGATTTCCAGTGTTTTTTTGTGCGGATTTCACCTGCGGATTCCTATTGAGGAACAGGTGTAAAACGCTGCGGAATCCGCACAAAGAATTGACATGCTGCGGAAAATACAACGCAGCGTTTCTGCACGGAATTTTCCGCACCATGGGCACAGTGGATTTGGTTTTCCATAGGTGTACATGGTACTGTAAACCTGATGGAAAACTGCTACGAATTCGCAGCGGCCAATCCGCTGCGGATCCGCAGCCAAATCCGCTGCGGATCCACGGCCAATCCGCTGCGGATCCGCGGCCAATCCGCTGCGGATCCGCAGCCAAATCCGCACTGTGTGCACATGCCATAACCCTACCCCTAACCCTAACCCTACCCGTAACCCTAACCCTACCCCTAACCCTAACCCTACCCCTAGTTCTAACCCTAACCCTAGTGGAAAACGAAAAAAAAAAATATATATATTTTCTTTATTTTATTATTGTCCCTACCTATGGGGGTGATAAAGGGGGGGGTTTATTTATTATTTTTTCTATTTTGATCGCTGTGATAGAACCTACCACAGCGATCAAAATGTACTTGTAAGGAATATGCCGGCTGGCAGATTCGGCGGGCGCACTGAGCATGCGCCCGCCATTTTGGAAGATGGCGGCGCCCAGCGAGGAGACGTACGGACACCGGGAGGATCGGTAAGTATGAAGGGGTGGTGGGGGGGTGGATCGAAGCACAGGGGGGGGTTATCGGACCACAGGGGGGGTGAATCCAAACAAGGAGGGAGCGGACAGGAGGACGGGGGAGCCGGCAGGCGGACGGAGGGGACCGGACCCCATAACGGAGGACTGGGGGGGCGATCGGTGGGTGTGGGGGGGTCACTTCAGTATTTCCAGCCATGGCCGATGATATTGCAGCATCGGCCATGGCTGGATTGTAATATTTCACCAGTTTTTTAGGTGAAATATTACAAATCGCTCTGATTGGCAGTTTCACTTTCAACAGCCAATCAGAGCGATCGTAGCCACGAGGGGGTGAAGCCACCCCCCCTGGGCTGAAGCACCACTCCCCCTGTCTCTGCAGATTGGGTAAAATGGGAGTTAACCCTTTCACCCGATCTGCAGGGACGTGATCATTCTGTGACACAGCATATGCGTCACAGGTCGGATTGGCACCGACTTTCATGACGCATACGCTGTGTCACAGGTCGGGAAGGGGTTAATTATATTCAGAACCAAAACCCAAGTACAAGCCATTTCTGCTAGCAATTGAGTTATCATGCTGCCCATATTTCACATGCAGTGATTTTCTTGAGAGGAGATCATTAGCATAGTTGAAAAAATTGTGTTTACTTCATTCAACATCCTACATTTTCTGAGCCAATAAAGTAAAACTTTGCTTGCAAAGTTCATGTACTTGCCATCTACAATACTTTCCAATCAAATTCGGCCATAAAAAAAGCAAAGAAAACTACATTCTGAGGCATGTTTTAATGATTACATGAACTGAGGCTTTTACTATTATAATGTTTGTCAGAGAAAATATTACAGATCTCTGAAGCCATTAACCCCCAGTCAGGATTCAAACACAGCAGCTCTTTTGCACCAGGCAGCAGCAGTTCCAGGTCTAAGTAAGTAAATCAGGAGATCACAGGGTTGAGCCAATCAGGAACTCAAGGTGGTGACAATCAAGAACGCAGAATGGAATCAATCAGGATTTACACAGGTACTGGTTTAGCAAGGAACTGTCCAGCGAGCTGAATAGCTTAGAGGGAAGAGCTGCTGCCTGGTACACAAGAGGTACTGGGTTTTTTATCCCAACATCCCTTCCCTCCTTTATCTTATTAAACCAATTTCCAGTAAGTCTCCTAGACTTCGACAATAGGTTAATAGAAGTAGGAAATTCGATGTGGCCAAATAGTGAACCAACTTAATTAATTAACATGCAAGAGCTCCATTTAGTACAATGACCATGAGGATGTCTTTTGGTGTGTCGACAAGAGTTTTAGATTGGACAGGTAATTGAGATAAAGAATAGACAGGTGAACTCTTTTCAAAGAGTTGGACACAATAGGATACCTGTGTATACACATAAGTAGCAGAGTGGAAGAATCTTTGTACTCAGAAAATGCATTTTAAATTCAAGTGACACTGTGGTTTTGTTAGCACCATGCCGGTGCTTCCCTTCCCCATGCTCTGCATGCTTCCAGCAGAGCCTCCAGGCATGTCCTTAAAGGGTCAGCGTGTGCACTTGCTGTTTACTCCCCAGCCAGTGGCAGTGGGGCGTTATGTATATACACTGAGTGCAGAATTATTAGGCAAGTTGTATTTTGATCACATGATACTTTTTATACATGTTGTCCTACTCCAAGCTGTTCAGGCTTGAGAGCCAACTACCAGTTAAGTAAATCAGGAGATGTGTATCTCTGTAATGAGGAGGCGTGTTGTCTAATGACATCAAAACCCTATATAAGATGTGCTTAATTATTATTCAACTTCCTTTCCTTTGGCAAAATGTGTCAGAAGAGAGCTTTGATGGGCTCTGAAAAGTCCAAAATTGTAAGATCTCTTGCAGAGGGATGCAGCAGTCTTGAAATTGCCAAACTTTTTGAAGCGTGATCACCGAACAATCAAGCAAATAGCAAATGGTTGCAAGAGGCTTGTTGGGCAAAAAAGGCACAAAATAACTGCCCATGAATTGAGGAAAATCAAGTGTGAAGCTGCCAAGGTGCATTTGCCACCAGTTTTGCCATACTTCAGAGCTGCAATGTTACTGGAGTAACAAAAAGCACAAGGTGTGCAATAGTCAGGAACATGGCCAAGGTAAGGAAGACTGAAAAACGACCACCTTTGAACAAGAAACATAAGATAAAACGTCAAGACTGGGCCAAGAAATATCTTAAGACTGACTTTTCAAAGGTTTTATGGACTGATGAAATGAGAGTGACTCTTGATGGGCCAGATGGATGGGCCAAAGGCTGGATCAGTAAAGGGCAGAGAGCTCCACTCTGAATCAGACGCCAGCAAGGTGGAGGTGGGGTACTGGTATGGGCTGGTATCATCAAAGATGAACTTGTGGGACCTTTTCGGGTTGAGGGTGGAGTGAAGCTCAACTCCCAGACCTACTTCCAGTTTCTGGAAGACAACTTCTTCAAGCAGTGGTACAGGACGTATCGTTCAAGAAAGACATGATTTTCATGCAGGACAATGCTCCATCACATGCCTCCAACTACTCCACAGCATGGCTGGCCACTAAAGGTCTCAAAGAAGAAAAAGTAATGACATGGCCCCCTTGTTCACCTGATCTGGATCCCATAGAGAACCTGTGGTCCCTCATAAAATGTGAGATCTACAGGGAGGGAAACCAGTACACCTCTCGGAACAGTGTCTGGGAGGCTGTGGTGGCTGCTGCACGCAATGTTGATCATAAACAGATCAAGCAACTGACAGAATCTATGGATGGAGGGCTGTTGAGTGTCATCATAAAGAAAGGTGGCTATATTGGTCACTAATTTTGGGGGGTTTTGTTTTTGCATGTCAGAAATGTTTATTTCTAAATTTTGTGCAGTTATATTGGTTTACCTGGTGAAAATAAACAAGTGAGATGGGAATATATTTGGTTTTTATTAAGTTGCCTACTAATTCTGCACAGTAATAGTTACCTGCACAAACAGATTTCCTCCTAAGATAGCCAAATCTAAAAAAAAAACACTCCAACTTCCAAAAATATTAGGCTTTGATATTTATGAGTCTTTTGGGTTGATTGAGAACATAGTTGTTGATCAATAATAAAAATAGTCCTCTAAAATACAACTTGCCTAATAATTCTGCACACAGTGTATTGCTTCCTCCCCACTGGGGAGGTGCCTGAGCAACCTTCCTGTTCTGTAGTCTAAGTTGTGTATGGTTGCGTACCAGACCTTGCAGCACTTTGGTGCAGAGCCTGCCTGCTGCACTCTGGTGCAGATTCTGCCTACTGCACTCTGATATGTACTCTGCCTGCTGCACTCTGATTCAAGCTCTGGCTGCTGCACCATCCAGTCTGTCCTTCTGGGTCCAGCTGCTGAGTGTCCATTGGTCTGTTCAGGAGTGGCACCTGGCGTTCATCGGGAGCCAAGTCTATCCTCACCATCAGAGGCTCTAGTAAACAGTCCAGTGCTCGCTTATTCACGCCCCTCCAGGCTCTCTGTGGTCCGAGGCACAGTGGTTCCACAAACCACGTCCATGTCAGGTTTCCTGCAGGGGTTATATTTACAATATCTAAATGACTTAATGTATCTGAAAGAAAATATGGAATATTGGAATTCATATAAATCTGATATTGATGAGACAATTTCAGGACCACAGCGAATTAAGGAAGACTATGCATTTTTTCTCAAAACAGTAGCACCTGCCAAAAGGCCACAAATTGATAATGGGCAAATTAGTGACAGGAGCCAAGTCATGTTTGATGTCTGGGTAACCGTAAAATCCCAATAAAAAATATGGCGACAATCTTGAACTGCAATCATCCGGTGATGAGTTATCGCAATATTGGGATTTTCATAAAATTCTGAAGTGTCAGTGTAACTCAGCTAACTCATAAAAGATCAAGGCAAATTATGATTTTGATTCCTGTAGAGAGATGCCATTTTGTATGCATGAATCCCATTCACTGAATGGCCCCAAGTAGAATCTTTCCTTCGGCTAAGTTGATTTCTCTCTGGGAGCATTGAAGTAAGTTCTTTTGTTAATCCATTTAATTTTTTGTAAAGGTCTATTGTTTTAATCCCCTTTGTAAAATCTTTTGTATATTTAGCATAAACACTGCCTCCCTTTGCCGTTGGATTAAATATACAGTGGGTACAAAAAGTATTCAGACCCCTTTAAATTTTTCACACTTTGTTTCATTGCAGCCATTTGGTAAATTCAAAATAGTTCATTTTATTCTCAATAATGTACACTCTACACCCCATCATAATTGAAAAAAAACAGAAATGTAGAAATTTTTACAATTTTATTTAAAAAAAAGCTAAAATATTGCATGGTCATAAGTATTCAGACTATTTGCTCAGACACTCATATTTAAAGAAGTTGTCCACTACAATAACTTTTTTTTTCATAAATCTTGTTATTATGTGCCACTGAAAACATCCACTGTGTTAATTTTAGCAATATTACCTTTTATCATGCTGTAGCAGCACACCTTCAGTGCTGGATCCAGATCTCATGGGGTTAATCAACAACTTCCTTTCTCCTGACTTATTGTGCTCTAATACTACAAGTTCCATGATGCAATTGAACACACCAGTAGCGCTTCAGAAAATCTGAATCCTGCAGCGGATACAAATACAGTGCCACCCTTCTGTATTAGTAGCTATAAACAGGTATATATGTAAAAACAATCCGCGCTGGGTTCTCAAGTTTTATGACCACTAGATACCTCCCCCCCAATAAAAAAACAATAGGTATTTGCACCTTTCCAAGACTTTTAAAACTATAAAAAAAAATAGGTTTATGCTGTTTTTAAAATAGCTCCACCATGGAGCACAACATTGCCCAAATGACATAAAGAAATTCTGGGCGAAATAGTTAGTTTTTTACCTGGTGCGGTGTAAACGATAATGTCCACAGTTCCCTTTAGTCGGTCTTTGTGAAAGTCCGGATGTGGAAAAGTGCGGCTTCGGTGGAGTTTTTTTCTCTTTCGCTTTCACTTGAGCGGGCTCCAGGCAGTGCCCCGGCCAGCGGCAAACAGCCCTGTGCTCGCTCACTACTAGCAGCGACTGAGCGCTGTTGTGCAGCTCTCGGTTCTCTGCCTCTGCAGGACCTTGCGTGACATCACAGTCACGTGATTACTCACGTGACTTGCTACAGATAGCGCGGTGGACCAATTCCTACGCGTTTCGGAATAGGACGTTTTCCTTCATCAGGGATTGTCCGTTCTAGATGTCCTCCACCTATATAGCCCGCATTAGTCATATGTCCACATCATATATTAAAGGCGAATAGCTCAATCTCACTGTTCAAGCCCTTCGGTGCTAGAGTGTCCAATTGAAATATCATTTTTGCTTCCTCCCTGGACATCTGCTGAATATAATTTCCTCTCCGCCAGCTTTTATTAACGACTTTAAGGCCTGTGATTAAAGTACCCATGCTTGCACCTTTATGATGAGTGTAAAAGTGTTTCGACAGCGGGTGGCCTTGAAATTTTTTATTAATGTTTCTCAAATGTTCATTGATCCTTACTTGCAAAGGTCGTTTAGTTCGACCTATGTATAACTTGTTGCAGGGGCATTTAATGGAGTAAATAACCCCTGTCGTATCGCAAGATATAAAATCTTTTATTTGCCATTCCGTGCTTCCATTAGTGAGTGAAAATTGTTTTTAATAATTTACATGCTTTACACTTCATACAGGGATAGAACCCATGACCTCTGGTCATGTGGGGATATTTGTTTGCACCGTGGACGTGTGGAACCATAGGGGCTATTGTATTTCCCAAATTGTTGGCCTTTCTGTAAATGAACAGAGGGTGCTCAGGGAGTTTGTTCCCCATAATTTTATCTTCTTTAAGAATGTCCCAATGTCTTTTTACTATCTTCCTAAGAAGATACGTATTCACATTATATTGTGTAATAATGGGGACTGTTTCTAGAGGTGACTGTTTTTCACTTTTTCCTTTTATTTGAAGTAATTTTGATCTGGGTATCTCTTCCACTGTGTTTTTTTTGCCAAAGATAGGGAGCACGGAGAATAGCCTTTTTTAATGAATTTGTTAGTGAGAAATTCTGCTTCCTCATTAAAGTCAAGAGCTAGAGAACAATTTCTATGTGCCCTAATTAGCTGGCTCTTGGGTACATTCAATAGCCAGCTAGGAAGATGACAGCTGCCTAGCGAAATATAATTATTGGTGTCCGTGGGTTTGTGGAAAGGCTTAGTATGAATTTTCCCATTGCTAATAAAAATGTTGAGATCTAAAAAATTAATAGATTCAGTACTGGTGGTACCAGAAAAATTTAAAAAATAAGAATTTTTATTTAAATTAGTTATAAAATCTAGTAATAAATTTGGACCACCAATTTTAAATTCGGAAGACTATGCTAGAGAATCCCTATGCCTACTTGGTGATCAGCAGACCTATAGCCTCTTACCAAGAGAACCAACAAATAGGTATATCCAAGAATTGAAGGATTTGACTAGAAGAGGTCTGGAACAAGGTATCCTTAATAAACAAGAGTTCACTTTTATAAATACAGAGCATCCAAGGATACCCTACTTCTATTATCTTCCCAAAATTCATAAAAATCAAATTAATCCCCCCGGGAGACCTATTATATCAGGTATTGGTTGTTTGACAGCAAATATGTCAAAATATGTAGACTGCCATCTACAAAAATTGGTCCCGAGACTTCCATCCTACCTGAAAGATAGTACACATATTTTGAGAATTTTGGATGAGATAGAATGGAAAGAGCATTACATCATGGGTACATTGGACATTACCTCTTTGTATACCGTCATTCAACATGAAAAAGGGTGTGAGGCGGCAAAATTCTTTATGGAACAACAGGGAATTCTTCAAAAAAAACAGGTCTCTTTTATTTTAGAATGTATGCACTTTATATTGACCCACAATTATTTTAAATATGAAGCAAACTACTACTCCCAGCAGTGGGGTACTGCTATGGGTACCAGGTTCGCGCCAAGCTATGCTAATCTGTACGTGGGTAGATGGGAACACCTTGCCATCTATGATGGGGGGCATCTTGGTGCGAACCTGGTACTCTGGCAAAGATTTATCGACGACATTGTTTTTATCTGGTCTGGTGGTCCAAATTTATTACTAGATTTTATAACTAATTTAAATAAAAATTCTTATTTTTTAAAATTTTCTGGTACCACCAGTACTGAATCTATTAATTTTTTAGATCTCAACACTTTTATTAGCAATGGGAAAATTCATACTAAGACTTTCCACAAACCCACGGACACCAATAATTATATTTCACTAGACAGCTGTCATCTTCCTAGCTGGCTATTGAATGTACCCAAGAGCCAGCTAATTAGGGCACATAGAAATTGTTCTCAAGCTCATGACTTTAATCAGGAAGCAGAATTTCTCACTAATAAATTCATTAAAAAAGGCTATTCTCAGTGCTCCCTATCTTTGGCAAAAAACACAGTGGAAGAGATACCCTGATCAAAATTACTTCAAATAAAAGGAAAAAGTGAAAAACAGTCACCTCTAGAAACAGTCCCCATTATTACACAATATAATGCGAATACGTATCTTCTTAGGAAGATAGTAAAAAGACATTGGGACATTCTTAAAGAAGATAAAATTATGGGGAACAAACTCCCTGAGCACCCTCTGTTCATTTACAGAAAGGCCAACAATTTGGGAAATACAATAGCCCCTACGGTTTCACACGTCCACAGTGCAAACAAATATCCCCACATGTCCAGAGGTCATGGGTTCTATCCCTGTATGAAGTGTAAAGCATGTAAATTATTACAAACAAAAAAACAACTTTCACTCACTAACGGAAGCACGGAATGGCAAATAAAAGATTTTATATCTTGCAATACGACAGGGGTTATTTACTCCATTAAATGCCCCTGCAACAAGTTATACATAGGTCGATCTAAACGACCTTTGCAAGTAAGGATCAATGAACATTTGAGAAACATTAATAAAAAATTTCAAGGCCACCCGCTGTCGAAACACTTTTACACTCATCATAATGGTGCAAGCGTGGGTACTATAATCACAGGCCTTAAAGTCATTAATAAAAGCTGGCAGAGAGGAAATTATATTCAGCAGATGTCCAGGGAAGAAACAAAAATGATATTTCAATTGGACACTCTAGCACCGAAGGGCTTGAACAGTGAGATTGAGCTATTCGCCTTTAATATATGATGTGGACATATGACTAATGCGGGCTATATAGGTGGAGGACATCTGGAACGGACCATCCCTGATGAAGGAATACGTCCTATTCCAAAACGCGTAGGAAATTGGTCCACCGCGCTATCTGTAGCAAGTCACGTGAGTAATCACGTGACCGTGAAGTCACGCAAGGTCCTGCAGAGGCAGAGAACCGAGAGCTGCACAACAGCGCTCAGTCGCTGCTAGTAGTGAGCGAGCACAGGGCTGTTTGCCGCCGGCCGGGGCACTGCCTGGAGCCCGCTCACGTAAAAGCGAAAGAGAAAAAAACTCCACCGAAGCCGCACTTTTCCACATCCGGACTTTCACAAAGACCGACTAAAGGGAACTGTGGACATTATCGTTTACACCGCACCAGGTAAAAAACTAACTATTTCGCCCAGAATTTCTTTATGTCATTTGCGCAATGTTGTGCTCCATGGTGGAGCTATTTTAAAAACAGCATAAACCTATTTTTTAAATAGTTTTAAAAGTCATAGAAAAGGTGCAAATACTTATTGTTTTTTTTTTTTTGGGGGGGGGAGGTATCTAGTGGTCATAAAACTTGAGAACCCAGCGCGGATTGTTTTTACATATATACAAGTTCCATGATGCATTGCACTGGCCTCTAAGCCCGAACCTACCACACCCACTCCAAAACACACCCAAACCCCTCCCTCCTCTTCCTCCTCTATCTTCAAAAAGATTTGTGATGTCATTTCTGTCCAACCTCCTCTTTTACATTTGTCCAACCCACACTCCATTACACACAGATAGATAATAGATAGATAGATAGATAGATAGATAGATAGATAGATAGATAGATATGGGATGGATAGATAGATACATACAGAGATATATCTATATCTATTTTCATAGATATCCATATCCATGTTTCTAAACCCCTTCACCCCTGGAGCTTTTTTCGTTTTCGTTTATCGCTCCCCTTCTTTCCAGAGTCATAATTTTTCCGTCAATATGGCCATGTGAGGGCTTGTCTTGGGAGAAGTTCTACTTTTGAATGACACCATTGGTTTTACCATGTCGTGTAACAGAAAATGTGAAAAAAATTCAAAGTGCGATGAAATTGCAAAGAAAAGTGCAATCCCACACTTGTTTTTTGCCTGGCTTTTTTGCTAGGTTCACTAAATGCTAAGGCTGTGTGCACACGTTGCGGATTTGATTAGAGATCCACAGCGTTTTTTGCCACACAGGATTGCATCAAATCCGCAGTGTAGTGCACAACCAATGTAAGTCTATGGGAGCCGCAGACTTGTTGTGCACATGCTGCGGAAAAAGCCGCACCGAAACGCAGCTTTTTTCCGCAACATGTCACTTCTTTTGTGCCAAATTGCAGCGTTTCTGCACCCTTAGACTTGCATTGAGTTGGGCACATCCGCAGCAAAACTGCAGATGTAAAAAAGATCTGCAGTTTTGCTGCGGATGTGGGTCTGAGAAACGCTGCAGTTCAGATGGAGGGAAGTGTGTGGGCGGTGACTGTGTGCATGTATGTGTGTGAGGACGGGGTCTGCGGGCTGTTTGGAAGTGTGCAGCTGTGTGCGGGACTGTTCAGGTGTGTGCGGGGCTGTTCGGGTGTGTGCAGGACTGTTCGGGTTTGTGCGGGACTGTTCGGGTGAATGCAGGGCTGTGCGGGTGTGTGCGGGGCTGTTCGGGTGTGCGCGGGGCTGTTCGGGTGTGTACGGGACTGTTCGGGTGTGTGCGGGGGTTTTTTTCGGGTGTGTGTGCAGGCATCATCTAATGGGACTACAAGTACACAGCATCCAATCTGCAGCTAATCTTGATGTAATCCGGACAGTGGACACGCACCCTACACTATCCATACATCTATCGATAGATATATCTATCCAGATATATCTATAGATAGATATATGAATAGATAGATATATGCATCTATAGATCTATCTATATGTAGATCTGCCTATCCATTTCATCTATCATCTATCTGTCTGTCTCTGTGGGTTGGACAAATGTAAAAGAGGAGGTTGGACAATAATGACATCACAAATCTTTTTTTTGTTCAATAATACATCTTTATTTAGCTTTCAAAAATGCATACAAAAACGCATAAAAAACGCGCAAAAACTGCACCAAAAATGAATAAAAAATGCATATAAACCATGCAAAAACTGCAACACACTACTACTGTCCCATCATTGGCTAATGTGTCACTCACTGGCACTGTTGCAGGCAGAGCCCGATGGGACTTGTAGTCCCATTGGACGATGCCTGAACACAGAGACATACACACCAATGACCCTCCGTGCGAAGCAGACCCATCGCACAAAGCAGACCCACTGCCGGCACACTCCAGCACCTTCCGCAGATCCACCGCGCAGAACCCCCAATGCCAGCAGATCCACCGACAGCAGATTCACCGCGTAGACCCACCGCCGCACTGGCCGCACATCCCAGCACATGAGCGCGGCCAGCCAGCAGACGCCAGCACATGAACATGGCCAGCAGACCCCAGCTCCGCCCGCCCACAGATCCCAGCCCCGCCCGCAGATCCCAGCACAGCCCCGCAGGCAGACCCCAGCACCGCCCACAGCCCAGTCACTCTTGATGAGTTACCACTGTCTGTGGAGGCTGGGTCACACCTGCCCATGATGTCACGTCAATTTCCAGAGTCTGGAAATTGACTTGACGTCAGCGGAAATTAGCAGCGGCTGCAGCCTGGTGGTCACGTGACCCAGACTCAGCCGCCGCCATAGCGCCGCTCACAGGCAAAAACGGCAACATAAGGTATTTAGAAAATTCATTAGGGGCCCCGGGGGGATATATTGGGGGGTTAATTGAAAGTAGTGGACAACCCCCTTAAGTCACATGCTGTCCATTTTCTTGTGATCCTCCTTGAGATGGGTCTACTTCATTGGAGTCCAGCTGTGTTCCATTAAATTGATAGTACTTAGTTCTGTTCCTTTTGTTCTGTAAACTGGATCTCAAAGCCGTATACCACCTACCAGGCTTCCATTCAGTCTGTAAAAATCAACTGGTGGTGGCAGTCTGGGGTTATCGTGGAGTTAGTGGTGATTACACAGGGGTATAAACAACCCCTGGCAAAAATTATGGAATCAACGACCTTGGAGGATGTTCATTCAGTTGTTTAATTTTGTAGAAAAAAGCAGATCACAGACATGGCACATAACTAAAGTCATTTCAAATGGCAACTTTCTGGCTTTAAGAAACACTGAAAGAAATCAAGAACAAAAAATGTAGTAGTCAGTAATGGTTACTTTTGTTAACCAAGCATAGGGGAAAAATTATGGAATCACTCAATTCTGAGGAAAAAATTATGGAATCACAAAAAACAAACAAACAAAAAAACACTCTAAAACATCACTAGTATTTTGTTGCACCACCTCTGGCTTTTTAATGAGTGTCAAACAGTACTCTTCATCAATCCAACTTTGGCTCCAACTTTCTCTGATTGCTGTTGCCAGATCAGCTTTGCAGGTTGGAGCCTTGTCATGGACCATTTTCTTCAACTTCCACCAAAGATTTTCAATTGGATTGAGATCCGGACTATTTGCAGACCATGACATTGACCTTATGTGTCTTTTTTTCAAGGAATGTTTTCACAGTTTTTGCTCTATGGCAGGACACATTATCATCTTGAAAAATGATTTCATCACCCCCAAACATCCTTTCATTTGATGGGATAAGAAAAGTATCCAAAATCTATATATATAATTGTCTAAGGGGTACTTTGTCTGTCTGTCTGTCCCGGAAATCCTGCGTTGCTGATTGGTTGCGGCCGCAGGCTGATCGCGACCAGTCAGCGACGGGCACAGCCCGGCCGAGAATTAGTCCCTCCCTACTTCCGACCAGTCAGTGCCCGGCGCCCACTCCATACTCCCCTCCAGTCAGCGCTCACACAGGGTTAATGGCAGTGTTAACGGACCGCGTTGTGCCACGGTGTTACGCACTCCATTAACGCTGCTATTAACCCTGTGTGACCAACTTTTTACTATTGATGCTGCCTATGCAGAATCAATAGTAAAAAAATCTAATGTTAAAAATAATAAAAAAACAAAAAACCTGCTATTCTCACCTTCCGTCGTCCGCCGATGCGCGCGCGGCTGCCGCCATCTTCCGTTCCCAGAGATGCACTGCAAAATTACCCAGAAGACTTAGCGGTCATCTGGGTAATTTTGCAATGCATCTCTGGGAATGGAAGCTGGCGGCAGCCGCTCGCGCATCAGGACAGCTTCGCTGAACGATGGAGAGTGAGTATATAACTATTTTTATTTTAATTACTTTTTTTTAACAGGGATATGGTGCCTACACTGCTATATACTATGTGGGCTGTGTTATATACTGTGTGGCTGCTATATACTGGGTGGGCTGTCTTATATATTACGTGGGCTGTGTTATATACTGCATGGCTGCTATATACTATGTGGGCTGTGTTATATACTGCATGGGCTGTACTATATGTTACGTGGGCTGTGTTATATACTGCATGGGCTGTATTATCTACTGTGTGGCCTGTGCTATACATTATGTGGGCTGTATTATAAACTACGTGGCTGTGTTATATACTGCATGGCTGCAATATACTACATGGCTCCTATATACTACGTGGCCTGTGCTATACACTACATGGCTGCTATATACATACATACATCCATACATATTCTAGAATACCTGATGCATTAGAATCGGGCCACCATCTAGTATCAACATAAACTTGTGCATTTATTGAAGATGTAATGACAGCCATCTCCCCAGTGCCTTTACCTGACATGCAGCCCCATAGCATCAATGACTGTGGAAATTTGCATGTTCTCTTCAGGTAGTCATCTTTATAAATCTCATTGGAATGGCACCAAAAAAAAGTTCCAGCATCATCACCATGCCCAATGCAGATTCGCGATTCATCACTGAATATGACTTTCATCCAGTCATCCACAGTCCACGATTGCATTTCCTTAGCCCATTGTAACCTTGTTTTTTCTATTTAGGTGTTAATGATGGCTTTTGTTTAGCTTTTCTGTATATAAATCCCATTTCATTTAGGCGGTTTCTTACACTTTGGTCACAGATTTTGACTCCAGTTTCCACCCATTCATTCCTCATTTGTTTTGTTGTGCATTTCCTGTTTTGGAGACATATTGCTTTAACTTTCTGGTCTGGACACTTTGACGTCTTCCTTGGCCTACCAGTATGTTTGCCTTTAACAACCTTCCCATGTTGTTTGTATTTGGTCAAGATTTTAGACACAGCTGACTGTGAACAACCAACATCTTTTGCAACATTGCGTGATGATTTATCCTCTTTAAAGAGTTTGATATTCCTCTCCTTTATTTCAATTGACATCTCTCATGTTGGAGCCATGATTCGTGTCAGTCCACTTGGTGCAACAGCTCTCCAAGGTGTGATCACTCCTTTTTAGATGCAGACTAACGAACAGATCTAATTTGATGCAGGTGTTATTTTTGGGTATGAAAATTTACAGGGTGATTCCATATTTTTTTCCTCAGAATTGAGTGATTCCATAATTTTTCCCCTATGCTTGGTTAAAAAAAGTAACCATTACTGACTACCATATTTTTTGTTCTTGATTTCTTTTAGTGTTTCTTAAAGCCAGAAAGTTGCCATTTGAAATGACTTTAGTTTTGTGCCATGTCTGTGATCTGCTTTTTTTCTACAAAATTAAACAACTTAATGAACATCCTCCAAGGCTACTGATATAATTTTTGCCAGGGGTTGTACATACTCCATGCTTTTGAATTGGAGATGTATATACCACATACGATCACCGTTACTTTCCCTATAGTTGGTCTATTAGTGGTGACAGCCTGTGGTCTCTTCCGTTACTCATTGGTCAATCATCTATTTGTCCAGAAGATAGGTGGCAGCAGAGAGCTGTTTGACACAAAGATAACAGCGCGTCGTTCTACGTGACCTTCCTGAGCTATGATATTCTTGACAATGTTAATTACTAACATCCCAGAAAAATTCTGAAGCATGAATGATAATGATTTAGACTTTTTACTATATATGAATATACCATGCTCTTTAAAACCTTTTTAGAAATTTACTATAAGATTTGTATCACTTTAGAACTCTTTACAAACTGAGCTAAGTCTTTGATACATGGTTAACATTACAAGTTTCAATTTGTTCCTTATTTTACCCATAACAGAAGTTAGATAGCTCATGGAAGTTAATGAACTTAAAAGAGATGTCTAGACTGAAATTAAGGGTTGTCTAGACTGAAATTAAAAGTCTGCATTTACTTTGTGTTACTGCAGACTGTTTCACACACTGTCACAGTTTCCATGTATTCCTCTTGTGAGTGATCATGTACCACACATATGCAATATGCATTCTTGTGGTCATGTGCTGACTAGACTAATATGCTTATTTCAACAGAGGTGAAGCATAGGAATATGAAAACTGCGAGTATGCAAATGACACTCTTGTATCACCAGCTGGGGAAAATACGTAGAGGAATCATGACAGTGAGTGCACCACACTATGCTATGATTGTGCCATCTGACTGCAGGCTTTCAGCCAAACAAACCATTTAAAAATGGGTAACCATTTGGTATCAAAACATTCTTTATGTTGACATATGTCATTGTGACCCACAGACTAAATTCCAATTACTAATACACAACATCCTGCCACTCATTGATTCAATGCAAAGAGCCTAAGAAAAACTATGGTGTCTACTTGAGTAAAGTTTCTCACTCCTTGTGGAGACTTATAGGTAATGGAAATTTATATATCCCAAAAATTATTTTCCAAGAGGAAAACAACTTGAAATCTAGTGCCACCATTTGAATGTAGCAATCCTTAAAATTAATATCAACCCTTAAATGACCCTTGCCACATGACTTAGGATAAGGAGTCAAATAGGACACCCAATTTGTACAGTACTGCTCAAAAGTTTGGACACACCATCTCATTTAAAGATTTTTCTGTATTTTCATGACTATGAAAATTGTAAATTCACACTAAAGGCATCAGAACTATGAATTAACACATGTGGAATTATATACTTAACAAAAAAGTGTGAAACAACTGAAAATGTCTTATATTCTAGGTTCTTCAAAGTAGCCACCTTTTGCTTTGATGACTGCTTTGCACACTCTTGGCATTCTCTTGATGAGCTTCAAAAGGTAGTCACCAGAAATTGTGTTTCAACAATCTTGAAGGAGTTCCCAGAGATGCTTAGCACTTGTTGGCCCTTTTGCCTTCACTCTGCAGTCCAGCTGACCCCAAACCATCTCGATTGGGTTCAGGTCTGGTGACTGTGGAGGCCAGGTCATCTGGTGTGGCACCCCATCACTCTCCTTCTTGGTCAAATAGCCCTTACACAGCCTGGAGGTTTGGGGTCATTGTCCTGTTGAAAAATAAATGATGGTCCAACTAAACGCAAACCGGATGGAATAGCATGCCGTTGCAATATGCTGTGGTAGCCATGCTGGTTCAGTATGCCTTCAATTTTGAATAAATCCCTAACAATGTCACCAGCAAATCACCCCCACACCATCACACCTCCTCCTCCATGCTTCACGGTGGGAACCAGGCATGTAGAGTTTTGTCACAATGGCGTAAAACAGAAAGCTGAGAAGTGTGTGTGTGTGTTTGGGTCAGTAATGTGACAGTTATGCTATTAGCATTAGAGCGTAGAGCAATGTGTGAATTTCAAACCCCCAATCACAAATTTGTGTTTAATTTATTCAATAAAAACTCCAAACAGTATATATAGAGCTTTTGTTCTAAGTATATTAAAAGTTGCTTAAAAGGTAGAGACATAGTGTATAGGTTTAGTTTGGTTCTTTAACCCCTTTCCGACATCAGGCGTAATAGTATGCTGATGTCGGACTCCCTCCTTTTGATGTGGGCTCCCAGCGGTGAGCCCACATCTTTCTCGGGACATGTCTGCTGTTTTGAACAGCTGATATGTGCCCGGAACAGCCGCGGGTGGAATCGCGATCCACCCGCGGCAAATAACCTGTTAAATGCATCTGTCAAATGCTCCTTCTGAGTAATCCCGACCCCATACCTCATTCTGAGCCCATAGAAGTGGGAACCACCACCATCAAGGAAAGGGAGAGGAGACGACAATGGGAAGGGAGACTTTGCTTCTACTGTGGCAATCCTGGACATTGGAGAAAGCCAGAGCAGCTGACCCCTTGATACCATGTCTTGTCATCTGCCCATTTACTCTGTCCCCATAACGTCCCTTTCCTTCCTCACCCGCTTGTCTTAGTGTTCGCTCCCCGATCTTGGACCTTTTGGTATGTGACCTGGCTTGTCTTCAGACCTGATTGACTGTCTCTCATCTCTGTTATCTCTGCTCCCATCTGGCTTTGACTTCTGGCTTGTATTTGACCACGTGTATTGCTGTGACCTCTGGTACTTCTTGTCCTGTTTCTGACTTGTCCTGTGTAACTACTCTTTCACCACCATGTCGTTCTTGTGCTGATGCTCAGTGGTGTTACACTGTGCATGCAACCTCTCTTCCCTCATCAGCATCCCCTGGTGGAGGTTGCGCTATACTGCAGTGCTGTAGTATTACATATATATTCCCTGAGGGGTCTAGTTTCCAAAATGGTGTCACTTGTGGGGGGGTTTCACTGTTTAGGCATATTAGAGGCTCTTACAAATAGGCAACACAACCAAGGAAAAATGTGTACTGGCAAGAGGTAACCGCAAAAGAAAAGCCAAAAATAAAGTAACCCCTAAAAATGATATTTTATTAACAATAATTAAAAACTAGAATAGTATAAGGACACACAAAAATAAGGCACTAAAAGAGAACAATGTGAAAATTCTTGATGGGTAGGTAATAGTGATGAGTGCATGCGTATACTCGAGATTTCCCGAGCATGTTTGGGTGGTATTGAGTATTTTGGCATGCTCAGAGATTTGGTTTATTTCGACACACCTGCATGATTTGTGGCTGCTAGACAGCTTGAATATATGTGGGGATTCCCTAACAAACAGGCAATCACCACAAGTATTCAAGTGGTCTAGCAGACGCAAATAAGGCAGCTGCATCAACATAAACTAAATCTCCAAGCACGCCAAAATGCTCAGAGACCACCCGAGCATGCTCTGGAAATCTTGAGTAATGAGTATACTTGCTCATAACTAGTAGGTAAGTAAAAAAATTATGCCTATACTGCCCTAACATACCCTATAGGTTGATGGCCTGTATATCAGTGGAAGTTGGCACCCTAGATAAGCAATATGGTGCCCCGCTCCTCGACGGCTGTCCGTAATTTCCCTATTACCCCCTACCTATTGATAATATACAACAGAAATAAACAGATTCACTTTAAATCCAATATAAGAATCAAGTGTTTCTGTGAGTCTATCCTCTAGATACTAGTATATCTCGTAGAGCTATATGTTCTATGTTAAATAACCACTGCAGGACTTTATTATTATCTGGCATATGTCTTTATTTGATATAAAGCCTAATAATGTATTAGTAACTGGAATACATCCAAACAATGGGTCTGTGGAATAGAACTAAAGTAAATTAGAGGCATAACCTCAGGCTTATTAACCCTCTGGAAGTACTCATGTACTGTTATGCAGAATCAGGATATACAGGACCTTCTCACAAAATTAGAATATCATCAAAAAGTTAATTTATTTCAGTTCTTCAAAACAAAAAGTGAATCTCAAATGTTATATAGAGTCATTACAAACAGAGTAATCTATTTCAAGTGTTCATTTCTATTAATGTTGATGATTATGGCTTACAGCCAATAAAAACCCCAAAGTCATTATCTCAGTAAATTAGAATACTTTATAACATCAGCTTGAAAAATTATTTTAAGATCTGAATTGTTGGCCTACTGAAATGTATGTCCCGTAAATTCACTCAATAATTTGTTGGGGCTCCTTTTGCATCAATGTCTACATCAGTGCGGCATGGCATGAAGGTGATCAGCCTGTGGCACTCTTGATATGTTATGAAAGCCCAGGTTACTTTGATAGCAGACTTCAACTCGTCTGCATTGTTGGGTCTGGTGTCTCTCATCTTTCTCTTGGCAATACTTTCTCTTGACAAGTTTAGGCCAGTTTGCTGGTCAATCAAGCACAGTGATGCTGTTGTTTTGTAAACCATGTATTGGTACTTTTGGCAGTGTGGATAGGTGCCAAGTCCTGCTGGAGAATGAAATTTCCATCTCCAGAAAGGTTGTCGGCAGAGGGAAGCATGAAGTGCTCTGAAATTTCCTGGTAGATGGCTGCGATGACTTTGGTCTTGATAAAGCGCAGTGGAGCTACACGGGCAGATGACATGGCTCCCCAAACCTTCACTGATTGTGGAATCTTCACACTAGACCTCAAGCAGCTTGGATTGTGGGCCTCTTCACTCTTCCTCCAGACTCTGGGACCTTGATTTCCAAATGAAATGTAAAATTTACTTTCATCTGAAAACAACACCTTGGACCACTGAGCAACAGTCCAGTTATTTTTCTCCTTGGCCCAGATAAGACACTTCTGGTGTTGTCTATTGGTCATGAGTGGCTTGATGCAAGGAATGCGACACTTGTAGCCCATGTCCTGGATACGTTTGTGTGTGGTGGCTCTTGAAGCAATAACTCCAGCAGCAGTCCATTTCCTTGTGAATCTCCCCCAAATTTTTGATTGGCCTTTTCTTAGCAATCCTTTCACGGCTACAAATATTCAGGTTGCTTGTGCACCTTTTTCTACCACACTTTTTCCTTCTTTAGCAATGACCTTTTGTGGCACACCCTCCTTGTGGAGTGTGTTAATGAATGCTTTCTGGACATCTGTCAAGTCTGCAGTCTTCACCAAGACTGTTGAGCCTACTGAAACAGACTAAAGGTACATTCACACTAGGCGAGGTTGCAGCGATATCGCCAGCGATCCGTGACGTTGCAGCGTCCTGCATAGCGATATCGCTATGTTTGGCACGCAGCAGCGATCTGGATCCTGCTGGGATATCGCTGGTTGCAGGGAGAGTGGATGAACTTTCTTTCGTCGCAACTCTCCCGCTGACACCGCTGGATCGCCGTGTGTGACGCCGATCCAGCGATGTCTTCACTGGTATCCATGGTAAACATCGGGTTACTAAGCGCAGGGCCGCGCTTAGTAACCCGATATTTACCATGGATACCATGGTAAAAGTAAAAAAAAAAAACACTGCATACTCACCGTCTGTTGTCCGTCACGTCCCCTGGAGCTTGCCGTACTGACTGTCTCAGCGCCGTCTGGCCGTAAAGCAGAGCCCAGCGGTGAACCTGCAGTAACAGCGGTTCACCGCTGGGCACTGCTGTTACGGCCGGCCGGCGCTGAGACACAGTCAGTGCGGCAAGCTCCGAGGGACATGAAGGACGACAGAAGGTGCGTATGTAGTGTTTTTTTTTTTTTTACATGGGGACTTCGGCATCTGAAGACAGTTTCAGCGATGCCGAAGTCGCTTGGTCGCTGGAGAGAGCTGTCTGTGTGACAGCTCCCCAGCGACCACACAGCAACTTACGAGCGATCACGTCGCTGGTCGCGATCGCTGGTAAGTTGCTTAGTGTAACGGCACCTTAAGGAACCTTTTTAAATGCTTTAGAAGCATTTGCAGGTGTTTATTGTTAATTATTCTAATTTACTGAGATAAAGACTTTTGGGCTTTCATTGGCTGCAAGCCATACACATCAACATAAACAGAAATAAACACTTGAAATAAATAACTCTGTTTGTAATGACTCTATATAATATACGCGTTTTATTTTTTGTATTGAAGAACTGAAATGAATTAACTTTTTGATGATATTCTAATTTTGTGAGCAGCACCTGTATAAACATGAAAGGAGCTGAATAATACAACACTTCCAATACATTGAAAGCAGACAGTACCAAAATGAAAGTAAATATCAAAGTGCCAATGAGCATGAAATTACACTATAATCAGTAGCAGTAAGCATTAGCAAAACTTCACGCACTCAATCCATAGGTATTTATAATGAGAAAACCTGAATTGTTAAACAGTTCCAATACTCAGAAAGCATGCTGTACCAACAATGATTATGATTAGGGTTGAGCGAAACAGATCGAACAATTTCAAAAGTCGCCGACTTTTGGCAAAGTCGGGTTTCGTGAAACCCGACCCGATCCCAGCGTGGGATCGGCCACGTGGTCGGCGACCTTCGCGCCAAAGTCGCGTTTCGTATGACGCTCTCAGCGCCTTTTCTCAGCCAGGTGGATGCAGAGTGTGGGCAGCGTGATGACATAGGTCTCGGTCCCCACCATCTTAGAGAAGGCAGTAATTGGCTTGCTTTCTGCGGCGTCACAGGGACTATAAAGGGACGTTCCCGCCGACAGCCATCTTACTGCTGCCGATCTGAGCATAGGGAGAGGTTGCTGCCGCTTCGTCAGAAGCAGGGATAGCCTTAGGCAGGGTAAATTAACCCCCAAAACCGCTTGTGCTGTAGCGATTTCCACTGTCCAACACCATCTTTCTTTGCAGGGACAGTGGAGGCTAGATTTTTATTCATCAGCTCTGTAGCTTATAGGGCTGCCCTAGAAGGCTCCCTGATAGCTGCGTTGCTGTGTGTACGCCGCTGTGCAAACCAACTGCTTTTTTTAAAGCACAAATCCTGCTGCTCCTTCCTTTCTGCACAGCTATCTTGTTTGTTTGTCCACACTTTTTGTGTGCAGCAGTCCTTTTTATTGCTGCTTGCCATACTTTTCAGAGATTATTGTAGGGCGATAGTAATTGTAGTACAGTCCCTTTTTTTTTTTTTTTTAAATATCTTCCAGACACTTTCAGCCCCTGTAACTGTGTACTGTAAAACAGTGGGCCTGTATTTTTCTGCACTGTCCCACACCTGAAAAGGGAGATTAATATTGCCAATCAGTGCATCTGCGCCAGTCGTGTCTGTGGTATCTCTGTCAGTCATTTTGTGCCACAGAAACTATACTGTCATACATTGGGCCTGATTTATTCACTTGTCTCCCATATAAAAAAAATTAAAATAAAGGGAGAATAATATTGCCAAATCTGTGCATCTGTGCCAGTCGTGTCTGTGGTTTCTCTGTCAGTCATTTTGTGCCACAGAAACTATACTGTAATATAGTGGGCCTGATATTCACTAGTCTCCCATATAAAAAAATAAAAATAAAGGGAGAATAATATTGCCAAATCTGTGCATCTGTGCCAGTCGTGTCTGTGGTTTCTCTGTCAGTCATTTTGTGCCACAGAAACTATATTGTAATATAGTGGGCCTGATTTATTCACTAGTCTCCCATATAAAAAAAATAAAAATAAAGGGAGAATAATATTGCCAAATCTGTGCATCTGTGCCAGTCGTGTCTGTGGTATCTCTGTCAATCATTTTCAGCCACAGAAACTATACTGTCATACATTGGGCCTGATTTATTCACTTGTCTCCCATATTAAAAAAAATAAAATAAAGGGAGAATAATATTGGCAAATCTGTGCATCTGTGCCATTCCTGTCTGTCGCATCTCTGTCAGTCATTTTCAGCCACAGAAACTATACTGTCATACAGTGGGCCTGATTTATTGACTATTCGCCCATATAAAAAAAAAATAATAAAGGGAGAATAATATTGCCAAATCTGTGCATCTGTGCCAGTCGTGTCTGTGGTATCTCTGTCAGTCATTTTCAGCCACAGAAACTATGCTGTCATACAGTGGGCCTGATTTATTCAGCACTCACCCACACATAAAAAGGTAGATTTATATTCACAACAAGGTAACATACACCTTCTACCTTGTTTTTCTGTACCATATAACGGTTGTTAGTTTGGTTACATTTTCCCAAGAATGAGGAAGGCTGGTGGAAGAGGTCGTGGCCGTGGGCGGTCATTGTCATCTGGTAATCCTGATGGTGGTGGTGGTGCTGGTGGAGCATCGGGTGGTAGAGGGAAAATCAAAATAGCACCTAAGTCTCAAGTTGTTGAGCCAGCGTCATCGTCCGGCTACACAAGGCCTCGATCGCTACCTTTTCTGGGAGTTGGAAAACCTGTGTTAAAGCTGGAGCAGCAGGAAAAAGTTTTGGCTTTCCTTGCTGACTCTGCCTCTAGCTCTTTTGCCTCCTCTTCGGATAGTTCAAAATTGAAAAGTAGCCAGTCGTCGGTGGATGCTCCCGGTCAGGAACAAGTTGATTCCTTGTGTCCTTCCCTCAAAACAACAGTGAAGGATGCGTAAGGTGACACAACAGTTTACTCCATGGAGCTCTTTACACATACCGTGCCTGGGTTAGAAAGGGAAATAGTTAACAGCCCACTAGAAGATGATTCGGACACGGAGTGCACTGATGCACAGCCACAGCTAGATGGTCATGCTGTTCCATCGACTCACATCACTACATTGCCCTCCCAGTGTACTGAGCCAGAAACTGACCCTGATGAGACGATGGTGCCCATTCCCGAATGTTATAGCACCTTACACGGTGACACAGAGATAGCTGAACATGAGATTGAAGAGGATGTGATAGATGACCCAGTTGTTGACCCAGATTGGCAGCCATTGGGGGAAGAGGGTGCCGCTGGCAGTAGCTCAGAAGCAAAGGAGGAGGATCGGCAGCAGCCATCTACATCACATTTGCATTCATCTGGCAGGCCCGTCTCTGGCCAAAAAAGTTTGGCAAAACCAAAACCATTTTTCGGACAGCGTGGCCATCCGGTTAAAGTAGCACAGTGTGCAATGCCTGAAAAGGTATTCAATAGTAGGAAGAGTGCAGTCTGGCAATTTTTTAACCAAAATCCGAATGATCAGTGCAAAGTGTTCTGTAAGAAATGCTCAAGGACATTTAGCAGAGGTCAGAATGTCAAAAGTTTAAATACAACTTGCATGCGTCGACATTTAACCACCATGCACTTGCAAGCCTGGACTAGCTGCCAAATGTCCCATAACGTTGTTGCACCTGCTCACAATGAAGCTAGTCAGCAACGCTACATTCCTTCCCTCACTGTAAGCCCACCGGTTAGAACAACAACAGCAGCAAATATGGAGGTGTCGTCGCTAGGGCAAAGCAGTCAGGGAATCACAAGTTTATTGGTAGGAAACACAGCATGTAGGCCTACATCGAGAATACCATCACCACCCCTCTCTCAATCCGCCATGTCCACCACCACCACCACCGCAAGTCCCACCATATGCACCTCGCCAGTCCAGCTCACCCTCCAAGAGACTCTCATTAGGAAAAGAAAGTACTCACCCTCTCATCCGCATACACAGGGTTTGAACGCCCACATTGCTAGACTTATATCGTTAGAGATGATGCCCTACCGCTTGGTTGAAAGCAAAGCTTTCAAAGCCTTGATGGCCTACGCAGTACCACGCTATGAGCTACCCAGTCGACACTTCTTTTCGAGAAAAGCCATCCCAGCCCTCCACCAGCATGTCAAAGACCGCATTCTCCATGCACTGAGGCAATCAGTCAGTAGAAAGGTGCACCTCACAACTGATGCATGGACCAATAGGCATGGTCAGGGACGTTACGTGTCCATCACGGCACACTGGGTTAATGTGGTGGATGCAAGGTCCACAGGGGACAGCCATAGTGGTACAGTTCTGCCTAGCCCACGGTCTAGGAAACAGTTGGCAGTAGGCGTTCGACACCCCTCCTCCTCCTCCAGAAGCAAAACCTCGACCACAGAGTGCAGTCGCCCTACCACTCCATCCGCAGCTGCCAGTGTTGCACACGAGGTGTCCAATTATGGAACAGCTAGTGGTAAGCGTCAGCAGGCTGTGTTGGAAATGAAGTGTTTGGGTGACAACAGACACACCGCAGAAGTTCTGGCCGAGTTCTTGCAGCAAGAAACTCAGTCATGGCTGGGCAGTGTACATCTTGAGGCAGGCAAGGTAGTCAGTGATAACGGAAGGAATTTTATGGCTGCCATAGCCCTTTCAGAACTGAAACACATTTCTTTATAATGGACACACCAGCGCTCACCAACCTATATACTTCCCTCAGCAGCTGGACTCAAAAACAGGTGGACGCCACCCCTGATGTGAAAAATGTCTAGAAAAGGGAATAGAGACCGCGCATGAGGGGATGCACTAAAGACAACAATAAAATGCCACAGACCATAGAGGCATATGATAAAACAAACACAACGTCCGCGGAGGCTCCAAGCCTCCCTACTGGTATATGAACAGCGCTGCAAACGGCACCCTGGGCTGGCACGTGGGTGCAGGTTAGTATGTAACCGGCAGGAGGCCAAGTGGATGGAAATAGACTGCTCGGCGTAAATGGTAAACGTACCTGTAGTCCGTGTGCCTTAGCACAATGCCGGGAGCAGGGCTGAGCGCAGCGATATGGATCAGCGTGTCCAGCGTCCAATGTAGAGGTGCGGTGATGACTCGGAGAGTCCTGACGTGAAGCTGCACAAGGGCGCTGGGGAGAGGCTACGTAGAGCCAGGGAAAGCCCCGGCCGGTGGCGTCCCTGGATACGTGCACGAGGGAGGATGGCCGGCAACGGGCCAAGCGTGTGACGTCACAGCCTGAGAACTACGGGGCGGCAGTGGGACAAGGTAGTAACCAACGCGTTTCGAAGGAGCAGCGTCCTTCTTCGTCAGGGTTACCAGGCCCCTGCAGCTCCAAGGAATATAAGCCAAGCCCCCGTCGATCACCTTCCCGAAGCCACACCCATACGCCCAGTCCATGAATAGCAATCTAAATCCCTTATAGTGCGGCTATTGGCATAACAAATGGTGATTACCGAAAATAGATTGCGTGCAATGAACACGCGCTATAGAGTGGTTGTTTACACATGAATAAAAGAAAGGAAAAAAACGCCAGATGCCTAAATAATGCAGCATATAACAGGAAAGTGCAGCTGTAATAGGAGTGAATAAATATATAAATAGCTAAAAACAATTTTAATGGTTTAAACAATAAAAGAGACAACTCCTAATGTACATAATCCTAAAATTGAAGTAGTATGAATAAAAACATCACAAAAATGCAATAAAATGAACCAATAAAAATAGGAGACACCCATGTGGCCCTATACTAAATTAAAAAGCATATAGTTCTAACCCATAGTTGAGGCCCTTTGGTGCAAGGCAGTCCAAGGAAAAGATCCATTTGGACTCGGTTCTTGACATAGTCTGTATTAGGTTGCCCCCTCTTACGTTCTGCTTGATTTTTTGAATCCCAAGAAAACGCACATCCCTGGTGGATTTACCGTGTTTCTCACAAAAATGTCGCGAGAGGGGGTGGCCTGTAAAACCTCTTTGAATGTTCATCAAGTGTTCCTTTATTCGTACCATGAGGGGCCTCTTGGTGCGACCAACATACAATTTTTTGCACGGGCACTCAATAAGGTAAATAACTCTTGTGGTAGAGCATGTGATGCTCTCCTTGATTCTAAACTCCTTCACGGAGTCCGAATCTTTAAATGACGTGCAATGGGTCTTACTAAAAGAAGTATTTCTACAACCATAACACATGTCGCAAGGCATAAATCCAGGCCTGAAATTGTACCGACTGCCTGGACGTGATTCCTGGTTAGCGTATGACTTAATTGTGGGGGCTACAAAACTGCCCAAAGAACGGGCCTTCCTAAATATGAATCTTGGGTCACTCGGTAAATAGTCCCCTATAATTTTATCCCCTTGCAAAATAGACCAGTGTTTGCGGATAATGGACCTAAATTTAAAATGGTCCGCATGATATTGCGTGATAAAGGGTAATCCGTGGATTTGGTCACACATGCTCATAGCATGTTAATTTTTTGGACCTTAATGTATATGTAGAACATTCACAGCTATACACCAAATGCTACAGGAAAGAAGTGGACACTAACAGTTTTATCAACATTCTTAGTTGCCACTTGCCCGTGTGGCTTACTAATATCCCTAAGGGTCAATTTACAAGACTTAGAAGGAACTGTACGACCCTGGAAGACTATAATATGGAAGCAGAGGTGTTGACTCAACAATTTCTTGATAAGGGCTATCCATGTTCATTACTGGCACAAGCAAAACAGGAGGTGAGGGACACATCAAGGAATTCCCTGCTGTATAAAGAAAAATGTACGAATTCCACTGCTATGAGCATGTGTGACCAAATCCACGGATTACCCTTTATCACGCAATATCATGCGGACCATTTTAAATTTAGGTCCATTATCCGCAAACACTGGTCTATTTTGCAAGGGGATAAAATTATAGGGGACTATTTACCGAGTGACCCAAGATTCATATTTAGGAAGGCCCGTTCTTTGGGCAGTTTTGTAGCCCCCACAATTAAGTCATACGCTAACCAGGAATCACGTCCAGGCAGTCGGTACAATTTCAGGCCTGGATTTATGCCTTGCGACATGTGTTATGGTTGTAGAAATACTTCTTTTAGTAAGACCCATTGCACGTCATTTAAAGATTCGGACTCCGTGAAGGAGTTCAGAATCAAGGAGAGCATCACATGCTCTACCACAAGAGTTATTTACCTTATTGAGTGCCCGTGCAAAAAATTGTATGTTGGTCGCACCAAGAGGCCCCTCATGGTACGAATAAAGGAACACTTGATGAACATTCAAAGAGGTTTTACAGGCCACCCCCTCTCGCGACATTTTTGTGAGAAACACGGTAAATCCACCAAGGATGTGCATTTTCTTGGGATTCAAAAAATCAAGCAGAACGTAAGAGAGGGCAACCTAATACAGACTATGTCAAGAACCGAGTCCAAATGGATCTTTTCCTTGGACTGCCTTGCACCAAAGGGCCTCAACTATGGGTTAGAACTATATGCTTTTTAATTTAGTATAGGGCCACATGGGTGTCTCCTATTTTTATTGGTTCATTTTATTGCATTTTTGTGATGTTTTTATTCATACTACTTCAATTTTAGGATTATGTACATTAGGAGTTGTCTCTTTTATTGTTTAAACCATTAAAATTGTTTTTAGCTATTTATATATTTATTCACTCCTATTACAGCTGCACTTTCCTGTTATATGCTGCATTATTTAGGCATCTGGCATTTTTTTCCTTTCTTTTATTCATGTGTAAACAACGACTCTATAGCGCGTGTTCATTGCACGCAATCTATTTTCGGTAATCACCATTTGTTATGCCAATAGCCGCACTATAAGGGATTTAGATTGCTATTCATGGACTGGGCGTATGGGTGTGGCTTCGGGGAGGTGATCGACGGGGGCTTGGCTTATATTCCTTGGAGCTGCAGGGGCCTGGTAACCCTGACGAAGAAGGACGCTGCTCCTTCGAAACGCGTTGGTTACTACCTTGTCCCACTGCCGCCCCGTAGTTCTCAGGCTGTGACGTCACACGCTTGGCCCGTTGCCGGCCATCCTCCCTCGTGCACGTATCCAGGGACGCCACCGGCCGGGGCTTTCCCTGGCTCTACGTAGCCTCTCCCCAGCGCCCTTGTGCAGCTTCACGTTGGGACTCTCCGAGTCATCACCGCACCTCTACATTGGACGCTGGACACGCTGATCCATATCGCTGCGCTCAGCCCTGCTCGCGGCATTGTGCTAAGGCACATGGACTACAGGTACGTTTACCATTTACGCCGAGCAGTCTATTTCCATCCACTTGGCCTCCTGCCGGTTACATACTAACCTGCACCCACGTGCCAGCCCAGGGTGCCGTTTGCAGCGCTGTTCATATACCAGTAGGGAGGCTTGGAGCCTCCGCGGACATTGTGTTTGTTTTATCATATGCGTCTATGGTCTGTGGCATTTTATTGTTGTCTTTAGTGCATCCCCTCATGCGCGGTCTCTATTCCCTTTTCGAAACACATTTCTTGCCTGGCTCACACCTTGAACCTGGTGGTGCAGTGCTTCCTGAAAAGTTATCCGGGGTTACCAGACCTGCTCCTGAAGGTGCGAAGACTTTGCTCACACATCCGCCGGTCACCCGTACACTCCAGCCGTAAGCAGAACCATCAGCGATCGTTGAAGCTTCCCCAGCACTGCCTAATAATCGACATTGCAACAAGGTGGAACACTACACTGCACATGCTTCAGAGGCTGTGCGAACAGAGGCGTGAAGGAGAATCGTATCTGGTGGTGTATTTCCCTTTGTCATATTTTCTTCTTCCTTTATTTGTATTTGTTTTTGCCCTGTGCACTTATAGTGTATTCCTGTGTGACTGTGGCGTGGTGCATATTTTCCGTTATCCTTGTCTGTGCTAATTGTGGGTACTGGTGTGTGGTTTCTTCACTGGGTGGTGGGTGGTTGTTTCAGCCTAGGTTTGAAACAGGAGACAGGGTGAGGATGGAGGCCCAGACATGCACACCATCAGTGTAAACTCTGGGAGAGGGTCAGTCAGGGTTTCCCAGAGTTGAGGGTTATTAGCTCTTGCCTACCTAGGCTTCTCGTGACATTATAATCGGCCAACATTATTTGAATTCCATGGATCCCATGACTTCCATAACCCACCAGTTGGAGGAGCTGTCCCTACAGGTCACTGAGTTGAGGGGGGCAGTGCAGCAACAGGGACTAGCAGTATCTAATGTGCAAGTTGGAGCAACAGATAGAGTTGCTGAGCCTAAGTTTCCTTTACCTGAAAGATTTGCTGGAGAACGCAGTAAATTTGTTACTTTTCGTGAAGCTTGCAAACTATTTTTTCGTATGCGCTTGATCTCTTCAGGTAATGAGGCTCAGCGTGTGGGCCTGGTGTTGTCATTACTAAACGGGGATCCTCAAGCATGGGCGTTTTCTTTGCCTTTTGATTCTGCTGCATTTAACTCAGTGGAGAGTTTTTTTTCTGCTCTTGGACACATTTACGATGATCATGACAGAATGGCTCTAGCAGAATCTAAGATACGCGCTATTCGCCAGAGGGAGCGTGTTGCAGAGGATTACTGTTCTGAATTTCGCCGCTGGGTGGTCGACACACAGTGGTATGATCCCGCGCTGTGGAGTCAGTTTATTCATGGGGTTTCTGGAAGGGTTAAAAAAGCCCTCCTCATGTACGAGACTCCTGCTTCTTTAGATTTCGCTATGAATCTTGTTGTCCGCATTGATCGCCGTTTGCGTCAGGGGGAGCATGAGACGCCGCTTATGGGAGAGGGTTTAGGTTCACGTGAGGTTGCTGCAGGTGAGCCCACGGAGCCTATGCAAATCGCAGGGGTGTCACATGTTAAGCATCGAGCACCTGTGCTCAAGAAGCAGGGAGCCTGTTTTTACTGTGGTAAAACTGGTCATTTTGTTAACATTTGTCCTCTGCTTAAGAAAAAAAAACGGCGGAAAACTTCTAAGCTCAGAGGGTGTGGAGGAGGCCAATCTGAGCTTATGCATATCCTCCATGGTGGTTTCTCAATGCATGCTCACTGCCAAAGTTATTGTCGCTGGCAGAGAGCTGCCAATCACTGTTTTTGTGGATAGTGGTTCTGCCACAAATCTCATTGATGAGGAGTTTGCGCGCACAGCCAGTTTTAGGATCGAAAAACTGCCTCATCCTATCCACGTGGTCACCATCAATGCTGCTCCTCTCCCACAGGGGGAGATTACTGAGTTTGTGGCTGAGGTGAAACTCCACATTGGGGTTCTACATTTCGAGCAGGTTACATGTCAGGTGCTCAGGAATCTTACTGCACAGGTGGTTTTGGGTTTTCCATGGTTGTCTATGCACAACCCGGTTATTGACTGGAAAACTCAGGACATAATTCAGTGGAGCGAATTCTGCCAGGAGAATTGCCTGGCCACATGTGTTTCTGCTGTGACTTCAAGCGTTCCTGAGTCACTTCTGGATTTTATGGATGTGTTCTCTGAGAAGGGTTGTTCAGAGTTGCCACCACATCGCCCCTATGACTGTACTATCAGGTTTAAACCAGGGGCCAAATTGCCTAAAGCAAGGATGTTTAACATCTCCGGTCCGGAGAGACAAGCGTTAAAGGATTACATTGCTGAAAGTTTGAGCAAAGGGCACATCAGGCCTTCATCCTCGCCTGTGGCAGCGGGTTTCTTCTTCGTAAAGAAGAAAGATGGCGGACTACGCCCGTGTCTGGATTTCAGGGAGTTAAACCAGATTACAGTTCGTGATCCATACCCTATGCCACTGATACCAGATTTGTTCAACCAGGTGGCAGGTGCTAAGTGGTTTACCAAGCTTGACCTCAGGGGGGCGTACAACCTCATAAGAGTCCGTCAAGGTGATGAGTGGAAGACGGCTTTTAATACTCCTGAGGGTCATTTTGAAAATTTGGTGATGCCATTTGGGTTGACAAACGCACCTGCAGTGTTCCAACATTTCATTAATGATGTGTTCTCGCATGTTTTGGGAAAATTCGTTATTGTGTACCTAGATGACATTCTCATATATTCTTGTGACCGTGATACTCATTTAGATCATGTCAGGCAGGGGTTACAGCTTCTCAGAGAGAATAAGCTCTATGCAAAACTTGAGAAATGTGTATTTTCGGTTCAGGAGTTGCCTTTCTTGGGTTATATTGTGTCTGCTTCTGGGTTTAAAACGGACGCCGCTAAGGTGCAAGCGGTGTTGCGTTGGGAACGGCTTGATAACCTAAAAGTACTTCAGCGGTTCCTTGGGTTTCCTAACTACTATAGGAAGTTTATCAAAGATGTTTCTATCATTGCTAAACCACTAACTGACATGACTAAAAAGAGTACCAATTTCTCCGTTTGGCCTGAGGCTGCTGTGCACGCATTTGAATTTCTTAAGAACAGTTTTGTTTCGGCCCCCGTTCTTGTGCAGCCAGACGTATCGAAACCTATTGTCGTGGAAGTCGATGCCTCTGAGGTTGGTGTGGGGGCGGTGCTCTCACAAGGTTCACCCTTGAGCGATTTGCGTCCTTGCGCCTATTTCTCCAAGAAATTGTCACTCGCCGAACGTAACTACGATATCGGCAACAGGGAGTTGTTGGCAATCAAGTTGGCCTTTGAGGAATGGCGACACTTCTTGGAGGGGTCGGTTCATCAGGTTACTGTTATTACCGACCATATGAATTTGCTTTATTTGGAGTCTGCCAAGCGTCTATCTCCCAGGCAGGCTCGCTGGGCATTGTTTTTCAACTTTGTTGTTACTTACAGACCTGGGTCTAAAAACACTAAGGAGGACATATGGTTATAACACCACAAAAAAAGGCGACCAAAAGACAGTCCATATCTATAAAAGTGCAAAATGCTTTATTTCATTACAGTGTAATAGAGACAGACAGCAAACAGGCAAGGGAACAGCATGCAATACAAGTATCCATCAATTGACAACGGTAAAACATGCCAGATGTGCACACATGCAGAAACCTACTCAATATAGATAATAATAAATATAAATCAAACCCTCTGCACAAAATTGTGATAAGGGAATAGGTGCCCAAGAAAATTCAAAGTGGCTCACAAGGTGAATAACGCTCTGGAAACAGAGCAACCTTACAATTTAGTGAACAAGGAAAAGTACATGGTAACAACTATACCTTAATGGTGAGCAGGCACCGGAGTACAGGTTTCTGAGATGTGTGCACACACCCCAACGCACGTTTTGGATCTTATCCTACCTCAGGGGGCATGATAAATGTTGTAAAAGGACCGGTTTAAATAGCAGGTAGCGGCGGAAATACGTCTCCCCAAGACCGGAAATGCCTAAGTAACCATGGTGACCACAATATAAACCGAAAATTGCGATGAAAAGATTGGTGATCATGATGATATATAGTTACATAGTTACATAGTTACATAGTTATTAAGGTTGAAGGAAGACTTTAAGTCCATCTAGTTCAACCCATAGCCTAGCATGCCCTAACATGTTCAGTTCAGTATATATCCAGTGCCGCACCGCAAGCAAAAGCACCGCATGGCGCAATCATATATTATAATCCGCCATGCAATAAAAGGTGTAAAAAGCGCCCCAAAAGGTGCAATAGGACGGCGCATGCGCAGATAAGCGCAAACCAGAAGAAAAGTGCCATGGTAACAGCCGGCACTACTTGCCGGGCGGAAGTGCATATCGCACATACCGGAAGTAAAACTACCGATCGCAAAAAATATCAAAATATTCAAAAAATCAGAAGCGATTTGACTAGACATCGCGGCGTACACCCCGCACTCTACCACAGATTGAGAAAGTAACACGGGGCCCCGTGCACCTCACAGTCCGGTGAGTGACAGGTGGAACCGCCGGAAAGGGAAAAGCAGGGGAAAGATCGCGCATGCGTACAAAAACGCCAATACATAAGGACACCATGGTAAATACTGGCAGCCAAGGGGGCAAATTAAAACGTAAATAATAACTCTGCAGCGAGATAAATATATACATACAGGAGTAATACACATTAAAACAAGAATATTGAACCACACAGATAAATAGAAAAAATGAACGAATGAAGAAGAACCATAGATGTATAATTAAATAAATACAATGTAATAATGTGTATCATTGAACTGAACCAGAGTATATAGGTTATAAATGAACATACCACATTTATGGGTAAGTATGACACGTACATACAGCCGATAACACATGAATAGTGAGAAAAAATAAACAAAAATGTTATAAATAAATAAACAAAAGGCAGCATTAACAATAACATAGGTAACACTAAAATTAGGTGCCTGCAAATATTCATAATCACATAATCCAATCATGTATAACAAAAGTCCATATGTTAAATGTTAAATATCCATGTGAATTCTTTATCCTCGATAACAATATAATTTCACTCTTGTATTGTCAGATGACGAAACAGCAGACCAGAACACAAGCCGCACCAACCAGGATACCGGAATCAATCGCTTGGCATAGGTAAGCATATAAAACACAGAAATTATCTCTAAAATTGATAAAAAAGACAGAAGTTAAAATCGGATACTGAAGTAAAAAGATGAAACACAGAGATGAA
Organism: Ranitomeya variabilis; assembly: GCF_051348905.1. Classification (NCBI taxonomy): domain Eukaryota; kingdom Metazoa; phylum Chordata; class Amphibia; order Anura; family Dendrobatidae; genus Ranitomeya; species Ranitomeya variabilis. The sequence goes on from NC_135235.1 coordinate 355,876,416, forward strand.
AAAACGCGCAAGACAATGGTGGTCATAGGAATGGGGCAAAGCTGAGGCTCTCATTCAGGCCGCGTGGATGGACAGTATCCAACGTCCAAATCCACCGTGATTCCAGTTGTGAAAGTCGTTGGGAGATCCTACCACCACGTATACCCGGGTCAATTGAATCAATCCCTTTGACCCGTAGACCACTACTATTACAGTCATGAAACAACTTGAAATGACGCGGTATAGTTTTTAATGGTGTCAAATCATCCTGTTCCCTGGCCGCCTCAATACCTCGCACATGCTCCCTGACCCGAACTTTGAATTGTCGAGTTGTCAACCCGACATAGATCAGGGAGCATGGGCAGACTGCAAAATAGACCACATTTTTGGTGGTGCAAGTGATGAATTTTTTGATCTTGAAGTTCTTCAAGCCAGAAGAATCACAAAATACATCACTCCGGTCAATATTGCTACACGCAATACAATGTCCACATGGGGTACAACCCTGTCTAGCCCTATAGTTATCCAAGAAAGTATGTGTGGATATCTGATTGTGATGACTGTGGACCAGATGATCACGGAGATTTCTTGCCCGTCTAAAAGTAATCTGATGTCTATCAGGTATAAGTTTTGCAATTTTAGCGTCTGCCAATAGAATAGGCCAAGATCTCACAAGAGATGAGCGAATCGATTCAGACTGTGTATTGAAATTAGTAATGAATCTAACAAGGTTAGGGTCTTGTACCTTATCCCTCCGATCATATAGAAGGCTATTTCTACCCGACCACTTAGCCCTATGGTACGCTCTTTTTATGGCCCGGTTACTGTAGCCCCGTTCACGAAAACATTCTTTTAATTTGTCCGCCTCCAGCTCAAAATCCGCCGATGAAGAGCAGATACGTCGGAGGCGGAGAAATTGGCCTACAGGCACAGAGCGTATCATATGTTGGGGGTGAAAGGAAGCAGCGTGCAAAAGACTGTTAGTGGCTGTAGGCTTTCTATAGATGCTTGTACAGATGTTACCGCTCACTCCCCTCCTTAGGATCACATCTAAAAAATCAATCTCATCTGGATGGTGCTTAAAAGTAAGGCGTATATTGAGATTATTTTCATTTAATTCACCTATCCACTCCTGTAACTCCAAAACAGTACCCTGCCAGACCAGAAAGACGTCGTCGATGTACCGCGCCCAAGAAAGGACGCGGCACACCGACAACGACCACTGGTCTGACAGGAAGAGGTCCCTCTCCCACAGCCCCAGGAACAGATTGGCATAGGAGGGCGCAAAGGCCGCCCCCATGGCTGTTCCCTGGAGCTGCAGGAAGAAGGACCCCTTAAAAACAAAAAAGTTGTGCGTAAGTGTGAATTCAAGAAGCTGGAGCACAAGAGATTTAAATGAGGAGGAGTAGTCAGACGAGCCGAGAAAAAAGCTAACTGCCCTTAAGCCGTCAGCATGTCTAATGCTGGTATATAACGACTCAATGTCGGCAGTAACAAGGAGGGTGTCTGGATCGAGTGGAAGATCATCCACCATCCTCAACAAGTGGGTAGTATCCTTTAAATAGGACGGTAAATTTACCACAAGGGGCTGCAAGATGGAATCAATCCACTTGTTGACATGCTCTAGGAAGTTCCCCCGACCAGAGACAATGGGACGCCCAGGTGGTGACTGGGCATTTTTGTGTATTTTAGGAAGTAAATACAAGGTAGAAATCACAGGTTCAGTAACAGTGAGAGCGGCAGCTAGTTCCTTGGTAATCACATCCCCCTCCACAGCGTCAGCCAGGATAGTGGCAAGATTGGCATTATATGCGGACAAGGGGTTAAAAGTTAATCTCTTATAGCAAGTAGAGTCATTAAGTTGGCGAAAGGCCTCACGTTCATACTTGTCCGTGGGCCATATTACTATATTGCCCCCCTTGTCCGCGGGTTTCACCACTATTCCCGGCAGGCCCTGCAGAGTGAGGAGGCGTTGCCGCTCATCACTTGTTAAATTGTCCCTCCCAAGATGTTTCGGGATTTTTAAAAAATCTTTCGTCACCACCTGTACGAATAAATCAATAATGCTACATGTTGAAAGCGGGGGGAACCTCCTAGAGCGTGGTCTGATTGAGGATGGGATCCTACCTCCCTCTGGTGTCCTGTGCTCGTCAGACAACTCCTCCAAAGCCCTCAGCGCTGCCTGTTCTTCTTCTGTGGGGAACAAATCATGTGAATTTTCATCAAAGAAAAAACGTTTAAATAAAAGGGAACGGGCAAACATATGTAAGTCTTTAATAAGCATAAATATATCAGGTCCAACAGAAGGAGAGAATGTAAGACCCCTCTCCAGCAAGGAAAGATCAGTCGGAGATAAAATGTAATCACTCAAATTAATTACCTTGTTACTCTGGTTCTTTCCTGACTGATAGGACTCATATCGTTTGTATGGATGGAAATTTGAATTATGATTCCTCTTATTAGCTGTCCCTGAACGTGTAACCATAGACGATGTAGAAGAATCTGATATATTGCCAGCAGAAGACAAAGATGAAAATGATTCAACACGATGCCTTGTTTGTACGGATGGTGTATTTTTTATCCATCTATACACATTCTTAGAGAGATAGTCCTTGGAATCCCTATTAAATTTGCGAGTCTGAGTCTCGTGTATCTTCTTTAGTGTGGCCTCTAATGTTTTTTCAAGTTCTTTATCAAAAATCTGTATTTTCTCACTCGGACAACCTGTACGGAGTTCAAGTTGTGCTATATCAATACGTTTCTCAAGGTCGATAATCGACTGGGTATTTAGTTTGATGAGAAGTTGCATAAAAGTCCTAGAGCATGTATTACACGCTTCCTCCCAGTCCTTAATGAAAGATTCATCCTCAATTGGAAATGTAGGAACCACACGAACTCTCAGCCCTCTAGGTATGAGAGCACATGAAACATATTTTTCGAGGAACGCACGGTTCCACCAAATTTTAGTGCGTTTAATCAGCATCCCCTGAATGGAACCACAAACATCGTCCCACCCATGACCACCAGAGGACTGCGCGCCAGTCACACCGTCCCCAAAAACCTGGTCCATCTGTCCCAGCCAGGACTTTTCACTGGCCTTGTAGTCCATAATGTTGCAAATGGAACCTGTGCAAAACACAGCATAGACATAAACAGAAAGAATATTTGCAAACGAGATCAGCATGGCAAACGTGTAGAAAACAAGAAATATAGAATTAAATCATACTAGTATCTTGCCAGCCATGTGAAAGGAACTACATATTATGGACTAGTCGCTAAATGACAGAGGAGGACATATGGTTATAACACCACAAAAAAAGGCGACCAAAAGACAGTCCATATCTATAAAAGTGCAAAATGCTTTGTTTCATTACAGTGTAATAGAGACAGACAGCAAACAGGCAAGGGAACAGCATGCAATACAAGTATCCATCAATTGACAACGGTAAAACATGCCAGATGTGCACACATGCAGAAACCTACTCAATATAGATAATAATAAATATAAATCAAACCCTCTGCACAAAATTGTGATAAGGGAATAGGTGCCCAAGAAAATTCAAAGTGGCTCACAAGGTGAATAACGCTCTGGAAACAGAGCAACCTTACAATTTAGTGAACAAGGAAAAGTACATGGTAACAACTATACCTTAATGGTGAGCAGGCACCGGAGTACAGGTTTCTGAGATGTGTGCACACACCCCAACGCACGTTTCGGATCTTATCCTTCCTCAGGGGGCATGATAAATGTTGTAAAAGGACCGGTTTAAATAGTAGGTAGCGGCAGAAATACGTCTCCCCAAGACCGGAAATGCCTAAGTAACCATGGTGACCACAATATAAACCGAAAATTGCGATGAAAAGATTGGTGATCATGATGATATATATATCCAGTGCCGCACCGCAAGCAAAAGCACCGCATGGCACAATCATATATTATAATCCGCCATGCAATAAAAGGTGTAAAAAGCGCCCCAAAAGGTGCAATAGGACGGCGCATGCGCAGATAAGCGCAAACCAGAAGAAAAGTGCCATGGTAACAGCCGGCACTACTTGCCGGGCGGAAGTGCATATCGCACATACCGGAAGTAAAACTACCGATCGCAAAAAATATCAAAATATTCAAAAAATCAGAAGCGATTTGACTAGACATCGCGGCGTACACCCCGCACTATACCACAGATTGAGAAAGTAACACGGGGCCCCGTGCACCTCACAGTCCGGTGAGTGACAGGTGGAACCGCCGGAAAGGGAAAAGCAGGGGAAAGATCGCGCATGCGTACAAAAACGCCAATACATAAGGACACCATGGTAAATACTGGCAGCCAAGGGGGCAAATTAAAACGTAAATAATAACTCTGCAGCGAGATAAATATATACATACAGGAGTAATACACATTAAAACAAGAATATTGAACCACACAGATAAATAGAAAAAATGAACGAATGAAGAAGAACCATAGATGTATAATTAAATAAATACAATGTAATAATGTGTATCATTGAACTGAACCAGAGTATATAGGTTATAAATGAACATACCACATTTATGGGTAAGTATGACACGTACATACAGCCGATAACACATGAATAGTGAGAAAAAATAAACAAAAATGTTATAAATAAATAAACAAAAGGCAGCATTAACAATAACATAGGTAACACTAAAATTAGGTGCCTGCAAATATTCATAATCACATAATCCAATCATGTATAACAAAAGTCCATATGTTAAATGTTAAATATCCATGTGAATTCTTTATCCTCGATAACAATATAATTTCACTCCTGTATTGTCAGATGACGAAACAGCAGACCAGAACACAAGCCGCACCAACCAGGATACCGGAATCAATCGCTTGGCATAGGTAAGCATATAAAACACAGAAATTATCTCTAAAATTGATAAAAAAGACAGAAGTTAAAATCGGATACCGAAGTAAAAAGATGAAACACAGAGATGAAAAAACGCGCAAGACAATGGTGGTCATAGGAATGGGGCAAAGCTGAGGCTCTCATTCAGGCCGCGTGGATGGACAGTATCCAACGTCCAAATCCACCGTGATTCCAGTTGTGAAAGTCGCGTCATTTCAAGTTGTTTCATGACTGTAATAGTAGTGGTCTACGGGTCAAAGGGATTGATTCAATTGACCCGGGTATACGTGGTGGTAGGATCTCCCAACGACTTTCACAACTGGAATCACGGTGGATTTGGACGTTGGATACTGTCCATCCACGCGGCCTGAATGAGAGCCTCAGCTTTGCCCCATTCCTATGACCACCATTGTCTTGCGCGTTTTTTCATCTCTGTGTTTCATCTTTTTACTTCGGTATCCGATTTTAACTTCTGTCTTTTTTATCAATTTTAGAGATAATTTCTGTGTTTTATATGCTTACCTATGCCAAGCGATTGATTCCGGTATCCTGGTTGGTGCGGCTTGTGTTCTGGTCTGCTGTTTCGTCATCTGACAATACAGGAGTGAAATTATATTGTTATCGAGGATAAAGAATTCACATGGATATTTAACATTTAACATATGGACTTTTGTTATACATGATTGGATTATGTGATTATGAATATTTGCAGGCACCTAATTTTAGTGTTACCTATGTTATTGTTAATGCTGCCTTTTGTTTATTTATTTATAACATTTTTGTTTATTTTTTCTCACTATTCATGTGTTATCGGCTGTATGTACGTGTCATACTTACCCATAAATGTGGTATGTTCATTTATAACCTATATACTCTGGTTCAGTTCAATGATACACATTATTACATTGTATTTATTTAATTATACATCTATGGTTCTTCTTCATTCGTTCATTTTTTCTATTTATCTGTGTGGTTCAATATTCTTGTTTTAATGTGTATTACTCCTGTATGTATATATTTATCTCGCTGCAGAGTTATTATTTACGTTTTAATTTGCCCCCTTGGCTACCAGTATTTACCATGGTGTCCTTATGTATTGGCGTTTTTGTACGCATGCGCGATCTTTCCCCTGCTTTTCCCTTTCCAGCGGTTCCACCTGTCACTCACCGGACTGTGAGGTGCACGGGGCCCCGTGTTACTTTCTCAATCTGTGGTAGAGTGCGGGGTGTACGCCGCGATGTCTAGTCAAATCGCTTCTGATTTTTTGAATATTTTGATATTTTTTGCGATCGGTAGTTTTACTTCCGGTATGTGCGATATAAACTTCCGCCCGGCAAGTAGTGCCGGCTGTTACCATGGCACTTTTCTTCTGGTTTGCGCTTATCTGCGCATGCGCCGTCCTATTGCACCTTTTGGGGCGCTTTTTACACCTTTTATTGCATGGCGGATTATAATATATGATTGTGCCATGCGGTGCTTTTGCTTGCGGTGCGGCACTGGATATATATATCATCATGATCACCAATCTTTTCATCGCAATTTTCGGTTTATATTGTGGTCACCATGGTTACTTAGGCATTTCCGGTCTTGGGGAGACGTATTTCCGCCGCTACCTACTATTTAAACTGGTCCTTTTACAACATTTATCATGCCCCCTGAGGAAGGATAAGATCCGAAACGTGCGTTGGGGTGTGTGCACACATCTCAGAAACCTGTACTCCGGTGCCTGCTCACCATTAAGGTATAGTTGTTACCATGTACTTTTCCTTGTTCACTAAATTGTAAGGTTGCTCTGTTTCCAGAGCGTTATTCACCTTGTGAGCCACTTTGAATTTTCTTGGGCACCTATTCCCTTATCACAATTTTGTGCAGAGGGTTTGATTTATATTTATTATTATCTATATTGAGTAGGTTTTTGCATGTGTGCACATCTGGCATGTTTTACCGTTGTCAATTGATGGATACTTGTATTGCATGCTGTTCCCTTGCCTGTTTGCTGTCTGTCTCTATTACACTGTAATGAAATAAAGCATTTTGCACTTTTATAGATATGGACTGTCTTTTGGTCGCCTTTTTTTGTGGTGTTATAACCATATGTCCTCCTCTGTCATTTAGCGACTAGTCCATAATATGTAGTTCCTTTCACATGGCTGGCAAGATACTAGTATGATTTAATTCTATATTTCTTGTTTTCTACACGTTTGCCATGCTGATCTCGTTTGCAAATATTCTTTCTGTTTATGTCTATGCTGTGTTTTGCACAGGTTCCATTTGCAACATTATGGACTACAAGGCCAGTGAAAAGTCCTGGCTGGGACAGATGGACCAGGTTTTTGGGGACGGTGTGACTGGCGCGCAGTCCTCTGGTGGTCATGGGTGGGACGATGTTTGTGGTTCCATTCAGGGGATGCTGATTAAACGCACTAAAATTTGGTGGAACCGTGCGTTCCTCGAAAAATATGTTTCATGTGCTCTCATACCTAGAGGGCTGAGAGTTCGTGTGGTTCCTACATTTCCAATTGAGCATGAATCTTTCATTAAGGACTGGGAGGAAGCGTGTAATACATGCTCTAGGACTTTTATGCAACTTCTCATCAAACTAAATACCCAGTCGATTATCGACCTTGAGAAACGTATTGATATAGCACAACTTGAACTCCGTACAGGTTGTCCGAGGGAGAAAATACAGATTTTTGATAAAGAACTTGAAAAAACATTAGAGGCCACACTAAAGAAGATACACGAGACTCAGACTCGCAAATTTAATAGGGATTCCAAGGACTATCTCTCTAAGAATGTGTATAGATGGATGAAAAATACACCATCCGTACAAACAAGGCATCGTGTTGAATCATTTTCATCTTTGTCTTCTGCTGGCAATATATCAGATTCTTCTACATCGTCTATGGTTACACGTTCAGGGACAGCTAATAAGAGGAATCATAATTCAAATTTCCATCCATACAAACGATATGAGTCCTATCAGTCAGGAAAGAACCAGAGTAACAAGGTAATTAATTTGAGTGATTACATTTTATCTCCGACTGATCTTTCCTTGCTGGAGAGGGGTCTTACATTCTCTCCTTCTGTTGGACCTGATATATTTATGCTTATTAAAGACTTACATATGTTTGCCCGTTCCCTTTTATTTAAACGTTTTTTCTTTGATGAAAATTCACATGATTTGTTCCCCACAGAAGAAGAACAGGCAGCGCTGAGGGCTTTGGAGGAGTTGTCTGACGAGCACAGGACACCAGAGGGAGGTAGGATCCCATCCTCAATCAGACCACGCTCTATGAGGTTCCCCCCGCTTTCAACATGTAGCAATATTGATTTATTCGTACAGGTGGTGACGAAAGATTTTTTAAAAATCCCGAAACATCTTGGGAGGGACAATTTAACAAGTGATGAGCGGCAACGCCTCCTCACTCTGCAGGGCCTGCCGGGAATAGTGGTGAAACCCGCGGACAAGGGGGGCAATATAGTAATATGGCCCACGGACAAGTATGAACGTGAGGCCTTTCGCCAACTTAATGACTCTACTTGCTATAAGAGATTAACTTTTAACCCCTTGTCCGCATATAATGCCAATCTTGCCACTATCCTGGCTGACGCTGTGGAGGGGGATGTGATTACCAAGGAACTAGCTGCCGCTCTCACTGTTACTGAACCTGTGATTTCTACCTTGTATTTACTTCCTAAAATACACAAAAATGCCCAGTCACCACCTGGGCGTCCCATTGTCTCTGGTCGGGGGAACTTCCTAGAGCATGTCAACAAGTGGATTGATTCCATCTTGCAGCCCCTTGTGGTAAATTTACCGTCCTATTTAAAGGATACTACCCACTTGTTGAGGATGGTGGATGATCTTCCACTCGATCCAGACACCCTCCTTGTTACTGCCGACATTGAGTCGTTATATACCAGCATTAGACATGCTGACGGCTTAAGGGCAGTTAGCTTTTTTCTCGGCTCGTCTGACTACTCCTCCTCGTTTAAATCTCTTGTGCTCCAGCTTCTTGAATTCACACTTACGCACAACTTTTTTGTTTTTAAGGGGTCCTTCTTCCTGCAGCTCCAGGGAACAGCCAGGGGGCGGCCTTTGCGCCCTCCTATGCCAATCTGTTCCTGGGGCTGTGGGAGAGGGACCTCTTCCTGTCAGACCAGTGGTCGTTGTCGGTGTGCCGCGTCCTTTCTTGGGCGCGGTACATCGACAACGTCTTTCTGGTCTGGCAGGGTACTGTTTTGGAGTTACAGGAGTGGATAGGTGAATTAAATGAAAATAATCTCAATATACGCCTTACTTTTAAGCACCATCCAGATGAGATTGATTTTTTAGATGTGATCCTAAGGAGGGGAGTGAGCGGTAACATCTGTACAAGCATCTATAGAAAGCCTACAGCCACTAACAGTCTTTTGCACGCTGCTTCCTTTCACCCCCAACATATGATACGCTCTGTGCCTGTAGGCCAATTTCTCCGCCTCCGACGTATCTGCTCTTCATCGGCGGATTTTGAGCTGGAGGCGGACAAATTAAAAGAATGTTTTCGTGAACGGGGCTACAGTAACCGGGCCATAAAAAGAGCGTACCATAGGGCTAAGTGGTCGGGTAGAAATAGCCTTCTATATGATCGGAGGGATAAGGTACAAGACCCTAACCTTGTTAGATTCATTACTAATTTCAATACACAGTCTGAATCGATTCGCTCATCTCTTGTGAGATCTTGGCCTATTCTATTGGCAGACGCTAAAATTGCGAAACTTATACCTGATAGACCTCAGATTACTTTTAGACGGGCAAGAAATCTCCGTGATCATCTGGTCCACAGTCATCACAATCAGATATCCACACATACTTTCTTGGATAACTATAGGGCTAGACAGGGTTGTACCCCATGTGGACATTGTATTGCGTGTAGCAATATTGACCGGAGTGATGTATTTTGTGATTCTTCTGGCTTGAAGAACTTCAAGATCAAAAAATTCATCACTTGCACCACCAAAAATGTGGTCTATTTTGCAGTCTGCCCATGCTCCCTGATCTATGTCGGGTTGACAACTCGACAATTCAAAGTTCGGGTCAGGGAGCATGTGCGAGGTATTGAGGCGGCCAGGGAACAGGATGATTTGACACTATTAAAAACTATACCGCGTCATTTCAAGTTGTTTCATGACTGTAATAGTAGTGGTCTATGGGTCAAAGGGATTGATTCAATTGACCCGGGTATACGTGGTGGTAGGATCTCCCAACGACTTTCACAACTGGAATCACGGTGGATTTGGACGTTGGATACTGTCCATCCACGCGGCCTGAATGAGAGCCTCAGCTTTGCCCCATTCCTATGACCACCATTGTGTTGCGCGTTTTTTCATCTCTGTGTTTCATCTTTTTACTTCGGTATCCGATTTTAACTTCTGTCTTTTTTATCAATTTTAGAGATAATTTCTGTGTTTTATATGCTTACCTATGCCAAGCGATTGATTCCGGTATCCTGGTTGGTGCGGCTTGTGTTCTGGTCTGCTGTTTCGTCATCTGACAATACAGGAGTGAAATTATATTGTTATCGAGGATAAAGAATTCACATGGATATTTAACATTTAACATATGGACTTTTGTTATACATGATTGGATTATGTGATTATGAATATTTGCAGGCACCTAATTTTAGTGTTACCTATGTTATTGTTAATGCTGCCTTTTGTTTATTTATTTATAACATTTTTGTTTATTTTTTCTCACTATTCATGTGTTATCGGCTGTATGTACGTGTCATACTTACCCATAAATGTGGTATGTTCATTTATAACCTATATACTCTGGTTCAGTTCAATGATACACATTATTACATTGGATTTATTTAATTATACATCTATGGTTCTTCTTCATTCGTTCATTTTTTCTATTTATCTGTGTGGTTCAATATTCTTGTTTTAATGTGTATTACTCCTGTATGTATATATTTATCTCGCTGCAGAGTTATTATTTACGTTTTAATTTGCCCCCTTGGCTACCAGTATTTACCATGGTGTCCTTATGTATTGGCGTTTTTGTACGCATGCGCGATCTTTCCCCTGCTTTTCCCTTTCCGGCGGTTCCACCTGTCACTCACCGGACTGTGAGGTGCACGGGGCCCCGTGTTACTTTCTCAATCTGTGGTAGAGTGCGGGGTGTACGCCGCGATGTCTAGTCAAATCGCTTCTGATTTTTTGAATATTTTGATATTTTTTGCGATCGGTAGTTTTACTTCCGGTATGTGCGATATGCACTTCCGCCCGGCAAGTAGTGCCGGCTGTTACCATGGCACTTTTCTTCTGGTTTGCGCTTATCTGCGCATGCGCCGTCCTATTGCACCTTTTGGGGCGCTTTTTACACCTTTTATTGCATGGCGGATTATAATATATGATTGTGCCATGCGGTGCTTTTGCTTGCGGTGCGGCACTGGATATATATATCATCATGATCACCAATCTTTTCATCGCAATTTTCGGTTTATATTGTGGTCACCATGGTTACTTAGGCATTTCCGGTCTTGGGGAGACGTATTTCCGCCGCTACCTACTATTTAAACTGGTCCTTTTACAACATTTATCATGCCCCCTGAGGAAGGATAAGATCCAAAACGTGCGTTGGGGTGTGTGCACACATCTCAGAAACCTGTACTCCGGTGCCTGCTCACCATTAAGGTATAGTTGTTACCATGTACTTTTCCTTGTTCACTAAATTGTAAGGTTGCTCTGTTTCCAGAGCGTTATTCACCTTGTGAGCCACTTTGAATTTTCTTGGGCACCTATTCCCTTATCACAATTTTGTGCAGAGGGTTTGATTTATATTTATTATTATCTATATTGAGTAGGTTTCTGCATGTGTGCACATCTGGCATGTTTTACCGTTGTCAATTGATGGATACTTGTATTGCATGCTGTTCCCTTGCCTGTTTGCTGTCTGTCTCTATTACACTGTAATGAAATAAAGCATTTTGCACTTTTATAGATATGGACTGTCTTTTGGTCGCCTTTTTTTGTGGTGTTATAACCATATGTCCTCCTCTGTCATTTAGCGACTAGTCCATAATATGTAGTTCCTTTCACATGGCTGGCAAGATACTAGTATGATTTAATTCTATATTTCTTGTTTTCTACACGTTTGCCATGCTGATCTCGTTTGCAAATATTCTTTCTAAAAACACTAAGGCGGATGCTCTGTCCAGGTGTTTTCCGGGGGGAGAACCTCTGGAAGATCCGGTACCCATCCTCCAAAAGGGTGTTGTGGTTTCGGCACTCACAACCGAGGTTGAGGCTGAGATTGCCGAGGCCCAGGAGGAGGTACCATCTGAGCTTCCCATCAACAAATCGTTTGTACCGCTTCATCTCCGTTTAAAGGTTTTGGCGGAGCATCATGATGCTGTCCTGGCTGGCCACCCAGGGGTCAGGGGTACTTTGGAGTTGGTGTCACGTCGGTTTTGGTGGCCAAAAAATCCAACAGGATGTGGTCTCATACGTGTCAGCTTGCACCATGTGCGCTAGGGCTAAGACACCCCGTTCCCATCCTGTTGGCACACTATTTCCTCTCGAGGTACCTAGTAAGCCATGGATGGAGATCTCCATGGATTTTATCTCTGACTCATCCTATCTCAGCTGGGAACACGGTCATTTTGGTGATTGTTGTTCGGTTCTCAAAAATGTTGCACTTTGTGTCTTTGCCTTCATTGCCTAACGCTAAGACTCTGGCTCAGGTATTTGTACAGGAGGTGGTCAGACTTCATGGGGTTCTGTCTGACATCGTTTCAGATAGAGGTACTCAGTTTGTGGCAAAATTTTGGAAAGCGTTTTGCTCACGGCTGGGGATCAAGTTGTCGCATTCTTCTGCGTTTCATCCTCAGGCAAATGGTCAGACCGAGCGTATGAACCAAAATTTGGAGCAGTACCTACGCTGCTTTGTTTCTGATAACCAGGAGGAGTCATCGACGTTCCTTCCTTTGGCCGAGTTTGCCATAAATAATCACCACCAGGAGTCTTCTGGGGAGTCTCCGTTTTTTTGTGTTTACGGGCTACATCCTCAATTTTGTACTTTGAGTCAGGGGGGCTCTTCCGGCGTCCCGGAGGAAGACCAGTTAGGAGCACAACTGCCATCAGTCTGGAGGAGAGTTAAACAGCGCCTGTTGAGCGTGGGTGCTAGGTACAAATGTGTGGCTGACAGTAGGCGTGTGCCAGGTCCGGACCTGAGTGTGGATGACTGGGTGTGGTTTTCCACAAAAAACATAAGACTCCAAATACCATCCCTTAAATTGGGTCTTAGGTTTATTGGTCCATTTAGGGTCACCGCCGTCATTAACCCTGTAGCGTACCGATTGGAGCTTCCTACTGTGTATAAGATACACAACGTGTTCCACAGATCGTTGCTAAAAAAGATGTTGAGTTCTGTGGACACGGCGCTGATGCCTCCTCCAGTCTTGGTGGATGGTAATTTGGAATTTGAAGTCTCCAAGGTGGTTGACTCTCGTGTAGTGAACCGCACTTTACAGTACTTGGTACACTGGCGTGGTTATGGGCCTGAGGAGAGGTCTTGGGTACCAGCCTCGGACATTCATGCAGATCGGCTGGTCAGTATGTTTCACCGCCGCCATCCGGACAAGCTGGGTCCTATAAGTCGTGAGGGCCCTGGGGTCCCTCCTAGAAGGTGGGGTACTGTCATGTCGGATGCTGTTCATACTAGGGCGTTCGACAGACAGCGGTAATTCCGCTTTTGTCCACTCTGCGCTCAGTGTTGTCGGCTAGATTTTATCTAGCTGGTCCGGGGTTAATTTAGCTGGTGCTCGGAATGGAAGCTGGGTCACGCCCACTGCCTTTAAATAGTTCTTCTGAACATTGGGCGTCGCCGATTATAGCTTCTGTCTTGTGCTTGGTTATCTCGGTCTGGAGTGGTGGTCTAGGAGAAGGAGAATCGTATCTGGTGGTGCATTTCCCTTTGTCATATTTTCTCCTTCCTTTATTTGTATTTGTTTTTGCCCTGTGCACTTATAATGTATTCCTGTGTGACTGCGGCGTGGTGCATATTTTCCATTATCCTTGTCTGTGCTAACTGTGGGTATTGGTGTGGGGTCTCTTCACTGGGTGGTGGGTTGTGGTTTCAGCCTAGGGTTGAAACAGGAGACAGGGTGAGGATGGAGGCCCAGACATGCACACCATCAGTGTAAACTCTGGGAGAGGATCAGTCAGGGTTTCCCAGAGTTGAGGGAACTCGCAGGGGCCTGGGTTATTAGCTCTTGCCTACGTAGGCTTCCCGTGACAGGTTGCGGACGAAGAGGAGGAGGAGGAAGATGGGGATGATTATTTATGGAGGAGGAAGCTTCTCAGGGGGGAATAGAAAGTGTTGGTGGTGCAAGGTCAGGTACAGGTATTTTGCGGGAGACAAGTGATGGGGATTTGCCAGAAAGTGCTCCTCAATCCAGCACAAGCATTGATTTGACACCTGGAACATTGGCCCACATGGCTGATTATGCCTTGCGTATCCTAAAAAGGGACCCCCACATTATCAAAATGATGACCGATGACGATTACTGGTTGGCCTGCCTCCTGGATCCACGCTATAAAGGGAAATTGCAAAATATCATGCCATATGAGAACCTTGAGCAAATATTGGCTACCAAACAAGCAACTCTTGTAGACCGTTTGGTTCAGGCATTCCCAGCACACGGTGGCGGTGATGGTTCTCACATGACCTGCAGGGGGCAACATGCAAGAGGTGTTAGAGGGGCACAAATCAGAAGTGGCGTTGGACAGAGGCGTTTTATGACCAGGTTGTGGAGTGATTTCGCAATGACCGCAGTCACGACAGGTACTGCAGCATCAATTCAAAGTGACAGGAGACAACATTTGTCCAGTATGGTAACCAACTATTTTTCCTCCCTTATCGATGTTCTCCCTCACACGTCATTCCCATTTGGTTACTGGGCATCCAAAATAGACACCTGGCCTGAATTGGCAGAATATGCATTACAGGAGCTCGCTTGCCCAGATGCTAGTGTGCTATCAGAAAGAGTATTCAGTGTTGCAGGTTCAATACTGACAGAAAAAAGGACTCGTCTTGCTACCCAAAATGTTGATGATCTAACCTTCATTAAAATGAACCAATCATGGATTTCTAATTATTTTGCCCCACCTTCCCCTGCTGACACCTAGCTTTCCTGTAAAAAGATCTTGCTTTTGGACTCGTCTTAATGACTGCTCCAATTTCTCCATTTGCAGCTGCTGAATGTCCAGCATAGGCCATTTTTACACCTCACTAAATGGGCTTCCCCCACGGGGCCGTGGGCACCACTTGGCACAAGCACCCGTGCGAGTGCCATTTGGCTGAACAGGTGGGTGTGCCCACTTTTGGGCGACTGCACTGGCACAGGGTCCCTCATAGTACAATGAAGTGTCTCTGGCGGTGGTGGTGCACACCCAACATCAGACACACCGTCGTAACATAAGGGGCCCTAAACCAGTACCGCCGCCCACGAGAGAGTGTTAATAATAATAATAATAATCTTTATTTTTATATAGCGCTAACATATTCCGCAGCGCTTTACAGTTCCCCCCCCAGCTCAAACAGTGCTCTACCACTTGTAAAATTACCTCTCACTGCTCCACCACTGTTTAGCCTGTGCTGTTAAATCCTTCAATGGCACTGCCAATACCAATTTCTTGACATGATTGATGCTAGTTAAAATATTCAGGGGCCCTGTCCTATATTTACACCAGTTAATAATTTGCGCCAACTACCACTGTCTGCAAGTCAGCAAAAGAGCCCACCCCTGTACCTAGGTATGCCACCAGTTTGTTTGTTAATTTTTTTTTTGCCAGACATTAACCTCACTTTATTATTTTGGCCTACTAACTGTGTCAGACACTCCTTACAGTTGTCCTCCACTGAACAAAGCTAGGCCGCCTGCGTACTCCTGTAACCGATTTTTAACTGCATTTTGCCTATTACTTTTTTGGCCCTACTAACTGTCTGCCCCTCGGTGCAATCGTCCTCTGCTGACCACACCAATGCTGCCTGTGTACCCCTGTAGCCTAATTTAAACTGCATAGAGCCTGCTTTATTATTTTAGGCCTAGGATGTCTGTCTGTGGTCCCTCCTTGCAATCGTCCTCCGCTGACCACACCAACGCAAGTGGGGGTGCACGCGTCACAGAAGCAAAGCGTCACGGAAGATAAGCGTCGTGACACAGCAGTTATTCCATGGCACAGAACTAACATCCATCTTCTCTCTTCACACAGGTATAACTACCCACCTCTGCTTGCTGTCTCATTCGTCTCATCGGCTGCAATAGACTCTAACGGTATAACTTCCCACCTCTGCTAGCTGTCTCATCCGTCTCATCCGCTGCAATAGACTCTAATGGTCTAAACTCCCTCTGCTTGCTGTCTGCTGTCTGTCATCTGCCACTCTACCATCTAGCAACATATTTTAATGTGCCTGCGTAATGTTTGGTATAATTCATTGGTTGCATTGTAGGATTTACTCTTTGTTTGATGTATATCCATTACTGTTGCCACTCTAGATATTATCTTGGTGAAGATGTTATATAGCATATAGCATGTTGCCAGCCACAATGTGTTTGATCATTTAATCACCCCCTGGCGTGCTGGCCCCAGCTGCCAAATTATCCCCACCCTGGTCCCACAATCCATCTCTTCTGACCCAGCATTGGACTATAAATGTAGAACCATCCTTAGGGGTGCACGCAAGTGGGGGTGCACGCAACACAGAAGCAAAGCGTCACGGAAGATAAGCGTCGTGACACAGCAGTTATTCCATGGCAGTTAGTCAGGGCAGGAGTCAGGTAACTCACACTCTGTACTCCTGTCTATCTATGTGCTTTATTCCTATCCTCCTATGCTCCCTTGCAATCCACATTCACCGCCCAATCCCCCCTCCACCACGACTCATATACATCAGCCCCTCACTCCTTCCCTCTCGCATGTACAGCTCACATGCACTTCTCACCTTCCTCAAATACCTCAGCCCATCTTACCCAAACACACTGCACCAAAAAACTTCTAACACTTCAAAAAACTACTTGCTTTTTATCTTGTTACTCCTACTGATTTCGGGGGACATATCCTCCAACCCCGGTCTCCCATCCCCCAACCTCAACCGCTACCCTACCTCATATCAAAACCATACTAACCTTATTAATATTACTTGCACTCCCTCATCTCTCTCTTTCAATTGTGCCCTTTGGAATCCACGGTCTGTATGTAACAAGCTTCCTTTCCTGCACAACTACTTTGTGAACAACTCTCTGAATCTGTTGGCCCTCACTGAAACCTGGATCCAGGACAATGACACTGTCTCCCCTGCTGCCATTTCCCATGGTAGCTTACAATTCTCCCATTCCTCAAGACCCACAAACAGACCTGGTGGTGGAGTCGGCATACTCTTGTCCCTCAATGCACGTTCCAGGTTATACCCCCAGTTCCTTCATTCTCATTCCCTTCTTTTGAGGTCCACACCATCAGGCTCTTCTGTCCCCTCTCCCTCAGAGTAGCGGTCATACACCGGCCCCCAGGCTCACCCACCCACTTCCTGGACCACTTCTCAGCCTGGCTGCCGCACTTCATGTCCTCAGAACTACCAACCCTTATCCTGGGAGACTTCAACATTCCCATTAACAGCCCCACTTCCACATCTGCATCCCAGCTTCTATCACTAACCACTTCCCTAGGCCTCTCACAGCTCTCAACCTCGGAAACAAACAAAGACGGTAACACCCTGGACCTGGTCTTTGTCCGGCTCTGTTCAATCTCTTACCTAGATAACTCACCACTTCCCCTTTCTGACCACAACATTCTCTCCTTCACACTCACAATTCCTCGCCCACCCCAGCACTCTCCTACCTACCACACACTCAGAAATCTACATGCCATTAACCCTCATACACTTTCAGACTCCTTACACTCATCACTGTCCCCAATCTCTTCTTTTTCTTGTCCTGATCTGGCTGTACATCACTACAACAACACTCTTAGAAGCACCCTAGACCAAGTAGCTCCCCTCACCCTCAGAACCTCCAAACACAGAGTGAAACAGCCCTGGCTCACATCGCAAACCCAATTTCTCCAGCGATGCTCTAGGAGTGCTGAATGCTTATGGAGGAAAATACGCACCCCAGAAGACTTCATACACTTCAAATTTATGTTAAGGACCTATAACTCTGCCCTTCACCTCGCCAAACAGTCCTACTACACCACCCTGATCTCCTCACTATCCAGCAACCCCAAGAAACTTTTTAACACCTTTCACTCCCTCCTCAGGCCAAAAGCACAAGACCCTATCACAGACATTTGTGCTGATGACCTGGCCTCCCACTTTATAGAGAAAATAGACAATATCCGGCAGGAAATCCGCTCCCAGACACCAAGTGCAATGACTCCCATTCCTCCCTGCATCTCCCCTGGCTCACTCTCCACATTCGATCCCATCACAGAAGAAGTCTCCAAGCTCCTCTCCTCTTCTCGTCCGACTACATGCACCACTGACCCCATTCCCTGACACCTCCTCCAGTCTCTCTCTCCAGTCGTCACAACTCACCTAACTACAATTTTTAATCTCTCCCTTTCCTCTGGCATTTTTCCCTCCTCCTTCAAACACTCTATCATTACTCCATTACTAAAAAAACCCACCCTTGACCCATCCTGCACAAACAACTTCAGACCGGTCTCCAATATCCCCTTCATCTCAAAACTCCTGGAGCGCCTAGTCTACTCCCGCCTTACCCGTTACCTCTCCACTCATTCCCTCCTAGACCCTTCACAGTCCGGGTTCCGCCCCTACATTCGACAGAAACTGCACTCATCAAGGTGACCAATGACCTTCTGACAGCAAAACGTAATGGTGACCACTCTCTGCTCATTCTCCTCGATCTTTCTGCAGCTTTTGACACGGTTGACCACCCTCTCCTACTCTCTAGGCTCCAGTCACTAGGCATTAAGGACACTGCTCTCTCCTGGTTCTCTTCCTATCTTTCTGAATGCTCCTTCAGTATTCTGTTCTCCGGCTCCACTTCATCTCCTCTTCCTCTCACTGTTGGGGTACCTCAGGGCTCAGTCCTTGGCCCGCTTCTCTTCTCTCTCTACACAGCCCCAATTGGACAGACCATCAGCAGATTTGGCATTTAGTACCATCTTTATGCTGATGACACAGAACTATACATGTCATCCCCTGACCTTACCCCCGCTGTACTACAGAACGCCACTGACTGTCCGCATTCTCTGACATCATGTCCACTCTCTATCTGAAACTCAACCTCTCCAAAACTGAACTTCTTCTGCTTCCGCCTTCTACTAACCTCCCTAAATCTGACATTTCCCTCTCTGTGGGTGGCACCATAATAACACCACGGAAGCAGGCGCGCTGTCTGGGTGTTATGTTTGACTCCAATCTCTCCTTCACCTCCCACATACAATCTCTTGCCCACTCGTGCCGCTTACACCTAAAGAACATCTCTAGAATCCGCCCTTTTCTCACCATGGAGACAACAAAAACTCTCACTGTCGCCTTAATCCACTCCCGTCTGGACTACTGTAACGCTCTATTAATTGGCCTCCCCCTCACGCTACTTTCCCCTCTCCAGTCTATCCTTAATGCGGCAGCCAGGGTCGTCCATCTGGCTAATCGTTACTCGGACGTGTCCGCTCTTTGCCAGTCATTACACTGGCTGCCCATTCATTACAGGATACAATTCAAAGTACTTGTTCTCACCCACAAAGCTCTCCACAGTGCGGCACCCCCTTACATCTCCTCACTCATTTCTGTCTATCGGCCTAGCCGACCAATGCGCTCTGCAAACGACTTTCGACTAACCTCTGCACTAATCCGTACCTCCCACTCCCGACTCCAAGACTTCTCCCGTGCTGCGCCAATCCTCTGGAATGCTCTACCCCAAGATATTAGGACCATCCACAACTTGCATAGTTTTAGGCGCTCGCTCAAAACACATTTGTTCAGAGCGGACTATCACGTTCCCTAATCAAACTCATTTTATGTTTGTGTGTGTGTAGACCATTCACTACTTCCATCTACCCCCCACTCCCTGAAGATGGCTGGACCATCATTGTAAATACATCATTGTAAATACACACCTGTACTTTGTATCCCCCCACCTCATTGTAGATTGTAAGCTCTCACAAGCAGGGTCTTCTTATTTTGTCTTATTTTGCTTTATTACTGTATTGTTAACATTGTTACCTATGACTGTTGTGTTTGAAACTGTTAAACTGTAAAGCGCTGCGGAATATGTTGGAGCTATATAAATAAAGATTATTATTATTATTATTATTATTATTATTAATGCTGGCTGTGTACCCCTGTAGCCTAATTTAAACTGCATAGAGCCTGCTTTATTATTTTAGGCCTAGGAAGTCTGTCTGCGGTCCCTCCTTGCAATCGTCCTCCGCTGACCACACCAATGCTGCCTGTGTACCCCTGTAGCCTAATTTAAACTGCATAGAGCCTGCTTTATTATTTTAGGCCTAGGAAGTCTGTCTGCGGTCCCTCCTTGCAATCGTCTTCCACTGAGCACACCAATGCTGCCTGTGTACCCCTGTAGCCTGTCTACGTTCACATTAGCGTTCGGCGCCGCAGCGTCGGGTGCCGCAGCGTCGCCACATGCGTCATGCGCCCCTATATTTAACATGGGGGCGCATGGACATGCGTTGTGCTGCGTTTTGCGACGCATGGCCGCAAGCGTTGAGCGCAGAGAACGCAACAAGTTGCATTTTTTTTGCGTCCAACTTTCGGCCAAAAAGGACGCATGCGTCGCAAAACGCAGCGTTTTAGCGTGCGTTTTGTTGCGGTTTTGTTTGCGTTGTGCGTTGTGTCGCAGACGCTGTGGCGCACTACGCAAATGTGAACGTAGCCTAATTTAAACTGCATAGAGCCTGCTTTTTTATTTTAGCCCTAGGAAGTCTGTCTGCGGTCCCTCCTTGCAATCGTCCTCCGCTGACCACACCAATGCTGCCTGTGTACCCCTGTAGCCTAATTTAAACTGCATAGAGCCTGCTTTTTTATTTTAGGCCTAGGAAGTCTGTCTGCGGTCCCTCTTTGCAATCGTCCTCCGCGGACCACACCAATGCTGCCTGTGTACCCCTGTAACCTATTTTAAATTGCATAGAGCCTACATTTTATTGTAGGCCTACTACCTGTGTCTGTCTCAGCCAGTCCTTACAGTTGTCCTCTACTGAACAAAGCTATGCCGCCTGTGTACTCCTGTTACCAATTTTGAACTGCATTTCGCCTACTTACTTATTTGTGCCTAGTAACTGTGTAAGCCTCTCATAACAGTTGTCCTCCCACGCTGAAACAAGCTAGGCCGCCTGGTTAGTCCTGCTAGCAGTTTTGAACTGCATTTAGCCACCTTTCTTTATTGTAGGCCTCTGTCTGTCTGTCTGTCTGTCTGTCTGCACCACACATTACACTTACAACTGTCCCCCGCTGGAAAAAGCTAGGCGGCCTGTGTACTCCTCTTACCAATTTAGAACAGCATTTAGCCTACTTACTTATTTGGGCCTAGTAACTGTGTCAGACTCTCACAACAGTTGTCCTCCACCGCTGAACCCAGCTATGCCACCTGTGTACTCCTTTTACCAATTTTGAACTGAATATAGCCTTCCTTTTTATTTTAGGCCTACTTAGTGTGTCAGAGCCACTAATTACACATGCCCTCCTCCGCTGAACCACGCTATGCCGCCTGTGTACTCCACTTACCAATATTGAACTGCATTTTGCCTAATTACTTATTTAGGCCTACTTATTGTGTCTGTCTCCCATTACAGTTGTCCTCCACTGAATAAAGCTGAGACTCAATCTTCAGGCTTTCGGCCTATATTATCAGATATTAAACTGCATTTGGGATAAGAGTTGGGTTGGGCCTACTAACGGTGTCTGCCGCTCCCTGGTGATGTCCTCTACTGAACAAAGCTGAGCTTCAATCTTCAGGCTTTCAGCTTACATTATCAGATATTAAACTGCATTTGGGCTACTTGTTTGGTTGGGCCCTACTAACGGTGTCTGCCGCTCCTGGGTTTTCTCCTGTTTGGTTTTCTTGAGCTTCAATCTTCAGGCTCTCATTAAGTAGTTGTTAATATAACACTGCAGTTGGCCTACTAGTTTGGTTGGGGCCTACTAACGGTGTCTGCCGCTCCATGGTGTTGTCCTCCACTGAACAAAGCTGAGCTTCAATCTTCAGGCTTTCGGCCTATATTTTTAATATGAAACTGCATTTGGGATACTAATTGGTTGGGCCTATTAACAGTGTCTGCCACTCCCTTGTGTTGTCCTCCACTGAACAAAGCAGTGCCTCCTGTTTACTCCTGTTACCAATTTTTAACTTTATTTGGCCCACTTTATTATTTGGGCCTACTAACTGTGTCTGCCTCTCATTACAGTTGTCCTCCACTGAACAAAGCAATGCCGCCTGGTTAGTCCTGTTGCCAATTTTGAACAGCATTTATCCTAGTTACTTATTTGGGCCTACTCACTGTGTCAGCCTCTCATTACAGTTGTCCTCCACTGAACAAAGCAATGCCGCCTGGTTAGTCCTGTTACCAATTTTGAACTGCATTTAGCCCACTTTATTATTTGGGTCTATATCTTTGTTTCCTCCGCATCCTGCCCATTGCCCAGCCAGTGCTAGATGAGTCTGCTGGTACATTGACCCAGACCACTACATTCCCCTTGCACGCTACATGGCTAGAATCTGACCCTGCTGAAAGTCAGGTTCCCCTTCCCGCATACTATACCACCTTACACGGGGACAAAGAGGAAGGTGCAGATGAAAGTGCAGGTTCCTTCATCAGGTGGGGGGGCATACTCGTTGGCGACGTCACTGGCACAGGGTCCCTCATAGTACGCAAAAGTGTCACTGCCGGTGGGAGGCGTCCCCGCCGTGCAAACACACCGCCGTACTTTGAGGGGCCCTGTGCCAGTGCCAATGTGAACGAGTGGGCCCCCCTTGCTTGCTCAGGATCACAGCACTTGCAAAGTTGAAATACTTACCTTTCCCTTCTCCACTGCCGTGAAGTAGTCCACGTTTCCTGGGCCCACTAAAAACTTGAACCAGCCCTACCCCCCACAACTTTAGCCAAAGGACCCCCAATTTCCAATGCCTAACTATTATTATAAAGTAAATTAAGATTGACAAGCTTCTGTAACAAGAATGGATGTTTTTGCCATTAAAATGGACACTGTAGGTGTTTTCCTGGCCTCCACTCACTGCTGACTATGCTTCCCCATTGACTTGCATTGGGTTTCGTGTTTCGGTCGATCACCGACTTTTGGCGATAATCGGCCGATTTCACTCGACTCGACTTTTGACAAAGTCGGGTTTCGCGAAACCTGACTTGATCCTAAAAAAGTGAAAGTCGCTCAACCCTAATTATGATACATCTCATAGTGCCGACGTGCATAAGATGGAGTTAAAGTTCATAATAGTAGCAGGACAACAACCAAAGTGAGACAGACTCACCATAAGGTAGCAACATTAGCAAGAATATTCACAGAAATGCAATCACTATACCTACTCAAAATTAGTGAATAAACCAAATAAATCAGAGTATGCATAAAATAAATAAGTTTATTGAATCAGCGGAAAACCAAAGAACAAAATACAAAAACCACAGCACAAAAATACCAATAATAGTTATACTGACTAAATGGCATAATCATACATAATGAGAATCTTGGGAGTCACAGGAGCCACAGGATACTGATTACTGGTATATTAACTTATTATATCCCCTTTCCTCTTTGTGCACTTTCATTCCAGGTATGCATGTCTGCTATACCTATTTATTCAACAGATTACTTAAATTGGATTCTCATTATGATTATTCTATTTAGTCAGTATACCCATTATTGGTATTTTTATGCTGTGGTTTTTTTGTATTTTGTTCTTTGGTTTTCCTCTTACCCTCTACATTTCTATTATGAGGATTTAATAAAATTATATGTTTTATGTATACTCTGATTTATTTTCACTAATTTTGAGTTGGTATATTCATAATAGTAGCATTCAAATGCATTGCAACCAATGGCTCAGTTAATAGGTATCAACTCCTGCAGCCTCTATATAGAGAAATCTACTTATCTGCTAGTTTCTCTTGTCACGATGCATTTCTCACTCTATTTTTGGGGGGGTTCCTCAGGGGACTGTACAATACCGAGACCCTAATAGGTCCATGAGCCAGTTCAGTAAGACCTGTCAGAGAAAATTTACAAGTAGGACATGGCATCCGCAAATTATGCCAGCAAACTTTTCATTCGAAAAGTCAAATGGAGCTCTTTACCTTCCGAGCCTGCCGTGTACCTAAACAGTGGTTCCCCCACATATGGGGTATCAGTGTGCTCAGGAGAAATTGCACAACTAATTTTTTGTTAAATTGTCTCATGTTACCTTTGTGAAAGTAAAACAAATTGGGTCTAAAGGAAAATTTTTGTGAAAAAAGTTAAATGCTTAGTTTTTTCATCCACATTCCATTTATTCCTGTGAAGCACCTGAAGGGTTAATAAACTTCTTGAATCTGGTTTTGAGCACCTTGAAGGGGCAGTTTTTAGCAAGGTGTCACTTTTGGGTATTTCTGTCATAAAGGCCCCTAAAAGTCACTTCAAATGTAATGTGGTCCCTAAAAAAATGGTTTTGTAAATTTTGTTGTAACAATTATAAATTGTTGGTCAACTTTTAACTTTTATAACTTCCTAACAAAAGGAACTAGATGGGTATTTCCTGAAGAAACTACAGATAGTGCTTTGGAATGGTGCCCAGGCTGCCCCTGCAAGACTTTCACACTTGGGTGCTCCTCAGGCGCTTGTTAGGTAGTTGTAGCCCCTCAGGGTTGAGGATTTGGTGGGCGGGGCCCCTCTGGGTCCTATTTGGTGGGCGGGGCCCCTCTGGGTCCTATTTGGTGGGCGGGTCACTCTGGGTCCGATTTGGTGGGCGGAGCCACTCTGGGTCTGATTTGGTGGGCGGGGCACCTCGGGGTCCGATTTGTTGGGCGGGGTCACTCTGGGTCCGATTTGGTGGGCGGGGTCACTCTGGGTCCGATTTGGTGGGCGGAGCCACTCTGGGTCTGATTTGGTGGGCGGGGCACCCCAGGGTCCGATTTGGTGGGCGGGGTCACTATGGGTCCGATTTGGTGGGCGGGGTCACTCTGGGTCCGATTTGGTGGGCGGGGTCACTTTGGGTCCGATTCGGTGGGCACGGTCACTCTGGGTCTGATTTGGTGAGCAGGGTCACTCTGGGTCCGACTCGGTGGGCGGGGTCACTCTGTCCGATTCGGTGGGCGCGGTCACTCTGGGTCCGATTTGGTGAGCGGGGTTCACTCTGGGTCAAACTCGGTGGGCGGGGTCACTCTGGGTCCGATTCGGTGGGCGGGGTCACTCTGGGTCCGATTCGGTGGGCGGAGCCACTCTGGGTCCAATTCTGTGGGTGGGGCACCTCAGAAACCGATTTGGTGGGCGGGGTCACTCAGGGCCCAATTTGGTGTGCTGGGCACCTCAGGGTCCGAATTAGTGGGCGGGGTCACTCTGGTTCCGATTTGGTGGGCGGGGTAACTCTGGGTCCGATTTGGTGGGCGGAGCCACTCTGGGTCTGATTTGGTGGGTGGGGCACCTCAGGGAGCGATTTGGTGGGCGGGGTCACTCAGGGTCCGATTTGGTGGGCTTGGCAACAGTGGAAACCCCCCACAAGTGACACCATTTTGGAAACTAGACCCCTTAAGGAACTTATCTAGATGTGTGGTGAGCACTTTGAACCCCCAAGTGCTTCACAGAAGTTTATAACGTAGAGCCGTGAAAATAAAAAATCGCATTTGTTTTCACAAAAATGATTTTTTCGCCCACAAATTCTTATTTTCACAAGGGTAACAGGAGAAATTAGACCACAAAAGTTGTTGTGCAATTTCTCCTGAGTACGTCGATACCCCATATGTGGAGGTAAACCACTGTTTGGGCGCACCGCAGAGCTTGGAAGTGAAGGAGCACCGTTTGACTTTTTCAATGCAGAATTGGCTGGAATTGAGATCGGATGCCATGTCGCGTTTGGAGAGCCCCTGATGTGCCTAAACAGTGGAAACCCCCCACAAGTGATACCATTTTGGAAACTAGACCCCTTAAGGAACTTATCTAGATGTGTGGTGAGCACTTTGAACCCCCAAGTGCTTCACAGAAGATTATAACTTAGAGCCGTGAAAATAAAAAAATCGCATTTTTTCTGCAAAAATGATTTTTTGCCTCCAAATTTTTATTTTACCAAGGGTAACAGGAGAAAATGGACCCCAGAAGTTGTTGTACAATTTGTCTTGAGTACGCCGACACCCCATATGTGGGGGTAAACCACTGTTTGGGCGCATGGCTGAGCTCGGAAGCAAAGGAGCGCCATTTGACTTTTCAATGCAAAATTGACTGGAATTGAGATCGGACGCCATGTTGCATTTGGAGAGCCCCTGATGTGCCTAAACAGTAGAAACCCCCCCAAAGTGACCCCATTTTGGAAACTAGACCCCCATGGAATTTATCTAGATGTGTAGTGAGAACTTTGAATGCCCAAGTGCATCACAGAAGTTTATAATGCAGAGTCGTAAAAATAAAAAATATTTTTTTTTAACAATAAAGATTTTTTAGCCCCCAAGTTTTTATTTTCACAAGGGTAACAAGAGAAATTGGACCCCAAAAGTTGTTCTCCAATTTATCCTGAGTATGCTGGTACCCAATATGTGGGGGTAAACCACTGTTTGGGCGCACGGCAGAGCTCGGAAGGGAAGGAGCACCATTTTGAAATGCAGGCTTTGATAGAATGGTCTGCGGGCGTTATGTTGCGTTTGCAGAGCCACTGATGTACCTAAACAGTAGAAACCCCCCACAAGTGACCCCATTTTGAAAACTAGACCCCCCAAGGAACTTATCTAGATATGTGGTGAGAACTTTGAATGCCCAAGTGCTTCACAAAAGTTTATAATGCAGAGTAGTGAAAATAGAAAATATTTTTTTTCCACAAAAAAGATTTTTTAGCCCCCAAGTTTTTATTTTTACAAGGGTAACAAGAGAAATTGGATGCCAATATTTGTTCTCCAATTTGTCCTGAGTATGCTGGTACCCCATATGTGGGGGTAAACCACTGTTTTGGCACACGGCAGAGCTCGGAAGAGAAGGAGCGCCATTTTGGAATTCAGACTTTGATAGAATTGTCTGTGGGTGTTATGTTGTGTTTGCAGAGCCCCTGATGTACCTAAACAGTAGAAACCCCCCCAAAAAATTGTTGTCCAATTTATCCCGAGTACGCTGATGCCCCATATGTGGGGGTAAACCACTGTTTGGGCGCACGGCAAAGCTCAGAAGGGAGGGAGCACCATTTGACTTTTTTAGCGCAAAATTGGCTGTCGTGTTTGGAGACCCCCTGATGTACCTAAACAGTGGAAACCCCCAAATTATAACTCCAACCCTAACTCCAACACACCCCTAACCCTAATCTCAACCCGATCCATAATCCTAATCACAACCCTAACGATAATCACAACCCTAACCCCAAAACAGCCCTAATCTCAACCCTAACCATAACCCTAATCAAAACCCTAAATCCAACACACCCCTAACCCTAATCCCAACCCTAACCCTAATCCCAACCCTAATCCCAAACGTAACCCTAATCTCAAACGTAACCTAATCCCAACTCTAATCCAAACCCTAACCCTAATCACATCTCTAACCCTAACTTTAGCCCCAACCCTAACCCTAACTTTAGCCCCAACCCTAACCATAACCGACGCATTGCGACCGCCCCGTACCGACGCAAGTGTGAAAGAAGCCTAAGGCTACTTTCACACTAGCGTCGTACTCGGCCCATCGCAGTGTGTCGGGCCGACGTACCGACGCTAGCGTTGTAAGCGCCGCACAACGGGTGCAGCGGATGCTGTTTTTTCAACGCATCCGCTGCCCCATTGTGAGATGCGGGGAGGCGGGGGCGGAGTTCCGGCCGCGCATGCGCGGTCGGAAATGGCGGACACATCGCACAAAAAAGTTACATATAGCTTTTTTTGTGCCGACGGTCCGCTAAAGCACGACGCATCCGTCGCACGACGGATGCGACGTGTGGCAATCCGTCGCAATGCGTCACTAATGCAAGCCAATGGAGAAAAAACGCATCCTGCAAGCACTTTTGCAGGATGCGTTTTTTCTCCAACGACGCATTGCGACGGAAGCCAAAAAACGCTAGTGTGAAAGTAGCCTAACCCTAACCCTAACCCTAGCCCTAACCCTAACCCTAAATTTATCCCCAACCCTAACCCTAGCCCTAACCGTAACCCTAGCCCTAACCCTAGCCCTAGCCCTAACCCTAACCCTAAATTTAGCCCCAACCCTTACCCTAACCCTAACCCTAGCCCTAACCCTAACCCTAACCCTAATTTTAGCCCCAACTCGTCTCTCCTGCCGGCCGGCAGATAGCAGCAGATGGCTGACGCACTGCGCATGCGCCCGCCATGAGGAAAAAGCCGGCCGGCAGGAGGAGACAGAAGAGGACCCAGGGACGCCGCGTGAGTATGATAGGGTCCCCGAATCCCCCTATTTCTCTGTCCTCTGATGTGCGATCACATCAGAGAACAGAGAATTACAGATCGTTTTTTGTTTTTTTTTGCGGTCGCCGGTAAACTGTTAATTACCGGCAATCGCAAAACAGGGGTCGGTGCAAACCGACCCCGATCATGTTCTTTGGGGTCTCGGCTACCCCCGGCAGCTGAGACCCCAAAGATCTTCTGGGTGCCGGGCGGCGGGCGCACTGCGCATGCACCCGCCATTTTTTCCCGGAATAAAGATGGCGGCGCCCATGGGGAGCCACGAGGTGCACCGGGGGAGATAGCTGAGTATTGGGGGGCTATCGGGGGCCATCGGGGACCCTATTTCTCTGTCCTCCGATGTGCGATCACATCGGAGGACAGAGAAATTAAATGGCAAATCGCGGTTTTTTTTTTGTTGCGACCGCCGGTAAACGGTTAATTACCGGCGATCGCAACTCGGGGGTCGGTAAAAACCCCCCGAATCATGTTCTCTGGGGTCTCGGCTACCCTCGGCAACCGAGACCCCAAAGAAAATCCGACTCTGGGGGGCGCTATTCACTTTTTCCACAGCGCCGTTAATTAACGGCGCTGTGGTTTAAGTACCCTTAGCGGCCGCCGTTAAAAGGCGTATCGGCGGTCGTTAAGGGGTTAATAAAATTTGACCTTTCTCCTGCTCTTCCCTTTCCTTCCCGCCGTTTTCTCCCTTTGCTCAATCCGTGGTTAAGAATTTGTTTGATATGTTGAATAAATTTAGCTCTGTTTTGTTAAAATTTAATAAAAATTACCTGTTTAAGAAAAAAATGAAAAGGCATTAACTTGGTTTAAAGCAGCCTGTGTATATTACATACTTCCCGTTTATTAAATTTTTACCCTTTCACTAGTGATAAGCAGATCTGCAGAGAATCAAATTCAGCAAATTGCTCCAATTTGGCAGAAAAATTTAATTTGCATTAAAGTTATGCACTGCAAATTGAATTTTACTTATCATGCTTTGGTGTAAAAAAAGAAAAAAAAAATACTCACTTTGCTGCTCAACTGTCCCGCTGTTGCAAAAGTCTGTTATCTGTTCCTCCCTGCCATCCATTCAATTCCTTCCACTTTACCCAGTCATGTGACATCCTTTACGATTTTCTTCACTCTGTGCTGGAGCATCTAGCTCCAAGTGGGACTCTAATATTGTAATGCAAGTTATAGGTGGGAAGGCAGAAAAAAAGAGGCTGGATGGTGGGCTATAGCAGGAGCAGTAAATGTGAGGTGAGTATTAATGTATTTCCCCCCCTTTTTGGTCCTGTACATTTCTTCCAGCTGGTCCCCATTTTGCTGAGTTTGCAAAAAGCTACTATAATAAAAGCTACTATAATAACTATAATTTTAATTTTTTGTAAAGTTCAAAGTGAAATTGAATTCATTTTGAACAAATTCACTCATCTCCAACTTCCACAAGTTACTGCATGTTAGGGCTTTTTCAGATGTCCATGGTTTGATTACGAGGTGACTGTGGGTGTCCTGGCCTAAGATCGCAGCCTTAATTACAGACATTATGGTCTATTCCATACCTGTAATCCTGCCCTTTAGACTGCACAAGGATAATGCTAGAAACCTTAAATATGCTTGCATATTTAAGAAAAAATGTATTGCTGTATTTTTTACATAAAGGATAAAGCAGAGATCAAATTCTTTCTGCCAGCTCAACTGGCAAAGACATGCTTTTCAGGCAGTCATTCAATAAACCCATTAGAACAGACCCATGAGGATATCATTAGGTAGGGCGGGGTTGACCGGTGAATGGGTTTTGCATTTGAGTTAAGACGTCCAAAAAATTCTTGCCATGTGAGAACATCGTATGTCTCCATAGCAATTCCTCCACGCCGTAAAAAAGGTAAAGCAATGTAAGAGAGAGGAAAAAAAGGACATAGAAAGGCTAGAGTAAAATTTGGAAACACTGATGATGTTCAAGCTTTCCAAGGAGGCGAGACTGGATGAAGTCAAATATTTTGTGGAAAATAGACTGTAAAGAGTAAGGAAAATGGCATTTAGAAGGAGGTGCCATTAAATGGGCCATTCTTTTTTCCAACCAAACTGAAATCTTATTGGAACACCTCATGTTCTTCCAGTAGTAGAGACAGTAAGTCTGTTACTAAATATGCTGCAATAAGCAAAATGCTTTTTGCTTTTTAAGAGAGTCTGATATTACACTGAGCTCTCTGATAGCTAATCTCTGGGCATAATGAATGCTTTTATACAGAAGTTACAGCAAAGGTAAAATCACGGTGGTAGGGTGGGAGGAACAAAAACATCCAGAAAAGTTGTGCTGTCTTTTGGATTTTGCTTACTGTTATGTAAAATTATTCAGAACTATGCAGTGTACAGAAAATTAAAGTGTACACAGTGAAAAACTTTTTTTTATCACTTTTTACTGGCAACAAACTTTTATAGCAAAAAAACCAGAAAAAAATACACTTATAATCTATTCTGTAGGTAACTTTAAAGAAGTTTTTATATAGACATACATCACATATACAGCTGAAAAGAGTTAATGATGGTAAAAGGTAATAAGTGCAAAGATGGCTTACTCAGATTTAAAAGCCATGCAATGCTCCTTTGGGAATTTAAATATGCAAAAAGCCTCTTCAGCCTTGAACTTTAGTGTCATTAGATGCAGCAATTCTAAAAGTTAATTTATACTCTTTAACTAGCCTTGCCAAGTGACTTAGGGTACCGTCACACTAAGCGACACTGCAGCGATAGCGACAGCGATGCCGATCGCTGCAGCGTCGCTGTTTGGTCGCTGGAGAGCTGTCACACAGACCGCTCTCCAGCGACCAGCGATGCCGAGGTCCCCGGGTAACCAGGGTAAACATCGGGTTGCTAAGCGCAGGGCCGCGCTTAGTAACCCGATGTTTACCCTGGTTACCAGCGTAAAATGTAAAAAAAACAAACAGTACATGCTCACCTGCGCGTCCCCCAGCGTCTGCTTCCTGACACTGACTGAGCTCCGGCCCTAACAGCACAGCGGTGACGTCACCGCTGTGCTTTCACTTTCACTTTTGGGACCGGCGCTCAGAGTGTCAGGAAGCAGACGCTGGGGGACGCATGTGAGTATGTACTGTTTGTTTTTTTTACATTTTACGCTGGTAACCAGGGTAAACATCGGGTTACTAAGCGCGGCCCTGCGCTTAGTAACCCGATGTTTACCCTGGTTACCAGTGTAAAATATCGCTGGTATCGTCGCTTTTGCTGTCAAACACGGCGATACACGGCGACCTAGCGACCAAATAAAGTGCAGACCTTCTAGCAGCGACCAGCAATTTCACAGCGGGATCCAGATCGCTGCTGCGTGTCAAATACAGCGATATCGCTACCTAGGACGCTGCAACGTCACGGATCGCTGGCGATATCGCCTAGTTAGTCCATGAGCCAAGAACCAAATTTGACGATATCGGTACCAAGCGGAGTGACTAATTTTCTTTGGTATTTTTAGGTAGATGCATGTCTGTAGTTTATTTTTTGATATGATAGCCCTTACATATACGTAGCTTATTAACCCCTTCAGCCCTAGGCCTATTTGTACCCAAGTGCCTAAGCCAATCTGACCTGTGCCACTTCATGGGCTAATAACTTTGGAACGCTTTCACCTATCCAAGCCATTCTGAGATTGTTTTCTCGTGACATATTGTACTTCACGTCAGTGCTAAATGGGAGTCAATATATTTTACCTTTCTATATAAAAAAATGCTAAATATTCGGAAATTTTGGAAAAATCGGCAATTTTTTAACTTTGAAATTCTCTGCTTTTTACAAAAATACTGATACCCCCCATAATAGTTATTAATTTACACTCCCCACATGTTTACTTCATATTGGCATCATTTTGAAAATGAAACCTTATTGTTTTACGACGTAATAGGGCTTATAGTTTTATGCGCAATTTTTCACATTTACAGCAAAACCCACTTTTCAAAGGACCAAGTCACTTCTGAAGTCACTTTAAGGGGCTTACATAACAGAAACCACCCATAAATTACCCCATTTTGCAAACTACACCCCTCAAGCTGTTCAAAACTCATTTTTAAAAACTGTTAACCCTTTAGGTGTTCCACAGGAATTTTAGCAGAATGAAGGCGAAATTTCAAAATTTCATTTTTTTTCCAGATATTACATTGTAATCCAATTTTACCTGCAACCTAGCAAGGGTTAACGGCAAACCCAAACTTGGTTACCCTAATTCTGCAGTTTATAGAAACACCCCACATGTACTCGTAAACTAAAGTATGGGCACACAGCACAGCTCAACACGGAAGGAGCGCTATGTGGTTTTTGGGTGGCGGATTCACTGGAAGAAATCTAGGGGGCCATGTCACATTTGAAGGCTGCCTGAGGTACCCCCACAGTGGAAACCCCAAAAAGTGACCCTATTTTGGAAACTACACCCCCAAGGAATCTTTTAGGGGGTATAGTGACCACTTTGACCCAACCAGTGTTTCACAGTAGTTGGAAACACTTGGTTGAGAAAATGGAAAAAGTGCATTTTTTACATGAAGGTGTCATTTTAGGCTCATTTTTTTATTTTTAAGAGGTGTACCAGCAAAAAATGCACCCCACTATTTGTTCACCAATCTCTCCCGAACACAACAACACCCGATATGTTGTCGTACACTGCAGTATTGGGGAACGGCAGGCCTCGGAAGGGAAGGAGCGCCAAATGACTTTTGGAGTGCAAATTTTACTGGAAGAAATCTAGGGGGCTATGTCACATTTGAAGACACCCTGAGGTGCCCCAACACACGCACACACACTGACACATACACGTTCTGTGCTGAACAGGACTCTCCGGTCTTCTCTGCAGAGCTCCTATCTCCCTCTGTAGAGGCTGACACCTCCCAGGCTTGTGACTGATCACATGGCCGTGACATCACCACAGGTCCTGTAGTCCTGTACTGTGTGCTGCTGCTGGTAAGGAACTTGTGGAGAGAGGGGGAACAGTCACCTAGCACCAGCGCTCCCAGCTCTAAGAACGAGCGCCTCATGAAGGTGGGCCCCTGCCTCCTCCTTCCCTGCGCGGCGGCCTTTCCCCCCGGCGGCTGTATTCGGCGTATAAGACAACCGCCCTCTTGGAGCCATGTTTTTCATGGCTAAAAAGTCGTCTTATACGCCAGGAAATACGGTAAATAAAATTTTAATGTTTTTCTTTGTGTTTGCAGGTGTTTACTGACTATCTAACGGCATGATGGAAGTACCAGCAAGGAAGAAATCACGGATCGACTGTATCATACACTGCTCTAATGATGACAGCGATGATCTGGCGTCCCTTAAGGATTTGGACTCCTGGAAAACATTGCTTAGGGCTGCAGAGATCAGGCAGCATGAATCAGTCCTGGTAGCAGCTAAGGGCCTTGAAGAAGGAGAAATACCACACATACAATATCACCGTAAATGTCGTAGTATCTTTACAATGAAGAAGTCACTGGATTCTATCCTTGGCAAGGGTGTCAATGTCGAAACAGCAAGCAAAATCTCCATGAGGAAGCTACCGAGGGGTGCCCCCAGTGATAGCAGGGTGTATGCCAAAGTATGTATCTTCTGTGAGAAGTCAAGCAAGTACCTAAAAGGAAAACAAACAAGGGAGCCAATTGTCCAGTGTGTTGAGCTACGAGCAGATGAGACGATCCGCAGAGCAGCGATAAGGAAAGGCACACAGAGAATACTTGGTTTACTTAGCAGAGACCTTGTTGCTGCAGAGGGGCACTACCACAAGTCGTGCTACAAACTATTCACAAAAGATGATTCCCAAGTGGCCTGTAGGTCTAGTGCAGCTGAAAATCAGGTCGAAAGCGAGGAAGTACGCTACGAAGAGGCAGAGAAAGAGGCCCTTGAAGAACTCTTCTTGTATATAAGGACTAAATTGTTCCCAAACCCAGAAGTACTGCCTATGATAAACCTCACATCTAGGCTTGAGAGATTAATGATATCCCGTGGTATCATCCAACTGAAACCATCGACAAAGAAACATGTTCGACGAAAACTTGAAACAGAGATTGGGGAATCACTCCGCTTTCTCTCAGATGAGAAAGGTAAGCTTCTAGTCTATCCATGTAGCCTATCAATGGACGACCTTGTCCGGCAAGTACACAGCATGACAAAAGATCTGCAAGAAGCAAGAGCTGCTAACTCTGGAGATATCGTAACCAAAGCAGCAATGCAGCTAAGGAATGAGATCAAGAAGCAAGATGTGAGTCAGCCATGGCCTCCCAATACAGATCAGAATGTCGTTCCTGCATTAGTCACTCAATTCCTGCAAACCCTGCTTACAGGAGATTGTGAGTGCCAAACTACCTGTGAAAGAGCTCAACGTCTTGCCACATCCTTCGGCAGTGACTTGGTTTTTGCTGTTACCAATGGAAAGACAAAGCCACCAAAGCACGTACTGCTATCCTTTGCAGTTAAGTCTTTGACCGGCAATACAGAACTGATTCGAACTCTGAATCGTCTTGGCCACTGTGTGTCATATTCAATGGCTGAGGAGATCGATACAGCCCTTTGTATCCAGAAGTTGGAATGTTCAAAGGATGACATCCCAATGCCAGCAAGTATCTACCCAGGTGTGTTCACAACCCTGGCCTGGGATAACATTGACAGACTTGAGGAGACACTAAGTGGAGCAGGTACATCTCATAGAGTCAATGGCATTGCTGTTCAGTCCAATGTTGCATGCTCTGTGACAAAGAAAGTCCTGCCAGATGTAACCAAGTCGAAGAAAAGAAGCATAACTCTGACAGAATTAATGCTACCGATATACAATGTTGGGCAGCGGGGAGAGCCACCCAGGATTGAGACTTCGAATGTTAACACTACCAAGGAGGTCCAGGATTCAAAAACCAAAAACCATATCTGGCTTCTGGCTAGAATGTCAGACCATGAGGATCAGACCACCAGCAGTTGGACTGGGTTCAACATAAAAATCCGCAGCGACATTGTAGTGGCCCAGGACACTGTAAGCTACCTGCCCACTATCAATGCTCCTGCAACAGCCATGTCCACTGTGAATGAAGTCTTGGAGCAAACACATGCCATCATGCAGACCCTGAAGCTTAACAGAATTGTGTGTGTGTTTGATCAAGCACTCTATGCCAAAGCTGCCGAGGTTATCTGGAAACAGGAGAAGTTCAAGAACATTATAATTAGAATGGGTGTCTTCCACACAATCTGTAATCTCCTCTCTATCATAGGGAACAGATTTCAGGATGCAGGCCTTAGAGATCTGTGTGTTGAATCCGGTGTAATCGCTGAAGGATCAGTGTCTGGAGTGATGGACGGCCGGAGGTACAACAGAGCAGTGAGACTACACAAGCTGGTCTATGAAGCACTTATGAGGCTTGCATGGAAAAACTTCCTTCCATGGCTAGAAGAAAACCATGCAAGGGACCTTCACCATCTGGATGAAACACTGAAGAACATCACAAACTTTCGCATCAGTGTGTCGCAGGGATCCTTCGAAAAGCTCTTGGATAATGAATCTTGCACACTTACCCTGAAGCTCTTTCAAGTTTATCTTGAGACCCTCAGAAATGAACAACTCTCAGCATTCTGGATGTCATACTTGGACATGGTCGAGACCATGCTGGCCCTGGTTCGAGCTTCAAGAGAAGGCAACTGGATGCTTCACCTAGGAGCAATCCGACAGATGATACCATGGTGTTTTGCCTATGACAAGGTCAACTATGCCCGATACCTAACCTATTACTATGCCACAATGTCTCGGCTGCCCATAGAACACCCAGAGGTCCATGAATACTTCATGCAAGGTGGCTTTTCGGTCCAGATCGGTAGCAAGAATCCTTTTGGACGAATTCCTGTGGACCAGACCATTGAAGAGACAATCAACAAAGACACCCAGACACCAGGGGGCACAAAAGGCTTCAGCCTCAAAGTTGGAGCTGTTTCCAGGTTCTACCTGACATCAGAGTACCGCAGTATGTACTTGAGGCAGCTGAGGGCCCTGGTAGGCCAACAATATACTGACTTCAGCCATTCAGACCTACAGGTGTCTAGGATTAGAAGAGATGAAGCCGATGTCCAATCTTTCGTTCAACTGCTGGAGACAGGTTGGGTGAACCCCTTCAACAAAGAGCATAATGGTGAACTTATCAGTTTGTCAACAGCGACTGTAGCACCACCAGATGTAGCCAAAGACCTTCAAGGGGCATACAGTATAGGAGAGGATGCATATCAAACATTCAAGGATGAGCGTTTGGGTACCGATAAGCCAACTACATTGTTTCATGACAAGATGACGAAGAACAAACTTAAAACGTTCTCTAACATCCAAATGAAGACACGCAGACAAGGTCTTGGCAAGGAGGTAATTTTGAAGGCTGACAGAAACCTATTTGGCCAGATGATACTTGTAGCTGAGAACAGAAAGCTACAAATGAGTGATGTCTTGACTCATCCCCTGGGTCCATTGCCATGGGCACTTGCCAATGGTGATGGGTCTATCCGCAAGACCAACAAGGCTGCCCTCGCAAGGGAGTTGGAGAGGAATGCTCGTCCTGCAGAAGTGATCCCCGAGCCCTCTGCAACCATCATTGATGGGATGAGCCTGGTTCAGAAACTGAAGGGAAACAATGCAACATTTGGCCAGCTAGCAGGCACAGCAATGAGTCGCGCTATCCATGAGGGTGCTAAGAGCAAGCGCATTGATATTGTCTTTGACGTCTACAAGGAGACATCCATCAAAGATACAGAAAGAGTCAACAGATATGAAGGCACAGGGATCCATTTCAAGAACATTCAACATGGGCACAACATCCAGCAGTGGAAAAAGCTTCTAAGTAGTTCCTCCAACAAGGCAAGTCTCATAAAGTTTCTGGTAGAAGAATGGAAGGCGAAACACCACAGGGAGAAGCTTGAGGAGAAGGAGCTGTATGTCACATGTGAGCAGCTCTGCTTTAAGATCACCAAAGAACAGTGGGAAGAGGCTGCTGACCTTAAGTCAAATCAAGAAGAAGCAGACACACGCCTCCTTCTCCATGCTCTTCATGCAGCAGAATCTGGTTACAAGTCGGTCATCATCACTTCGGAGGATACTGATGTCATGGTCCTGTGTCTGGGCATGTGCCACAAAATCCCATCCCACCTGTTCCAGAAATGCGGTACACAGAACCGGACAAGATTCCTGGATATCACCACTCTGAGCCGAACATTGGGAGGCAGCGTATGGGATTCATTGATTGGTATGCATGCATTTACAGGCTGTGACACCGTCAGTGCATTCGCTGGCCGTGGGAAGATGACGACACTCAAGCAGTTGAAGATGAACAAGACATACCAGGATGCCTTTCAGGAAGTTGGTCGTTCATGGGAAGTGTCTACCGAACTTTTTGAGAAGTTACAGGAAATCACCTGCCACATGTACCTGCCAACTACCCAAACAACTGAGGTAAACAGGCTCCGTTATCAGCTGTTCTGTGCCAGACGTGGAGTGGTAGAGTCAAGTCAACTCCCTCCTTGCCAGGACTGCCTTTTCATGCATGCACTGCGTGCAAACTACCAGGCTGCGATCTGGAGGAGAAGTCTGCAGAGCCAGCCATGGGTTGCAAACCCAACAGACTGCGGTTGGATGATAGATAACGACGGAAAGCTTGTTGTCAAGTGGATGCAAGGGGCACCAGCACCAGAAGCTATTATACAGCTACTGTCCTGCAAGTGTGTGCGGTCATGTGAACTTCCTCAGTGTACTTGCCTCAGCAATGGCCTGAAGTGCACAGACATGTGCAGATTACAGACATGCCAGAACAAGGGTACTGAAGACGAGCCAGTAGAACAACAGTCAGATTCAGAGTCCGATGTTGAAGATATTATGGAGTAACATATATATATATATATATATATATATATATATATATATATATATATATATATATATATATATATATATATGCACATGACATGTTCAGTGTGTATTTACATAACTTGGATTAAATTTTGTTACAAATACTACATCTAGTCACTCCGGGTGGTACCGATATCGTCATATTTGGTTCTTGGCTCATGCTAAAATTCCTGTGGAACACCTAAAGGGTTAACAGTTTTTAAAAATGAGTTTTGAACAGCTTGAGGGGTGTAGTTTGCAAAATGGGGTAATTTATGGGTGGTTTCTGTTATGTAAGCCCCTTAAAGTGACTTCAGAAGTGACTTGGTCCTTTGAAAAGTGGGTTTTGCTGTAAATGTGAAAAATTGCGCATAAAACTATAAGCCCTATTACGTCGTAAAACAATAAGGTTTCATTTTCAAAATGATGCCAATATGAAGTAAACATGTGGGGAGTGTAAATTAATAACTATTATGGGGGGTATCAGTATTTTTGTAAAAAGCAGAGAATTTCAAAGTTAAAAAATTGCCGATTTTTCCAAAATTTCCGAATATTTAGCATTTTTTTATATAGAAAGGTAAAATATATTGACTCCCATTTAGCACTGACGTGAAGTACAATATGTCACGAGAAAACAATCTCAGAATGGCTTGGATAGGTGAAAGCGTTCCAAAGTTATTAGCCCATGAAGTGGCACAGGTCAGATTGGCTTAGGCACTTGGGTACAAATAGGCCTAGGGCTGAAGGGGTTAATAAGCTACGTATATGTAAGGGCTATCATATCAAAAAATAAACTACAGACATGCATCTACCTAAAAATACCAAAGAAAATTAGTCACTCCGGGTGGTACCGATATCTGGCCCGGCTCATGGACTAAGTGTGACGGTACCTTAAGAAGCCAAATCAGACACTTCATTTGCAGACACAAATTTCGGGATGTTTGCCCCTCATCAGTGAAAATCAGCAAATCTGACTTGGCTGGGTGAGTACAGGAAAGTGAATGAGATTCATGAAATCTTATACACACATTTTATTTGCTTGCAGATTTACAGTGGATTTAAATATGTAGCAGCATGTCAATTCTTTCAGCACTTTTGCTGCAGTTTTCATACATACTTATGAATGGAGAAAAATCTGCAACAAAAATTCATGTAAAAAAGTGACAAAAATATGAGTATTTTACTTTATGTTTTTCTTGCCAAGTGATCCAAAAATTTCTGCAGCAAATTCTGAACGTATGCACATACCCCATCACACAAAAAGTCCAGCACTATTTGGGAATAGCTATGATGAAAAGCTAGGGTGTTCAGAATGCATTTGGAAGTGACATACAATCTGTGTTATATAAATGCATTATCACCTGAACTTATATTTGGCAAGGAAAGCTAGCGCACAGTTGAGCTACTAAGAGCTACTAACTTAGACTTCTTGCTGATGAGGAGAACATCTGGTTTGGTATCAGTAAACACCGTCGTCCAGTCACAATGATATCCAACTACTACTGCTACTACTTATTATTATTTTCAACTTTTTTTTGTCATTGTACTATTTTAACCACATAAACAAGTACATGCATCTTATACCTCTAATTGCAATTTCCACTTATGTTTTTTTGTTACACATTCCACAGGGTGTTTTAGTACATGTTTTACTTTTGAATTATATACGTTATCTAAAACTACTTTCTAAAAGTTTGCTTTTTGGTGCAACAAACCCATGCACATAAATACCAGTAAGTCTATAGGTATACAGGCAGGGGTGGATTAAGGGTAGCCAGGGCCCCGGGCTGTTCAGACACTGTGGGCCCCCCCCCAGGTCATGTGATGGGGGTCATGTGACGGGGGTCACGTGACGGGGGTCATGTGACGGGGGGTCATGTGATGGGGGTCATGTGATACCCGAACCAGATTATTCCGGAAAAATGGCTGGGCCCTACTCTACTGTAACCTATTAAATATTTGTTAAAATCTGCAATACAATTTAGGTATATTTTGACCAATAATATCACATACAAGGAACAAATACCACCGCGCCATGACCAGACCACAAATTACAACCACAGTGATCGAATAATATCACATACAAGGAACAAATACCACCGCACCATGTCAAGACCACATATTACCACCACTTGGTGACCAAATAGCACATTCAAGGGACAAATACCACAACACCATTTCCAGACCACATATTACCACCACATAGTGACTGAATACTACAATACTGATCAGTAATAAAAAAAGAACAAAAAAACACAATACTATCACCATAAGTGCCAGTATTCACAGGAGATCTGTACTTAGTATGCAGTGTCTGTGTAGAGGTAATACAGAGATCACTGGTGACATTATACACAGGAGCTCTGTATATAATGTATAGGTAATACAATGATCACTGGTGACATTGTACACAGGACCTCTGTATATAGTATACAGTGTATAGTGTCAGTGTATAGGTAACACTGACTCACCAGTGACGTCTCTAGGTGAAGTCCTCCATCTTTCATCCAGCACAGACCGCCATCATTTCTTCCAGCCAGGACTCATTTCTGCAGGAAATAACACAGTTATCTCGAGCTCTGCTTGCAGAACACTGTTGTGAATTCTGCTCTTGGGCTCCCTCCGGTGGTTATAAGTGGTAGCGCTGCTGTCTTTGGATCGCTGCATTCATCAGGTGTGTCCACTTATTGCAATTCTGACTGGGCTGTTTAGTCTTGCTTGACCCTTTAGTCAGTGCCAGCTGTCCATTGTTCCTGGAGGATTCACATCCCTGCCTGGTCTCTCCTGCTTTGCTGTTCATTTCAACAAAGATAAGTTCTGGCTTGTTTTTTGCAGTCCACATGCTGTGGGCCTTATTGTTCAGTTCTTTTCCATGTTTTGTCTTGTCCAGCTTGGTCTGTATAAGGATTTGTTCAGCCAAGCTGGTATCTCTGGAGAGGCAGATATACCCTCCATATCTTTAGTTAGATGTGGAGATTTTGTATTTTCTGTGGTGGATATTTTCTAGTATTTTAATACTGACCGCATAGTACTCTGTCCTATCCTTTCTATTTAGCTAGAGCGGCCTCCTTTGCTAAATCCTGATTTCAGTCTGCGTATGTTATTTCCCTCTCCTCTCACAGTCAATATTTGTGGGGGGCTGTCTATCCTTTGGGGATTTTCTCTGAGGCAAGATAGTTTTCCCTTTTCTATCTCTAGGGGTATTTAGTCCTCCGGCTGTGTCGAGATGTCTAGGGAGTGTTAGGTACATTCCACGGCTACTTCTAGTTGCGGTGTTAAGTTCAGGGTCTGTGGTCAGTACAGGTACCACCTTCTCCAGAGTACGTCTCATGCTGCTCCTAGGCCACCAGATCATAACAGAACACATTACTTAGTTTTTCACAACTTCTACATTACACCACATGGAGAAAAAAAGGCGATATAGTGTCACTCTGCACAGTAACAGGACCGCCCCCCCCCATTTAAAACAGTATACTCAAAAAATAAAATAAATACATCATTGCAGTAATAATATCCCTTAGTTAGCCCCTATGGTAATAATATTCCCCACCCTGGCCCCGTGTGTCTTATTCCTGGCTCCAGCCATATGTTCTCCCATCCTGCCCTCGTGAGTATCCATTCTGCCCCATGTGATCTCCCCTTCCTGCCCCATCTGTCTCCATTGTATCCATCCTGCCCCATGATCCAATCCTGCCCCATGTCTTTCATTCTGCCCCGTGTCTCCAATCATGCCCCGTGTCTACATTCTGCCCATGCCTCCAGTCCTGCCCCCAGTGTGTCCAGCAATCTGCCCCAGTGTGTTAAGCATATTACCCCCAGTGTGTCCAGCATATTACCCCCAGTGTGTCCAGCAATCTGCCCCAGTATGTCCAGCATTGCCCCAATGTGTCCAGCATATTACCACCAGTGTGTCCAGCAATATGCCCCAGTATGTCCAATTGTCCAGCATTGCCCACAGTGTCTCCAGCATTGCCCCAGTGTCTCCAGCATTGCCCCAGTGTCTCCAGCATTGCCCCCAGACAGTGTGTTCAACAATATGCCCCAGTATGTGCAGCATATTGCCCCAGAGTATCCAGCATTGTCCCCAGTGTGTCCAGCAATCTGCCCCAGTATCTCCAGCATTGCTCCAGTGTCTCCAGCATTGCCCCAGTGTCTCCAGCAATCATCTGCCCCAGTGTGTCCATCAGTCTGCCCCAGTGTGTCCTCCAGCATTGCCCAAGTGTCTCCATCAATCTGCCCCAGTGTAGCATTGCACCAGTGTCTCCAGCAATCTGACCCAGTGTCTCCAGCATTGCCCCAGTGTCTCCAGCATTGCCC
Organism: Ranitomeya variabilis; assembly: GCF_051348905.1. Classification (NCBI taxonomy): domain Eukaryota; kingdom Metazoa; phylum Chordata; class Amphibia; order Anura; family Dendrobatidae; genus Ranitomeya; species Ranitomeya variabilis. The sequence continues at coordinate 355,919,053 of NC_135235.1, forward strand.
CAGTGTCTCCAGCAATCTGCCCCAGTGTCTCCAGCAATCTGCCCCAGTGTCTCCAGCATTGCGCCCAGTGTGTCCAGCAATCTGCCCCAGTGTCTCCAGCATTGCCCCAGTGTCTCCAGCAATCTGCCCCAGTGTCTCCAGCATTGCCCCAATGTCTGCAGCAATCTGCCCCAGTGTCTCCAGCATTGCCCCAGTGTCTCCAGCAATTTGCCCCAGTGTCTCCAGCATTGCCCCAGTGTCTCCAGCAATCTGCCCCAGTGTCTCCAGCAATCTGCCCCATTGTCTCCAGCAATCTGCCCCAGTGTCTCCAGCATTGCCCCCAGTGTGTCCAGCAATCTGCCCCAGTGTCTCCAGCATTGCCCCCAGTGTCCAGCAATCTGCCCCATTGTCTCCAGCATTGCCCCCAGTGTCCAGCAATCTGCCCCAGTGTCTCCAGCATTGCCCCAATGTCTCCAGCATTGCCCCAGTGTCTCCATCAATCTGCCCCAGTGTGTCCTCCAGCATTGCCCCAGTGTCTCCAGCAATCTGCCCCAGTGTCTCCAGCATTGCCGCAGTGTCTCCAGTAATCTGCCCCAGTGTCACCAGCATTGCCCCCAGTGTCTCCAGCAATCTGCCCCAGTGTCTCCAGCAATCTGCCCCAGTGTCTCCAGCATTGCCCCAGTGTCTCCAGCAATCTGCCCCAGTGTCTCCAGCATTGCCCCAGTGTCTCCAGCAATCTGCCCCAGTGTCTCCAGCAATCTGCCCCCAGTGTCTCCAGCAATCTGCCCCCAGTGTCTCCAGCATTGCCCCAGTGTCTCCAGCAATCTGCCCCAGTGTCTCCAGCATTGCCCCCAGTGTGTCCAGCAATCTGCCCCAGTGTCTCCAGCATTGCCCCAGTATCTCCAGCATTGCCTCAGTGTCTCCATCAATCTGCCCCATTGTGTCCTCCAGCATTGCCCCAGTGTCTCCAGCAATCTGCCCCAGTGTCTCCAGCATTGCCCCCAGTGTCCAGCAATCTGCCCCAGTGTCTCCAGCATTGCCCCAGTGTCTCCAGCATTGCCCCATTGTCTCCAGCATTGCCCCCATTGTCTCCAGCATTGCCCCCAGTGTCTTCAGCATTGCCCCAGTGTCTCCAGCATTGCCGTTCACAAAAATAAAGAGTTCTCCTCACCTGACCGGCGCTCCAGCGGCGAGCTCCCTCCAGCAGCGCACACTCGCCGGCGACTGACAATGACGTCAGATGCCGGCGACGTGTGCGCTGCTGCCGACTTCAGCTGCCAGCCTCCAATTGGCTGGCGGCTGTTGTTAACTATTGACATGCGGGCGCGTGCCCGCACGTCAATAGGAAACCGCTGCAGCGCCGGAAGGGGCCCGGTGAGCAGATGAGAAGGGTCCCGATGCGGGCCCCCTCTCTCTGCCCACTGGATCCGGGGGCACATAAATGCTGGCGGCGGGCATTCACAGTACTCGGGCGGATTATCAGAGGGTCAATCTGTGCGGTAGCCCAGGGCCCCCCCACACCACTGGGCCCTGGGCTACCGCCCATATTGACCCTCTGATAATCCGCCCCTGTATACAGGTATACTGTGCCTGGTATCATGGAAAGATTAAAGAATGGAAAACGTTTAAACACTAGAGGGATTGCAGTTGAAAAAGATATTTAAAACCAGATAACTCTGGCTTTAAGAAATCTAAGAGATCACAAGTGAGTGAAAGCAAACATGCTGGGTGTGTGCATGTGTTCAGACTCTACAGCTTTCTGTTTGTAGAGGTGGTCTCCAACTCCTCTGCTGCTTTTGGACATTGATTTTCCTGTCTATCTCCATACGATTACTGCTCGTTACTCACCGGAGTATCACTATGCTCGGTGTACTCGGCAAGCAGCGAGCATTACCGGGATTATTCGGCGGTAACGTGTGTCTCCACCCAGTGTTTTTGGTGGACTTTAGAGACCCAATAACAGTGCAGGGATTGTCTGACAAAGGCATCTTTGTTGTAGTCGTGCAGTGACTGGCTTGGCCACACAGCATCATCCCGAGTATAAGAGACCAGGCGCCGCCCTGCTCGCCGCATTCTGTTCCTGATTCAGTGAGAGTAGGGAGAGCTGGTGCTGAGATAAGGTCAGAATAGTGGTTTTTGGAGTTAGTGTAGGTCTGCAACTCTTAAATCCACAACTCCTCAGAAACCAAAAGTCCTTCTTAGGGCTAATTCGTGGGTCCCGATATTGCAGCACTAGGTAGGCAGAGCACAGCATATCCACACCAGTGCAAGTCCTGCAGGCACTGTATGGGCGTCCAGTGCTACAACTGCAAAGCTCCATAACTGTCTGCTGCTGCAGCTTCTTTACTATATACAGTGGGGCAAAAAAGTATTTAGTCAGTCAGCAATAGTGCAAGTTCCACCACTTAAAAAGATGAGAGGCGTCTGTAATTTACATCATAGGTAGACCTCAACTATGGGAGACAAACTGAGACAAAAAAATCCAGAAAATCACATTGTCTGTTTTTTTATCATTTTATTTCCATATTATGGTGGAAAATAAGTATTTGGTCAGAAACAAAATTTCATCTCAATACTTTGTAATATATCCTTTGTTGGCAATGACAGAGGTCAAACGTTTTCTGTAAGTCTTCACAAGGTTGCCACACACTGTTGTTGGTATGTTGGCCCATTCCTCCATGCAGATCTCCTCTAGAGCAGTGATGTTTTTGGCTTTTCGCTTGGCAACACGGACTTTCAACTCCCTCCAAAGGTTTTCTATAGGGTTGAGATCTGGAGACTGGCTAGGCCACTCCAGGACCTTGAAATGCTTCTTACGAAGCCACTCCTTCGTTGCCCTGGCAGTGTGCTTTGGATCATTGTCATGTTGAAAGACCCAGCCACCTTTCATCTTCAATGCCCTTGCTGATGGAAGGAGGTTTGCACTCAAAATCTCATGATACATGGCCCCATTCATTCTTTCATCTACCCGGATCAGTCGTCCTGGCCCCTTTGCAGAGAAACAGCCCCAAAGCATGATGTTTCCACCACCATGCTTTACAGTAGGTATGGTGTTTGATGGATGCAACTCAGTATTCTTTTTCCTCCAAACACGACAAGTTGTGTTTCTACCAAACAGTTCCAGTTTGGTTTCATCAGACCATGGGACATTCTCCCAAAACTCCTCTGGATCATCCAAATGCTCTCTAGCAAACTTCAGACGGGCCCGGACATGTACTGGCTTAAGCAGTGGGACACGTCTGGCACTGCAGGATCTGAGTCCATGGTGGCGTAGTGTGCTACTTATGGTAGGCCTTGTTACATTGGTCCCAGCTCTCTGCAGTTCATTCACTAGGTCCCCCCGCGTGGTTCTGGGATTTTCGCTCACCGTTCTTGTGATCATTCTGACCCCACGGGGTGGGATTTTGCGTGGAGCCCCAGATCGAGGGAGATTATCAGTGGTCTTGAATTTCTTCCATTTTCTAATTATTGCTCCCACTGTTTATTTCTTCACTCCAAGCTGGTTGGCTATTGCAGATTCAGTCTTCCCAGCCTGGTGCAGGGCTACAATTTTGTTTCTGGTGTCCTTTGACAGCTCTTTGGTCTTCACCATAGTGGAGTTTGGAGTCAGACTGTTTGAGGGTGTGCACAGGTGCCTTTTTATACTGATAACAAGTTTAAACAGGTGCCATTACTACAGGTAATGAGTGGAGGAAAGAGGAGACTCTTAAAGAAGAAGTTACAGGTCTGTGAGAGCCAGAAATCTTGATTGTTTGTTTCTGACCAAATACTTATTTTCCACCATAATATGCAAATAAAATGATAAAAAAACAGACAATGTGATTTTCTGGATTTTTTTGTCTCAGTTTGTCTCCCATAGTTGAGGTCTACCTATGATGTAAATTACAGACGCCTCTCATCTTTTTAAGTGGTGGAACTTGCACTATTGCTGACTGACTAAATACTTTTTTGCCCCACTGTACCTAGTTGGATTTTTTTTTCCAAGAATTCACCCCAAAACCCCCCAAAAAACAAAAAATATACAGTCTGTTCTTTCAGACTGAGGCCTGTTGAAAAATCATATTTTGACAGGCATACGTAGCAAAGTTGTGTGTGCTAGCCTTGTGCCACTTTTTTTTGTGTGTTTTAAATTCACCGAAAAAGGCCTCATATATCTGCGTGCTCCAAGTTTTGTCATTGTAGGCCGTTGGACCCCTTTTTTTGCTGTCAAAGACTCTAATTCTATACAGCACTATTTAGCTTCCAAAATAAATAAAAGGCCACATTTTTGCCAGTGTGGTATTTCCGTGACAGCCCTCATATATCTGCGTGCTCCAACTTTGGTCATTGTAGGCCGGTGGACCCCTTTTTTGCTGTCTGATACTCTAATTCTATACAGCACTATTTAGCTTCCAAAATCAAAAAAGGCCACATTTTTGCCAGTGTGGTATTTCCGTGACAGCCCTCATATATCTGCGTGCTCCAAGTTTGGTCATTGTAGACCGGTGGACCTGTTTTTAGCTGTCTGATACTCTAATTCTGTACAGCACTATTTTTCATAAATTCACTTCACAAAAAAGCCCCCAAAAATTGAATACAGTCTGTTATATCAGGCTGAGGCCTGCCTGGTGTTTGGGTTTGAAAAATCGAAGATTTGCAGGTGTACTGATCAGATATTATTTCGCTACTAATAAATATATTTGTGTTGAGCATTTGAAATAGTGCATTATTCTATTTAAAATGGGAAAAGCAAGGGACTGGGAAGTGGATGTGGTGATGATGATGCATGCAGAGGACGAGGCCGTGGCCAAGGTGAAAGTGGGCAACAACAAAGACCCACATCTTCTCGCTCGACCTTCCTGTCCCAGTTTATAGATGACCGCAGCACACCACTATTAATAATAATATTATTTATATAGCGCCAACATATTCCACAGCACTTTACAAATTATAGAGGGGACTTGTACAGACAATAGACATTACAGCATAACATAAATCACAGTTCAAAATAGATACCAAGAGGAATGAGGGCCCTGCTCTCAAGTTTACAAACTATGAGGAAAAGGGGGACACACGAGAGGTGGATGGTAACAATTGCTTTAGTTATTCAGACCAGCCATAGTGTAAGGCTCAGGTGTTCATGTAAAGCTGCATGAACCAGTTAACTGCCTAAGTATGTAGCAGTACAGACACAGAGGCTACTAACTGTATAAAGTGTGAGAACAAGATGCGAGGAACCTGATTATGGTTTAAGTTTTTTTTTTTGAATGGGCCACACAGGGATAGTTAGTGTTGTAATCCGCTTTTTGGGCTCCCCTGGTGGTTGCTGGTGGTACTGGTGACTTGTGTGTGCTTTGCTGTCTCAGTTCACCTGCTCCCATCAGTATTTGGGAGTTTCCTATTTAGCCTTGCTCTCCAGTCATTTCCTTGCCGGTCATCATTGTAAGCAGAGCCTTTGGGTTGCATGTTCCTGCTTCTAGTCTGCTGATCAGCTAAGTGGACTCTTAGTCCTTTTTGTTTTGTATTTTTGTCCAGTTTACAGTTTTGTCATTTTCTGTTGCTGGAAGCTCTTGCGGGCTGAAATTGCCACTCCTGTGTCATGAGTTGACACAGGAGTCTTAAAGTAATTTCAGGATGGTTTGTTGAAAGGGTTTTCAGTTGACCGTGAAGTCCTCTTTTGTATCCTTCTGCTATCTAGTAAGTGGACCTCTTTTTGCTAAATCTACTTTCATCCTGTGTATGTCTTTTTCCTCTGAACTCACCGTTAATATATGTGGGGGGCTGCTATCATCTTTGGGGAATTTCACTAGAGGTAAGCCAGGTCTGTTCCTTCCTCTACCAGGCGTAGTTAGTTCTCCGGCTGGCACGTGGCATCTAGGAATTCGTAGGAATGCTCCCTGGCTACTATTAGTTGTGTGGTAGATTTAGCTCACGGTCAGCTCTAGTTTCCATCACCCGAGAGCTCGTTTGTTATTTTTATGTTTCTGACGTTCCCTTGCCATTGGGAACCATGACAGTATGACCGGCCTATGTTAAAGTTATTGGCAGAAGAAAGGAGAGAAAAAGGAAGCCTGTAGATTTTTTTTTTCTCCCCTATGTTTGCTCCATAGTTGGATCAGTTGTATTCCGCTCTAATCACAGCCTTGCCTTTCTTTCCTTCTAATCCTTGAATGGCTCTGATCTCACCTGTTTAAAGATGGACCCTCAGAGTTTGGCTGCAGGTTTAAATAATCTTGCTACGAAGGTTCAAAATTTACAAGATTTTGTTATACATACTCCTATTTCTGAACCTAAAATTCCTACACCAGGGGTGTTTTCCGGAGATAGATCTCGGTTTCTGAATTTCAAATATAATTGTAAATTATTCCTTTCTCTCAGACCTCACTCCTCTGGAGATCCTGTCCAGCAGGTTAGGATTGTAATTTCTTTGCTGCGAGGTGACCCTCAAAATTGGGCATTTTCATTGACACCAGGGGATCCTGCGTTGCTCAATGTGGATGCGTTTTTTCTGGCTTTAGGGTTGCTTTATGAGGAACCTAATTTGGAGATTCAAGCTGAAAAAGCTTTGATAGCCCTATCTCAAGGGCAAGATGAAGCTGAGATATACTGCCAAAAATTTCGTAAATGGTCTGTGCTTACTCAGTGGAATGAGTGCGCCCTAGCGGCAAATTTCAGAGAGGGCCTTTCTGATGCCGTTAAGGATGTTATGGTCGGGTTCCCTGCGCCTACAGGTCTGAATGAGTCCATGACAATGGCTATTCAAATTGATCGGCGTTTGCGGGAGCGCAAACCCGTGCACCATTTGGCGGTATCTTCTGTAGAGACGCCAGAGAAAATGCAATGTGACAGAATTCTGTCCAGAAGCGAGAGGCAGAATTATAGGCGTAAAAATGGGTTATGCTTCTATTGTGGTGATTCTGCTCATGTTATATCAGCATGCTCTAAACATACTAGGAAGGTTGACAAGTCTATTTCAATTGGCACTTTACAGTCCAAATTTATTCTGTCTGTAACCTTGATTTGTTCATTATCAGTTATTACCGTGGATGCCTATGTGGACTCTGGCGCCGCTCTGAATCTTATGGATTGGTCCTTTGCCAGGCGATGTGGGTTTGATTTAGAGCCTCTGGAAGTCCCTATACCTCTGAAGGGTATTGATTCTACACCTTTGGCTTGTAACAAACCACAATTCTGGACGCAAGTGACTATGCGTATGACTCCTGACCATCAGGAGGTGATTCGCTTCCTTGTGTTGTACAATTTACATGATGTTTTGGTGCTTGGATTACCATGGTTACAATCTCATAACCCAGTCCTTGACTGGAAAACAATGTCTGTGTTAAGCTGGGGATGTCGGGGGGCTCATGGGGACATACCTTTGGTTTCTATTTCGTCATCTATTCCCTCTGAGATTCCGGCATTTTTGTCTGATTATCGTGATATTTTCGAAGAGCCTAAAATTGGTGCACTCCCTCCCCACAGAGATTGTGATTGCGCCATAGATCTGATTCCTGGCAGTACATTTCCAAAGGGTCGTTTGTTTAACCTATCTGTACCTGAACATGCTGCAATGCGAGAGTATATTAAGGAGTCCCTGGATAAGGGACATATTCGTCCTTCGTCATCACCTTTAGGAGCCGGTTTTTTCTTTGTCTCTAAAAAGGATGGCTCTCTGAGGCCTTGTATTGATTATCGACTCCTGAATAAAATTACAGTCAAATATCAGTATCCGTTGCCTTTGCTGACTGATTTGTTTGCTCGCATAAGGGGGGCTAAGTGGTTCTCTAAGATTGATCTTCGTGGGGCGTATAATTTGGTGCGAATTAAGCAGGGGGATGAGTGGAAAACCGCATTTAATACGCCTGAGGGCCATTTTGAGTATTTAGTGATGCCTTTCGGCCTTTCTAATGCACCTTCAGTCTTTCAGTCCTTAATGCATGATATTTTCCGTGAATATTTGGATAAATTTATGATTGTGTATTTGGACGATATTTTGATTTTTTCTGATGACTGGGAGTCTCATGTTCAACAGGTCAGGAGGGTTTTTCAGGTTTTGCGGGAGAATTCTTTGTGTGTAAAGGGTTCAAAGTGTGTTTTTGGGGTTCAAAAGATTTCCTTTTTGGGGTACATTTTTTCCCCTTCTTCTATTGAGATGGACCCTGTCAAGGTTCGGGCCATTTGTGATTGGACGCAGTCTACTTCTCTGAAGAGTCTTCAGAAATTCTTGGGCTTTGCTAATTTTTATCGTCGATTTATAACTGGTTTTTCTGGCGTTGCTAAACCTCTGACGGATTTGACTAAAAAGGGTGCTGATGTTGCCAATTGGTCCCCTGCTGCTGTGGAGGCCTTTCGGGAGCTTAAACGCCGCTTTTTGTCTGCCCCTGTGTTGCGCCAGCCTGATGTTTCTCTTCCCTTTCAGGTTGAGGTCGATGCTTCCGAGATCGGAGCGGGGGCGGTTTTGTCGCAGAAAAGTCCCGACTGCTCAGTGATGAGACCTTGTGCGTTCTTGTCTCGAAAATTTTCGGCCGCCGAGCGAAACTATGATGTTTGTAATCAGGAGCTGTTGGCCATGAAGTGGGCATTTGAGGAGTGGCATCATTGGCTTGAGGGTGCCAGACATCAGGTGGTAGTTTTGACTGATCACAAGAATCTGATCTATTTAGAGTCTGCCAGGCGACTGAATCCTAGACAGGCACGCTGGTCGTTGTTTTTTTCTCGGTTTAATTTTGTGGTCTCGTACTTACCGGGTTCTAGGAATGTGAAGGCAGATGCTCTTTCTAAGAGTTTTGAGCCTGACTCTCCTGGGGATTCTGAGCCTGCTGGTGTCCTTAAGGATGGGGTTGTTTTGTCTGCTGTCTCCCCAGATTTGCGACGTGCTTTGCAAGAATTTCAGGAGGATAGACCTGATCGTTGTCCGCCTGGTAGACTGTTTGTTCCTGATGATTGGACCAGTAGAGTCATCTCGGAAGTTCATTCTTCTTCGCTGGCAGGTCATCCGGGAATTTTTGGTACCAGAGATTTGGTGGCTAGATCCTTCTGGTGGCCTTCCCTGTCTCGAGATGTGCGTGTTTTTGTGCAGTCTTGTGATGTGTGTGCTCGGGCCAAGCCTTGTTGTTCTAGGGCTAGTGGGTTATTGTTGCCCTTGCCTATTCCGAAGAGGCCTTGGACACACATCTCTATGGACTTTATTTCTGATCTCCCTGTTTCTCAGAAAATGTCTGTCATCTGGGTGGTGTGTGACCGTTTTTCTAAAATGGTTCATTTGGTACCATTGCCTAAGTTGCCTTCCTCATCTGAGTTGGTCCCTCTATTTTTTCAAAATGTGGTTCGCTTGCATGGTATTCCGGAAAACATCGTTTCTGACAGGGGAACCCAGTTCGTGTCTAGATTTTGGCGGGCATTCTGTGCCAGGTTGGGCATTGATTTGTCTTTTTCGTCTGCATTCCATCCTCAGACTAATGGCCAGACGGAGTGAATTAATCAAACTTTGGAGACTTATTTGAGGTGTTTTGTGTCTGCGGATCAGGATGACTGGGTTGCCTTTTTGCCGTTGGCAGAGTTTGCTCTTAATAATCGGGCTAGTTCTGCCACTTTGGTTTCCCCTTTCTTTTGCAATTCAGGGTTTCATCCGCGTTTTTCATCTGGTCAGGTGGAATCTTCGGATTGTCCTGGAGTGGATGCGGTGGTGGATCGGTTGCATTGGATTTGGGGACAAGTGGTGGACAATTTGAAGTTGTCCCAGGAGAGGACTCAGCAATTTGCTAACCACCATCGCCGTGTTGGGCCTCGCCTTCGTGTTGGGAACTTGGTGTGGTTGTCTTCCCGTTTTGTCCCTATGAGGGTTTCTTCTCCTAAATTTAAGCCTCGGTTCATCGGTCCTTATAGGATTTTGGAGATTCTTAACCCTGTGTCCTTTCGTTTGGACCTCCCGGCATCTTTCGCTATCCATAATGTATTCCATCGGTCGTTGTTGCGGAGATATGAGGTACCGGTGGTTCCTTCTACTGAACCTCCTGCTCCTGTGCTGGTGGAGGGTGAATTGGAGTACGTTGTAGAGAAGATCTTGGACTCCCGTATTTCCAGATGGAGACTTCAATATCTGGTTAAATGGAAGGGCTATGGTCAGGAAGATAATTCTTGGGTAACTGCCTCTGATGTTCATGCCTCGGATTTGGTTCGTGCCTTTCATAGGGCTCATCCAGATCGCCCTGGTGGTTCTCGTGAGGGTTCGGTGCCCCCTCCTTAAGGGGGGGTACTGTTGTAATCCGCTTTTTGGGCTCCCCTGGTGGTTGCTGGTGGTACTGGTGACTTGTGTGTGCTTTGCTGTCTCAGTTCACCTGCTCCCATCAGTATTTGGGAGTTTCCTATTTAGCCTTGCTCTCCAGTCATTTCCTTGCCGGTCATCATTGTAAGCAGAGCCTTTGGGTTGCATGTTCCTGCTTCTAGTCTGCTGATCAGCTAAGTGGACTCTTAGTCCTTTTTGTTTTGTATTTTTGTCCAGTTTACAGTTTTGTCATTTTCTGTTGCTGGAAGCTCTTGCGGGCTGAAATTGCCACTCCTGTGTCATGAGTTGACACAGGAGTCTTAAAGTAATTTCAGGATGGTTTGTTGAAAGGGTTTTCAGTTGACCGTGAAGTCCTCTTTTGTATCCCTCTGCTATCTAGTAAGTGGACCTCTTTTTGCTAAATCTACTTTCATCCTGTGTATGTCTTTTTCCTCTGAACTCACCGTTAATATATGTGGGGGGCTGCTATCATCTTTGGGGAATTTCACTAGAGGTAAGCCAGGTCTGTTCCTTCCTCTACCAGGCGTAGTTAGTTCTCTGGCTGGCGCGTGGCATCTAGGAATTCGTAGGAATGCTCCCTGGCTACTATTAGTTGTGTGGTAGATTTAGCTCACGGTCAGCTCTAGTTTCCATCACCCGAGAGCTCGTTTGTTATTTTTATGTTTCTGACGTTCCCTTGCCATTGGGAACCATGACAAGTTAGGTTAATATGTTGAGGCGGTAGGCCAATCTGAACAAATGAGTTTTTAGGGCACGCTTAAAACTGTGGGGATTGGGGATTAATCGTATTAACCTGGGTAGTGCATTCCAAAGAATCGGTGCAGCACGTGTAAAGTCTTGGAGACAGGAGTGGGAGGTTGTGATTATTGAGGATGCTAACCTCAGGTCATTAGCAGAGCGGAGGGCACGGGTAGGGTGGTAGACTGAGACCAGAGAGGAGATGTAGGTGGTGCTGAGCCATGGAGTGATTTGTGGATGAGGGTAGTAGTTTTGTACTGGATTCTGGAGTGGATGGGTAGCCAGTGTAATGACTGGTACAAGGTAAAGGCATCGGTGTAACGGTTGGTGAGGAATATGATCCTGGGAGCAGCATTCAGGACAGATTGGAGAGGGAAGAGTTGGTAAGAGGGAGGCCGATTAGTAGAGAGTTACAATAGTCCAGACGTGAATGAATAAGTGAAACAGTAAGAGATTTTGCAGAGTCGAAAGTAAGAAAAGGGCGAATTCTAGAAATGTTTTTGAGATGCAGATAAGAAGAGCGAACCAGTGATCGGATGTAGGGGGTGAATGAAAGCTCAGAATCAAGTATGACCCTAAGGCAGCGGGCATGTTGCTTTGGAGTAATGGTGGAACCGCACACGGAGATGGCAATGTCAGGCAAAGGTAGGTTAGTAGAGGGAGAGAACACGAGGAGTGTAGTTTTTGATAGGTTCAGTTTCAGATAGAGGGAGGACATGATGTTAGAGACATCGGTAAGGCAATCACTGGTGTTTTCTAAAACGGTCGGTGTGATATCAGGAGAAGAAGTGTATAATTGGGTGTAGTCAGCATAGAGATGGTACTGGAAACCAAATCTACTGATTGTTTGTCCAATAGGAGCAGTATACAAAGAGAAGAGGAGGGGGCCTAGGACTTATCCTTGAGGAACCCCTACAGTAAGGGGAAGGTGAGAGGAGGAGGAACCAGCAAAAGATTCAGTGCAGGAGCGGTCAGAGAGATAGGAAAAGAATCAGGAGAGAACAGGGGCCTTGAGGCAGATGGAGCGGAGCATAGTGAGGAGGAGCTGATGATCCACAGTGTCGAATGCTGTGGAGAGATCCAAGAGAATTAGCATGGAGTAATGACCATTAGATTTTGCTGTTAGTAGGTCATTACAAACTTTAGCGATGGCAGTTTCAGTAGAGTGTAAAGAACGGAAACCAGATTGAAGAGAGTCGAGAAGAGAGTTATCTGAGAGATAGCGGGTAAGACGGGAGTGGACCAGGTGTTCGAGGAGTTTAGAGATGAAGGGAAGATTAGAGACAGGTCTACAATTAGTGGCACAGTTTTGATCGAGGGATGTTTTTTAAGTAATGGATGTATGATGGCATGCTTAAATGAGGAGGGAAAAATACTGCAAGAGAGAGAAAGGTTGAATATTTTTGTTAGGTGAGAGATGACAGCCAGGGAAAGGGACTGGAGGAGATGTGACGGAATGGGGTCACTGGTGCAAGTGCTTGGGCGAGAAGATGCAAGGAGCCTGATTACTTCTTCTGTAACTGGTTCAAAGTCAGTGTGAACTAGATGCAGTGGGGGAGGGAGGACAGTGCATGGTATGAAGGGATTGGGAGGTAATTTCCTGTCAAATGTGGTCAATTTTTTCTTTGAAGTAGTTGGCCAGATCGTCAGCGCTGAGATCCGTGGTTGGGGCCTGCACTCTTTGGTTGAGTTTAGGGTTATTGGACAGCGAGGAGATGAGGGTGTTGAAATAGGTTTGTTTGGAGAGGAGAAGGGCAGTCATATGTTTTTAGCATGAATTTATAATGGATGAAATCTTCGAGTAGATTAGATTTTCTCAACAGACATTCGGCGCACCTGGAGCACCGCTGCAGGAAACGTGTTTGCAGCGTGTGCCATGGTTGTCACCGTCTGTGCCGAGTTGTTCTATTTATAGGAGGTGAAGCTTCATCCAGGGCAATTTGCAGGGTTTCATTGTAATGCTTCAGAGCAGAATCAGGATATGAGATGGAGGAGATTGGGGCCAATGAGGAATGCAAGATCTTCATAAGTTTCTGGGTGTTAATGGCCTGTATGTTTCTATAAGTGTGGAAAGTGGGGGTGACCTGAGCGAGATGGCAGTTCTTGATAGAGAATGAAAGAAGGTTGTGGTCAGAGAGCGGGAGAGGGGAGTTTGTGAAATCATCCACTGAGCAAAGTTGGGAGAAGACCAAGTCGAGGGAGTTTCCATCTTCATGCATTGGAGTGTTAGTATGCTGCGAGAGGCCGAAAGAGGAGGTTAGAGATAAAAGGTGAGAAGCAGATGGGAAGAGGGGAGAAGCAATGGGGATGGTAAAATCACCCATGATGAGGGTGGGGGTGTCACAGGAGAGAAAATGTGGAAGCCAGGTGGAAAAGTGATCCAGGAACTGATGAGAGGGGGGTCGGGAGGATGATACACCACTGCCACACGCATGGAGAAGGGGATATAGAGTCTGAGAGCATGGACCTCAAAGGAAGGGAAGACAAGTGAGGTACTTGAGGGATAACTTGGAAGGTACATTTGGGTGAAAGGAGCAGACCAATGCCTCCACCTGCTCTGTTGTCCGATCTTGGGGTATGAGAAAAGTGTAGTCCACCATATGAAAGAGCAGCACCCATGGTGTCAGACTGCTGAATCAAGGTTTCATTAAGAGCCAGGAGATTAAGAGAATTAGAAAGGAAGTAGTCGTGGATGAAGGAGAGTTTATTACATACAGAGCGAGAATTCCAAAGGGCACAATTGAAAGAGACAGAAGGCATGCAGGGAATATTAATAAGGTTAGAGGGGTAGCAGTTGGGAGAGTTGACTGGATATAACATGGGGGCCGGGGTCGGGAGAGATGTCTCCAGTGACTAGGAGACATCTTGAAGCCAGAGTAGTGTGAAAAGGTTGTTGGTTGGATAGTGGATAATGCTTCCAGTCACTTAGGCTACTTTCACACTAGCGTTGTTCGGCGGACGTCTCAAAGCGTCGCTTTGTGAAAAAAACGCATCCTGCAAATTGTCCCGCAGGATGCGTTTTTTTCCATAGACTTGTATTGGCGACGCATCGCGACGGATTGACACGCGTTGTGTGCGTCGTGCGATGGATGCGTCGGAATTTGGCGACACTTCGTCTGGAAAAAACGTTGATTGTAACGTTTTTTGTCTGCGCCAGGAAAACATGTCGCGACACATCCTGCGGCATGCGTCGTTGGCTAGAATGGAAGCCTATGGGCGCAGGATGCGTCGGGACACGTTGTATGACGGAATGCAGTGCTGCAATGCGTTTTTTTACACTGAGCATGCTCAGAAGCAGGATTTTGTTGCCAATTCACCCCAAATCTATATAAACCAGGCCTGGGGCTTCAACCCCATAAGTGCCAGGCAGAAGACTGAAGACAGCAGCCAGCCTGAAGACAGCCTGCCAGCATCTGCCCAGCCTGCCAGCATCAGCCCAGCCTGCCAGCATCTGCCCAGCCTGCCAGCATCTGACCAGCCTGCCAGCATCTGCCCAGCCTGCCAGCATCTTCCCAGCCTGCCAGCGTCCAGAGGCCTGCCAGCTACAGAACCTCAAGCTGCAGCCTTCCAACCAGTGTGAGTACTAAAACTGCCATTTTTGTGTGCGTCTGTGTGCATGTCTTTGTGTGCGTGTGCATGTGTTTGTGTCTGTATGATGCGCTACTAAATACAGCCAGAACTAAACCTGAATACAGCAGAGGCCTGCCATCGTCCTTCAACAGCCAGCATCCTGCCAGAGTCCAGCTGCAGCATGAGGCCTTCCACTGTGAATACAGCCAGCATCCAGCTCCATCCGGAGTCCTGCCATTTTTGCGTATGTGTGTTGGTGCATGCGTGTGTGTGCATGTCTGTGTGCGTCTTTGTGTTTTCTCCGGCTGTGTGCTTTTGTGTGTGTGCGTGCGTGCGTTATGCCTGCACCTGTGTGCGTGCGTTATGCCTGCACCTGTGTGCTTTTGTGCGTGTGCATTCGTTGTGCATGTGCCTGTGTGCTTTTGTGCATGCCTCTGGGTGATTGCAGGTGCATGCATCCGTGCGTCACGTGCGGTGATTTCACATGCATTTTTTTTTACTGTGATGTATTTACCAAGTAGTGTGGTCTGTGCAGCATGTGGTTTCAGTGTGTGAGCGTGTGTGAGCGTATTTCTTGCGTGTGGTTTTTTTTCCTGTAAATTTTTTATTTTTTTTTTATTTTTCAACACATTTCCAGTTGATGTACTTGTATTTAAAATAAAGAGCATTTTAGCTCCTATTGTGATGTTAAAAAAAAAAAATTAAAAAAGAATTAATAAAAATTTTCTAAAAAATGTCTGTAGTATCATTTCACAAAGGTAAATTTTAAACTGTTTTTTATACAAATGGTTACACATGCAATACTGTGTTGGTTCAGGGTTTATTTTTTAAGATAAAAGGTAATCTAAACATTTTTAAAGGGAAATTAAATTTTTTAAAGTTATTTTTAACCCCTTCACCCCCAAGGGTGGTTTGCACGTTAATGACTGGGCCAATTTTTACAATTCTGACCACTGTCCCTTTATGAGGTTATAACTCTGGAACGCTTCAACGGATCTTGGCGATTCTGACACTGTTTTCTCGGGACATATTGTACTTCATGATAGTGGTAAAATTTCTTCGATATAACTTGAGTTTATTTGTGAAAAAAATGAATATTTGGCGAAAATTTTGAAAATTTTGCAATTTTCCAACTTTTAATTTTTATGCCCTTAAATCACAGACATATGTCATGCAAAATACTTAATAAGTAACATTTCCCACATATCTACTTTACATCAGCACAATTTTGGAACCAAAATTTTTTTTTGTGACGGAGTTATAAGGGTTAAAAGTTGACCAGCAATTTCTCATTTTTACAACACCATTTTTTTTTAGGGACCACATCTCATTTGAAGTCATTTTGAGGGGTCTATATGATAGAAAATACCCAAGTGTGACACCATTCTAAAAATTGCACCCCTCAAGGTACTCAAAACCACTTTCAAGAAGTTTATTAACCCTTCAGGTGTTTCACAGGAATTTTTGGAATGTTTAAATAAAAATGAACATTTAACTTTTTTTCACACAAAATTTATTTCAGATCCAATTTGTTTTATTTTACCAAGGGTAACAGGAGAAAATAGACCCCAAAATTTGTTGTACAATTTGTCCTGAGTACGCTGATACCCCATATGTGGGGGTAATCCATTGTTTGGGCGCATGGCAGAGCTCGGAAGGAAAGGAGCGCCATTTGACTTTTCAATGCAAAATTGACTGGAATTGAGATGGGACGCCAAGTTGCATTTAGAGAGCCCCTGATGTGCCTAAACATTGAAACCCCCCACAAGTGACACCATTTTGGAAAGTAGACCCCCTAAGGAACTTATCTAGATGTGTGGTGAGCACTTTGACCCAACAAGTGCTTCACAGAAGTTTATAATGCAGAGCGGTAAAAATAAAAAATCATATTTTTTCACAAAAATGATCTTTTCGCCCCCAATTTTTTATTTTCCCAAGGGTAAGAGAAGAAATTGGACCTCAAAAATTGTTGTGCAATTTGTCCTGAGTACGCTGATACCCCATATGTGGGTGTAAACCATTGTTTGGGCGCAGGGCAGAGCTCGGAAGGGAAGGAGCGCCATTTGACTTTTAAATGCAAAATTGACTGGAATTGAGATGGGACGCCATGTTGCATTTGGAGAGCCCCTGATGTGCCTAAACATTGAAACCCCCCACAAGTGACACCATTTTGGAAA
This sequence comes from Ranitomeya variabilis, assembly GCF_051348905.1. Lineage (NCBI taxonomy): Eukaryota > Metazoa > Chordata > Amphibia > Anura > Dendrobatidae > Ranitomeya > Ranitomeya variabilis. The sequence goes on from NC_135235.1 coordinate 355,935,781, forward strand.
GTAGACCCCCTAAGGAACTTATCTAGATGTGTGGTGAGCACTTTGACCCAACAAGTGCTTCACAGAAGTTTATAATGCAGAGCCGTAAAAATAAAAATTCTTTTTTTTTTCACAAAAATGATTTTTTAGCCCCCAGTTTTGTATTTTCACAAGGGTATCTGGATAAATTGGACCTCAAAAGTTGTTGTCCAATTTGTCCTGAGTATGCTGATACCCCATATGTGGGGGGGAACCACTGTTTGGGCGCATGACAGAGCTCAGAAGGGAAGGAGCGCCATTTGGAATGCAGACTTAAATGGATTGGTCTGCAGGCGTCACGTTGCATTTGCAGAGCCCCTGATGTACCCAAACAGTACAAACCCCCCACAAGTGACCCCATATTGGAAACTAGACCCCCCAAGGAACTTATCTAGATGTGTTGTGAGAACTTTGAACCCCCAAGTGTTTCACTACAGTTTATAACGCAGAGCCGTGAAAATAAAAATTCTTTTTTTTTTTTCACAAAAATGATTTTTAGCCCCCAGTTTTGTATTTTTACAAGGGCATCAGGATAAATTGGACCCCAAAAGTTGTTGTCCAATTTGTCCTGAGTATGCTGATACCCCATATGTGGGGGGGAACCACTGTTTGGGCGCATGACAGAGCTCGGAAGGGAAGGAGCGCCATTTGGAATGCAGACTTAAATGGATTGGTCTGCAGGCGTCACGTTGCATTTGCAGAGCCCCTGATGTACCCAAATAGTACAAACCCCCAACAAGTGACCCCATATGGGAAACTAGACCCCCCAAGGAACTTATCTAGATGTGTTGTGAGAATTTTGAACCCCCAAGTGTTTCACTACAGTTTACAACGCAGAGCCGTGAAAATAAAAAATCTTTTTTTTCCCACAAAACTTATTTTTTGGCCCCCAGTTTTGTATTTTTCCAAGGGTAGCAGGAGAAATTGGACCCAAAAAGTTGTTGTACAATTTGTCCTGAGTACGCTGATACCCCATATGTGGGGGTAAACCACTGTTTGGGCGCATGGGAGAGCTCGGAAAGGAAGTAGCACCGTTTGACTTTTCAATGCAAAATTGACAGGAATTGAGATGGGACGCCATGTTGCGTTTGGAGAGCCACTGATGTGCCTAAACATTGAAACCCCCCACAAGTGACACCATTTTGGAAAGTAGACCCCCTAAGGAACTTATCTAGATGTGTTTTGAGCGCTTTGACCCACCAAGGGCTTCACAGAAGTTAATAATGCAGAGCCATAAAAATAAAACAAAAATTTTTTCCCACAAAAATTATTTTTTTAGCCCCCAGTTTTGTATTTTCCCGAGGGTAGCAGGAGAAATTGGACCCCAAAATTTGTTGTCCAAGTTGTCCTGAGTGCGATGATACACCATATGTGGGGAGAACCACTATTTGGGCGCATGGGAGGGCTCGGAAAGGAAGGAGCGCCATTTGGAATGCAGACTTAGATGGAATTGTCTGCAGGCGTCACATTGCGTTTGCAGAGCCCCTAATGTACCTAAACAGTAGAAACCCCCCACAAGTGACACCATGTTGGAAAGTAGACCCCCTAAGGAACTTATCTAGATGTGTGGTGAGTAGTGTTGAGCGATACCGTCCGATACTTGAAAGTATCGGTATCGGAAAGTATCGGCCGATACCGTCACAGTATCGGAATCCAATCCGATACCGATACCCGATACCAATACAAGTCAATGGGACTCATGTATCGGACGGTATCCCTGATGGTTCCCAGGGTCTGAAGGAGAGGAAACTCTCCTTCAGGCCCTGGGAACCATATAAATGTGTAAAAGAAAGAATTAAAATAAAAAATATCGCTATACTCACCTGTCCGACGCAGCCGGGACTTCAGCGAGGGAACCGGCAGCGTTGTTTGTTTAAAAATCGCGCTATTACTTGGTTACGTGAATTCCCGGCTTGTGATTGGTCAGGTCGGCCATGTTGCCGGGACGCGGACCAATCACAGCAAGCCGTGACGAAATTACGTCACGGCTTGCTGTGATTGGTCCGCGTCCCGGCAATATGGCCGCCCTGACCAATCACAAGCCGGGACGTCACGGGAGGCTGGACACGCGCTCATTTTAAAATGGGCGCGTGTCCAGCCTCCCGTGACGTCACGGCTTGTGATTGGTTGCGCCGCGATCAACCAATCACAAGCCGGGAGGCTGGACGCGCTCATTTTGAAATGGGCGCGTGTCCAGCCTCCCGTGACGTCACGGCTTGTGATTGGTTGCGCCGCGATCAACCAATCACAAGCCGGGAGGCTGGACGCGCTCATTTTGAAATGGGCGCGTGTCCAGCCTCCCGGCTTGTGATTGGTTGACCGCGACGCAACCAATCACAAGCCGTGACGTCACGGGAGGCTGGACACGCGCCCTTTTTAAAATGAGCGCGTTTCCAGCCTCCCGTGACGTCACGGCTTATGATTGGTTAATGGCGGCCATGTTGCCGGGACGCGGACCAATCACAGCAAGCCGTGACGTATTTTCGTCACGGCTTGCTGTGATTGGTCCGCGGCCCGGCAACATGGCCGCCCTGACCAATCACAAGCCGGGACTTCGCGTAACCATGTAAAAGCGGGAATTTTAAACAAACAACGCTGCCGGTTCCTGCGCTGAGGTCCCGGCTGCGTCGGACAGGTGAGTATAGCGATATTTTTTATTTTAATTCTCTATTTTACACATTTTAACATTAATGTTGTTCCGATACCCGATACCCGATACCACAAGAGTATCGGAATCCCGGTATCGGAATTCCGATACAGCAAGTATCGGCCGATACCCGATACTTGCAGCATCGGAATGCTCAACACTAGTGGTGAGCACTTTGACCCACCAAGGGCTTCACAGAAGTTTATAATGCAGAGCCATAAAAATAAAACAAAAATTTTTTCCCACAAAAATTATTTTTTAGCCCCCAGTTTTGTATTTTCCCGAGGGTAACAGGAGAAATTGGACGCCAAATGTTGTTGTCCAATTTGTCCTGAGTGCGCTGATACCCCATATGTGGGGGGGAACCACCGTTTGGACGCATGGAAGGGCTCGGAAGTGAAGGAGCGCCATTTGGAATGCAGACTTAGATGGAATGGTCTGCAGGCGTCACATTGCGTTTGCAGAGCCCCTAATGTACCTAAACAGTAGAAACCCCCCACAAGTGACACCATGTTGGAAAGTAGACCCCCTAAGGAACTTATCTAGATGTGTGGTGAGCACTTTGACCCACCAAGGGCTTCACAGAAGTTTATAATGCAGAGCCATAAAAATAAAACAAAAATTTTTTCCCACAAAAATTATTTTTTAGCCCCCAGTTTTGTATTTTCCCGAGGGTAACAGGAGAAATTGGACCCCAAATGTTGTTGTCCAATTTGTCCTGAGTGCGCTGATACCCCATATGTGGGGGAAACCACCGTTTGGACGCATGGAAGGGCTCGGAAGTGAAGGAGCGCCATTTGGAATGCAGACTTAGATGGAATGGTCTGCAGGCGTCACATTGCGTTTGCAGAGCCCCTAATGTACCTAAACAGTAGAAACCCCCCACAAGTGACACCATGTTGGAAAGTAGACCCCCTAAGGAACTTATCTAGATGTGTGGTGAGCACTTTGACCCACCAAGGGCTTCACAGAAGTTTATAATGCAGAGCCGTAAAAATAAAACTAAAAATTTTTCCCACATAAAATATTTTTCAGCCCCCGGTTTTGTATTCTCCCGAGGGTAACAGGAGAAATTGGACCCCAAAAGTTGTTGTCCAATTTGTCCTGAGTGCGCTGATACCCCATATGTGGGGGGAACCACCGTTTGGATGCATGGGAGGGCTCGGAAGGGAAGGAGCGCCATTTGGAATGCAGACTTAGATGGAATGGTCTGCAGGCGTCACATTGCGTTTGCAGAGCCCCTAATGTACCTAAACAGTAGAAGCCCCACACAAGTGACCCCATTTTGGAAACTAGACCCCCCAAGGAACTTATCTAGATGTGTTGTAAGAACTTTGAACCCCCAAGTGTTTCACTACAGTTTATAACGCAGAGCCGTGAAAATAAAAAATCTTTGTTTTTCCCACAAAAATTATTTTTTAGCCCCCAGTTTTGTATTTTCACAGGGGTAACAGGAGAAATTGGACCCCAAAGTTTGTTGTCCTATTTGTCCTGAGTACGCTGATACCCCATATGTTGGGGTAAACCCCTGTTTGGGCACACGGGAGAGCTCGGAAGGGAAGGAGCACTGTTTTACTTTTTCAACGCAGAATTGGCTGGAATTGAGATCGGACGCCATGTTGCGTTTGGAGAGCCCCTGATGTGCCGAAACAGTGGAAACCCCCCAATTATAACTGAAACCCTAATCCAAACACACCCCTAACCCTAATCCCAACAGTAACCCTAACCACACCTCTAACCCTGACACACCCCTAACCCTAATCCCAACCCTATTCCCAACCGTAAATGTAATCCAAACCCTAACCCTAACTTTAGCCCCAACCCTAACTGTAGCCTTAAACCTAGCCCCAACCCTAGCCCTAATGGGAAAATGGAAATAAATACTTTTTTTTTAGTTTTCCCTAACTAAGGGGGTGATGAAGTTGGGTTTGATTTACTTTTATAGCGGATTTTTTAGCTGATTTTTATGATTGGCAGCCGTCACACACTGAAAGACGCTTTTTATTGCAAAAAATATTTTTTGCGTTACCACATTTTGAGAGCTATAAATTTTCCATATTTTGGTCCACAGTCATGTGAGGTCTTGTTTTTTGCGGGACGAGTTGATGTTTTTATTGGTAACATTTTTGGGCACGTCACATTTTTTGATCGCTTTTTATTCCGATTTTTGTGAGGCAGAATGACCAAAAACCAGCTATTCATGAATTTCTTTTGGGGGAGGCGTTTATACCGTTCCGTGTTTGGTAAAATTGATAAAGCAGTTTTATTCTTCGGGTCAGTACGATTACAGCGATACCGCATTTGTCTCATTTTTTTATGTTTTGGCGCTTTTATACGATAAAAACTATTTTATTGAAAAAATAATTATTTTTGCATCGCTTTATTCTCAGGACTATAACTTTTTTATTTTTTTGCTGATCATGCTGTATGGTGGCTCGTTATTTGCGGGACAAGATGACGCTTTCAGCGGTACCATGGTTATTTATATCAGTCTTTTTGATCGCGTGTTATTCCACTTTTTGTTCGGCGGTATGATAATAAAGCGTTGTTTTTTGCCTCGTTTTTTTTTTTTTTTTCTTACGGTGTTTACTGAAGGGGTTAACTAGTGGGCCAGTTTTATAGGTCGGGTCGTTTCGGACGCGGCGATACTAAATATGTGTACTTTTATTGTTTTTTTTAATATATTTAGATAAAGAAATGTATTTATGGGAATAATATATTTTTTTTTTTTTCATTATTTTGGAATATTTTTTTTTATTTTTTTTTACACATTTGGAAATTTTTTTTTTTACTTTTTTACTTTGCCCCAGGGGGGGACAATACAGATCGGTGATCTGTCAGTTTGCATAGCACTCTGACAGATCACCGATCTGCGAGAAGTGCAGGCTGCTTCACAGTGCCTGCTCTGAGCAGGCTTCTGTGAAGCCACCTCCCTCCCTGCAGGACCCGGATCCGCGGCCATCTTGGATCCGGGTCTGGAGCAGGCAGGGAGGGAGGTAAGACCCTCGCAGCAACGCGATCACATCACGTTGCTCCGGGGGTCTCAGGGAAGCCCGCAGGGAGCCCCCTCCCTGCGCGATGCTTCCCTGCACCGCCGGCACATCGCGATCATGTTTGATCGCGGTGTGCCGGGGGTTAATGTGCCGGGGGCGGTCCGTGACCGCTCCTGGCACATAGTGCCGGATGTCAGCTGCGATAGGCAGCTGACACCCGGCCGCGATCGACCGCGCTCCCCCCGTGATCGCAGCCGATCGCGTATGACGTACTATCCCGTCGGCGGTCATGGGGGCCCACCCCACCTCGACGGGATAGTACGTCTGATGTCAGGAAGGGGTTAAAGGGATATTTTCAAACCACATATGTGATAAATACATTTTGAACTTGTATAGGAATTTCAATTTCACAAGAGGGTTTTTTTTTTTTGGGTGATAGGGAAATGGTTTTACAGCTTGCACATACTATTGAAGTAGGTAATGCAGCTCAAACTGGTGTGCCTTGGATCTATTTGTTTTTGGGTTTGTTTCTCAAAACTGTTGGTGTTGGCCTTCATGAACATTGCTCACATTATTTGAGCAGGGTGGTTATTAAATCTATTAGATGAGTTTGGGGGGTGGGTATAACTATAATTTTTTTATACTTACAGACCCACCAGGAACCACAGGCCACCTTTGCCAGCCACCAGGAACCACAGGCCACCTTTGCCAGGGACCACAGCCACGTGCACACAACAAGGCAATTTCCAGATGTAAGTTTTGAAGACCCTAAATCTGCCAATTCAATGTGTATAGCAGATTACAAGTGTCTTTTTACTTACAGAGCCACCAGGAACCACAGGCCACCTTTGCCAGCCACCAGGAACCACAGGCCACCTTTGCCAGGGACCGCAGCCACGTGTACACAACAAGGCAATTTCCAGATGTAAGTTTTGAAGACCCTAAATCTGCCAATTCAATGTGTATAGTAGATTGCAAGTGTCTTTTTACTTACAGAGCCACCAGGGACCCAACCACCTTGCCAGACACCAGGAACCACAGGCCACCTTTGCCAGGGACCACAGCCACATGCACACAACAAGGCAATTTCCACATGTAAGTTTTGAAGACCCTAAATCTGCCAATTCAATGTGTATAGCAGATTGCAAGTGTATTTTTACTTACAGAGCCACCAGGGACCCAACCGCCTTGCCAGCCACCAGGAAACACAGGGCACCTTTGCCAGGGACCACAGCCACGTGCACAAAACAAGGCAATTTTCAGATGTAAGTTTTGAAGACCATAAATCTGCCAATTCAAAGTGTATAGCAGATTACAAGTGTCTTTTTACTTACAGAGCCACCAGGGACCACAGCAAGAATGTCCTCTTCTGATAGCCCTCCTCCAGAGAGACAGAGTGTAGCGGTCAGTTAAAAATGTTTTAAATTTTTTTGGGTGTTAGTTAAAATTTCTGTTAATCACTATATGCATTAATTATGTTTTCACAGGAAGCTGAAGCTGCTGAGGGGCTCTCAGAAGGGGACGAGATGGGTGGAGAAATGTCAGGAGCGGGCGCACAGAGTGTAAGTTGTGTCGAAACAGTTGCTTCACACATCACAGTGCACCCAACACAAAACAGATCATCATACATCACTGTACACATACAACATATGCCTATATCAAAGATAACTATTTTTCTTTTGTTTTAGTCTGCTGCACATTCAGGCCAATGCCTGGAGGATCCTCCCAGCAGCTCCCGGAGTCGACGTGGTGGTCGCCGCCGCGGTCAGCCAGTAGTGAGTAATTTTTTTTTTTTGTCTTTTTTTTTCTCTTTGTAGTTTTTGGTTTCAGTGTATTAATTATTATTATTTTTTTTTCTTTTCAGTCTTCACAGCGTGCTCCCGACTCAGACAGTGAGGATATGGGAATTGAGCGGGAGCCGCTGTGGAATATGGCTGACCGCAGGTATGCTGATATGTATGTGACCCGTCGGCTCTGGGAGGAAGTATGCCAGAATGTATTGCCGCGGTGGGAGGACCTTGATCCAAGGCAGTGGACTCAAGAATGTAAGTATTCACTTTTCAGTTATGTTTTGAACTGAATGGAATGTGTTTTAATTAACACTTGCTTTTATTCTTGTCTTTACAGGTGAAAGAGTTAGGAAGCGGTGGCGGTCACTCAGAGATCTCTTCAAGAGGGAGTTTAACGAGGAGATGCAGGCCCCGAGTGGCTCAGCACGTCGGCGAAGGACTAGGTATAAATACAGCCGTGCCCTGTCCTTCCTCAGAGAAAGTATGCTGAGTAGAGTGTAAGTATTCAACAGCCCATTGAATAAATCACCATGTTTACCTGTATAATTTGTTTGGTTTCAGTCAGGGCTTTTCCCCTATCAATATATTAATTATTTTTTTCTCTATTTCACAGCACCTTCTCCAGTCATCAGGTGCCTGCATCTACTTTGGGCCCCTCTGGAGCGATCTCTCAGGAGTCCGCCACAGAGGGCCACGTCGGTAGACTCCACCCCTCTGACCCCTCATATGGCTCTTCCGGTACCTCTGCCCCATCCACCTCCACAAGCACTGGAGCAGCATCGCAGCCCTCGTTACTTTAATCTGCTGGTCAAGACGTAGCGTTCCCTTTACCACACCCCTCTGATCCTGCCACCTCTAGACCACCATTAGGTTCAAGGCGGCAGCGAGAGAGGGGTCCGGAAAGGAGCTATGCTCCTGAGTTCTTGCATCTGAATACAGCCTTCCAAAACTCTTTCAAAATTTTGGGAGAGCAAGTGACTGCTGGTTTCAACATGGAGCAAGCACGCATCAGTGAAAACAGCAGTCGCTTGGATAGGCTGCATTCAGATGCAAGTCAAGCTCCAAGCAACCTTTTCTTTTAATCTATGCTCAGGAGCATGGAAAAGCTTAATCTTGATGAGCAGATGCAGGTAATGCACGACTGCCATGCTGCTCTACTGCGGGTCATGTCCAAATCCAAAACTCCCACACCTCCCCACACTGCCACCGCAACTTTCCCTGCCCAGTCCCAATTCCCAACCCAGTCCCAATTCCCACCCCAGGCCCAATCCCCACCCCAGGCCCAATACCAACCACAGGCCCAATTCCCACCCCAGGCCCAATACCAAACACAGTCCCAATTCCCACCCCAGGCCCAATACCAACCACAGTCGCAATACGCAACCCAGTCCCAATTCCCATCCCGGCCCCAAATCCAAGTGTCTTCCCCAATGTTTTCTTCCTTACCTTCCCCATTTAGTATTCCACCTACCCCAACAACACCCACCCCTGCTCAGCCTCCTGTTTTTTCCACCCCTTCCACTACACCCCAACCCAGTAGGCTTTCCCCACCTATCGACATGGTCCAACCTTCCAGCCCCCCGCTACTATCACCACCCCACAGTTTACAGATTTGTAATGTGTTGCATTTGTTGTTATATTTTACCAAAAAAAGTTTACAAAAAAAATGGTTAACAAAAAAAAAATGGTTTACAAAAAAAATGGTTTCCAAAACAAAATGTTTTACAAAACAAAAAGATTACTTAAAATAAAAAGTTTACCAAAAATAAAAGGGTAACCAAAGAAAAGGTTAACCAAAAAAAATATATATATATTTTCCAAAATAAGTTTTTTTTATAAAAAAAAAGTATCACAAATTTTGTATTGTAATATGTAAAATAAAATTTGGTTTGGTTTAAAAAGAATTTCTTTGTGAAGTGCCTTCATTTAAGAATGCTAACTAAATGTACAAAAACATTACACACCACATGTTAGAAGGTATAACATTTGGTTTATTACCCAAAATATACCAAAGTTTTGGACAGTAATTAGTAAAAGTTGGTGTCAATAAAAAAAACTTTTTACACAAACATTAATCACCAAAAAAATGAAAAAAGATGTCACACAATGTTCTCTTGCCATGGCACCCTGCCCACAGGTGAAACAAAATACTCAGCAAACTGGTCCCTCATTCTGGAAACAGAACCGGCGGAACGTACAGAGCTGCTGTTGTAATCCCACAGGATGGTCTCCAAGTCCTCATCTTCCATGGTAACAGGCTCCTTGGAAAGTACTGACAAAAGGAGAAAACTAGGAGCATGTGGATAATTAAATAGTAGAAAATGCTTTATTTAGATAACATATCATTAACACGCTTCGTAGCAAAATACAAAAAAGCACAAAAGATACATAATGTGTGCACTAGACAAGGATGTTTAAAAGAAGAGTGGGTAATATATTGTGTCTATTTTATACAGTGGGGCAAAAAAGTATTTAGTCAGTCAGCAATAGTGCAAGTTCCACCACTTAAAAAGATGAGAGGCGTCTGTAATTTACATCATAGGTAGACCTCAACTATGGGAGACAAACTGAGACAAAAAAATCCAGAAAATCACATTGTCTGTTTTTTTATCATTTTATTTCCATATTATGGTGGAAAATAAGTATTTGGTCAGAAACAAAATTTCATCTCAATACTTTGTAATATATCCTTTGTTGGCAATGACAGAGGTCAAACGTTTTCTGTAAGTCTTCACAAGGTTGCCACACACTGTTGTTGGTATGTTGGCCCATTCCTCCATGCAGATCTCCTCTAGAGCAGTGATGTTTTTGGCTTTTCGCTTGGCAACACGGACTTTCAACTCCCTCCAAAGGTTTTCTATAGGGTTGAGATCTGGAGACTGGCTAGGCCACTCCAGGACCTTGAAATGCTTCTTACGAAGCCACTCCTTCGTTGCCCTGGCAGTGTGCTTTGGATCATTGTCATGTTGAAAGACCCAGCCACCTTTCATCTTCAATGCCCTTGCTGATGGAAGGAGGTTTGCACTCAAAATCTCATGATACATGGCCCCATTCATTCTTTCATCTACCCGGATCAGTCGTCCTGGCCCCTTTGCAGAGAAACAGCCCCAAAGCATGATGTTTCCACCACCATGCTTTACAGTAGGTATGGTGTTTGATGGATGCAACTCAGTATTCTTTTTCCTCCAAACACGACAAGTTGTGTTTCTACCAAACAGTTCCAGTTTGGTTTCATCAGACCATGGGACATTCTCCCAAAACTCCTCTGGATCATCCAAATGCTCTCTAGCAAACTTCAGACGGGCCCGGACATGTACTGGCTTAAGCAGTGGGACACGTCTGGCACTGCAGGATCTGAGTCCATGGTGGCGTAGTGTGTTACTTATGGTAGGCCTTGTTACATTGGTCCCAGCTCTCTGCAGTTCATTCACTAGGTCCCCCCGCGTGGTTCTGGGATTTTCGCTCACCGTTCTTGTGATCATTCTGACCCCACGGGGTGGGATTTTGCGTGGAGCCCCAGATCGAGGGAGATTATCAGTGGTCTTGAATTTCTTCCATTTTCTAATTATTGCTCCCACTGTTTATTTCTTCACTCCAAGCTGGTTGGCTATTGCAGATTCAGTCTTCCCAGCCTGGTGCAGGGCTACAATTTTGTTTCTGGTGTCCTTTGACAGCTCTTTGGTCTTCACCATAGTGGAGTTTGGAGTCAGACTGTTTGAGGGTGTGCACAGGTGCCTTTTTATACTGATAACAAGTTTAAACAGGTGCCATTACTACAGGTAATGAGTGGAGGAAAGAGGAGACTCTTAAAGAAGAAGTTACAGGTTTGTGAGAGCCAGAAATCTTGATTGTTTGTTTCTGACCAAATACTTATTTTCCACCATAATATGCAAATAAAATGATAAAAAAACAGACAATGTGATTTTCTGGATTTTTTTGTCTCAGTTTGTCTCCCATAGTTGAGGTCTACCTATGATGTAAATTACAGACGCCTCTCATCTTTTTAAGTGGTGGAACTTGCACTATTGCTGACTGACTAAATACTTTTTTGCCCCACTGTATATGCTGGTTGCTTTTTATCTATCAAGGTATACTATATATGCTATGGTACACTTCAGCGGTTGAGAATCTAACATCTCTTCACTTGCATTTTTTTATTTTTACTTCTGAATGCTAGTAACGAGCAGATGTTCCATCAGGACAGGTTCAGTGCGGCGGTGCGCATGCGTTACACGCTCTGCCCTGCCACTCGTCCCAGCAGCATCCTGTTTGCCTTGCGTGTGCGCCCTCGGCGCCCTCGCAATGCATGATGCAGCCTGTGACGTCTGGCTCGGCTTGCGATGTGCGCATGCACCCATTCACCCCGCAACTCCGGGCTGACACCCATCTGGTGTGCTGTAGTGCGCCTGCGTTGCGCGCTTTGCCCTACCCGTCGTCCCAGCGGCGTCTTGCTGCTTGGCGCGTGCGCTCTGGGTTTTCCCAGGCACGCCCGTCTTGTATGACGCGGTCTGTGATGCCGGGTCCGGCTCTCTGCGCGCACATGCGCCGTCTAAACCCGCAACCACTGGCTGATTCAGACCAGGTGCCCGGTCACATGTATTGCTACCGGCACTATTTAAGGACGTCAGATACATTCATTATCACCTTCCCTTGAAAAAGCCGTCTCTTTGCGGGCGAAACGCGCGTCGGGGGTCGCGTTTGATGGACCCCAACCGGTGTGCTCTACTTTGTGCCTCCTACGGGTAAGCGCTGCTCTTGTTTAATCAAAACTTTAACCATTTATCACACGCCACATGGCGTGTTTTGTGCTATTATAGCGATATAGGTGTTTTGTAGCAGCTATCTTCACAATATGTAGCCCTGTATGGTGGGTTCTTTGTGAGTGCACACCGGGGGTTACCCACTCTTCTTTTAAACATCCTTGTCTAGTGCACACATTATGTATCTTTTGTGCTTTTTTGTATTTTGCTACGAAGCGTGTTAATGATATGTTATCTAAATAAAGCATTTTCTACTATTTAATTATCCACATGCTCCTAGTTTTCTCCTTTTGTCAGTAACCTTTATGGAGTTGGTTTTCTCTATCGGTGGGGGGTCATTTAGCACTATTTAGTGCTGGTCGTCTCCCCCCCCCTTCCGTTTGTATCTAATATGTTGCCTGAATTTGCCATTTTCCTTGGAAAGTACATAGTTATGTAGGACCACACATGCCTTCACAACCTCATCCACTGTTTGAGTGTGAAGTCTGATGGCGGTGAGCAGCACGCACCACTTGGCTGTGAGAATGCCAAATGCACATTCCACTACTCTTCTTGCTCTTGTTAATCTGTAATTGAACACTCTTTTTGTTCGGGTCAAGTCTCTGCTTGAATACGGTTTAAGGAGATGTGGGGACAACTGGAAGGCCTCATCACCCACACATACATAAGGCATAGGTGGTCCTGTTGTTCCCGGGAGTGCTCTGGCTGGTGGAAAGTCATAACTGTCTCCGTACAAACAACGGCCCATCGGTGAATTTTTGAATACTTGGGAGTCATTGGACCGGCCATAGGCTCCAATGTCCACAGCCAGGAATTTGCAGTTGGCATCTGCAATGGCCATGAGTACGATAGAAAAGTACTTCTTGGGGCAGCACGGTGGCGCAGTGGTTAGCACAGCAGCCTTGCAGCGCTGGAGTCCTGGGTTCTAATCCCACCTTGGACAACATCTGCAAAGAGTTTGTATGTTCTCTCCGTGTTTGTGTGGGTTTCCTCCGGGCACTCCAGTTTCCTCCCACATTCCAAAGACATACTGATAGGGAATTTAGATTGTGAGCCCCATCGGGGACAGCGATGATAATGTGTACAAACTGTAAAGCGCTGCATAATATGTTAGCGCTATATAAAAATAAAGATTATTATTATTATTATTACTTCTTGTAATTGAAGAACTCAGAGCCTGATCCTGCCAATTTGGCTATGCGGACGTGTTTCCCATCTACTGCACCCAAGCAGTTTGGGAAATGGCACAGTTTCTCAAACAGTTCTGCACTCTGCAGCCAGATGTCCCTTGTCGGTTGTGGCATGTACTCCGTGTGCAAGTTATCCCATATAGCGCAGCAGGTGCCTTTTACAATTCCGGAAATAGTTGAAACTCCTAGGCGGAACTAGTAGTGTAGTGACATAAGGGATTCTCCTGTAGCCAAGAAGCTGTGAAAAAAAAATGTTAGTAAAAATTGCAAAGACCCACATAACATTTTTAAACAATTTACACAAATGTTACTTTTTTTTTAAATTTAAAAAAAATGGCACTGCGGTTTTTTTTGTCTGTTGTACTGCACATTAAAAAAAGCATTTTTACATCTGTGCATTTATGCAGCAGTTGTTGAAAAATTAGTAATGGCCACAAACAATAAAAAAAATTAACATGCTCCAGAAAATGCAACGCAGTGTTTCAGCGCAGTATTTTGTGGAGCATGTTCACTGCTGATGTGAAGGTTTAAATATGAACAATGATTAAAAAAAAGAAAAAAAAGAGCTTACCGCAGGGTCACCATCAGCCGCTCCGCCGGTGAAATGGAAAACCTCATGCGGGTGTTCTGCCTTTGGATGACATCCCCAACTTGTTCCAGCAACAAATCAAAATGCTCCTGCCTCATCCGAAGATAATTAAAAAATTTCTCCGAGTTCTGGCGCAACTCGATGTACAGAGTAGAATATACACCCCGGGTCATCCGCAGTGCATTAATGGGATGAATCCATAGTCTGCGACGTCGAGGTTGAAGCATCCTCCGTCATTCTGCTACCACCTCCTTCTCCCGAACCACTATATCCAGGCGATTTGTCTCAAAAATCACATCGGTAACCACGTTTGCAATCCTCACAAGCACTTGCTCCATCTTTTCCACTTTCTCTAAACCCTTTCAAAGATGGGCTGTAAAACATTCAATATATAGTTTTCACCATTTTCCAGTAGCCAATCACATAAAGAGACTCCCATTTTTAGGCAGGGAAAACTGATCCGTCATAAAAACGGATGAAGCGGATAGTAAAAATGGACACAACGGATGAAACGGATAGTAAAAATGGACACAACGGATGAAACGGATCCAGTTTTTTTACGGAACCGTCTAGCGGATTTACGACAGATCCATCAAAATACTGTATGCGTTGCGTCCGTTTTTCACTATTTGTGACGCATCCGTCGATGCGTCGCGCCGATGCTTTGAGACGTCCGCAGAAAAACGCTAGTGTGAAAGTACCCTTAGTGCCACCACCACCATGTCTTCCACAAAGTCAAGTCTGAGTAGCCGTGAGTGTGGTCCGGATAGTCCTTACCCTTATCCTCCTTCCTCCCGCCATGCTGAGTGCCCTGAGACAACTGATCCCAAACTTGGACACTCTGAAGAGCTGTTCACTTTTCCATTTTAAGATTTTGAACTCTTGGCTGGTCAACTTGAAGTGGGGACAGATGATATCGCATGTAGAGATGCCCAAAGCTTTGACCAGCCCTAGTCACTCAAAGGCGAAGGTGGGAAAGTGTCAGAGGAGGTGGACAATGATGAGACACATTTGCCAGAAAGTCAGGATGAGGAGCAGGGTGCGGATGTGGAAGGCGAGGTGATGGATGACTATGTGACTGACCCAAACTGGCAGGAGGACATGCAGAGCAAGGGCAGAAGCACACATGGGGAAGGAGGCATATCACTCCAACAGGCAGGAAGAAGCAGTGGAGTGGCCACAGACAGAAGGCATGCATCCATTCCCCATAACACCAACATGAGGGAAGTTGCCATTCCAACTGTTAGATCTTCCTGAGTCTGGGTATTTTTTGAAGAGTCTGCCGATAACCCCAAACAGGCCATTTGCAGCACCTGCCATGCGCTCATAAGCAGGGTAGCAAAACAGCTAGCCTGACCACCACCAGCATGATCAGGCACATGGCAGAAAAGCACTCGAATTTGTGGGCCGAACCTCAGGCTTCAGGACCACTGTCTGCAGGTCACACCACTGCTTCTTCCACTGAAGAAGACAATCCCCAGTACACCGTGCATGTGAAGATGCCTCTAGCCCTGCACCTGTTGTGGCCCAGAGTCAAGCAGCACCATCATCAAGCCTGTCCATGTCCTTGTCCCAGCACAGTCTTCAGTTGTCTATAACCCAGTCTTTGGAACGCAAGCGGAAATACCCAGCCAGCGCCCCACAGACCACAGTCCTAAATTCTAATATTTCTCTTCTGCTTGCACTAGAAATCCTGCCTTTTAGGCTAATTGAGATGGAAGCTTTCTGCAACCTGATGATGGCGGCTGTCTCAAGGTACTTGGTCCCCAGTCACCACTATTTCTTCCTGTGTGCCATAACGGCATTACACCAGCATGTATCCCACAACATTACTCGTGCCCTCAGCAATGCTGTCACAGGTAAAGTCAACCTAACCACGAACACGTGGACAAGTGCTTGTGGGCAGGGACGGTACATCTCACTGAAGGCACATTAGGTTAACATAGTGGAAGCCGGGACCCAGTCGGACCTTGGAATGGAACACATCCTCCCCCCTCTGAGGATTGCTGGCCCTATGTCAATCAGGGTTTCCCCCACAGTCTACAGTTCCTACACCTCCTCCTCTTCATCCTCCATCTCTGAAATCAATACATCAGTCAGAAGCTGGAAGCACTGCAGCACTGCCTCAGCCAAGCGGCAACAGGCTGTGCTGAAGCTAATCTGCATAGGTGACAAACCGCACAATGCAGAAGAGTTGTGGACAGCAGAGGTTTGGATGACACCGCTGAACCTACAGCCAGGCATGGTCGTGTGTGACAATGGCCGCAAACTGGTGGCAACTCTGAGGCAAGGTGAGTTCATACATGTACCTTGCTGGGCCCATGTGCTTAACCTTATGGTTCAGCGCTTTCTGAAAAGCTACCCGGAGCTGCCAGATCTGTTAGTAAAAGTACGCCATCTGTCTGCCCATTTTAGAAGTCAGCTACAGCTTCAGCCGCCCTTGCCGTGCTTCAGCAGCATTTGCAGCTTCCAGCTCACCTGCTGGTGTGTGATGTCCCCACACGCTGGAACTCTACGATGCCTATGTTGGAAAGGATTTGTGAGCAGAAGAGGGCAGTTGTTGACTACCAACATAAACAAGGCCATCGATATTCAGTTCAGACTCCACATATAAGACCTCAGGAGTGGACATGGATGTTTGACATATGTACCATCCTCCAAAACTTTGAGGACTGCACCAAGATGGTGAGCAGCAATGACACCATAATTAGCGTCAACATCCCGCTTCTCAGCATTCTGAAAACCTCTCTGCTCACAATTAAAGAGGATGCATTGCAGGCAGAGCACGAGGACATGGAGCAAGGAACCATACAGGGAGATAACACTCAGCCCAGCCTCATATCTTCTCAACGTAGATTGGTATGCAATGAGGAGATGGAGGAAGAACAGGAGCTACTTACATGTGCTATTGAAGGTACTGCAAACACAGCTGTCATACCGTCTGTTCAGGGGGATAGCCTGAGGACAAGAATGAGGAGGACACCATGGTCAGTTGTCCTGTTGGTGAGGACACGGAAGTCTTGCCTGTTATGCATGGCTGAATTTATGTTGCGCTGCGTTTCACGTGATCCTCGCATTATAAATATTTTAGGTGACACCCATTACTGGTTGGTGACACTTGTAGACCCATGCTACAAGGAGAACTTTCAATCTCTTATGCTAGAGGCAGAGAGGTGTTCTAAAATGTTGCAGTACCAGAGAGCCCTTGTAGTGGAATTACTTAGAAAATTCCCATGTGAGAATGCTGACAGCAGACGTCCGAGTTTGTTGTACAACCAAGGAGTCCAAGCGAGAGAGACTGAAGTACAATCCAGCTCAGGCAGGGGAACAATGGCAAAGTTCTGGGACAGTTTTCTCAGACCCTCACATCGTGATGGCACAGAGGCAGGGGGTGCTTTAACAAGAAGTGCAATGTTTGGGAAGAAGGTGAGGGACTACCTTGCAGATCATACAAACATCCTCCATGATTCCTCTGTGCATTTTAATTATTGGGTATCCAAGCTGGACACGTGGCATGAACTGGCTCTCTATGCCTTGGAGGCCCTGGCCTGCCCTGCTGCTAGCGTTCTGTCAGAGCGGGTTTTTAGTGCCGCTGGTGGAATTATCACAGATAAGCGCATCCGCCTGTCAACTGAAAATGCTGACGGGCTGACTCTTACAAAAATGAAAAAGGGCTGGATTGGGAAAGACATCTGTACACCACCAAGTGAAAACAGCGAAACATAACCAAAAATACATTCTCTCTTTTGGGGAGGTGTATTCTCATGCACCTCTTCACAACCACACATGGGTATATTTAACATAGTTATTAAGTTTGTAGGAAGACTTTAAGTCCATCTAGTTCAACCGATAGCCTAACCTAACATGCCCTAACATGTTGATCCAGAGGAAGGCAAAAAAACCCATGTGTAAGTTCCACATTGGGGAAAAAATTCCTTCCCGACTCCACATACGGCAATCAGACTAGTTCCCTGGATCAACGCCCTATCAAGGAATCTAATATATATAACCTGTAACATACTTTTCAAGAAAGGCATCCAGTCCCCTCTTAAATTTCAGTAATGAATCACTCATTACAACATCATACGGCAGAGAGTTCCATAGTCTCACTGCTCTTACAGTAAACAATCCGCGACTGTTGTTATGCTTATGCATGTAGAAAAGCCGGGGAGACACCATCACATGTTTCTGAACGCAAGCAATGAATAGCCAGGTCTTTCACCGGGAAGGAACAACCATGGGAAGGGCAGCATCCAATAAAGGAAAACCACCTATGACAAAACATGGTATCCATCCACAGACAGCTGTTTCTAGGTATTTGCCCCTCATCAGTCAGTGTGGAGTAGGAAACTGGCTATTAGGAGCAGTGCCTAGTGAAAGGACTATAAACATAAGGATGAATGACCTCGGGGAGATCAAAACATCCAACACCGCGGAGACACCATCACGTGTTTCTTAACGCAGTGATCCAGAACATAGGTAGTTTTCCTTTATTGGATGCTGCCCTTCCCGTGGTTGTTCCTTCCCGGTGAAAGACCTGGCTATTCATTGCTTGCATTGAGAAACACGTGATGGTGTCTCCGCGGCTTTTCTACATGCATTTGCATATTCCCCTTAATGGATGGGGCAGTGTTCTGGATCACTGCGTTGAGAAACACGTGATGGTGTCTCCGCAGTGTTGGATGTTTTGATCTCCCAGAGGTCATTCATCCTTATGTTTATATTGTTATGCTTAAACCTTCTTTACTCCAGAAGTAGAGGATGCCCCCTTGTCCCTGTCTCAGGTCTATGATTAAAAAGATCATCAGAAAGGTCTTTGTACTGTCCCCTCATATATTTATACATTAAAATAAGATCACCCCTTAGTCTTCATTTTTCCAAACTAAACAGCCCCAAGTGTAATAATCTATCTTGATATTGCAGACCCCCCAGTCCTCTAATAACCTTGGTCGCTCTTCTCTGCACCCGCTCTAGTTCAGCTATGTCTTTCTTATACATCGAAGACCAGAACTGTACACAGTACTCTAAGTGTATTCGAACTAGTGACTTGTATAGAGGTAAAATTATGTTCTCCTCATGAGCATCTATGCCTCTTTTAATGCATCCCATTATTTTATTTGCCTTTGTAGCAGCTGCCTGACACTGGCCACTAAATTTGAGTTTGTCATCCACCCATACACCCAGGTCTTTTTCATTGACGGCTTTGCCCGGAGATTTAGAATTAAGCACATAGTTATACATCTTATTACTTCTACCCAAGTTTATGACCTTACATTTATCCCCATTAAAGCTCATTTGCCATTTGTCAGCCCAAGCTTTTAGTTTACATAAATCATCCTGTAATATAAAATTGTCCTCCTCTGTATTGATTACCCTGCAGAGTTTAGAGTCATCTGCAAATATTGAAATTCTTCTCTGTTTGTCCCCCACAAGGTCATTAATAAATATGTTAAAAAGAAGAGGGCTCAGTACTGACCCCTGTGGTACCCCACTGCTATCCGCGACCCAGTCTGAGAGTACTCCATTAATAACCACTCTTTGTTTCCTATCCCCGGGCCAGCTCTTAACCCACTTACACATATTTTCCCCTATCCCCATTATTCTCATTTTACATATCAACCTTTTGTGTGGCACCGTATCAAAAGCTTTTGAAAAGTCCATATACACTACGTCCACTGGGTTCCCTTGGTCCAGTCCGAAATTTACCTCTTCATAGAAATTGATCAGATTTGTCTGACAGGAACGGTCTCTAGTAGACCCATGTTGATATTGGGTCATGGGGTTATTCCTCCTCAGATACTCCATTATAGCGTCCCTTAGAATGCCCTCCAGGATTTTACCCACAGTAGAGGTTAAGCTTACTGGCCTATAATTTCCAAGTTCCGTTTTTGTCCCCTTTTTGAATATTGGCACCACATTTGCTATATGCCAGTCCTGTGGTACAGACCCTGTTATTATGGAGTCTTTAAAGATGAAAAATAATGGTCTATCAATGACTGTACTTAATTCCTGCAGTACTCGGAGGTGTATCCTATCAGGGCCAGGAGATTTGTCAATTTTAGTTATTTTTAGCAGTACTTCCTGCTGGATTAAGCAGGTGACATTTAGGCTGAGTTCACACGTAGCAGAATTGCCGCGGAAATTTCCGCGGCAATTCTGCGCCTCCTGCCGCGGGTATATCGCATGCATTATTTGCATGCATATACCCGCAGAAAACTAGCGTTTTGCAAGCATAATTAGCTTGCAGAATGCTAGCGTTTTCCAAGCGATCTGTAGCATCGCTTGGAAAACTGTTTGACAGGTTGGTCACACTTGTCAAACATAGTGTTTGACAAGTGTGACCAACTTTTTACTATAGATGCAGCCTATGCAGCATCTATAGTAAAAGATAGAATGTTAAAAATAATAAAAAAAATTAAAAAAAAAGGTTATACTCACCTCAGCGGCGTCCGTTCCTAATGCTGTGTGTTCAGGACCTTCCATTGACGTAGCGGTCATGTGACCGCGGGTCATGTGACCGCGACGTCATCACAGGTCCTTCACACACACCTCGGAAGGCGCTGAGAAGGTCGGGCCGCCAGAGGGTGAGTATATCGCTATTTTTTATTTTAATTCTTTTTTTTTACCACTTATATGGTGCCCAGTCCGTGGAGGAGAGTCTCCTCTCCTCCACCCTGGGTACCAACCGCACTTGATCTGCTTACTTCCCGCATGGTGTGCACAGCCCCGTGCGGGAAGTAAGCAGATCAATGCACTCCTATGTGTGCAGAATCGCCGCGATTCCGCAATTTTAATGAACATGCTGCGTTTTTTTCTGGATTGCGATTCCGCTCAGGAAAAAAATGCAGCATGTGCACACAAAATGCGGATTGCATTCTGTTACATAGGATGCTTAATGTTAGCGTTTTTTTTGCGGTTTTATAGCGTTTTTATAGCGAAAAACCACGAAAAAAACGCAAAAAATCTGCTACGTGTGCACACAGCCTTAATGGGGAATTTTTGTTATCACTGATCACATTGTCTGCCATGGAATTTTCTTGTGTAAATACTGATGAAAAAAAGTCATTTAGCATATTGGCTTTTTCCTCATCCTTATCCACCATTTCACCCAGACTATTTTTAAGGGGGCCAACACTATCATTTTTTAGTTTCTTACTATTTACATAGTTAAAGAATATGTTGGGATTATTTTTACTCTCTCTGGCAATGAGTCTCTCTGTCTCAATTTTTGCTGCCTTGATTTGCTTTTTACAGAATTTATTTTTATTGGGGTGTGCCAGATCAGGACTAGCCTCCCTGGCACTCTTCCCTCTACCCGGCCTTCTAACTGTCATCCAGCTTGCTGCTCCACTGTCCTGCAGCTCCATCCTACCATCCCCCCTCATCTATCCCATTGAGCGTCTGCTCAGTGAGCAGAAGACTCCTTTCCATATTGTCAATGGATCTCAGTGTTGCCAGCCGCACATTTAGATTCAGAATCTGGGCTTCCAAATGCTCAACGTGCTCAAATCTCGCACAGCAGTATGCACCCTCGACCGGCTGCTCAAGGATTGCATACATGTGGCAAGATGTGCACTGGATGGCATTAGCAATAGTGGAGCATTTCCTAATGGGGATTGCACCAGACTGAAATGTTAAATAAAAATAAATACAAAGTATTGATAAAATACAGACAGCAATTCCTCCCTTGGAAACTCCCTGATTCCAAAGTCACTGAATCACAAGTCAAACTTACTGCCGTTCACACTTACACTCAGGTGACACTAAGCTCATTCACACTCGCTAAGCTGAAGATTTAAAGATTTTTTTTTTCTTTTTCCCCTCGGCAGCAATCCACATTGCTGTTCAATGCACTTCAAAAAAGGACTTGAGCCCCAACCAGCTGCCCCTTATAAACCCTTAATTATGAGCCCTCACCCTTACGCTCAGGTCACACTCAGCTCGTTCACACTCGCTAAGCTGAAGATTTAAAGAGATTTTTTTTCTTTTTCCCCTCAGCAGCAATCCACCTTGCTGTTCAATGCACTTCCAAAAATATGCTTCCAGATTAGGTCTGTTTGTTGTTTTCCCCCTCCTTATCCTCATCCTCATCATCCATAACCACTAGATGACCAGGGTGAACGTGCTCTGTACTGTTATAGGCCGGTGATTTTTGGGCACGGGGGCTGTGATAGTGTAGAGACCGCAGGTAAAGAAGGATGCAGGGACAAATAGGAGCCAGAAAGCAAATAGCGTTTTTAACTTTCTTTTTAACTTCCAACCAAAAAGATAACAAACGTTTTCCACGCAGGGAACTTATATACAAGAACACAATCTCGCAGTAAATCCCAATTGTTATATGGCCGCCCTGAACTACACCCGTAGAACGCGGCAGCGCCTCACTAGTGACTCCCTACTAAGATAAAGTTAACAACGGTCACTTATCAGTGCTGGTTCAGCGATGTAGTCCTGACGGGGAGGCTCCGACAACGCCGTAGTCCTGATGGCGGAGGAAGGAGGTGTCTTCTGGCGACGGGCCCAGGCGTAGAGTCGAGTCCAGAATGTCTTTTGCGGTGCTGCGTTCCCTCCTGCAGGCGGACGTTGATCCGAGGTAACAGCCTCCCAGTCCAGAGAAGAGTCTTTTTGAGGAGGATTAGGAGAATAATCAGTATCAGTCACAGCTGAGACGAAACCATGCGAGTCTGTAGCACTCTCTGGCAAGGTGTTCTCAGGGAGCGCGGTAATACTGTCCCTGAGCTGGTCAGCACTACCCCTCTGCCTGGGGGGTCGCCGACGACGAATGCGTCTCTTTTTGGGGGCTCTGGTAGTTGCCCGCAGTGTCTGTTGCACGTTTTCCCCCTGCTTCCAGCAAGTCTCACTGCGGCCTGCACACTCACAACAACTGCGCTGCAGTTTCCTCTCCTCAGAGATTTCCCGCGCTTCTCTGCCCCTGCTTTCGCGCGTTTTGCTTTTTATCCTCTCCTCTCCCTGCATCACTCTGCCTCCTGTCACATGAGCCTGGCTTCCCATGCACCCCTCAAATCCGTCCCCCGGAGCCCCGACTCCCGGCAACAATGGTTCCACCCGTCTGCACAGCTCACCAGGTCCCTGTCCCCTACATTCCCCCACCCTGTATGCTCGCCAGTCCCTGGGCGAGGCCTTCGCACTGACAGGTCGCCCACCTGACGGATTGTTCCACACTTGGGTCTGTCTAGTGTGTAAGTCAGGACTGTAGCGAGTTGGGGGTCTACCGGCAGTAGAACGTTCAGAACGTCGTGGCTCGAGTCCTTGTGTAGGGGGTGTTGGGGGAATGTCGTCAGCGGAAGGGTGACTGGTCAGGGGTAGTGTAGTAGTCGAGATAGGGGGAGTATTTTGACGCCGTTCTTCTTCTTCATCATCTTCTTCATCCCACCAATGGTTGTTGGGGGACTCAGTCGTAGGTGGCTCTTCCCTGATTGCGGATTCCGGGGTGTCCGAGTCAACAGAGCGACACAACCGGAGCATGTTGCGATGAAGAATGCGAGTACCTGTACTTCCGAGGGCCTCAGACTGCACTTCATATACAGGTCCATGCGGGTCTATACGGCGAAGCACCCGATAGGGTGTTTTTTCCCAACGATGGTCTAACTTGTTTTGCGGTCTTTGCTCTCGAATGAGTACTCGATCACCTGGCCGGAACTCTGGGGGTTTTGCTGTAGGGGTGCTCCGATGCTCCACTTCCTGAATTCGAGTGTGTACCAGTCGGTGTAAGGTCTGCAGCCGATGCCGATGATCACGCACCCACGAAGCCATCCCTGTTCGGGGGCCTTCTTCCTCCGAAGACAGTTCCAGATCTGTCATGCCTTTTCCTGGGCGCCCAAAGACCACTTCATACGGGGTGCGTCCTGTGACTTGATGAACTCTATTGTTGTAGACCCACACTAGGTCCGACACATACTCCGGCCAGCGGGCCTTCTGATCTTGTTCTAGCGCACGCAGCATTTGAAGCAAAGTCCGGTTAAACCGCTCACAAGCCCCATTTCCCTGGGGATGATACGGTGTGGTGCGTGACTTATCAATGCCGTAGAGGCGATGCAGCTCTTCCATGACTTTGCCCAAGAAACAGGCGCCTTGATCCGAATGTATTCGCCTCGGACAGCCGTAAACTTGAATAAAGTTCTTACAGATAGCGCTCGCCGCCGACTCAGCTGTCTGATCACGGGTAGGGATGACTACCGCGAATTTTGAAAAATGATCTACCATAACGAGGCAGTGTTCGTAGCCTTGATGCGCTGCTCCAATGGTAATGTAGTCTATCATTAATACTTCAAAAGGGGCAGACGTCGTGATGCTCTGCACAGGCGCCCTTTCCTCCGGTGACTTGGTTAGCTCACATTGTCGACATTGTCTACAGGCAGTTTGTACTTCCGCAAGCAGCCGAGGATGATAGAACCGAGTTTGCAGCCACTTAAACGTCCTCTTCACTCCGAAGTGTGCCCCGGACTCATGAGCTTCTTTAGCAAATGCGGCCACCACAGGCCCTGGTAAGACCATCTGCCAGGTCGGCTCGGAATCTGCCAGAGCCATGGTTAAGTGGCATAAGAGCCCGTCCTGAAGAGTTAGGCACTCCCATTGCCGCAGAAGAAGGTTCAGGTCTGACGGGAGAGTTTGTCCAGGGGTTCTCACGGGCAATAGACCATTCGTTATCCACTGTCGCAATGGAGCTAGTTCCTGGTCTTCCTGTTGTAGCCGTATCCATTCGTCCCGACTCTGAACCAACAGTCCTGCAGCCGTTCCGTTCCCGGTCTGTTCCCGGCTCACAGCCGTCTGAGCAGCGCCCCCGATGGCGTAGGGGATTTCTTCTCCCTCCAGCTCCTCATCTCGGTTAGTTCTTGGGGGATTCTTCCGCAGACGAGATAATGCGTCAGCATGAACATTCTCCGCTCCTCGCTTGTAAAGGATACGGTATCTGTACTTGGCCATCCGGGCTACCCAGCGCTGTTCTAGGGCACCCAATTTCGCATTTTCCAGATGTGCCAATGGGTTGTTATCCGTGCGTATCAGCACCTCGGAACCGGCCAGGTACTCAGCGAACCGCTCCGTCATAGCCCACACCACGGCCAGCAGCTCCACCTTGAAAGAACTGTAATTGTCTGGGTTCAACTCAGAGTCATGAAGAGACCGACTCGCATAGGCGATCACTCTCTCCCGCCCATCCTGAACCTGAGACAACACAGCCCCCAATCCCTGAGAGCTGCCGTCGGTGTGTAGGATGAACGGTTGCGAAAAGTCCGCATAAGCCAACACCGGCGGCTCCATGAGAGCTGTCTTCAAGTCCCGGAACGCTGCTTCTTGTGGCTCCTGCCATTGTATCTTCTTTCCCCGTTCCTTGGGGGAGCTTCCTTTCAGCAGGACTTGTAGATTGTGAGAACGGCGAGCAAAATTCTTCACGAAGCGCCGGTAGTACCCAGCGAGGCCCAAGAACGCCCGTACATCCTTAGCGGTCTCCGGTGTGGGCCACTCCTGGATTGCAGCAATCTTCTCCTGCGATGGCCGGACTCCTTCGGCGGACACCACATGCCCCAGGTACTCGATCTGTTCCCGGAACAAGTGACACTTCTGGGGCTTCACCTTAAGCCCGTATTTCAGCAACCGGTCTAGTACCTGTTCCAGTCGGCACAGATGTTCCTCGAATGTTGGGGCGTAGATGATGATGTCATCCAGATAAATGAGAGTGGCCTCGAAGTTCAAATCCCCCAGACACCGCTCCATTAATCGTTGGAAGGTGCCTGGAGCGTTGGCCAGCCCAAACGGCATTCGATTGAACTCAAATAGTCCCATGGGAAGGATGAACGCTGTCTTAGGACGATCTGCTTCTGTCATCGGGACCTGCCAGTATCCGCTGGCTAGGTCTAAGGTGGAAAAATATTTGGCCCGACCCAGCACGGAGAGAGACTCCTCGATACGGGGAAGTGGATAAGAGTCTCGGACGGTGCATGCATTTAGCTTACGATAGTCCACACAGAACCGGAGCGTGCCGTCCTTTTTCCGCACCAGCACGATCGGGGCAGCCCACGGGCTCTGACTCTCGCGGATCACTCCCTTTTGTAGCATCTGGCCTAACAACGTCTTTACTTCCTGGTACATCTGCGGGGGAATCTGTCTGTACCGCTCCCTGATGGGCACTGTATCTCCGGTCGGAATTCCATGTTCGATGGCCGTGGTACAGCCAAAATCATCTTCATGTTGTGCAAACACTTCAGCATAGTGTCCAAGTAGCCGCTGCACTCGCGAGACTTGTGATGGATCCAGACCCGGTAATTCTGCTCGCATATGTTCCAGAATAGTTTGACCTTTTCGTAACGCTATCAGCTCAGGATCCTGTGTAGACCGGACACTGACCATCCAGGGATCAGGGGAATCCACCTTTAACTGTAAAGTATCTGGAGGAGGCATCACTTCTAACGGTCGTAACACTTTGGCCATCTCACTTCGGACCCGTAGCACGACATCGTGTTCGTCCACATTCACACATCGCACTGGTACGGCCCCATTTTTAACAGTAGCCAGAGATCGGGCCACCAGCAGTCCTGTGGGCAAAGGGGACGTAAAGGTGGGCTCAACCTGCACTTGCACTCCTTCCAGAGGGATGCGAGCTCGGATGGGCAGGGATATAACAGTCTGTCCTGGGGGAAACGTCACTTCTGCTGTCGGGGAGGTGATTACTTTCCCTAGTATGTCTCCCTCCTGAAAGGTCTCTTGCACACGGACTTCCCTCACTAACTGTCTGAACACAGAGCCTTGAGGTGTACTGGTCCCCCACTGATTGAGTGTCTCTTGTGTGGTCTCCCCTAACAGCAAACTGCCAAAGTCCTTCAATACATTCATCCCCAAAGTCACGATATGTTGTGGGCTGGGATCCCCCCGTGTCAACACAACCCCCCGGCGGCCCAGGTCTTTCCCACATAACGATATTTGCATCCAGGTGACCCCTTCCACTGGGATGGGCAGCTGATTGGCGGCCTGCAACCGGATTACGGGGCCCCATTGGGGTCTGACTGACACAGGGAAGTGTTTTCTAAAATAGGCCTCGGGCATAGTCGTGACTTGAGATCCGGTGTCCACCAGACAACGTACAGCCCGCCCTTCAAACTCTGCCCAAACCAGGGGGCAGCTGGCAACCAAATTTTCGGGACTTTCACCACCCATCCGCGGGGATTCTGACTCCGAGCGTCGTCCCCTTAGCTCGGAGTCCTCTAGTTTAACGCCCGCCGTGACGAGGCCCTCCCTCTCCGGGGGCACTCCCGTGCGAAATGTCCTGCCTCCCCGCAACCATAGCAAGCACCGGAGACCGGATAATATCCTGAACGAGCGCCACGAGCTGGACTCCCAGACCCTTGCCCCCGGGGTAGCTCCCTTGGGCTTCGCGCATTTTTTTTTACTTCGGCCAGTTCGTCTCGGATTTGTTTGAGCTCCTGCCGCATCTCCTGAACCCACGACGGCTCACCCCCTCCTGGTGCAGCGGTCTGGATAACCCGAGCCTCTCCTGTCAGGACCGTCACCCCCCTCTCTTGCTCCCGGGTGCGGGCCTCATTGCTTATGTCGGAGAAAGTCAGGCGCGGGTCGACCCGCACTCGTTCACGTAGAGCCTGTTTGGTCAACTCATCCCGCAGTCCCGTCACCAGTTGGTCGCGCAGGGTCACGTCGACATGTCCCATCCCCATACCATCTTTCCGCACGATTGCAATGTTTAGCTCTTGCAGAGCATTCATGTACTGAGTGACAGTCTCCCCCTCTTTTTGTCGCCGTCCAAACAACCGGGCCCGCAGCTCTCCCACGTCGGTGGGATCCCCGTGCGTCCCCTCTAACACATGTAACACCCCGGTAAAAGTATTCCGCTCTGTGGGGGGTCTCAACATCACTGAATCTCGGGCCTCTCCGTCTAATGCCATAATGGCTACCTCAGCTTCCAGGGCCGGGGTCATAGGATGCATTCTCAACAGCCCCCTCATCCTCTCAGTCCAGCTCCACAACAACATGTTGCTCCCATTAAACTTGGGCAAATTGTTTAACATGGCCCCCAATGAGAGAGAAGCTCTAGGCCCAGCCCCATCCTCCGTATCTTCTGGCTCCTTCTTTGGATCCTGCATCCTGCCGACTATGCCAAATGTAGAGACCGCAGGTAAAGAAGGATGCAGGGACAAATAGGAGCCAGAAAGCAAATAGCGTTTTTAACTTTCTTTTTAACTTCCAACCAAAAAGATAACAAACGTTTTCCACGCAGGGAACTTATATACAAGAACACAATCTCGCAGTAAATCCCAATTGTTATATGGCCGCCCTGAACTACACCCGTAGAACGCGGCAGCGCCTCACTAGTGACTCCCTACTAAGATAAAGTTAACAACGGTCACTTATCAGTGCTGGTTCAGCGATGTAGTCCTGACGGGGAGGCTCCGACAACGCCGTAGTCCTGATGGCGGAGGAAGGAGGTGTCTTCTGGCGACGGGCCCAGGCGTAGAGTCGAGTCCAGAATGTCTTTTGCGGTGCTGCGTTCCCTCCTGCAGGCGGACGTTGATCCGAGGTAACAGCCTCCCAGTCCAGAGAAGAGTCTTTTTGAGGAGGATTAGGAGAATAATCAGTATCAGTCACAGCTGAGACGAAACCATGCGAGTCTGTAGCACTCTCTGGCAAGGTGTTCTCAGGGAGCGCGGTAATACTGTCCCTGAGCTGGTCAGCACTACCCCTCTGCCTGGGGGGTCGCTGACGACGAATGCGTCTCTTTTTGGGGGCTCTGGTAGTTGCCCGCAGTGTCTGTTGCACGTTTTCCCCCTGCTTCCAGCAAGTCTCACTGCGGCCTGCACACTCACAACAACTGCGCTGCAGTTTCCTCTCCTCAGAGATTTCCCGCGCTTCTCTGCCCCTGCTTTCGCGCGTTTTGCTTTTTATCCTCTCCTCTCCCTGCATCACTCTGCCTCCTGTCACATGAGCCTGGCTTCCCATGCACCCCTCAAATCCGTCCCCCGGAGCCCCGACTCCCGACAACAATGGTTCCACCCGTCTGCACAGCTCACCAGGTCCCTGTCCCCTACAATAGCACTATATTATTTAGTAAAAAAAGGACCCCACATTGGGGAATTGGGCATGACATTACATTGGGCCTACTTCTTAACTCTGTCTCATGCAATGTGTCCTTTAACTGACACTCGATGACCAGGGTGAATGTGCTCTGTATGGTGAATTTTGGGCACGGGGGCTGTGATGGCACTATTTCTTTTAATAAAGAAAAGGACCCCAATTTGGGGAATTGGGCATGACATTACATGGGCCTACTTCTTAACTCTGTCTCCTGCAATGTCTCTTCTTTAACTGCCACTAGATCACCAGGGTGAACGTGCTTAGTACTGTTAAAGGCCGGTGAAGTTTGGGCAAGGGGAGCAGTGATGACAATAGTATGTTTTTAAAAAAGGTATCCCCCCATTGGTGAAGCCACATCCTTTTTGGCAAAGACTCATAACATTTGTGTACCTTAAAGAGCTCACTTAAAAAGCTCCTTTTTGTGTAGTCTGGTTGCTCACATTGGACACAATACAATTCATATAAATTTTATAAAGCAATGCTGTTAGTTTGGCTCAGTAGTTCATTAAAAATATTACTTTGTCCATTATATTATTTTTTCTCCTTGAGAGCCATAACTTTAGCTGCTTCAAATGTACAAATGGTGAATAAGCCAATGGCGATTTGGAATCCAGATTAAAATACTGTTTACCGAATGCATTCAGACAATCACATAGCTGCATTTCTTGTAAAACATTTACAGATGTGACAGTCAAAGATCATAGTGACACAATCTTGAGAAATGTTTGTTTATTCACTTCACAAACAATTCTAAGCCTCTATTTGTTTGCTGTTTGTCATTGTAAAACATGAAGTTTTACTGAAACTATGCCTGTGGTGGTTTGATCTAAATCCTTGTGGCTTTTATTTTCTAGGGGTTTATGGCCCCTCGTCTAATGACTCCATGATATCTCAGTTTCATCCAGCCTTGAAAAGTGGCCACTTGAAGGTCTGGGTGAAACTAGAGTTACTACATAGTGTAAATCACTATATAAGAGCAGAGAAACATGACTAAGACAGATGCCAAAACTGGGGTACCTGTACATGTACAGTGTGCTGATACCTGCATAATTGGGGATGCCCATGCAGTGTAGGTAATCTCCCAGGGGTTCTCTGTCTTGGTGTTGCTTCTCTGATATTCCAGACGGATGATGTTTAAAAGCCTCTTGGTGATTATCTAAGTATACTTTATGTAGTTAATCTTCATATATACATAATCACTATATTTATTTAATCCTTATATGTACTCATTTACCTTTGTATGTTAACATAAGCTGTTACGGCTGGTGGAACGCACCGAATAGATTAAAGATGGTAAAGGTGCGTTCACAACCCGGGATCCACCGTGCAGACATGGAACCTGCTGCTAAGTAATGGCGTCACTATATGGCGGTACTCCCCCGGAGTAAACTCAGGTTCAGACACCCGGTAAGAACTAAAGCAAACTCTGTTGCTTCACAGAGTCGCAGTGAAACAAATGAAATGCTGTGCCCTGTTAGCGAACACAGGATGCAGTAGATGAATGCTAGTGGGATCCCTGAGATTCACTTCCACTAAGCTGGTGATTGATCTAGCTCTAACCCTCGGTGGCTCTTGAGCCCACGCCTGAGGAGGCCCCGAGGCAGATGCACAGATCAAGCGGGAGTTCCCACCCTACACTGACCAGTTGTCAGGATAAGTAAAGATTACAGCACAGAGTGCATACAGAGCCGTGCAGATGGACACTGATGGCCTAGCAGGCCGTTGCCGAGAAGACCGATTCTTGGTGCAGGAGACTCACGCCTGAATATAGTCCCCGACTGACAGTTATAGGAGCGGTGAGGCGAAAGGGTCTCAGTGAAACAAATGAAATGCTGTGCCCTGTTAGCGAACACAGGATGCAGTAGATGAATGCTAGTGGGATCCCTGAGATTCACTTCCACTAAGCTGGTGATTGATCTAGCTCTAACCCTCGGTGGCTCTTGAGCCCACGCCTGAGGAGGCCCCAAGGCAGATGCACAGATCAAGCGGGAGTTCCCACCCTACACTGACCAGTTGTCAGGATAAGTAAAGATTACAGCACAGAGTGCATACAGAGCCGTGCAGATGGACACTGATGGCCTAG
The DNA here is from genome assembly GCF_051348905.1 of Ranitomeya variabilis. NCBI lineage: Eukaryota > Metazoa > Chordata > Amphibia > Anura > Dendrobatidae > Ranitomeya > Ranitomeya variabilis. Next base: position 355,966,947 of record NC_135235.1, read on the forward strand.
CAGGCCGTTGCCGAGAAGACCGATTCTTGGTGCAGGAGACTCACGCCTGAATATAGTCCCCGACTGACAGTTATAGGAGCGGTGAGGCGAAAGGGTCTCCGCAGCCTTCTTGGAGAACACATCCGCATATAGCCAGTAGTGTTTGGGGAGAGAGGAAAGATCTGCGGGTACTTCAGTTGTAGCAACCTGAACGCACTCCCTTAGACATCTACCCTCACAATATTCACTCCATCCCAGAATTCTCCCTGAGGACCACTCTATATGAGGAGAGTGGTAGCGTAGCCATGGTATCCCCAACAGGACCTCATCAATTCCCCCGGAAATGAGTAGCAGGGAGATAATCTCCTGATGAGATGGAGACAGAGATAAAGTAAATGGGATGGTTTGATGTGTTATCTTTGAGGGCAGTTGTTACAGAACCCCCCAGCACCCAGAATATGTTATGCAGTTATTTGTACAGTATATATAATAGGTTCCATGTGAGATATATGTCCCTAATGCATCAGCCCACAGGCTGCGCCCCTGGGCAGAGGAGACAAGATATCCCCCTTCTGACCTCCCCCACCTTTGTAATTCCCACAGTAAATATCAGCAGGCTCCGGCCACCTGCGGCTATTGTAATGTATGTCTGGCCTGCCGCTTTTGAATGGGCCTGCACCCTGTATCTGTTGTGATATATATTCTGTGTTCTGTGAATAAAGTGTGTGAGACTGGAAATACGTGGAGAAGCAGTCAGCTTTTATATGCTCTCATGTAATCAAGGAATTCCAGCCAGCGTCCTTCATTCAGACTCCAGCCAAAGACAAAGTGTACCTCCTGAAACACGGGGTGGTACTGAAAGAGGTACCCCAGCTTGGTAGACCCCATTACAGCAGTGTTGACCCATTTACCACTCGTACGGTCACAGGTTTGGCGAGCATCACCAGGAGTATTGCATGTCATTGAGCGAATGCAGATGACATAAAATTGCCCTCCACCCCAGAATCCATGCAAAGCTCTACCATAAGAGTGGATGGACCAATGGTAATTGTCCCCTTGAAGGACAGTTTGGAGGAAAACATCACCGTGTTTAGTGTACCTCCTCCTACAACCACTAGATGCTGACATTTTCCCGACCGCTGGGAGCATCTGGAGGCAAGATGTCCTGACTGCTGGCAGACATGACAGACCTTGAGTGCATGAGCGGTCTGGGACTTAGATCCTGCTCGTGACACCTCCATGGCCTCATGTGACTCAGATTCCTGGACCGGAGAATCCAGAGGTTTGGCGAAGGTGGGATCCAGCCGAAACCTCTGCCTACACTGGGCTCGCTCCAACCTTCGCACGTTAAAATGAAGGTCGATGCGAGTTGATACAGCTATTAACTCCTCCAGTGTGGCAGGAATCTCCCTTGTGGCCAAAGCATCCTTCACATGGTCAGCCAGCCCCCTACAAAATACAGGGATGAGGACTTTATCTGGCTACTCCAGCTCAGATACTAAAGTCCGGAAGTGGATGGCAAAATGGCTGACCATGGACGAGCCCTGGGTCAATGCCATCAGTTGAAGCGCCGTATCATGGGTGACTCGAGGTCCTAAAAAAACCTGTTTTAGGGTATGTGTCCACGTTCAGGATTGCATCAGGATTTGGTCAGGATTTTATGCAGGTAAAATCCTGACCAAATCTGCACCTGAGGTCACTGGCAGGTCACCTGCGCTGTCCTTGCATTTTTTCTGCAATGTAAGGACATGCTGCGTTCTTAAAAGACGTGCCGCATGTGCGTTTTCGCGGGTATGCCACATGCGTTTTTTACTGCATAGTGGAGACGGGATTTCATTAAATCCCCTCTATTATGCTGTAACATCTGGACGCTGCGTTTTTAACGCTGCGGCTCAATGCTGCGTCAAAAACGCAGCATTTCCTGAACGTAGAAACATACCCTTAGAGTTCTCAGAAGCAGCGGAGCACTCTGCACCACATGATCGCCGCGCTCCCACAGCAGCGTAGCCCACTCCAACGCCCTGTCCGACAGGAGGGATATAATGAGTCCCACCTTTGCCCACTGTGTGGGAAAACATGCAGCCAGGAGCTCAAGGTGTATAGCGCACTGGCTCACAAATCCCTTACATGACTTGCTATCACCAGAGAATTTATCTGGCAGCGGGAGGCGGGATAAGGTCAGAACAGGGGTGGCAGTGGGCAAAGTTGCTGCAGCCACACTAGCAACCTGAACAGTTACTGTGGTAACAACCACAGCTGAAGTTGTACGCTCGCGAGCCGCCAACCTGCCCTCCAGCTGGATGTACCGCTGTAGTCACTGTTCATCCACCATTACTAGCCAGACCCAGGCGCTAGTATAATATTATGGCTGGCGGAATTCACCATATAGATTAAAGATGGTAAAGGTACGTTCTCAGCCCTGGGTCCACCATGCAGAGATGGAACCTGCTGCTAAGTAATGACAGCACTATATGGCGGTACTATGCCGGAGTAAAGTCAGGTTCAGACACCCGGTAAGAACTAAAGCGAACTCTGTTGCTTCACAGAGTCGCATTGAAACAAATGAAATGCTGTGCCCTCTTAGTGAATACAGGATGCAGCAGACGAACGCTAGTGGGATCCCTGAGATTCACCCTCACTAAGCTGGTGATTGATCTCGCTCTGACCCTCGGTGGCTTTTGAGCCCGCGCCTGAGGACGCCCCGAGTCAGATGCAGAGATCAAGTGGGAGTTCCCACCATACACTGACCAGTTATCAGGATAAATAAAGATTACAGCACAGAGTGCGTACAGTGCCGTGCAGATGGACACTGCTGGTTTGACGTGACTCACGATAGAACAATGCCTCAACGCATTGCAACCAGGATGTCTTGACTGCCACTTGCCTCTTATCTTCTGATCGCCTGATCCATTTGCCCCCTGATGAACTTTTATTATAGAAGGGAAACGTGTTAAGGCATTGTTCTATCGTGACATTTTCCTGTCATCCGGATCTCAGATAAGATTTCACTACTCATTATCTGTCATTTTAGTTATAGTGCAATAAGGGACTAGTGCAATTATAAGCATCTGTGCAATACTATGGATGTTTTAAGTATGATAAAAGGGGATCATTAAAGCGTACGCCTATAACTATAACTATTTGACACTACAGTAAACTTAATAGTCTGAGTCATCTACTGTCTGTGGTGATTGTTCTGGTCCTTAATGGATAAACAATAGAGTTATGATCCCTGAGTACATTATCATCTGATTGTGGAATTCTTATCTGCTTTTTCTGTCCCTATCACCTTAATAAAATATCCCCTTCACATTTGGTTTTCCCTCCTCCCTCCTATTTCTATTCCTATGAGTAAGGAGGGTGAGTATCAAGGGGAAGTGAGGGGGAGTCGACGAGAGCGGGGGCACCATTTTGCGTATCAAGTATAGGGTGCCAACTTCCGCAGCAAGGTAGGGACAACATATATAGGGCTAGTAGAGGGCACATTAGTTTAGGCCTTTATCATTTCTTCCCTCCACCCCTTACAATTATGTCAATGAATCTGGTGTAAAAAATTTTGTGTGTGTTTTTAGCATCTTGGTTTTCTTGATTATTGCTGTTTGGGGCTCTTGACTAGGAGCAGGTTGACATTACATCACCCTATCGGGTTCACACTTTATACCATTTTTTCTCTATAATCACCATGGCACTAATTTCCTGTATCTTGAATTGTGTGTTAAGGACTGGCTGCACTCTATACCTATATAGGGATTACTAGGGTGCATCTAGCGGTAGCCATCGGGGAGCGGGGGTGCCATTTTGCATTCAAGATAGGGTGCCAACCTCCGCTGGTAGGAAGGGCTTACTAGGGTCCAATAGGGCCATTAAGGGTTATATAGTTTACCAAATAGCATCTAAGTTACTTGTTTGTAGGTTTTGGGCTTGGTGCATTTTTTGTCTTTTTAATATTATCCAATAAAGATTAGTTAATAAAGACTAGTTTTAGGTATTATTATGTGTTAGTCTTGCCTAATATAATACCATTGCATTTACTTTATAATTTTCTTGCTGTTAATTCATAAGAAAACAGTATGGCTGAAAAACGTGAAGTGTATTTTCCTGTGGACATCCACTGCCTTGGTTCAAAGGCCTATTAGGGTGCATATGACTTGATAGCAGGGCAGGCCTTGCATTTAATGCAACATTTTTTGAGGAAGCCTTCCTTTACCTCTCGTTTAAGGGGTATTGGGGTGTGTCGTAATGCTTGGCAGCCCAGACACTCACTGCATAGGCAATAACAGCATAGGAGACCCACTGTTTAATAATGGCCCTTTAAGAATATTAATGCCACCTGATGCCCCTCTAAAAATAGGCTTTGTGACTTTGAGAGTCCCTCCTTCCTAAATGAAACAAGATGGGTCTGCTTATGTGTCACACACCACATGGAATGCATTTGTAGTGGTTGAAAGCAATGTTAATGTTAAAAAACGCTTCAAAAACGCTGCTTCTGAACTAAGTCTAAGTGGGGGAGGAAATTTTTGGTCTGGGGTTAAATATTTGGCCTTACCGGCAAGTCATTAACCTGCAAAGGATGTACTTTGACATATTTCCCAGCAAAACCCATTTTGGTTTCGTTTTAATGTGTTTTTTTGTGGCACCTGGAAAAATTGCATGAATCTCGGAAAAAAATGATTAAAGCTGTAAACTAGGAGTCAGGAAGGATTCCAGGGGTTTCCATGATGTTCATGTGTAATTTGAGCAGTGTTTCCATGATTTTCAGATGTTTTTAGACCTTAAAAGGACCCCCGGGGTGGATCGCCGTAAAAATACTCGGGTTTCCCATAGACTTACATTGGGCTCGTTGCTCGGGTCGAGTACCCGAGTATTCCAATCTGCTCAACCCGAGGAACGAGCACCCGAGCATTTTAGTGCTCGCTCATCACTAAATACGATGTCATTAAAAGATCTTCATCTTCACTGAGAAGGTATGTCATGAGTTAACGTAAATGAGACAGATTGGGTGTTTAAAATTGATACTAGTGTAAAAAAGGTTAAACGAATAATATACAAATAAATATATTGGATAAAATTAATTACTACACCTCCAGTGATGTTGGGTTAATATACAGCTAGCACTTTTTAGTTGTTACCCAAAGAGAGGCTCAGAAACTTAATGGGAGCAGGAGCTTATAATGATATGTTTGAGGTCTATTCTTGCCACAATTTACGTTAAAATTAAAATAAATATTTTAGAAATATTATTTTCAGGATTTTAGTGTTCATTTATTTGGTCACATCCACTAATTTATATTGCAATATTCTGAGCATGTAGCTACATATCTAACTTGGATCACTTAACACAAATTAAATTCTTTGCAACAGGATTATTATTATTTATTAATTTGGATAGCCATCTCAGACATCCCAGCACAATTTGTAGTTGCATGCACATTCTCCCCTGTGTAACAAGACACTAGTCTATCATGTATGAATATATGTGAATATATTCAAAAGATAAGTTCACATTAATCATTTTTGCTGTGTGGTCTTATGTTGCTGCTATGTTTTTGTTGCAGTTTTGTTAAATCCTGAAGTAGCAGAGAATTAACCCGTTAGAGCCAATTTTGACCTTAAGCCAATTTTTACAATTCTGACCACTGTCACTTTATGAGGTTATAGCTCTGAAACGCTTCAACGGATTACACTGATTCTGATTTTTTCATGACATATTGTACTTCATGTTAGTTGTAAAATGTATTTATTATGACTTGTGTTTATGAAAAAAATGGAAATTTGGCAAAATTTTTGAAAATTTAGCAGTTTTCAAAAATGTTATTTTTCTGCCCTTGAATCAGTCATGTGAAGGAACAGATGATTGGCCTCGGGGAGACCAAAACATCCAACACCGCGGAGACACCATCATGTGTTTCTCAACGCAGTGATCCAGAACACTGCCCCCATCCCTTATGGGAAATATGCAAATGCATGTAGGATAGCTGCGGAGACACCATCACGTGTTTCTCGACGCAAGCAGTGAATAGCCAGACCTTTCCCTGGGAAGGAACAACCAAGGAAAGGGCAGCATCCAATAAAGGAAAACATCCAATACAGGAAAACCACCTATGCCAAGCATGGTATCCATCCACAGACAGCTGTTTCGGGGTGTTTGCCCCTCATCAGTGTGGAGTAGGAATCTGGCTATTAGGAGCAGTGCCTAGTAAAAGGCTGTGAAGGAACAGATGATTGGCCTCGGGGAGACCAAAACATCCAACACCGCGGAGACACCATCACGTGTTTCTCAATGCAGTGATCCAGAACACTGCCCCCATCCCTTATGGGAAATATGCAAATGCATGTAGGATAGCTGCGGAGACACCATCACGTGTTTCTCGACGCAAGCAGTGAATAGCCAGACCTTTCCCCGGGAAGGAACAACCACGGGTAGGGCAGCATCCAATAAAGGAAAACATCCAATACAGGAAAACCACCTATGCCAAGCATGGTATCCATCCACATTTGCATATTTCCCATAAGGGATGGGGGCAGTGTTCTGGATCACTGCGTTGAGAAACACGTGATGGTGTCTCCGCAGTGTTGGATGTTTTGGTCTCCCCGAGGCCAATCATCTGTTCCTTCACAGCCTTTTACTAGGCACTGCTCCTAATAGCCAGATTCCTACTCCACACTGATGAGGGGCAAACACTCCGAAACAGCTGTCTGTTGATGGATACCATGCTTGGCATAGGTGGTTTTCCTGTATTGGATGTTTTCCTTTATTGGATGCTGCCCTTCCCGTGGTTGTTCCTTCCCGGGGAAAGGTCTGGCTATTCACTGCTTGCGTCGAGAAACACGTGATGGTGTCTCCGCAGCTATCCTACATGCATTTGCATATTTCCCATAAGGGATGGGGGCAGTGTTCTGGATCACTGCATTGAGAAACACGTGCTGGTGTCTCCGCGGTGTTGGATGTTTTGGTCTCCCCGAGGCCAATCATCTGTTCCTTCACAGCCTTTTACTAGGCACTGCTCCTAATAGCCAGATTCCTACTCCACACTGATGAGGGGCAAACACCCCGAAACAGCTGTCTGTGGATGGATACCATGCTTGGCATAGGTGGTTTTCCTGTATTGGATGTTTTCCTTTATTGGATGCTGCCCTTCCCGTGGTTGTTCCTTCCCGGGGAAAGGTCTGGCTATTCACTGCTTGCGTCAAGAAACACGTGATGATGTCTCCGCAGCTATCCTACATGCATTTGCATATTTCCCATAAGGGATGGGGGCAGTGTTCTGGATCACTGCGTTGAGAAACACGTGATGGTGTCTCCGCGGTGTTGGATGTTTTGGTCTCCCCGAGGCCAATCATCTGTTCCTTCACAGCCTTTTACTAGGCACTGCTCCTAATAGCCATATTCCTACTCCACACTGATGAGGGGCAAACACCCCGAAACAGCTGTCTGTGGATGGATACCATGCTTGGCATAGGTGGTTTTCCTGTATTGGATGTTTTCCTTTATTGGATGCTGCCCTTCCCGTGGTTGTTCCTTCCTGGGGAAAGGTCTGGCTATTCACTGCTTGCATCGAGGAACACGTGATGGTGTCTCCACAGCTATCCTACATGCTTTTGCATATTTCCCATAAGGGATGGGGGCAGTGTTCTGGATCACTGCGTTGAGAAACACGTGATGGTGTCTCCGCGGTGTTGGATGTTTTGGTCTCCCCGAGGCCAATCATCTGTTCCTTCATAGCCTTTTACTAGGCACTGCTCCTAATAGCCAGATTCCTTGCGCAGGTGTGTACTACGGAGGACACAGCATGAACTTCAATCCAATATTGCGGCCAGCATGCAGCCAGTGGGTAAGGAAAGGGTGAATCAAACACCCGAAAACCCCGCCCATATGACCCAAAACCGGTCCCGCCAAATTCAGGTGACAGGTTCCCTTTAAAGACATCTCTTGCGAGTCATGTGCCTGAAGTTCTGACTCTTTGGATCACGCAGGGCTATTTGTGTAATCTGGAAGTTGCTTTTTCAATTTAGGTTTATGAACATACATTGTACGGGCTTGTGCACGCGACACGTGATTTTCTCGTCCAGTGCTATCACTGTTTTTCATGAATAGCACTCATATTTATGATATTCTGTGGAGCTGTGCACATGTCAGATTTTTTCTTTGGACCAAGCGGTCAGTGGAAAAACAAGAGACATGTCCAATTTTGATCCGAGTGTCGGACCGAAATTGTCAATGCAAGTCTATGGGTGTGTGTAAAAAATCAGACTGCACTCAGATGATACCTGAGTGCAGTGTGATTTCCACTGACTAACAGAATGGAGAAGACAAAGAAACTTTTTTTCTCTCCACGTCCGACAAATACTGACGCCACTGTCATCCAACTCTGATCAGAAGAATTGGACTGTTTGTCTCAGAAGTGGAGAAACAGGGTCATGGGACATTCCTCTAATAGGGACTCATGACTCACACATAAACCCCAGTGTGAGTCTGCAAATCGAAATAGTCGTCACATGGCCAAAGAGATGACTGGAACTGCACTGGAAAATGAAGACTGTGATCGATGACTATATTAATACACTTATACTACATTACATTTGTATGGAGTTAGCCCATAAAAATGTTAATGGGAGTGCCTCTTTAAAGGCTAACAGACAGGAGAAGAGAGGAGTTAGAGGCAGAGCTTCTCCTTCTTTTGCCTTTTATATAGATTTTTAAACTTTAAGTAATTTAAAAAATACAAAAGTGGGTCAATTTTTTCCAATAATAAAAGAATACAAATTCCACTCAGCAGTTTATATTATGCAGTACAACTATAGCTCTACATGGCTAGCCCATTCCTCCATTACCTAGAAATTAGAGTTTTAATTGATATGCAAATGAGGTTAAAGACCAACTATAAAGTTGAAGCCTCTCTCACTCCAGCTTTTTACTTCTCCCAGTGCCGCCTCCTCCTGATTGACAGCCTCTATGTTGCCTGACTTCTGCCTGACTTCAGGCAAAAAAACTGTTAATCAAGCAGGAGGTCCTAACAGTAAATAATCCTCTTCTATGTTGGTAGAAAAACCTTCTCTACTCCAGATGCAGAGAATGCCTCCTTGTTACTGTGGCACCCCAGGGTCCTGTTCGTCACAGTGGCATTGCTTTCCTCATGGGGAGAGGGTTGTCACGCTTCGAGGCAAGGAAGGATAACTTTCACCAGGTAAATACAAGCATACAACATGTTCACACTCCAGGCCACAAGGAGGAGCTTTTGATCCTATTCCTAGGTGACTCCCCTATATATATTGTAGTTTGGAGGAAAAGAGGGGGAGATTGTCAAGAGAGACAGAAGAGAGCAGACCGACTTAGAGAGTCAAAAGGTCTGAAGGGGCTGTGTAGTTTGAAGTACTACAGCTCCTGGAGAAAGAGACATACAGAAGGAAAGGACATTGTTCAGTGAGAGTGAAGGAGAGCGAGGTACAAGCGAGGACACCAGGGGGAGGACAGTCCTGGCAAAGTGCAGATAACCGGTAGCCGGAACACCAAGGTTGTAAGGGACTCTAGGACTTACATGAGAGACCGGCAGGACAGCTGAATAGCAAGTTACCTGTCTGCCACACACACCTGAAGAAACAGTAACACATAGAGCCCGGGGCATGATAGAGTCCCTGTAAAAGGGCTTGAGTTACCTGTCATACAGGTATTGTCCTATCCTATATGGAGGACAAAGAGAAGAACTGTGAAGACCTTATCTGAAGCCATAGGCAGTAAGGGACTACAATACCACTACGCTAGAGGGAAGGCTCTTAATCTCCACCGGGAAAAGGGGACTCCCAACTTGCCTCCAAGGCAGCCAGACTCTGCCTATCCTGTGATCTGGTACCCTGGACTGTGACTGCCTGAAGTCTTCAGTAAACAAGGCAAAGAGACTGCAAACCTGTGTCCTCATTCCTTACTGCACCATTTACCATCATTTTCCATCTACTCACCAGGAGCCCTGGGGATACACTTCACCTGTGGGAAGTCAAACCATCTAGCTGCCATAACATCACCCCAGAGGACCCCTTAATGCAACGTCGGTCCCCACTGATCGAATAACACAGGTGGAGTCACGAACAAACTCTATTCACCAAATCCCTATAAAGACCTTTCCCCTTTTACATGGGTGCCTAGGGCCACGGATCGGGTCGCCACCGTGACATCCCCCTGTGAGTACCGGACCCAGTGCCGATTACCCGATCCAGTGCCGAGTACCCCATGGCCCTGGCGGGCTACTCATCTCTGTTACCTTCCTTGGTATAAACAGATCCTCAGAGAGATATTTGTATTGTCCCCTTATATAATTATACATGGTTATTAGATCGCCCCTCAGTCATCTTTTTTCTAGACTAAATAATCCTAATTTTGCTAATCTCTCTGGGTAATGTAGTTCCCCCATCGCCTTTATTAATTTTGTTGCCCTCCTTTGTACTTGCTCTACTTCCATTATATCCTTCCTGAGAACCAGTGCCCAAAACTGTAAACAGTAGGCCATGTGCAGTCTAACCAGAGATTTGTACAGAGGCAGTATAATGCTCTCATCATGTGTATCTACATCTATTTTAATGCACCCCATGATCCTGTTTGCCTTGGCAGCCGCTGCCTGACACTGGCTGCTCCAGGTATGTTTATCATTAACTAGGATTCCCAAGTCCTTCTCCTCAGGGGTGAACCTAGCCTCTCTGCTGCCTGAGGCGAAAGGAAAAATGGCGCCCCCCCCCACACACACACTCACACAGTCCCTGCCTCACTGCCTGTGCACATACATCCCTCCACCGAACCCAGTAATCGCCGCTCACAGTAGCATACCAGCAGAGGTGTATCTAGGGTTTCTCGCACCAGGGGCAAGAATTCATTTCGGCCCCCCCTCCCCCCCCCACCATGGACATATGCGATTTGCACACTCAGTCATGTACCCACGAGCTCCTCTCCCTAATGCTCTCAATATTCAGTGAAAAACTGAGAGAAGCAGAAGAGAAGCTCGTTGTCACAGGACCATGAGTATGAAAATCACATATGAGTGAAGTGTCCATGTGACGACTACTGGAACCTGCAGAGCTGAATCCTGACATCTCAGCTTCTGAATTCTCACAACTCATGCACTGCACACTTTTAGGATTCTCCCTGGCCGGTGGACGGTCATGTCAGCACAAGCATGTGATTTGTATACTTCTGACCACATTCCAACTAGGCGTGCCCGGCCTCGCTCAGTTCATTTTCATAGAGTGAGGCCACACATGTCTAGTCAGCACATGACCGCATGTATGTAAATCGCAGGCACGAGAGAATCTTGACAGTGTGCAGGGCGCACTGTGAGAACTCAGAAGTCTGCAGTCACAAAGAATGACTGCAGACTCATTACAAACCTGGACATCCCCTTTAATGCTCCTAACATAAATAAAAACATGAGAATTAGTCAATATCACAAATAACATTTACATCCAGGTACCTTATAAATGACATTGTCTCTGGAGTCGTTCTACTTTTCTTCATCTTATCCAGACCCCATGATGCATTTTCTCATCCACAGCCGTCTCTGCAGACTTCCATCTTCTCCGCTCTCTTGCAGAAAGTCTCCACATGATGCCCTTAAAGATACAAGTGTCATTATAATGCTCCTGAATGAAAAATTGCCCCTCACTATATTGTCTGCACAAAATATAACCCCCACACTGTCCCTCTTATGGTACATGCTCTTTACACTGACCTCTCCTTTCTATACACACTGTGTCCCCCCTATAGGGCCTAGTATTTATACTCCATATTTATACTCCATCCTCCCACCCTGTGTGCGTGGCTCCCCCATCCTCCCACCCTGCGTGCGTGGCTCACCCATCCTCCCACCCTGCGTGCGTGGCTCCCCCATTCTTCTCCCCTGCGTTGATGGCTCCCCATCCTTCTCCCCTGCGTTCATGGCTCCCCATCCTTCTCCCCTGCGTTCATGGCTCCCCCATCCTTCTCCCCTGTGTTCATGGCTCCCCCATTCTTCTCCCCTGCATTCATGGCTCCCCCATTCTTCTCCCCTGCGTTCATGGCTCCCCATCCTTCTCCCCTGCGTTCATGGCTCCCCATCCTTCTCCCCTGCGTTCATGGCTCCCCATCCTTCTCCCCTGCGTTCATGGCTCCCCATCCTTCTCCCCTGCGTTCATGGCTCCCCATCCTTCTCCCCTGCGTTCATGGCTCCCCCATCCTTCTCCCCTGCATTCATGGCTCCCCCATTCTTCTCCCCTGCGTTCATGGCTCCCCCATTCTTCTCCCCTGCGTTCATGGCTCCCCATCCTTCTCCCCTGCGTTCATGGCTCCCCATCCTTCTCCCCTGCGTTCATAGCTCCCCCATCCTTCTCCCCTGCGTTCATGGCTCCCCATCCTTCTCCCCTGCGTTCATGGCTCCCCCATTCTTCTCCCCTGCATTCATGGCTCCCCATCCTTCTCCCCTGCGTTCATGGCTCCCCATCCTTCTCCCCTGCGTTCATGGCTCCACCATTCTTCTCCCCTGCGTTTATGGCTCCCCCATTCTTCTCCCCTGCATTCATGGCTCCCCATCCTTCTCCCCTGCGTTCATGGCTCCCCATCCTTCTCCCCTGTGTTCATGGCTCCCCCATTCTTCTCCCCTGCGTTCATGGCTCCCCCATTCTTCTCCCCTGCGTTCATGGCTCCCCATCCTTCTCCCCTGCGTTCATGGCTCCCCATCCTTCTCCCCTGCGTTCATGGCTCCCCATCCTTCTCCCCTGCGTTCATGGCTCCCCATCCTTCTCCCCTGCGTTCATGGCTCCCCATCCTTCTCCCCTGCGTTCATGGCTCCCCCATCCTTCTCCCCTGCATTCATGGCTCCCCCATTCTTCTCCCCTGCGTTCATGGCTCCCCATTCTTCTCCCCTGCGTTCATGGCTCCCCATCCTTCTCCCCTGCGTTCATGGCTCCCCCATTCTTCTCCCCTGCATTCATGGCTCCCCATCCTTCTCCCCTGCGTTCATGGCTCCCCATCCTTCTCCCCTGCGTTCATGGCTCCCCCATTCTTCTCCCCTGCGTGCATGGCTCCCCCATCCTTCTCCCCTGCGTTCATGGCTCCCCATCCTTCTCCCCTGCGTTCATGGCACCCCATCCTTCTCCCCTGCGTTCATTGCTCCCCATCCTTCTCCCCTGCGTTCATGGCTCCCCATCCTTCTCCCCTGCATTCATGGCTCCCCCATCCTTCTCCCCTGCGTGCGTGGCTCCCCCATACTTTTTCCCTGTCATACTCACCTCTCACCGGGCGGCGCAGAACTTCCCGGCATTTCTGCAGCGTCTTCCTTCCTGTCTTCAGCGGTCACATGGTAGAGCTCATTAAGGTGATGAATATGCGCATATTCATGACCTTAATGACGGTACCATGTGACCGCTGAAGACAGGACGCACTGCCGGCGCTGAGACAAGACAGAGACACAATTGCAGCCACCGCTGGAGGAAGGTGAGTATTACGTCTTCAGGGAGGAGGGAGGAGGGAGGAGGGAGGAGGGTGGAGGGGGGGCGGGCACTTGAACCCGGAGTTTAAAAAAAAAACAAAAAAACCTAGCAGCGCAAATCCAATTACAGAATCTGCCGCCCCCTCTTTTCTGCCGCCTCAAGCAAAGAGATCAAGTTGCCTCATGGTAGCGACGTCCCTGCTTCTCCTTGTCAGACTTACCCAGGGGTTTTCCCTTCAGTGTGCAATGGTGATACTGATTCCTTCTTCCCATGTGTATAACCTTACATTTATCATTGTTAAACCGCATCTGCCACCTTTTGGCCCAAGTTTCCAACTTATCCAGATCCATCTGTAGCAGAATACTATCTTCTCTTGTATTGACTGCTTTACATAGTTTTGTATCATTTGCAAATATCAATATTTTACACTGTAAACCTTCTACCAGATCGCTAATGAATATGTTGAAGAGAATAGGTCCCAACACTGACCCCTGCGGTACTCCACTGGTCACAGCGTCCCAGTTAGAGAATATACCATTTACAACCACCCTCTGTTTTCTATCAGTAAGCCAGTTGCTTACCCATTTACACACATTTTCCCCCAGACCCAGATTTCTCATTTTGTGTTCCAACCTCTTGTGTGGCACGGTGTCAAACGTTTTGGAAAAATCAAGATATATCACGTCTAATGACTCACCTTAGACCTATTCTGTCAGGTCTGTTAGATAGTATTAGGTCTAAGGCTATGTGCCCACGTTGCATAATAGAAGTAGAATTTTCCTCATCAAAACCGCACACCCTTGCCAGGGAAAACGCTCACATTTTTGTCTAGTTAATTTTGTGTTTTTGTCGCGTTTTTGTAACGTTTTTGTTGCGTATTTGTCTCATTTTTCATGCTTTTTTTTCATGCATTCCAATACAACTATATGGTGGCGGAATCACCCCAATTCCGCAAAATTAATGAACATGCTGCGTATTTTTCCGCGATGCGATTCCGCTGCTGAAAAATACGCAGCATGGGCACAACAATTGCAGAATGCAATTAAAATTAATGATATGCATTTTGTTAGCATTTTTTAAGCATTTCTGCTGTGGAAAAATGCAGCGGAAATGCTTAAAAAAAACGCAACGTGGGCACACAGCCTTAAAGTGCTGCTCCTCTGGTTGGATTTTGCACCAATTGTGAAAGATCATTTTTCTTGGTTATTAGCAAAAGCCTGTTGCATCTATTGGTTTCACAGGTCTCTGTTTCCCAGTTAATATCTGGGCAGTTAAAGTCCCCCATAACAAGGACCTCATTATGGGTTGCAGCTTCATCTGTCTGCCTTAGTAGTAGACTTTACATGATTTGTTTTGGGGTTTGTAACAGACACCAATGAGAATTGTGAAAGTGATTTGCATTGAAAAGGGAACAGTTTTTTTTTTCAATGAGGAGTTGCACAAAAATTTTCAACTTTTCAGTTTTTGTCCAGATCTAGCAAAGTGGGCTGAGCTGTGATGGTAGTGGGGCATGACACAAGTGTAAAGCCATAGCTCGTCTAGTTCATGATGATCTGTGGTATTGCTTACACCAGTAATCTTAGGCCGGAGACAAACTGGTGCGAGATACGGTCGAGTCTCGCTGGTTAAAAGCAAGCTGCGGCACCGGCACTCCGGAGTGGAGCGTGCAGCTGCATAGCAATACATGGAGCTGCACGCTCCGCTCCGGAGGACCGGTGCCACAGCTTGCTTTTAACCAGCGAGACTCGGCCGTATCTCGCACGAGTGTGTCTCCGGCCTTACTCTTGATCTTGACTGGGGTACTGGAGAACATCACAAGTCTTGATTAATTCGGGCCTTAGGCCAGGTGCAAATGTTAAGTATTTAGTGATTTTTTTACCTCAATATTTGTAAGCCAAAACCAGGAGTGGAACAATCAGAGAAAAAGCATAATAGAAACACGTCACCACTTCTGCATTTTCCACCCACCGCTGTTTTTGGCTTACAAATATTGAGGTAAAAAACTCACTAAATACTCAAAATTTGCACGTGGCCTTAGCCTTCAAACCTAGAGGAGTATACAACACAATTTTAGCCAGATAAATTTATTCTGTATGCTGTTTTGCAAGAAGTGGAAATGCTTTGGGATATATCATAATCTGCATTTGTCGATGAAAACATAATAAAGTAACATAATGAATGAACATTAACACAAATGACAGTGAGCCGGACAGCTGATAGATGCTTCCTGATTCATGGGCAACATGTAACTGGCTATATGATTTCAGACATGTATGTTTGAGTCTGAAACGCTGTGGCGTTTCAGTAAAACACATAACTTTAAAGGGAAGGTGCCACCAGTTTTTTTGTAGTTTGTTTTTTTGTGAAATTAAACTTAAAATAGTAAATAAAATGTATTAATGCAATGTTTGCACTGTTTGCAAACATTTCTATATGAAAAATATTATATATTTTCTTACAAATATATATATTGACCACTAGGGGGAGCATTTTCCGTTTTAGACCTCAAGCAGCTATAGTAAGACTAAGGCTTCTTTCACACTAGCGTCGGGCTCGGCCCGTCGCAGTACGTCGGGCCAAGGTCCCCGACGCTAGCGCTGTCTCCGCCGCACAACGGGGGCAGCGGATGCATTTTTCCGCTGCCCCATTGTGAGGTGCGGGGAAGTGCGGGGAGGTGGGGGCGGAGTTCCGGCCGCGCATGCGCGGTCGGAAAAAGCGGACCGTCGGGAGCAAAAAACGTTACATGTAACGTTTTTTGGTCCCGACGGTCCGCCACAGCATGGTGCAACCGTTGCGACGACGGTTGCGACGTGTGGCAATACGTCGCAAATGCATCGCTAATGTTAGTCAATGCTGAAAAAACGCATCCTGCAAGCACTTTTGCAGGATGCGTTTTTTCGGCAAAACGACGCATTTGCGACGTATTGCCGTTAACGCTAGTGTGAAAGTAGCCTTACCAGCTTTACTGTTAGCTGGAAAATTGGGGCAATAACTGCTGACATCACCATTTCCCTCCCATTTTGGGTGGTCTAGTATCCCTGGGGCAGAATGAAGAGCAGCATCACAGGGCAGAGCCATTTTGTGTGTGACTGCCCTGTGATCTGCTATCACCAGCAGTTACTGCATCAGAAACACAGCTACAGAGTGGACTGGAGGAAGAGTGAAGACATGTGGTGTGTATGGAGCAGCATTATCTGAGCAGAGCTGTCTGTGACTCATCCCTCAGTAAGATAAGAAGGAGATCCAGGTCTGCAGTGAATGGCCAGGCAATGTGGAGGGAGGGGAGAGATACATTGGTATGGCTGAGAAAGACTGATGGGAGAGAGATATGTAGAATGATGAGTGAGACATGTAGAATGATGAGTGAAGGTACTGTCACACAGTCACACTTTGGACGCTACGACGGCACGATCCGTGACGTCGCAGCGTCGTATGAGTATCGCTCCAGCGTCGTAGACTGCGGTCACACTTTGCAATCACGGCGCTGGAGCGATGCCGAAGTCCCCGGGTAACCAGGGTAAACATCGGGTTACTAAGCGCAGGGCCGCGCTTAGTAACCCGATGTTTACCCTGGTTACCAGCGTAAATGTAAAAAAAACAAACCGTACATACTCACATTCCGGTGTCTGTCCCCCAGCACTGTGCTTCTCTGCACTGTGTAAGCAGCAGAGCCGGAAAGCACAGCGGTGACGTCACCGCTGTGCTCGCTTTCCGGCCGGCAGGCGCTCACAGTGCAGAGAAGCTGAGACGCCGGAGGACAGACACCGGAATGTGAGTATGTACGGTTTGTTTTTTTTACATTTACGCTGGTAACCAGGGTAAACATCGGGTTACTAAGCGCGGCCCTGCACTTAGTTACCCGATGTTTACCCTGGTTACAAGCGAACACATCGCTGGATCGCTGTCACACACAACGATCCAGCGATGTCAGCGGGTGATCAAGCGACGAAAGAAAGTTCCAAACGATCTGCTACGACGTACGATTCTCAGCAGGGTCCCTGATCGCTGCTGCGTGTCAGACACAGCGATATCGTATGGATATCGCTGGAACGTCACGGATCGTACCGTCGTAGCGATCAAAGTGTGACTGTGTGACAGTACCCTGAGACACATATGGAGCATAATGTGGAGAGAGATAAACATGGAACAGCAGGGGTGAGACACATGGAGCGTGATGAGGAGAGAGACATGTAGTATGATGAGAGACATATGGAGTGTGATGGAGAGAGATACAAATGGAATAGCAGGGGTGAGACAATCTGATGATTTTGATGCGTTTCCGCAGTATTTTTGGATGCGCGTAATTGCATCAAATCCACAGTGTAGTGCACAACCAATGTTAGTCAATGGGAAATCGGTTTTGGGGTAATCGGTTTTTGACAACTATGAGAGACAATTACCTTTCACAACTGGTTCAGGATCCAACAAGGAGGGGGGCACTGCTAGACCTAATATTAACCAACAGGCCAGACCGCATATCGAATATAAGGGTTGGGGGTCACTTGGGGAATAGTGATCACAAAATAATAAGTTTTCATGTAACCTTTAATAAGATGGGTAGTAGGGGGGTGACAAGGACACTAAACTTCAGGAGGGAAAATTTCCAACGGATGAGAGAGGATCTTGGTGCAATTAACTGGGACGATATCCTGAGACACAAAAATACACAAAGAAAATGGGAGACGTTTATTAGCATCCTGGATAGGACCTGTGCACAGTATATACCGTATGGGAATAAACATACTAGAAATAGGAGGAAACCAACATGGCTAAATAGAGCTGTAAGGGGCGCAATAAGGGACAAAAAGAAAGCATTTAGAGAATTAAAGGAAGTAGGTAGTGAGGAGGCATTAAATAAATACAGAAAATTAAATAAATTCTGTAAAAAGCAAATCAAGGCAGCAAAGATTGAGACAGAGAGACTCATTGCCAGAGAGAGTAAAAATAATCCCAAAATATTCTTTAACTATATAAATAGTAAGAAACTAAAAAATTACAGTGTTGGCCCCCTTAAAAATAATCTGGGGGAAATGTGGATGAGGATGAGGAAAAAGCCAATATGCTAAATTACTTTTTTTCATCAGTATTTACAAAAGAAAATCCCATGGCAGACAAAATGACTAGTGATAAAAATTCCCCATTAAATGTCACCTGCTTAACCCAGCAGGAAGTACAGCGGCGTCTAAAAATAACTAAAATTGACAAATCTCCGGGCCCGGATGGGATACACCCCCGAGTACTGCAGGAACTAAGTACAGTCATTGATAGACCATTATTTTTAATCTTTAAAGACTCCATAATAACAGGGTCTGTACCACAGGACTGGCATATAGCAAATGTGGTGCCAATATTCAAAAAAGGGGCAAAAACTGAACTCGGTAATTATAGGCCAGTAAGCTTAACCTCTACTGTGGGTAAAATCCTGGAGGGCATTCTAAGGGATACTATACTGGAGTATCTGAAGAGGAATAACCTTATGACCCAGTATCAGCATGGGTTTACTAGGGACCGTTCATGTCAGACTAATTTGATCAGCTTCTATGAAGAGGTAAGTTCCGGACTGGACCAAGGGAACCCAGTGGACGTAGTGTATATGGACTTTTCCAAAGCTTTTGATACGGTGCCACACAAAAGGTTGTTACATAAAATGAGAGTAATGGGGATAGGGGAAAATATGTGTAAGTGGGTTGAGAGCTGGCTCAGGGATAGGAAACAAAGGGTGGTTATTAATGGAGCACACTCGGACTGGGTTGCGGATAGCAGTGGGGTACCACGGGGGTCAGTATTGGGCCCTCTTCTTTTTAACATATTTATTAATGACCTTGTAAGGGGCATTCAGAGTAGAATTTCAATATTTGCAGATGACACTAAACTCTGCAGGGTAATCAATACAGGGGAGGACAATTTTATATTACAGGATGATTTATGTAAACTAGAAGCTTGGGCTGATAAATGGCAAATGAGCTTTAATGGGGATAAATGTAAGGTCATGCACTTGGGTAGAAGTAATAAGATGTATAACTATGTGCTTAATTCTAAAACTCTGGGCAAAACCGTCAATGAAAAAGACCTGGGTATATGGGTGGATGACAAACTCATATTCAGTGGCCAGTGTCAGGCAGCTGCTACAAAGGCAAATAAAATAATGGGATGTATTAAAAGAGGCATAGATGCTCATGAGGAGAACATAATTTTACCTCTATACAAGTCACTAGTTCGACCACACTTAGAATACTGTGCACAGTTCTGGTCTCCGGTGTATAAGAAAGACATAGCTGAACTGGAGCGGGTGCAGAGAAGAGCGACCAAGGTTATTAGAGGACTGGGGGGTCTGCGATACCAAGATAGGTTATTACACTTGGGGCTATTTAGTTTGGAAAAATGAAGACTAAGGGGTGATCTTATTTTAATGTATAAATATATGAGGGGACAGTACAAAGACCTTTCTGATGATCTTTTTAATCATAGACATGAGACAGGGACAAGGGGGCATCCTCTACGTCTGGAGGAAAGAAGATTTAAGCATAATAACAGACGCGGATTCTTTACTGTAAGAGCAGTGAGACTATGGAACTCTCTGCCGTATGATGTTGTAATGAGTGATTCATTAATTAAATTTAAGAGGGGACTGGATACCTTTCTGGAAAAGTATAATGTTACAGGGTATATATATTAGATTCCTTGATAAGGCGTTGATCCAGGGAACTAGTCTGATTGCCGTATGTGGGGTCGGGAAGGAATTTTTTTCCCCATGGTGGAGTTACTCTTTGCCACATGGTTTTTTTTTGCCTTCCTCTGGATCAACATGTTAGGGCATGTTAGGTTAGGCTATGGGTTGAACAAGATGGACTTACAGTCTTCCTTCAACCTTAATAACTATGTATCTATGTAACTATGTAACTTGTTGTGCACATGCTGCGGAAAAATACGCGCGGATTTGCAGGGTTTTATTTTCCGCAGCACGTCAATTCTTTTTGCGGATCTGCAGCATTTCTGCACCCATTGACTACCATTGAGTCAGGCAAATCCACAGCAAAACCACAGGTGTAAAAATCTGAGGTTTTGCGGAGGAGGACGTGTGTGGGTGGAGACTGTGAACTGTGAATATGTGCGTGTCTGTGTGCAGGTGTCCGTGTGTATCTGCATGTGTGTGTGTGCAAGAACAGGGAGTATACTGCTGTTTGTTTTTTTCAGGAGACTGAGGGCGTTGCACGGTTAGCTGACTAATAAAGATGAGAAAGTGTGTAGTATTTTATTTCATTAAAATACTTTATTCTGGCTGTGTGTTTATTTAACCCCTTAACAACTATAGGATTAGTAATGGATAGGTGTCTTATTGACACCTCTCCATTACTAAGCCGGCTTGATGTCACCTTACAATACAAAGGTAACATTAACCCCACAAATATTACCCATATGACACCTCTACAGGGTAGTGGGAAGAGAGAGGCTAAGTGCCGGAATTGGCGCATCTTAGAGACGCGCCATTTCAGGGGTGGCTTTGAGCTGGTGTTTGTAGCTGGGGAAGGGGGTGGGTGCAATATCCATGGCCCCTTCTTAGGCTATTAACATCAGCCCGCAGCTGTCTGCATAGCCTTTTCTGGTTATTAATTATAGGGGGTCCCCCTATTTTAATAGCCAGTAAAGTCTAAATATACAGTTGCGGGCTGATATTCATAGCCTGGGAAGATCCATGGGTATTAACCCCTTCCTACGCTATAAACATCATATAGTTCTCACATAATACCGCCATATAGATCACACATATTGGCGCCATATAGTTCTCATATAATACCATCATATAGATCACACATACCGCCATAGTGTTCTCATATAATACCGCCATATACTTCTCACATAATACCGCCATATAGATCACACATAATACCGTTATATAAGATCACACACAACACCATGTAGATCACACATAAAACCACCATATAATTGTCACATAATAATGCCACATAGATCACACATAATCCCACAATATAGTTATCATATAATAGTCATATATTTTTTACATTATTCCACCATACTGATCAAACATAATACCACCATAAAGATCACATATAATACCGTCATATAGGTCACACATAATGCCATAATACAGATCACAAATAATACTTGTCTGCATCAAGTGTAGTCTATATGACTTTACTATGTAAAAAAATATATATGGTGGCATCATGTGTGATCTATATGGCAGTATTATGTAATAAATATATATGGCGGTATAATGTGTGGTTTTTATGGGAGTATTATGTGACAAATAGATATGGCAGCATTATGCATGATCCATATGGCAGTGTGCTGGTCTATGGGGGGTCACAGAGAGAGATATACGGTGGAGGGAGCAGAGTATTTCAGGAGAGCAGTGCGCTGGTCAATGGGGGGAGTGTGCGCACGCTGACGCTCATGCGTTGACACACACACACAACTGTATACTTAGCCTTTACTGGCTATTAAAATGGGGGACCCCAAACAAAAAAAATTACTTGGGGTCCCCCTATAGTAATAACCAGCAAAGGTTATGCAAACAGCTGCGGAATATTAATAGCCTAGGAAGGGGCCATGGATATTGCCCCCCCAGGCTAAAAACTATCAGCTCTCAGCCGCCCCAGAAATGGCGCATCTATTAGATGCGTCTTTTCCGGCTCTTCCCACTTGCCCTGTAGCGGTGGCAAGTTGGTTTCATATTTGTGGGGTTGATGTCACCTTTCTATTGTCAGGTGACATTAAACCCACAGCTTAGTAATGGAGAGGCGTATATGAGACACCTATCCATTACTAATCCTATAGTTGTATTGTAAATAAAGACACAGCCCGAATAAAGTCCTTTCTTAATCTTAATTAAACTATACTTACTGAACGCATAATCCACGAATCCCTCGTCCTCGTCTCCTGCAACAAAAATAAAATAAACCACAAATATTCCTCACCTGCCTGCTGAGAAGATAATCCATAATGTCCCACGATGATCCTGATCACTTTGAGAGCAGTCACATCAGTGATTTGACTGCTCTCAAAGACAGCCGGCGATAGACTGACAGGATGAGATCGCCCCCTGCAGTGGATCACTGCACCACCGTGCGCATAATTTTTTTTAATTTTTATGTGAATGTGTATGTACAGGTCCTTCTCAAAAAATTAGCATATAGTGTAAAATTTCATTATTTACCATAATGTAATGATTACAATTAAACTTTCATATATTATAGATTCATTATCCACCAACTGAAATGTGTCAGGTCTTTTATTGTTTTAATACTGATGATTTTGGCATACAACTCCTGATAACCAAAAAAACCTGTCTCAATAAATTAGCATATTTCACCCGTCCAATCAAATAAAAGTGTTTTTTAATAACAAACAAAAAAAACATAAAATAATAATGCTCAGTTATGCACTCAATACTTGGTCGGGAATCCTTTGGCAGAAATGACTGCTTCAATGCGGCGTGGCATGGAGGCAATCAGCCTGTGACACTGCTGAGATGTTATGGAGGCCCAGGATGCTTCAATAGCGGCCTTAAGCTCATCCAGAGTGTTGGGCCTTGCGTCTCTCAACTTTCTCTTCACAATATCCCACAGATTCTCTATGGGGTTCAGGTCAGGAGAGTTGGCAGGCCAATTGAGCACAGTAATACCATGGTCAGTAATCCATTTACCAGTGGTTTTAGCACTGTGAGCAGGTGCCAGGTCGTGCTGAAAAATGAAATCTTCATCTCCATAAAGCATTTCAGCATTTCCCCAGGTCAAGCCACTTTTGAACCATAAACAGCGGCAGAAGCGCCTGACCTGGGCTACAGAGAAGCAGCACTGGACTGTTGCTAAGTGGTCCCAAGTACTTTTTTCTAATGAAAGCAAATTTTGCATGTCATTCGGAAATCAAGGTGCCAGAGTCTGGAGGAAGACTGGGGAGAAGGAAATGCCAAAATGCCTGAAGTCCAGTGTCAAGTACCCACAGTCAGTGATGGTGTGGGGTGCCATGTCAGCTGCTGGTGTTGGTCCACTGTGTTTCATCAAGGGCAGGGTCAATGCAGCTAGCTATCAGGAGATTTTGGAGCACTTCATGCTTCCATCGGCTGAAATGCTTTATGGAGATGAAGATTTCATTTTTCAGCACGACCTGGCACCTGCTCACAGTGCCAAAACCACTGGTAAATGGTTTACTGACCATGGTATTACTGTGCTCAATTGGCCTGCCAACTCTCCTGACCTGAACCCCATAGAGAATCTGTGGGATATTGTGAAGAGAAAGTTGAGAGACGCAAGACCCAACACTCTGGATGAGCTTAAGGCCGCTATTGAAGCATCCTGGGCCTCCATAACATCTCAGCAGTGTCACAGGCTGATTGCCTCCATGCCACGCCGCATTGAAGCAGTCATTTCTGCCAAAGGATTCCCGACCAAGTATTGAGTGCATAACTGAACATTATTATTTGATGGTTTTTTTTGTTTGTTATTAAAAAACACTTTTATTTGATTGGACGGGTGAAATATGCTAATTTATTGAGACAGGTTTTTTTGGTTATCAGGAGTTGTATGCCAAAATCATCAGTATTAAAACAATAAAAGACCTGACAAATTTCAGTTGGTGGATAATGAATCTATAATATATGAAAGTTTAATTGTAATCATTACATTATGGTAAATAATGAAATTTTACACTATATGCTAATTTTTTGAGAAGGACCTGTAATGTAATTTTTTTTTTTTTTAAACTGTGAGCACAGGTAGCGGCAGATGATACTACTCTCCCATCAGACATAGCCCAATGGGAGCAGTTGTCTCATCGGTCCACGCCTGCTTTTTTACCGCAGGTCACCGCTGCAGGTCACAGTCAGCTGCGGAATCACACTGACATCTGCCAGCATGATCCCGCAGTGCTGTGACCGACAGTACCGGCGGTAGCATTACCGCAGGTGACAGTGACAGCTGTGGGGGTCACGCTGACATGCGACAGCATGACCCCAGCAGCTCCTGT
Organism: Ranitomeya variabilis; assembly: GCF_051348905.1. Taxonomy (NCBI): domain Eukaryota; kingdom Metazoa; phylum Chordata; class Amphibia; order Anura; family Dendrobatidae; genus Ranitomeya; species Ranitomeya variabilis. Next base: position 355,991,358 of record NC_135235.1, read on the forward strand.
TATCGCAAGCACTGAGCTGCGTGTAATGGGGAAAGACATGCAGGGGGAGAGGAGTGCATAGGAGCGAGAGCGAACAGGCACAGGGGGATGGAGAGCACACATGGGGAGAGAGACAGCACCCATTGGGAGAGACAGTCACCTCCAGAGTCACAGAGGGAGATATATAGGGGAAGGAGCAGGGTGACTGCAGCACAGAGTATTTCAGGAGAGCAGTGTGCTGGCCTATGGGAGATCACAGAAGAGATGTATGGGGGAAGGTTATGTGATCCCTGCTGTGTGCACGCTACTTCTCTCCTGTTTTGTGACTAACACTCTTGCCATCCCCCCTTCCCCCACCTTAATCCCTGTCCTGTCAGCTGCCCTACTCTCTCTCACCAGGTGTCAGCTCACTCTCTGCAGGCTGTGAATGCAGCTTACCTGAGATCTCCGGGATTGTGTGTGAGGAGGCGGAGACAGAGCAGGAGAAGGACACAGGGCAGCGTGTGAGAGCAGAGGATGTCTGCCCAGGACGTGCAGTGCCTGGAGTACAGAGGAGCATGGAGGTAAATCACCCGCACTCCCCACTCTCCAGCCTCCAGCTCCAGTGAGCGCTTCTGTCCTGCGATAGAGAGTAAGTGGAGCTCGGCAGATAGCACTGGGCTATAATAAAATGGCGGCTAGTCACACCTACAGCAGTGAATTGTGCAGCCCACAGAGGCGTGCCCAGCTCACTGCTCATGCTGCTCCAATGTTAGAGATAGGGTCAGTGCTGGTGTAATATTTCCTATGACCATGGGGTGCCGTAAAATGACACTGATAGTGTCGTGAACTGCTGTGAAACCAAGATGTCAGCCTCCAGTGCCTTCTTTAAACTCATATAACACACAAAATTTGTTTCACATGCATTTAAAACTTGGTTATAGCAGCATGTTATGCTACATTACAGTGATTTATTAATGATCTACAAAAGCGGTACCTGCCTTGAAGCAAGCTGCAAAGGAGATTAGTTAAAAAGACTGGTCCCTGGTGTTTTCCCACTGACATGTCTTTCCCTATACACGCAAGCAGGGAGAGGCCCATCACTCAAGTAGAGCAGATGGGGAGAAGTGCCTGGGGACCAGCCTTTCTAGCTAGTCACCAGCACGGCTTGGTCCCTGATGGCTTTTAAAGCTTATTGCTCTCCGAAACTCTGCAGTGTTTCAGAGTCAAACATACCTAGCTGAGATCATACAGCCAATGTCTGATACATGATGCCAGTGGCTTGGGCAGCATGTATTCGCTATCAGGTTCCCCTTTAAGTTTAAACAGACAAATAAAAGCATATTACTATATCAACTAGTTTGCCGTAGTTTTATGTCATACCCCAAATAAGACGTTGTCTCTTTTTGAACCAATTAAAAAGTAACATATATAGCCGTACAAATGACATGATTTCAAATTTAGCTGCATATACATTATTTTACGCATTATAGTAGTAAGGCGAAACATTATCAGTGGAAGGTTCTGACAATTCAATCTTTGTGTTACATTTTATGGACGTTAGCCCTTTCAGAAGAATAGGGGTTATAATAATGAATGTTGCTTGGTAAACTGCAAAAAAAACCAACAGAACTGTTGAAAAATGTAAAAAGAAAATTATATAATGGACACTATTGTTTTGAGTCTTGTGTAATAGTAAAATTTAGAGCTTAGTTTCTACATTTATATTGTTGTTTCTGATTCTACATACCCCTAAATTTGGTGTCATTAAAAATTGCATGACTATAACATGTCTTCTTCAGTATACAGGTCACTTTGCAATTAAATTTTTTTTACTTTCGATGTGAAAATTTATATGGCAAAGTCTTTAAGATTACTAAGACATTTGGATTTCCGTTCTTGAAAAGAAATACAAAGAGGAATTTCAGCTCTAGACAGCAGGTGGCACTATCAACTCATAAAGTTTGTTAATATTCTTCTGCTGAGGTGTTTTCTCCAGAGGTGTCTCTGGGTACCAAGCAAAAGAGTTCATAAGGATGCCCTAAATCAAAGCATTCAAATTCTTCACTCCTTCATGTAAAACAGATCCAAGGCATAACATTGAATCCTGACATTAACAGTATTTACGTTAGTAACTATAGTTACAAAATATACACAAAAGAAACTTTAACAATCGTACATTTAAAGTAGATACTTACTCATATTTTGCGTTGCTTCGGTAAGTTATTTTTGTAAGATGTTTCCTGTTCTGTTATTTTCCCTTTCTGTTTATGTTGTTCACAAATATCTTTCTTGGATTCTACAAACTGTGTCACACCTTTATCAATGTTTGTCAGGGTTCCACATTAAATCGATTGCTCCTCAGCACAGAGGTAGAATTGAGCAAAACAATCCCTGTATTCCCATTACCAGTGTCCGATAGTGGGAGAGAGTGAGTGTAACTGACTTAGGTGGATATATGTGTCAGTATTTGAGCTCACAACACTACAAATTGGGGGTTTATATACACCACCGATGGGAGAAAGCTAGTCTCACTATGGGTATGTGTTGTTTTTTTTTCAAAAGATGACACATCTTGACTCACATCTTTTCCATTGAGAAAAAAAAATACCTCATACCCAAACCCCTCCTTCTAAAAGTTACATTTGCATGGGCGTCATGCATTAAAGACTATGACACATTCGACTGCAATTTACTTGCTCTCTTTAAAATGTAAGCTTGAAAGGAGTGGGTGCAGGATGCAGCAGGAAGAAAGGTTGATAAGGTCACTGAAGATACGTTGTACTGTCCTTTTCCCACTAATTTCATTGTACCCTAATAAAAGTCTATCTGGATCTAAAGAAATTCTTTTTACTTCAGTGTCATTGTAATACTTTCTATTATTAAACTGACAAATATTAGCACACCTAGGATTAATGAAAAATATTAAAAATAAAGTTAGGAAAGTTGTTGATTAGAACTTTGAAAATTTGATTTGCCTTCATGGTTTTTATATAGACATGGAACAAACATGTTATGGCTCTTTAAAGGAACCTGTCACATGAAAAAACACTATTAACCTGCATATATTGGATTAATCTGCAGGTTAATAGTGTTCTGAACCTGCCTGGCGCCGGCACTTAGAACCCCACTGCCTGGAGGAAAAGAACTTTATATCTCCCAAAGCACTTGACGTTCAGACATAGGGTGTATATAGAGCAGTAATCGCACCTCCAGCACTGACTGACAGCTGGTCGTAATGCTGATCCTGCTGTCAGTCAGTAAGGCCCCTTCACACATCAGTTTTTTGCCATCAGTCACAATCCATCGAATTTTGAAAAAAACGGATCCGGCAGCATCATTCGCGAATGATGCTGCCGGATCCGTGTTTTTCTCATAGACTTGTATTAGCGATGGATGGCCTCACGTTGTATCCGTCGTTCACCGGATCCGTTGAAAATTGTGTATTCGGCGGCCAGAGACAACATACAAAGTAGCATTTTTTGTCTCCGGCGAAGAACCGGACAGCAACGGATCCAGCGCCGTCTGGCGTTTGCTACAATGGAAGCCTATGGGCGCCGGATTCCGTTTTTTTTAACTGAGCATGCTCTGATTTCATTAGGATACAATTGGCCAGCCCCCAATTAGGAACGGTATATAAAACCTGCCAGGTAGGGCTTAACTCATCCATTTACCAGCAAGCAAGACAGCCCAAGGCCAGCTAGCCTGAGACCAGCCAGCCACAGAGCAAAAACCTGCCAGCCACAGAGCAAAAACCTGCCAGCCACAGAGCCTACTAGGCCAATCAGCCACAGCCTACCAGGCCAGCAAGCCACAGCCTACTAGGCAAGCCAGAGAGCCTACCAGGCCAGCCAGCTACAGCTTACCAGGCCAGCCAGAGAGCCTACCAGGCCAGCCACAGCCTGCCAGGCAGCCAGCCACAGCCTACCAGGCCAGCCAGCCACAGCCTACCAGGCCAGCCAGAGAGCCTACCAGGCCAGCCAGCCACAGCCTACCAGGCCAGCCATCCACAGCCTACCAGGCCAGCCAGAAAGCCTACCCTGCCAGCCACAGCCTGCCAGGCCAGCCAGCCACAGCCTACTAGGCCAGCTAGCCACAGCCTACCAGGCCAGCCAGCCAGAGCCTACCAGGCAGGCCAGCCACAGCATACCAGTCCAGCCAGCCACAGAGCCTACCAGGTGGCCTCAATGTCTTCTTCTGGGAGCCCTCCCTCACATTGTCAGCGCAGTGAGGAAAATATATATAATTTTTGTTTTTTCTTTTTGGTGATGTTCACCTAACAATATGCATAAATTCTTGTTTAACAGGAAGCTGCAGCATCAGAGGTGTTTACAATAGGAGACGGATGGGGTGGAGAAATACCCGGAGCGGGCTCACATTTTGAAAGTTTCTTACATGCATCACAGAACCACATCATCACAGACATCACAGTACACACAACACATAAAAAACAGATCATTACAGACATCACAGTACACACAACACAAAATCCTACATCCAAGCACATAATGTTTATTTTTTTATTTTTTTTTAGTCTTCTGATTCTGGGGCTCAATGTAGAGGTCCTCAAACGCCTCCCAGGGTCGTTGGCGTGAGCGTCGGGGAGGTTACCATTAAGTAAGTACCTTTTTTTTTTTCTTTGTATTTTTCCACTTCATGTTGATAATTTGAATGTAATGTTTTTGTTTTTTGTCTTTTTTAACAGGCTTCACAGCGTGCTCCCGACAGTGAGGAGACCGGCCTAGATATCGACCTCCTCATAGATCTAGTCCGAGAATGGGAGCCGCTGTGGAATATGGGGGACTGCAGCCACGCTGATCTTGGTGTGACGTGTCGGCTCTGGAAGGAAGTATGCCATGAAGTTGTGGAACATTGAGAGGACCTTGAGGTTCGGGCCCAGAATCAAGCGCGTAAATATTCACAGTTCAGTAACTTATGTTGCCAGATGTAATGTGTTGCATACTAACCAATTTGTGCTTTCACTTTACAGGGGAAAGAGTTATCAAGCAGTGGCGGTCACTTAGGGATTGCTTCAAGAAGGAGTTCAACAAGGAGATGCAGGCCCCTAGTGGATCGGGAGGACGCAGGAGCAAGTACAAGTATGCTAGAGCCCTGTCATTCCTCCGGTCGACTACGGTTAGCAGAGGGTAATTATTCCCCACACCATTTACTAAGTAAAAATGTTTACATGTGTAACTTTTTTTTTGTTTCAGCAAAGGCCAAAAAATAACAATATATTTTATTATGTTTTCTTTGTTCCACAGCACCGTTTGCAGCACTCGGGAGCCTGCAGAGTTGAACCTCACTGAAGCGATCCCACAGTAGTCCGCCACCGGAGACCACTTTGACAGACCCAGCCCATCTGTACCTTCCCTGCCTTACCTCACATCTTGTCCCTCGGTCCCATCCAACAGTTCTGGAGCATGATGGCAGACTTCGTTACATGAAGCTGCTGGTGAGGATGCAGCTTTTACCCCAGCCCTCTGGCACTGCTGCCACCTGTAGAATAGCTTTGGGTTCTGTGGGGCAGCACCAGAGGGGTCAGGAAAAGAGTTATGTGCCCAAGTTCTTGCTTCTAAATGCATCCTTCCAGAACTTACTCAAACTGTTTGAGCAAATCACTGCTGGATTTAGCCTTATGAACAACAGTATTCTTGAGTTGAACACAAGTCTGAATGGGATGCATTTAGATGCAAGTAAATCGCCATATCACTCCTTTTTCCAGGCAGTAGTAGAGAGCATAGACAAGCTATCTCCTGACCAGCAGATGCATGTAATACAAGCCTGCCAGTTTGCCCTAGAGCAAGTTAGCTCCCAAGCCCCTCCACCCACCCCGGTAGTTCCTCCTGCACCTGCCCCCCTCCAGCCACTGTGCCTCTTCCCCCTCCTGTACAATACCAGCTTCCTGCCCCATTCCAGCTTCCTGCCCCATACCAGTTCCCAACCACATCATCTGTGCCTCCACTCCCTGCCCAACCTCTACTCCCTGCCCAACATGTACTCCCTTCCCACTACCACCAGTCTCCTTCCACACCCATCATGCCCCAAACACAACCCTCTTCTCCACCTACCACCTCTTCTGCCTCCCAATCTCTCCATTCCACCCCTCAAACCTTACAAATTCCCAGCCGTACTCCCGTTTTTTGTCCTCCCATTTTCTTTCTTTCTAAATATATATTAACAAAAATATCAATGATACAAATCAGATAAAAAATATCTCTACAAAATTACTCACTTCATACCTAAAAAACATTATATAAATATCAAAATGGTCAAAAAGACATAAACAGTATAATATACTATAATATTAACCAGAATTAAATAAAATCTGTTCATTGTTCTTGATACGAGTCCTTTTCATGAAGATCAGCGTAGAACATTCTCCCATTCTTCATAAAACAGCGGCAAAAGAGGACCACGACATAATACTATGTAAAATATATAAAATACACAAAATTACTAACCATAGATAAAACATGAAAATGTATATACTAATAACCCCATTAAAAACACCCTAGCCCTAAAACAATACCTCTCAAGAACAAATTTATGACAAAGGATACTATCTACAGAAAGGCTGAAAAACCAAAATTTTCATTAAGGCCATCAGGACTTAAGGTTCCCAGGCGATATATCCATTTGCTCTCAACCTGGGCAAGAATTTTGGCCAAGTCTCCCCCTCTGGTACCCAATGAAACCTGATCAATGGCTTTTACTACCAAACCTCTAGGATTGCTTTCATGATAACTTTTAAAATGTCTGGCAATGGGTTTAAGGGGCACATCATTATCCAATTTTTTAGCTTTTAGAATATCCCTGACATGTTCCCTAGTTCTTACCTTCAATTCCCTGGTTGTAAGACCAATATACACTTTTCCACAGGAGCATTGCGCATGGTATATAACTCCTTCAGAACTACAATTAAGATGTCGGATTTCATATTGTTTAGAACCATCAAAATTACAGAAGGTTGTTGCCTTTGTATGGTTAAAGCAGCCCTTGCAAAAACCACACAGAAAGAAACCAGGTCTTCCTATGTTCTTCTTTTTTATTCGTTCATAATGGCTATGGACCAAGGTATCTTTCAAATTTGCAGATCTTTTAGCAACAAAAGATGGACGGTCAGGTAAGCAATGTCGTAGAGTGGGATCCACTAGCAGCACTTTCCAATGTTTTAATACAATTTCTTTAAGTTCATTCCACTTGTTATTATAAGTTGAGATAAAACGTACTTGTTCAGGACGATCTTGTACTTTAGCAGTGAAGGAGTCTTTATATAGTAGTTGGTTACGCGAGGTCTTAGAGGCTCTGAGATATCCTCTTTTAATCATCCTTTTGCTGTATCCCCTTTCGGTAAATCTTCTTGTTAGGTCCATGGCTTGTCTTTCAAAATTGCTGTCATCCGAGCAGATTCTCCGAGCCCGAAGAAACTGCCCAACCGGAATTCCATGGACTGTGGAGATGGGATGGGAGGAATCTGCATATAAAAACGAGTTAGTTGATGTGGATTTTCTAAAAATATCAGTATTGACCACACCACTAGGACCAACTCCAATTTTAATATCCAAAAAATCAATTTCTCTTCCAGATTGGAATGATAATTTGATGTTCTTGGTGTTGTTATTAAGATGTTGCATAATATGTTCCAGGCTTTCCAACGAGCCTTCCCATTTAAACAGAACATCATTGATGTATCTCATCCAGTTATGAATATGACACATATCCTGGATGAGATCACCTTGAAACACCTCCCTCTCCCAGGCCCCCAAAAATAAATCAGCATACGAGGGGGCACAAATGGCCCCCATCGCAGTGCCCTGCAATTGTAGAAAAGTCTGGTTATTGAAGGTAAAAATATTATGCGTTAACAAAAATTCAAGCAAAATCATGATTAATTCCACCATGTCAGATTCCAATGGACTAGTATCTAGAAAAAATCTTGTTGCATCCAAACCATCCTGATGCCTTATAGATGTATACAACAACTCCACGTCGGCCGTAACAAAAATAATATTGTCATCCAGATACAATTGATCTAGACGTTGTAGGGCCGACGTGGTGTCCTTGATATAGGAAGGAAGGTTAATAACCAAAGGTTTTAAAAAATAATCAATTACACTCCCAATCAATTCACAAAGTCCCCCATTACCTGCCACAATGGGACGGCCTGGGGGATCCAAATGATTTTTGTGTATTTTCGGTATTAAGTAGAGCGTAGGGAGCTTAGGATGACAGTTTCTAATTTGGTCAACCAATTTCTTAGTCACCAAACCTTGTGTGAGGGCTTTCTCCATAATATCCACCAGGAGATTCTGAAAGGAGGACATGGGATTATATGATAATTGACGATAACACTCGGGGTCATTCAACAGTTTGTTGGCCTGTTTTTCATATTGTCTAATTGGCCAAATTACTAGATTGCCCCCTTTATCGGCTGGCTTAAATACAATGTCGTCCCATGTTTGCATTTCTCTCAAAGCCAACCATTCTGATTTAGAGAGATTAGATCTACTCCATTGTTTTCGCGCCAACTCTTCTATGTCTTGTGTAACTAATTTTGTAAATATCTCTACCGCAGGGCAGAGATTTAAAGCAGGAAAAGTTTTACAACTCGTATATAGATGTTTAGGAATCATACTCACACTCGATGTACCAGCATTTTCTTCTTCTAAGGAGATCAAAGCCTCCAAGGCCTCATCTTCAGCTGTTGTGGATGTATAGTCCTTTTCCATCTTTGATGCGTGCAGCTTTTTAAGAACTAATTTCCTAGCAAACAAGTGAGTATCTTTTACCGATGTGAACGGGTCTAGATTATTAGAAGGGGAAAAAGTCAGACCACGTTGTAACACTTTAATTTGTTCCTCAGTTAACACACGACTAGATAAATTAACCACCTGATATCGATCTGCTGGTCGGCCATTCTTTTGAGCCTTCTGAAACATATCAGGTAATTTTTTCATTTTCTCAATCCCTTTCCATTGAGGATCTCATGTGTTTTCTGCATCACTTGCCGAGGTTGCACTGTCCACCTCAGAGACATAAGATCTATCAGATTGTGTCCTAATCCTGTTTCTCGGACCATTTTTCACTCCTTTTAATTGCCATCTGAAGATTTTGTTGGAATCATAATCTTCCACATCACGTAGATATTTTTTAGATTTTTCTTGGCTGATCTTATCCTCCCATTTCAATGCATCCGTCTCAAGATCTTTAGACCATTTACTGAATTGATCTGTGGTCATTTCTTTTACTAACGTTTTAGAGATAGATTCCAAATCATTATCCAACTCTATTAAAGAAGATGTATTGTTTTCAATTAGAATTTGAATAAATTCTAGAGAACATCTAGATGCTGCTGATGTCCATCTCTCAACTAGCTCTTTATTGCCAAGTTCATAGGTAGGGTACAATTGGATTCTCAGTCCTCTAGGAACTATTTTTTTATCTAAATAATTTTCAAGGGTGGTCTTATTCCACCATAGCTTTGTTTTACGTTGTAAAGTGTATCTATATTTGTGCATTAAATCTTTAATTTCAAGAGAGGTATTCTGCGAAACCACTGGGGTACTTCGTGAAAAAATGTCAGTAGCCTTTGAACGCCAGGCACTTTCCCTGGCTTTCAGATCCATATTTGAACGGACACTCTGTTACAAAAAACAGCAATCAATAGTTAATCCAAAAAAGTCCAACTATATCTCTTTTCAATGGTACTTCCACAATACATATAAACAACCACAAGATGGCAGTACAATCACTGTCACCCTAAAGAAGCCGACCATACATGAAAAATATTCTAAAACAAAAGTTTATTGAAAAAAATGAGAACAATACATAAACACATAAATTAAAAGCTACAACATTCCACCAGGATAATACCCCATGGGAAAGTATCAGTAGGAAGCAACGTATATCTCATTGTACTGGGAACATAGCTAATACACAAAAGTGAAACTACAAAAGGAGATAGCTAAAAAGCTCATGGAAAACAACATATATGGTGCTATCAGCATCCCTATTATCACACCAAAATCCCCCGTTTCATTAATAGCTACATTAAATATTCCGGCATGGTGACAATTATTATGGATCCAATGTAGCTGATACCACTATGTGCAATAATAAAACAGTGCAAAGTCTTATTACCCAGATGCAGTAAATGAACGTGTCTCCTCTGCAGCTTTTCCCGGCGCCCCGACGCGCGTTTCGCCCTTGCTTCTTCCGGGGGCGTGTCTCCAAACAGACCGGGTGAGGTATATAAACTATAATGGACCAATCAAATGCCGCCGCTAATGAAAAAATGAGGCCGCTGATTCCGCCGATGACAAGGGCGGCGCATGCGCAGATCTGTCCAACCCCTAATGAATGAACACTTCCGGACATCCGCCGGGTGGACCGCAAGCAAGAGCAAGCAGATACCACCTGTGGCACTGTCCGAAGTGTACGGGGCGGAAGACTCACGCATGCGCACTGCCAACCGGAATGTGCGCAAATGGGAAACAAACAGATACTACCTGTGACGCTGTTAAAAGTGTGCGCCGCGGAATATCCACGCAAAACGCACTATAATCTGGAATGTAATTCGGAATAGTAGGAAGTGAATAAATACATTATCATTTGTAAAATGCCAAAATAAGTTACAATAATCCCAATACGATAATAATTAAAGTGCTCAAGTGCAATACAGACTAAGATATGCAAAATTACATATACTGACTGTAATCTAATACGTGCATATATTAAGTAAATACCTTACTAAAGTGCAAAAAAAGGGGGTATATAATAAGGTTATACAGAAAAGTGCTTGCCAGTATAAATTATTACAGTGTGAATAACAGCGATATAAGCGCATTATCAGTGTGGTGCATAAAGTGAAAGCACTTTGCCCATACACCCAGTGCCATACACCCATTAGCGGCGGCATTTGATTGGTCCATTATAGTTTATATACCTCACCCGGTCTGTTTGGAGACACGCCCCCGGAAGAAGCAAGGGCGAAACGCGCGTCGGGGCGCCGGGAAAAGCTGCAGAGGAGACACGTTCATTTACTGCATCTGGGTAATAAGACTTTGCACTGTTTTATTATTGCACATAGTGGTATCAGCTACATTGGATCCATAATAATTGTCACCATGCCGGAATATTTAATGTAGCTATTAATGAAACGGGGGATTTTGGTGTGATAATAGGGATGCTGATAGCACCATATATGTTGTTTTCCATGAGCTTTTTAGCTATCTCCTTTTGTAGTTTCACTTTTGTGTATTAGCTATGTTCCCAGTACAATGAGGTATACGTTGCTTCCTACTGCTACTTTCCCATGGGGTATTATCCTGGTGGAATGTTGTAGCTTTTAATTTATGTGTTTATGTATTGTTCTCATTTTTTTCAATAAACATTTGTTTTAGAATATTTTTCATGTATGGTCGGCTTCTTTAGGGTGACAGTGATTGTACTGCCATCTTGTGGTTGTTTGTCAGCATCTCTAGTACTATCTGTTAGAATCTGTTTAATTTGTTACTATCCGCCATTTCTTGTGGTGTTCTGGCTGCTGGTCTTTTTCCTATGGTGCTGGGTTTGTCTTGGGTCAGGTGTTTGGATCACTCTTTATTAACCAGCACCTGCCTCCCAGTCCTTGCTGGACAACAGTGTTAAACAACTTTAGTTCTGGCTTGGTGCTTTGCTTTGTCTTCTGTGTGTGTAATTTGTGCGGTACTGGGACCTTTGGTTTTGCTAGTCTTAGTTTCTGCTTTCAGTTGGTTTCTGCAGCCTTCTCCGTGTTTTCTGTTAGAAGGTGACCCGTTTTTGTACCCAGTCCTTAGATCTTTTAGGGACCCCCTTCCCCCTATCTATAGGTCTACGCTTGAGATTAACCTCGGATCGTTGGTGGGTCTATTCGCAAGGAATGGGTCACCCACTCCATCGTAGTGTATCAGCCTAGTCATAGTGCAGGGTCAGTTTTCCCCCTTCTACCCTAGTTCTGTGTTGCAGTTCTGTAACAGTTTGTCCGAAAGAAGTATAAAAAAAAACCCTCCTGGATTTCTGCAATATGAACAGCATTAAAGATCTTGCTCAACACCTCCAAGGGTTAACGTTGAAAGTTGCCACCTTACAACAGCACGTGAGTAATTGCCCTGAAATCCGCTCTGAAGAACCTAAGGTGGTTTTGCCTGAATGTTTTTCTGGTAAACGGCAGAAATTTTTTTCTTTTAAAAATGCATGTTTACTTTATTTTCAGCTTAGACCCAGGTCTTCAGGGGCTGAATTACAGCATGTGGGGATTATTATGTCATTATTGCAAGGTGAGATGCAAGTTTGGGCATTTTCATTGCGTCTGGGTGACCCTTTTTTGATGTCAGTAGAAGCATTATTTTTCTGCTGTGGGGGTATTATATGATGATCCTGATCGGGTCACTACAGCCGAGGCAGAACTCAGATGGCTGAAACAGGGTTCTGGCGATGCTGAGAGATATTGTACCCAGTTCAGATGATGGTCTGCAGAAGTCAACTGGAATGATCCAGCACTCAGGAGTGAGTTTTTAGCAGGTTTGAATGACAGGGTTAAAGAATTGAGGCTGCTCCTGCTGCGCAGCACACTGGCATCTTGCAACAACATGTCCCAAGGTAATTCAGGACCTCCTTAAATGGTGCATACACTTACTACAGCTGTTTGGACATGTTGCACTTGTCACATTTGTTTTATGTGTCCGGTTTATCCTGAATACTCAGTGCTCAGTTGCATATTTGTTAACCATGCCCCTTATGGCTTGATCATGCATTCTATCATGCACTCTCGTGCCTAGACTAGTTCTACTCAGTTATGATCAAATCCATTATGATCATCTAACATTTGCCGGCGTGCTGTGTCAGGAGGGCTCTCTTTTTCGGATTTACTTGTGTCCTGTTCCAGTATCATTTTTTTCCACCTGTTTATACTGGATGTTCTTTTTTTGTTGCTCTCCACTCACTATCATGTGATTGTATATGTTATATATGCACTTTTTTTGATATTCTAATAAACTTTATTATCCTTTCTGATACCTCTTTTTGTTGGTGTGGATCTTTGGTTATAGTTTATTTCTAATTATCATGTAACTAGATCCTCTGGACATTTATCTTTGTTTCATAGCCATATGCTGCTCTATAGGTGTATATGTTTAGGTCTAGAGGTATGCCCCCTGCTGGCCGAGAGGGCGTTTTTTGTATAGGTGTTGAAGGTGAGATGCAAGTTTGGGCATTTTCATTGCATCTGGGTGACCCTTTTTTGATGTCAGTAGAAGCATTTTTTTCTGCTATGGGGGTATTATATGATGATCCTGATTGGGTCACTACAGCAGAGGCAGAACTCAGATGGCTGAAACAGGGTTCTGGCGATGCTGAGAGATATTGTACCCAGTTCAGATGATGGTCTGCAGAAGTCAACTGGAATGATCCAGCATTCAGGAATGAGTTTTTAGCAGGTTTGAATGACAGGTTTAAAGAATTACTCATTGCATATACTGCACCTGCTACACTTGAGGCTGCTATGCAGTTATCTATCTGGGTGGATAGAAGATTGAGAGATAGACAGAATGAGAAGGTTTCAATTTTGCTGGATCCAGTCTCTCAGGAGAACCCCGTTGACTGTGGGGATACGATGCAACTTGGGGCAATGTCCGCTCGTTCCCTGGAAAGGGAGAGAAGATTGTCTGAGGGGCTACGCCTTTATTGTGGTAAGGCTGACCATTTTATTAAGCAATATGAAGGACGGATAAGCAAGGAAAAAAGAAAAAAAGGTCAATCAGAGTATCCCTCCCATTCGCATTGCTTTTTTGCGGTCCAAAGGAGTTTCTTTTTCTGGTAGTTCAACCTGTCATGGTCATTCGATTGATTTTCAAGTGATGGTAGACTGTGGTTCGGTGCTTAATTTGATTGATCAACAATTTCTAGACAAGTAAAAGATTGATTCTGTACCTTTAACATGCCCTTTTCCTGTAGTGGCAATTGATAACACTCTTCTAGAGCATGGGTGCATTTCTCTTAATGTCACCAGATTTCCACTCACTGTGAATATGGAACACCAGGAATCTTTAGATTTGTTTGTACTTGATAAATTGCCTTTTCCAGTTGTCGTGGGGTTACCCTGGTTAAAGATGCACAATCCTGTACTGGACTGGACGTCAAGTACAATAAGATCCTGGGTGAGGAGCGTTATGGGAAATGTTGTGATATAAACATTGCTGCTGTTATGAAAATGAGCTACCTGAAGCCATTCAGGAATTCTGGAAAGTATTTTCAGAAGTGGAGTCACAAGCTCTACCACCTCATAGAGAGTACATTTGCGCTATTGAGTTTGTCCCAGGTGCTACTCTCCCTAAGAGTCGTTTATTTAATCTGACGATTCCCTAGAGGGAGGCCTTAAAGGAATACCAGCAGACTAGTCTTGCTGCAGGTCATATAAGACCCTCAAAATTCCCTGTGGCTGTGGGATTCTTTTCGTCAAAAAAAAGATGGGGGTCTTAGGCCGTGTCTGGATTTAGGGAGATTAATAAGATCACTGTGCGCAATCCTTACCCCTTGCTGCTAAATTCTGGATTTGTTTATCCAATTAGTTGGAGCCAAGTGGTTCTCTAAGATTGATCTCCGTGAGTTTTGTATTTTGCTGCGGGTAAAAGATGGCGATGAGTGGAAGACAGCCTTTAATACCCAAGAAGGTCATTTTGAGTGTCTAGTAATTAGTGATGAGCGAGCACTAAAATGCTCGAGTGCTCGTTGCTTGGGTCGAGCAGATTGGGATACTTGGGTACTGGACCCGAGGAACAAGCCCAATGTAAGTCTATGGGAGACCTGAGTATGTTTACCATGATCCCCCCCGGGGGTCCTTTTAAGGTCTAAAAACGTCTGAAAATTATGGAAACACTGCTCAAATGACACAGGAACATCATGAGGATTGCGCCTGGAAGCATTCCTGACTCCTAGTTCACAGCTGCAAACATATTTTTCCGAGATTCAAGACATTTTTCCAGGTGCAACAAATAGCACACTAAAGCGAAACCAAAATGGATTTTGCTGGGAAATGTGTTAAGGTACATCCTTTGCAGGTTAATGACTTACCTGTAAGGCCAAATTATTAACCCCAGACCGAAATGGTCCTCCCCACTAGGGCTTAGTTCAGACGCAGCATTTTTGAAGCGTTTTTCAACTTTAACATTGCTTTCAACCACTACAAATGAATTCACTGGGAAATGTCATTGTAACATTTAACAACCCTAGCTGGCCTGTGACACATAAGCAGATCCAACTTGTTTAATTTATGAAGGAAGGACTCTTAAAGTCACAAAGCCTATTTTTCCTGTTGCATCAGGCGGCATTAATATTCTTAAAGGGTCATTATTAAACAGTGGGTCTCCTATGCTGTTATTGCCTATGCAGTGAGTGTCTGGGCTGCCAAGAATTACGACCCACTCCAATACCCATTTCACGAAAGGTACAGGAAGGCTCCCTGAAAAAACGTTGCATTGAATGCAAGGCCTGCCCAGCTACCAAGTCATATGAACCCCAATAGGCCTTTGAACCCAGGCACTGGATGGCCACAGGAAAATACACTTCATATTATTCAGTTGGTCCTGCCATACTGTTTTCTTATGTATTAACAGCAAGGCATGCCTTGCTACCAAGTCATATGCACCCCAATAGGCCTTTGAACCCAAGTACTGGATGGCCACAGGAAAATACACTTCACATAATTCATTTTGTACTCCCGTACGTCTTTGTTTTACACATTGACAGCAATGCCAGCCATTATGCCTTGAAACTCACATTTTTGATGGGCCCATGAAAATCAACTTGTATTTTTTAATGGTATGATGGTTCCCTCTTTGCAGAATTAATTACAGGAGAATTTAGCAATTTTATTTGCCATGTTTTTAACACTAAGGTTCAGATACAGCTTTAAATAAGGCTAATACTTGCAATACAAAGCAATTTTATTGCAAACCACAAAAGTCAAGGAATAGTATGATTGAGTAGTGTGAGTGCGTACATTTTTGTATATGTTAACATGCAAAGGTTAATGAGTACATATAAGGATTAAATACATATAGTGATTACGCGTATATGAAGATTAACTACATACAGTAAACTTAGATCATCACCAAGAGGCTTTTTAACATCATCTGTCTGGAATATCAGAGAAGCAACACCAAGACAGAGAACCCCTGGGAGATTACCTACACTGCATGGGCGTCCCCAATTATGCAGGTATCAGCACACTGTACATGTACAGGTACCGCAGTTTTGGCATCTGTCTTAGTCATGTTTCTCTGCTCTTACAGTATATAGTGATTTACACTATGTAGTAACTCTAGTTTCACCCAGACCTTCAAGTGGCCACTTTTCAAGGTTAGATGAAACTGAGATATCATGGAGTCATCAGACAAGGGGCTATAAACCCCCAGAAAATAAAAGCCACAAGGATTTAGATCAAACCACCACAGGCATAGTTTCAGTAAACCTTCATGTTTTACAATGACAAACAGCAAACATATAGAAGCTAAGAACTGTTTGTGAAGTGAATAAACAAACATTTCTCAAGATTGTGACACTATAAGCATTGTCTGTCATATATGTAAATGTTTTACAAGAAATTCAGCTATGTGATTGTCTGAATGCATTCGGTATACAATATTTTCATCTGGATTCCAAATTGCCATTGGAATATTCGTCGTTTGTACATTTGAAGCAGCCAAAGTTATGGCTCTCAAGGAGAGAAAGTAATATAGTGGACAAAAAAATAATTTTAATGAACTACTGAGCCAAACTTACATCATTGCTTTATCAAATTTATATAAAGTGTATTGTGTCCAATGTGAGCAACCACGCAACACAAAAAGGAGCTTTTTAAGTGAGCTCTTTAAGGTACACAAATGTTATGAAGTCTTTGCCAACAAGGATGTGGTTTCACCAATGGGGGATACTTTTAAAAAAAAATATACTATTGCCATCACAGCCCCCCTTGCCCAAACTTCACCGGCCTATAACAGTACAAAGCACGTTCACCCTGGTGATCTAGTGGCAGTTAAAGAAGATACATTGCAGGAGACAAAGTTAAGAAGTAGGCCAAATGTAGTGGTGGTGGTCTCTGAGACTTGTAATACAGTGCACGAGCTGCCAAACAATTCCCCAATGGTGGTACCTTTTTTAAAAAAAGACTAGTGCCATCGCAGCCCCCTTGCCAAAACTTCACTGGCCTATAACAGTACAGAGCGTGTTCACCCTGGTGATCTAGTGGCAGTTAAAGGACACATTGCAGGATACAGAATGAAGAAGTAGGCCCAATATAATGTTATGCCCAATTCCTCAATGCGGGGTCTTTTTTTCCCAAATTAAAATAGTGCCATCATAGCCCCCTTGCCCAAAATGCACCGTACACAGCATGTTCACCCTGGTGAGCTAGTGGCAGTTAAAGGACACATTGCAGGAGACAGAATGAAGAAGTAGGCCCAATGTTATGTCATGCCCAGTTCCTCAATGTGGGGTCCTTTTTTTACTCCCTTGGTCATGATTAAGGGAGCATAGTCTCCAGAAACGCGTTGATATTTTTACCCATATGGTTTGTGCTGAAGTTTGTATCCTCCATGTTTAAGTTTGTGAATAAAGAAAACTTTTTTTTCATGGATTCGGTGAAGCTGGACATTTTTTTTTTTGGACCATAGACACCCTGGCCAAAAAATTGACTGTCTGTAGCAGCACGGAACACATGAACCCTGGGGATCTAGTGGTGGAAAAAGATGAGTGGTGGAGGAAGGCCTCTTTAAAACCTAGGCCCAATTTAAAGTATCGTTTCTCCTACACTTGTAATGCCCATACACTAAGCACCTATGGGCTGACAAACATTTCCCCAAGGGGAATACAGTGATTAATAACATACTATGGGCATCCGAGACACCCTTGGCAAAAAATGTACTGTCAGTAGCAACGCGGAACACATGAACCCTTGTGATCTAGTGGTGGAGAATGAGGAGACATTGCTGAAGGCCTCATTAAAACCTAGGCCCAATGTCAAGGATTGTGTCTCCTACACTTGTAATGCCCATACACTAAGTGCCTGTGGGCTGAAAACTTCCCCAAGGGGGATACATTGATTAAAACAGTCCAAAGGCATTTGAGACACCCTTGCCAAAAAATTGACTGTCTGTAGCAGCGTGGAACACATGAACCCTGGTGATCTAGTGGTGGAGAATGAGGAGACATTGCTGAAGGCCTCATTAAAACCTAGGCCCAATGTAAAGGATTGTGTCTCCTGCACTTGTAATGCCCATACACTAAGTGCCTATGGGCTGACAAACATTTCCCCAACGGTGATACTTTGATTAATAACATACTACGGGCATCCGAGACACCCTTGGCAAAAAACTGTCTGTAGCGGCCCAGAGGCCGATAAGCCTGGTTATCTAGTGGTGTACAATGAGGAGACATAAAGCTAAATCATATTGAAATAAAACAAATAAATAAAAAATGTGAATCCACCAATGAAAGTAAATAACAAAAGGGAGGGGCAAACACAGGTTCATAGATTTGAAGCCTGAATGTGTCCAGTGAGATATGTTTGTCCCTAGCAACAGCTCAGAGACAGGGCTATAACTAAATATATAATTTAAAAGTTTGGGAAAATGGAAAATATAAGAATACAGGGGATAAATAGACAGAATACAGGGGATAAATAGACTTACATCTCTTTTTTATGATATTTCCCCCTGCGGGAGTAACATTTGCTTTGGTTTCCAATTAGTTACGGGCATAATATTTATACCCTTGCAAAATAAAAAAAAATTGTGCCTTTGGCATCATATAATCCATTCACTCTGGTGCTCTACTGGTTATGGATGATGAGGATGAGGATAAGGAGGAGGCGAACAACAAACAGCCCAAATCTGGAAGCATATACCCATGTGTGGTTGTGAAGAGGTGCATGAGAATACACCTCCCCAAAAGAGAGAATGTATTTGAGGTTATGTTTTGCTGTTTTCACTTGGTGGTGTACAGAAGTCTTTCCCAATCCAGCCCTTGATCATTTTTATAAGAGTCAACCTGTCAGCATTTTTAGTTATCTTATCTATTATAAATCCACCAGCGGCACTAAAAACCCGCTCTGACAGAACGCTAGCAGCAGGGCAGGCCAGGACCAGTTCATGCCACGTGTCAAGCTTAGATACCCAATAATTAAAGGCATAGAGGAATCCCGGAGGACATTTGTACAATCTGCACAGTACTCCCTCACCATCTTCCCAAACATTCCACTTCTTGTGACAGCACCCCTGGCCACTGTGCCATCACGGTGGGAGGGTCTGAGAAAACTGTCCCAGAACTTTGCCATTGTTCTCCTGCCTGAGCTGGATTGTACTTCTTTCTCTCTCGCTTGGACTCCTTGGTTGTACAACAAACTCTGATGTCTGCTGCCAGCGTTCCCACATGGGAGTTTTCTAAGTAATTCCGCTACAAGGGCCCTCTGGTACTGCAACATTTTCGCACACCTCTCTGCCTCTGGTAGAAGAGATTGAAAGTTCTCCTTGTAGCAGAGATGGAGGATGAAGAGGAGGGGAGCAGGAGCTGTAGACTGTGGGGGCAACACTGATTGACGTAGGGCCAGCAATCCTCAGCATGGGGAGGATGTGTTCCTTCCCAAGGTCCAACTGGGTCCCGGCTTCCACTATGTTAACCCAATGTGCCGTCAGTGAGATGTACCATCCCTGCCCACAAGCACTTGTCCATGTGTCCGTGGTTAGGTGGACTTTCCCTGAAACAGCATTGTTGAGGGCATGGGTAATGTTGTGGGACACATGCTGGTGTAATGCCAGTAAGGCACACAGGGAGAAATAGTTGGCGACTGGGGACCGAGTATCTTGGGACGGCCGCCGCTTTAGGTTGCAGAAAGCTTCCGTCTCAACGAGCCTAAAAGGCAGCATTTCTAGCACAAGCAGAAGAGAAATATTATAATTTAGGACTGTGGCCTGTGGGGCATTGGCTGGGTATTTCCACTTGCATTTCAAAGACTGGGTTATAGACAACTGAAGTTTGTGCTGGGACAAGGACGTGGATGGGCTTGATGATGGTGCTGCTTGACTGTGGGCCACAACAGGTGCAGGGCTAAAGGCATCTTCACATGCACGGTGTACTGGAGATTTTCTACGCAAAACAGTGGAAGAAGCAGTGGTGTGACCTGCAGGTAGTGGTCCTGGAGCCTGGGGTTCAGCCCACAAAGTCGGG
Source organism: Ranitomeya variabilis (assembly GCF_051348905.1). Taxonomy (NCBI): domain Eukaryota; kingdom Metazoa; phylum Chordata; class Amphibia; order Anura; family Dendrobatidae; genus Ranitomeya; species Ranitomeya variabilis. The sequence continues at coordinate 356,011,557 of NC_135235.1, forward strand.
TGCTTTGCTGCCATGTGCCTGATCATGCTGGTGGTGGTCAGGCTGGTTATTTTGCCACCCCTGCTGATGTGCGCAAGGCAGGTGCTTCAAATGGCTTGTTTGGGGTTATCGGCAGTCCTTAAAAAATAACCAGACTCTGGAAGATCTAACAGTTGGAATGGCAACTTCCCTCATGTTGGTGTTACAGGGAATGGATGTACGCCTTCTGTCTGTGGCCACCACACTGCTTCTTCCTGCCTGTTGGGGTGATAGGCCTCCTTCTCCATGTGTGCTGCTGTCCTTGCTCTGCATGTCCTCCTGCCAGGTTGGGACAGTCACATAGTCATCCACCACCTCGTCTTCCACATCCACACCCTTCTCCTCCTGACTTTCTGGCAATTGTGTCTCATCATCGTCCACCTCTTCTGACACTTTCCCACCATCGCCTTCGCGTGGTCGGGGCTGGTCAAAGCTTTGGGCATCTCTACATGCGATCTCATCTGTCCCCACTTCAAGTTAACCGGCCGAGAGTTCTGAATCTTAAAATGGAAAACTGAACAGCTCTTCAGAGTATCCAAGTGTGGGATCAGTTGTCTCAGGGCACTCGGCATGGTGGGAGATAGGGGGATCAGGGTGAGGAATAACCGGGCCATACTCAACGGCTACTCAGACTTGACCTTGTGGAACACGTGGTGGTGGTGGTGATGGCTAAGTGACTGGAAGCATTATCCGCTATCCAACCATTTCACACTGCTCTGGCTTCAATAGTGGTGTGCTGCAGTCCCCTAGAAACTGGGACAGGAAGGTCGAGCGAGAAGATGTGGGTCTTTGTTGTTGCCCACTTTCACCTTGGCCACTGCCTCGTCCTCTGCATGCAAAATCATCATCACGTCCGCTTCCCCGTCCCTTGCGTTTCCCATTTTAAATGGACTACTGCACAATTTCAAATGCTCAGCACAAATATATTTATTAGCAGCAAAATAATTTCTGATAAGTATGCCTGCAAATCTACGATTTTTCAAAACCCAAACACCAGGCAGGCCTCACCCTAATATAACAGACTATTCAATGTTTGGGAACTTTTTTGTGAAGTGAATTTATGCAAAATAGTGCTGTATATAAGTAGAGTAACAGACAGCAAAAAAGGGGTCCACCGGCCTACAATGCCCAAACTTGGAGCACGCAGATATATGAGGGCTGTCACGGAAATACCACACTGGCAAATATGTAGCCTTTTTAGAATTTTGGAAGCTAAATAGTGCTGTATACAATTAGAGTATCAGACAGCAAAAAAAGGGGCCAACGGCCTACAATGACCAAACTTGAAGCACGTAGATACAGTACAGACCAAAAGTTTGGACACACCTTCTCATTTAAAGATTTTTCTGTATTGTCATGACTATGAAAATTGTACATTCACACTGAAGGCATCAAAACTATGAAATAACACATAACAAAAAATTATGGAATTACCGTATTTTCCGGCGTATAAGACGACTGGGCGTATAAGACGACCCCCCAACTTTTCCAGTTAAAATATAAAATCTTCTTAAAAGTCGGGGGTCTTCTTATACACCGTATGTCATCTTATAGGGCCGGTGACTAATGTGCCTTTTGGGGGGGGGGAGTGGTCCTGATGACAACGAGGGGGCGTCTCACAGGAAAGTGAGTATCCCCCATTACCTCATCGTAGCGCTGCAGCGTGGGGTCTCTGTGCTGGGAGCGGCGGCTGCTGCTCCTCTTTGTGGGTGCTGTGCTGTGGGGCGGCGGCTCCTCTTCTGCAGTGTGGGGCGGTGTATCTTCATGCAGTCGGGGCTCCTCCGGCATCTCCTTAAAGCATGGAGGCCCCGCCGGCAGCTCAATCGGTGCAATGCGGTGGCCTCCGGGAAAATGGCCGCTGCTCAGATTCAGATCTCGTCCCGAGATCTCGGGAGACGAGATCTGAATCTGAGCAGCGGCCATTTTCCCGGAGGCAGCTCAATAAGTGCGATGCTGTGGCCTCCAGGAAAATGGCCGCTGGGGGCGGTGCATGCTCAGATTCAGATCTCGTCCCGAGATCTCGGGACACGAGATCTGAATCTGAGCAGCGGCCATTTTCCCGGAGGCCACCGCATCGCACCTATTGAGCTGCCTCCGGGAAAATGGCCGCTGCTCAGATTCAGATCTCGTCTCCCCAGATCTCGGGACGAGATCTGAATCTGAGCAGCGGCCATTTTCCCGGAGGCCACCGCATTGCACCGATTGAGCTGCCGGCAGTGCCTCCGGGCTTTAAGGAGATGCCGGAGGAGCCCCGACTGCATGAAGATACGCCACCGCCGCCCCACAGCACAGAGGCCCCACACTGCAGAAGAGGAGCTGCCGCCCCACAGCACCCACGCGGCACAAAGCGGAGAAGAAGCCGCCGCTCCCAGCACAGAGACCCCACGCTGCAGCGCTACGATGAGGTAATGGGGGATAGTCCACGCACTTTCCTGTGAGACGCCCCCTCGTCGTCATCAGGACCACTCCCCCCCACCCACCATAAACACCCGGCGTACAAGGCGATACCCGGCGTATAAGACGACCCCCGACTTTTAAGAAGATTTTCAGGGGTTAAAAAGTCGTCTTATACGTCGGAAAATACGGTATGTCTTATATTCTAGGTTCTTCAAAGTAGCCACTGTTACGGAGAACCGGGGTCAATGGGTGCTCTTGTCCGCTGGCCCGGCGGTCTTTAACAAGACTGCATGGACCACGGCTCATACCACTGAACGCCCGCTCTATCTCCCAGTGGGCAATACACTACACAGACAACACAGGGTTAAGGTAAAACAGGGTGGCAATACTTTATTGAACCACAGCACACAATAGCAAACAGAACATTCCCAACATGCCTGGAATTGTATGGGTACATGGGCGCATATAAAATATCACTGCATCTCCACATATTTCCAGTATGACACGATGTCAGAGCTCCCAGGGTAGCTACTCCATCTGTGGATGAATGCACAGAGAAGGGGTAACAGCAAGCATAGGGAGATGACCAAGAACTGTCCATAGAGTCCATACAAGGTCCAAAGCCAGTTGACACGATGTCGGAGCTCCCAGGGTCGCTACTCCATCTGTGGATGAATGCACAGAGAAGGGGTAACGACAAGCATAGGGAGATGACCAAGAACTGTCCATAGAGTCCATACAAGGTCCAAAGCCAGTTGACACAAGAGTCACCACCTGGCTTATCAGTCACCACCTGGCTTATCTGACCATCTCCATGGAACCAGGCGACCAGCGGGTCCCAACCCTGGCTTTCTCCAAACATATCCATGGTTCAGAGATGGTCACTGGATCAGATCTGTGTCCTTCCAACCGGAGCCGAAAACCCCTAGGTTGTATCCTATAGAATCATAGATCAGTGTCCCTCGTGATGGTGCCATGATGAATTGGCTGCAGTCCTTTCTCTTGTCTGTTGGGTGGTTTTCAGGATGTGTGGCTGGTAGCTCTGTCTTACTTCAGACTCCCAGGAATGTGATCTCTGAGTCTTTCTAAACCCAAGGCATGTAAGCCACTCCCAGAATCACCCAGGGCCTCCCAGTCCAACATCAAGATAAGGCAAACAATGGTGATGGGATTAAGTAGCACTATTAGCATATAAGCACACATCAATAAACAAAGCCCAACACACTCAATATACAGTCACAACTACAGACTTACACTGTATGTTAAATGGTATCAGTCTGCAAGTCTGTCCTTTTGAACCACCAGACATAAACGCTTAAATGCACAAGCCAATATACAGATGAAAATTCAGTTATTATTGGTTTGCAAAAACGTAGCTGTCTGGGTAATTAAGATGCAATCTGGTTTCTTCACATTCCTCCCCATCTTAATTAACCAGACATGATAGGCTTCCGATCATCCAGTTTCCTTAGAGCATATTCTATACGCTCCTTACGAAAATAAACTCCATACGTAATTGAAGAGTAACAACTGGTATCCATTGGGTCCACGCATGGCTTCCTCCGCATTCCGTAGTTCCTGCCTTAATTCTATTCAATCTGTTGAAGCTGGAACATCTCCTATAGTTTCCATTTCTTGTTGAGGTCATATACCCACTCTAGTCCTCTTCCCAAGGCCGATTTGGTGGGGTTGGATATAGTGGCATCCAAAACCTGCTATGCATGCTGTTGTGAATTCCGTTCTTGGACTCCCTCCTGTGGTCAGGAATGATACTTTGGTTAATTCTGCTCTTGGACTCCCTCTGGTGGCTTTGAGCGGAACTGCTGGTCACTGAGGTTGCTGGCTCAGCTGCCCTCGTTTATTGTCATGCTGGCTTCCCTATTTAACTCCACTCAGATCGTTACTTCTTGCCAGCTGTCAATGTCTCAGTACTGGTTCAGATCTCTCTTGGACTTCTCTGGTGACCTGTCTACTTCAGCAGAAGCTAAGTTCCTATTAGTTCATTTGTTGTTGCTGTTTCCTGAATATGTTTCTTAGTACTGCTAAATTCTAGTCCAGCTTGCTATCATGATATTTCCTTGCTAGCTGGAAGCTCTGGGGGTGCAGAGTTGCACCTTCACACCGTGAGTCGGTGCGGAGGTCTTTTTGCACACTCTGCGTTGTTTTTGTAGTTTTTTGTGCTGACCGCATAGTTACCTTTTCTATCCTCTGACTATTTAGTGAAGACTGGCCTCCTTTGCTAAAACCTGTTTCATTCCTGTGTTTGTGACTTTCCTCTAAACTCACAGTTAATATATGTGGGGGCTGCCTTTTCCTTTGGGGAATTTCTCTGAGGCAAGGTAAGGCTTATATTTCTATCTTTAGGGGTAGTTAGCTCTTAGGCTGTGAAGAGGCGTCTAGGGAGAGTTAGGTACGCTCCACGGCTATTTCTAGTGTTTGTGATAGGAGTAGGGTTTGCGGTCAGCAGAGTTCCCACTTCCCAGAGCTTGTCCATATTTTTAGTTTAACCATCAGGTCATTCCGGGTGCTCCTAACCACCAGGTCCATAACAGCATGCCTCATCAATGGTCTGCTGGGTCTGTCTGTATACCTCCCTTGTTGTGGAGCCCTGGATGGTGTGTGAGAACACCAGTCCCCAGCAGCTCCCCCGGTTCCGCCAGGCTGAGTAGTAGCCCACTGCTGCCACCAATGTTACGGAGACGCGGGGTCAGTGGGTGCTCTCGTCCGCTGGCCCGACTGTCTTTAGCAAGACTGCATGGACCACGGCTCATACCACTGAACGCCTGCTCTATCTCCTGTTATGGACCTGGTGGTTAGGTGCACCAGGAATGACCTGATAGTTAAACACAGAATCAGGACGAGCTCTGGGGAAATGGGAACTCTGCTGACCGCAAACCCTACTCCTATCAACACAACTAGAAATAGCCGTGGAGCATGCCTGACTCTGCCTAGACGCCTCTTCACAGCCTAAGAGCTAACTACCCCTAAAGAAAGGAAACAAAGCCTCACTTGCCTCAGAGAAATTTCCCCAAAGGTAAAAGCAGCCCCCCACAAGTATTGACTGTGAAATAAGAGGAAATCACAAACACAGGATGGAATAGGTTTTAGCAAAGAGAGGCTAGTCTAACTAAACAGATTGAGGATAGAAAAGGGATCTTTGCGGTCCACACAAAAAGCTACAAAAACCACGCAGAGTGTGCAAAAAATACCCCCGCACCGACTCACGATGCGGTGGTGCCACTCTGCACCCCCAGAGCTTCCAGCTAGCCAGGCAGTTTCATGATAGCAAGCTGGACTAGAACTTAGCGAGAAAAACCATATGTAACAAATGAACAAGCAGGAACTTAGCTTGTGCTGGAGTAGACAGGTCCTCAGAAAGATCCAGGAGAGATCTGAACCAGTAATAGAACATTGCCAGCTGGCATGGAGTAACGATCTGAGTGGAGTTAAATAGAAAATCCAGCCTAGCCCTAAACGAGGGCAGCTGGAGAAGGAATCTCAGAACCAGCAGCTCCACTCACAGCCACCAGAGGGAGTCCACGGACAGAACTCACCGAAGTACCATTCATGACCACAAGAGGGAGTCCGAGAACGGAATTCACAACAGTACCCCCCCCTTGAGGAGGGGTCACCGAACCCTCACCAGAGCCCCCAGGCCGATCAGGACGAGCCAAATGAAAGGCACGAACTAAATCGGCAGCATGGACATCAGAGGCAACAACCCAGGAATTATCCTCCTGACCATAGCCCTTCCATTTGACCAAGTACTGAAGTTTTCGTCTCGAAATACGAGAATCCAAAATCTTCTCCACCACATACTCCAACTCCCCCTCGACCAACACCGGAGCAGGAGGATCAACTGAGGGAACCATAGGCGCCACATATCTCTGCAGCAACGACCTATGGAACACATTATGGATGGCAAAAGAAGCAGGAAGGGCCAAACGAAATGATACAAGATTAAGAATTTCAGAAATCTTATAAGGACCAATGAAACGAGGCTTAAACTTAGGAGAAGAAACCTTCATAGGAACATAACGAGATGATAACCAAACCAAATCCCCAACACGAAGTCGGGGACCAATGCGGCGACGGCGGTTAGCGAAACGTTGAGCCTTCTCTTGGGACAAGGTCAAATTGTCCACCACATGAGTCCAAATTTGTTGCAACCTGTCCACCACAGAATCCACACCAGGACAGTCAGAAGGCTCAACCTGCCCTGAAGAAAAACGAGGATGAAAACCAGAATTACAAAAAAAAGGTGAAACCAAAGTAGCCGAACTGGCCCGATTATTAAGGGCGAACTCAGCCAATGGCAAGAAGGTCACCCAATTATCCTGATCCGCAGAAACAAAGCATCTCAGATAGGTTTCCAAAGTCTGGTTGGTTCGTTCGGTTTGGCCATTTGTCTGAGGATGGAAAGCCGAAGAAAAAGACAAATCAATGCCCATCTTAGCACAAAAGGACCGCCAAAAGCTTGAAACAAACTGGGAACCTCTGTCCGACACAATGTTCTCCGGAATGCCATGCAAACGAACCACATGCTGAAAAAATAATGGCACCAAATCAGAGGAGGAAGGTAATTTAGGCAAGGGTACCAAATGGACCATCTTAGAAAAGCGATCACAATCCACCCAGATGACCGACATCCTTTGAGAAACAGGAAGATCCGAAATAAAATCCATGGAAACATGCGTCCAAGGCCTCTTCAGGACGGGCAAGGGCAAAAGTAACCCACTGGCCCGAGAACAGCAGGGCTTAGCCCGAGCACAAGTCCCACAAAACTGCACAAAAGAACGCACATCCCGCGACAAGGAAGGCCACCAAAAGGACCTAGCCACCAAATCTCTGGTACCAAAAATCCCAGGATGACCAGCCAACACCGAACAATGAACCTCAGAGATAACTCTATTAGTCCATCTATCAGGGACAAACAGTTTCTCCGCTGGACAACGGTCAGGTCTATCAGCCTGGAACTCCTGCAGCACCCGCCGCAAATCAGGGGAGATGGCAGACAGAACTACCCCCTCTCTGAGAATACCAGCCGGCTCAGGAACCCCAGGAGAATCAGGCACAAAACTCCTTGAAAGGGCATCAGCCTTCACATTCTTAGAACCCGGAAGGTATGAAACCACAAAATTGAAACGGGAGAAAAACAGCGACCAACGAGCCTGTCTAGGATTCAACCGCTTGGCAGACTCGAGATAAGTCAGATTCTTGTGATCTGTCAAGACCACCACGCGATGCTTGACTCCTTCAAGCCAATGTCGCCACTCCTCGAATGCCCACTTCATAGCCAACAACTCCCGATTGCCAACATCATAATTACGCTCAGCAGGCGAAAACTTTCTCGAAAAGAAAGCGCATGGCTTCATTACAGTGCAATCAGAACTTCTCTGAGACAAAACAGCCCCTGCTCCAATTTCAGAAGCATCAACCTCGACCTGAAAAGGGAGCGAAACATCTGGCTGACACAACACAGGAGCCGAAGAGAAACGACGTTTCAACTCCTGAAAAGCCTCAACGGCCACAGAGGACCAATTCACCACATCAGCACCCTTCTTGGTCAAATCAGTCAACGGTTTAACAACACTAGAAAAATTAGCGATGAAGCGACGGTAAAAATTGGCAAAGCCCAGAAATTTCTGAAGGCTCTTCACAGATGTAGGCCGAGTCCAATCATAAATAGCCTGGACTTTAACAGGATCCATCTCGATAGTAGAAGGGGAAAAAATGAAGCCCAAAAAGGAAACCTTCTGAACTCCAAAGAGACACTTAGATCCCTTCACAAACAAGGAATTAGCACGAAGGACCTGGAACACCATTCTGACCTGCTTCACATGGGACTACCAATCATCCGAAAAGACCAAAATATCATCCAAATATAAGATCATGAATCTATCCAGATACTTTCGGAAGATGTCATGCATAAAGGACTGAAACACAGAGGGAGCATTAGAAAGGCCGATTGGCATCACCAGGTACTCAAAATGGCCCTCGGGTGTATTAAATACTGTTTTCCATTCATTGCCCTGTTTAATACGCATGAGATTATACGCCCCTCGAAGGTCTATCTTGGTGAACCAACTAGCCCCCTTAATCCAAGCAAACAAATCAGACAGTAGAGGCAAAGGGTACTGAAATTTGACCGTGATTTTATTAAGAAGGCGGTAATCTATACAAGGTCTCAGAGAACCATCCTTCTTAGCCACAAAAAAGAACCCTGCTCCCAATGGTGACGACGACGGGCGAATATGCCCTTTCTCCAAGGACTCCTTTATATAACTCCGCATAGCGGCGTGTTCTGGCACAGACAAATTGAAAAGTCGTCCCTTAGGGAACTTGCTACCAGGAATCAAATTAATAGCACAATCACAATCCCTATGAGGATGTAGGGTACTAGACTTGGGCTCATCAAATACATCCTGGTAATCCGACAAAAACTCAGGGACTTCAGAAGGAGTGGAGGAAGAAATTGACAATAATGAAACATCCCCATGTACCCCTTGACAACCCCAACTGGACACCGACATTAATTTCCAATCCAATACTGGATAATGGACCTGCAGCCATGGCAAACCCAACACGACCACATCATGCAGATTATGCAACACCAAAAAGCGAATATCCTCCTGATGCGCAGGAGCCATGCACATGGTCAACTGGGTCCAGTACTGAGGCTTATTCTTGGCCAAAGGCGTAGCATCAATTCCCCTCAAAGGAATGGGATGCTGCAAGGGCTCCAAGAAAAAACCACAGCGCCTGGCAAACTCTAAGTCCATCAAATTCAGGGCAGCGCCTGAATCCCCAATTCCATAACAGAATAGGATGACAAAGAGCAAATCAGAGTAACGGACAGAAGAAATTTAGGCTGTACAGTACCAATGGTGACGGACCTAGCGAACCGCTTAGTGCGCTTATGGCAATCAGAGATAGCATGAGTGGAGTCACCACAGTAAAAACACAGCCCATTCTGACGTCTATGTTCTTGCCATTCAGCTCTGGTCAAAGTCCTATCACATTGCATAGGCTCAGGCCTCTGCTCAGAGGATACCGCCAAATGGTGCACAGTTTTGCGCTCACGTAAGCGCCGATCGATCTGTATGGCCAAGGACATTGATTCATTCAGACCAGCAGGCGTGGGGAACCCCACCATAACATCCTTAAGGGCTTCAGAAAGACCCTTTCTGAAAATTGCTGCCAGAGCACACTCATTCCACTGAGTAAGCACAGACCACTTTCTGAACTTCTGGCAATATACCTCCGCTTCATCCTGACCCTGACACAAAGCCAGCAAAATTTTCTCTGCCTGATCCACAGAATTTGGTTCATCATAAAGCAAACCCACACTAAACTAAGAAAAACATCAGCATCATATAAATGGGATCACCACAACAATAAGTATAAATAACAAGTTTTATTGATTTTAAACAACACCACACAGAAAACTGTAATAAAAACAATTTAAAACTCCCACAAACAACTGGGAGATGAGGGTCCAAATAATACAAAAATGTTCAATACTTGAAAAACATTGCTGAGTCATATTATAACCATCTATCCCCGTATCAGGGTAAAGCCACATGTAAGAGGTGCTATAGATTAAATCCTGCAAGCATGCTGTGTCACCGATAAATATAAACACAACCCCCAACCTGATATTGGGGGCTACCCCAGGGTTAGCTCACCTATATATGCACATGGGGATCTACACAGTGTCCACAGGGGCCTGATATAAGGAGCAGTTACCAGATGCAAAGCACCTATGCATTAAAGTGCTTACCACCCACATGCAAAGAGCAAACAGCAATTAAATAGGAGAGAGGACTCAAGCAATGTGTGACCCACGCGTATCGACGCTAGAGGCGTCTTCCTCAAGGTCCACAGTCAACTAGTGGTGCAGCCATACTTAAATAATCCATAATTAAGAAAAAATGCATACCAGGTGTACAGCATAATGGCGGCGGAGCTCAGACCAGGTACGTTCATCCAGCGTGCATTCGATCCCAATGCGCAGGCGCCAGACTCAGCATTATGCGCTGCGCATGCGTGAACCTGTGACCTCAGTCACTATGGCAACCCGTATGAGCAGTGAAAAACCCATACAAGGTCTGATCGCTTATCGCAGCCTATCCCAGGTGTGCGCCCTAACAATATAACGCCCAACTACTATATGCGAATACAGAATGTTGCGATCAAGTGATAAATGAGCATAATTACACATCCCTATGGAAAGTACTACGCTTGCGGACACGTTGCTATGGGAACGGAGACGCATAAGTAACGACGGTAGTATTCGTCCCTTAAGCCTGTGTGGTGGACAGCATATTACAGAAAATCTACATTATGTACTATAAGTCCCCCCACACACACACACATGCATGTATCCGTATCACATACATGGTTGCTGAATAATGAAATAAATAAATAAACTCAGCATTCAACACTACGCATGCGTAAACCTGTGACCTCAGTCACCATAGCAACCCATGTATACAATGAGAGACCCATACAGGGTCTAATCGCTGATCGCAGCCCATCCTAGGGATGCGCCCTGACATTATTTGAATAGCATAGCGCCCATCTACCATGTGTAAACCTAACAGGTTGCAATCAGGTAATGAGTAGATACAGTCGCACACACCTATGGGAAATGCTGCGCATACGGATACGCTACCCTAGAGGCGAAGACGCATAAGTAGCAAAGATAGTGTTCATCCCTTCAAACTAAACGGTGAACAGAGTATTACTATAGGTAGAACCCAAGTGTTAACTGGAAAAGCTTAAATTTAAATGGGAAAAAGGCAAACTCTAAATGGGCACAATTTACCCAAAAGAGGAACAAGACATAGGAATAAACACATCCATATCATGTAGTAAGGTATGTACACAAAATTTAAAAATTATTTACTAACGGTAGAATAACAATTGGCAATATGTTCATAAAGACCGAGGTCTACACTGGCATTTTGACTCAAGCGATATTATAGTCCGGCGAATAAGACCCAAAGATGGTCAAAAAAACAATCAGTATGAAAAAGTCAGTATAAAGAACGGTAGACACAGCATGCAGGCTTGAGAAATTACATACACTGGTACAAGCACCAATTAATTAACAAAAGTGCATAAGTGCCAGTGGCTAAAGCTATATTGCAGTTTTTATCATAGTCCTAAATCAGGAAAGTCACAATAGTCCAGAATTATATAGAGTTAAAGCAGACTCAATCCCATTGTTCATCAGGAACCAAGGAGATGACACTTGATTGTCTCCATTATCCAAACAGTCTACACCAGTAGTAGAATCTAAAAGGAAAAAAGGAAACAAATAAAGGAAGGGAAAGCAAGAGGCCAAAAACCCCAACCCAAAATTTCAGACATCCTATTCATGACCATATGCTAATATAGGCTAGAGTCTTCTATAAAAGCCTGTATACAACAGCTCTTCATTCAGACCGCCAGGGGACAAGCTATTAAGCTTGTATATCCAACGAGATTCTCTTCTCAAGAGTTCATCCATGACCCTCCCCCCCCTGATGCTCAGGGAGACCTTTTCCAGGCCCATAACCCGTAGGGTTCTAGGGGTACCGCTATGTTGTTCCAAGAAATGGGCCGCTACCGAGGTGATCTGCTTACCCTTATCTCTGTCAGTCCTGGCCATGCTGATATTGGAAATATGTTGTTGAATCCTACGGCGCAGTTGTTGCGTGGTCTGTCCAACATAGACCTTATTGCAGCCACAGACCAGGGCATAGACTACATTCTGGGTACGGCAATTGAAAAAGGATCTTGGAGACACCTGAAAAGATAGAGAAGGTAGCAAAATTCCATTCCCTGATAACATATATGGGCAGACCGAACACCCTCCACACGGGTAAGTTCCAAAGGTTGGTTGTTCCACGCGTATCTTTGAGGTAGAACGTCTAAAATGACTGTTCGAAAGATGGTCCTTACGAACCGCCTTCGGGAACGTGGCTATCCACGGAGGATTATTTCCAGTGCCTTTGAGTATTCTCGTCAGAAGCCGAGGGAGGAGGCCCTGAAGCCGCGGGTGAGACCAAATGTAAATACATCCAGTTTGATTACAAAATTTAACAACCAATGGGGTGATATCCGCAAGGTAATGGACAACAATTGGGGGATCTTGTTGAGTGATAGTAGGTTAAAATCAATTTTACCAACTCAACCTAGGATTGTAGCCAGGAGGGCAAAAAATCTTAAGGACCATCTTTCGAACAGTCATTTTAGACGTTCTACCTCAAAGATACGCGTGGAACAACCAACCTTTGGAACTTACCCGTGTGGAGGGTGTTCGGTCTGCCCATATATGTTATCAGGGAATGGAATTTTGCTACCTTCTCTATCTTTTCAGGTGTCTCCAAGATCCTTTTTCAATTGCCGTACCCAGAATGTAGTCTATGCCCTGGTCTGTGGCTGCAATAAGGTCTATGTTGGACAGACCACGCAACAACTGCGCCGTAGGATTCAACAACATATTTCCAATATCAGCATGGCCAGGACTGACAGAGATAAGGGTAAGCAGATCACCTCGGTAGCGGCCCATTTCTTGGAACAACATAGCGGTACCCCTAGAACCCTACGGGTTATGGGCCTGGAAAAGGTCTCCCTGAGCATCAGGGGGGGGAGGGTCATGGATGAACTCTTGAGAAGAGAATCTCGTTGGATATACAAGCTTAATAGCTTGTCCCCTGGCGGTCTGAATGAAGAGCTGTTGTATACAGGCTTTTATAGAAGACTCTAGCCTATATTAGCATATGGTCATGAATAGGATGTCTGAAATTTTGGGTTGGGGTTTTTGGCCTCTTGCTTTCCCTTCCTTTATTTGTTTCCTTTTTTCCTTTTAGATTCTACTACTGGTGTAGACTGTTTGGATAATGGAGACAATCAAGTGTCATCTCCTTGGTTCCTGATGAACAATGGGATTGAGTCTGCTTTAACTCTATATAATTCTGGACTATTGTGACTTTCCTGATTTAGGACTATGATAAAAACTGCAATATAGCTTTAGCCACTGGCACTTATGCACTTTTGTTAATTAATTGGTGCTTGTACCAGTGTATGCAATTTCTCAAGCCTGCATGCTGTGTCTACCGTTCTTTATACTGACTTTTTCATACTGATTGTTTTTTTGACCATCTTTGGGTCTTATTCGCCGGACTATAATATCGCTTGAGTCAAAATGCCAGTGTAGACCTCGGTCTTTATGAACATATTGCCAATTGTTATTCTACCGTTAGTAAATAATTTTTAAATTTTGTGTACATACCTTACTACATGATATGGATGTGTTTATTCCTATGTCTTGTTCCTCTTTTGGGTAAATTGTGCCCATTTAGAGTTTGCCTTTTTCCCATTTAAATTTAAGCTTTTCCAGTTAACACTTGGGTTCTACCTATAGTAATACTCTGTTCACCGTTTAGTTTGAAGGGATGAACACTATCTTTGCTACTTATGCGTCTTCGCCTCTAGGGTAGCGTATCCGTATGCGCAGCATTTCCCATAGGTGTGTGCGACTGTATCTACTCATTACCTGATTGCAACCTGTTAGGTTTACACATGGTAGATGGGCACTATGCTATTCAAATAATGTCAGGGCGCATCCCTAGGATGGGCTGCGATCAGCGATTAGACCCTGTATGGGTCTCTCATTGTATACATGGGTTGCTATGGTGACTGAGGTCACAGGTTTACGCATGCGTAGTGTTGAATGCTGAGTTTATTTATTTATTTCATTATTCAGCAACCATGTATGTGATACGGATACATGCATGTGTGTGTGTGTGGGGGGACTTATAGTACATAATGTAGATTTTCTGTAATATGCTGTCCACCACACAGGCTTAAGGGACGAATACTACCGTCGCTACTTATGCGTCTCCGTTCCCATAGCAACGTGTCCGCAAGCGTAGTACTTTCCATAGGGATGTGTAATTATGCTCATTTATCACTTGATCGCAACATTCTGTATTCGCATATAGTAGTTGGGCGTTATATTGTTAGGGCGCACACCTGGGATAGGCTGCGATAAGCGATCAGACCTTGTATGGGTTTTTCACTGCTCATACGGGTTGCCATAGTGACTGAGGTCACAGGTTCACGCATGCGCAGCGCATAATGCTGAGTCTGGCGCCTGCGCATTGGGATCGAATGCACGCTGGATGAACGTACCTGGTCTGAGCTCCGCCGCCATTATGCTGTACACCTGGTATGCATTTTTTCTTAATTATGGATTATTTAAGTATGGCTGCACCACTAGTTGACTGTGGACCTTGAGGAAGACGCCTCTAGCGTCGATACGCGTGGGTCACACATTGCTTGAGTCCTCTCTCCTATTTAATTGCTGTTTGCTCTTTGCATGTGGGTGGTAAGCACTTTAATGCATAGGTGCTTTGCATCTGGTAACTGCTCCTTATATCAGGCCCCTGTGGACACTGTGTAGATCCCCATGTGCATATATAGGTGAGCTAACCCTGGGGTAGCCCCCAATATCAGGTTGGGGGTTGTGTTTATATTTATCGGTGACACAGCATGCTTGCAGGATTTAATCTATAGCACCTCTTACATGTGGCTTTACCCTGATACGGGGATAGATGGTTATAATATGACTCAGCAATGTTTTTCAAGTATTGAACATTTTTGTATTATTTGGACCCTCATCTCCCAGTTGTTTGTGGGAGTTTTAAATTGTTTTTATTACAGTTTTCTGTGTGGTGTTGTTTAAAATCAATAAAACTTGTTATTTATACTTATTGTTGTGGTGATCCCATTTATATGATGCTGATGTTTTTCTTAGTTTAGTGTTGGTTCATTTATTCATGCATCTGGTGATCCCATCTTGAAATATTTAGTATTGGATGGTGCCCGCTCATCCCATGGTTCTATGTTCATAAAGCAAACCCAGCGCCAGAAAAAACGCATCTACATTACGCAATGCAGGATCTCCTGGCGCCAGGGCGAATGCCCAGTCTTGAGGGTCACCACGCAACAAAGAAATAATGATTCTTACTTGCTGAATAGGGTCACCAGAAGAGCGGGGTTTCAGAGCAAGAAACAGTTTACAATTGTTTTTGAAATTCAGAAATTTAGATCTATCCCCAGAAAACAAATCGGGAATTGGAATTCTAGGCTCCAACATAGGATTCTGAACTACATAATCTTGAATGTTTTGTACCCTTGCAGCGAGTTGATCTACACTAGAGGACAGACCTTGAATGTCCATATCCACACCTGAGTTCTGAACCACCCAGAGTTTAAGGGGAAAAGAAAGGCAAAACACACTGCAGAGAAAAAAAAAAAAAATGGTCTCAGAACTTCTCTTTTCCCTCTATTGAGATGCATTAACACTTTGTGGGCCAGCTGTACTGTTATGGACCTGGTGGTTAGGTGCACCAGGAATGACCTGATAGTTAAACACGGAATCGGGACGAGCTCTGGGGAAATGGGAACTCTGCTGACCGCAAACCCTACTCCTATCAACACAACTAGAAATAGCCGTGGAGTGTGCCTGACTCTGCCTAGACGCCTCTTCACAGCCTAAGAGCTAACTACCCCTAAAGAAAGGAAACAAAGCCTCACTTGCCTCAGAGAAATTTCCCCAAAGGTAAAAGCAGCCCCCCACAAGTATTGACTGTGAGGTAAGAGGAAATCACAAACACAGGATGGAATAGGTTTTAGCAAAGAGAGGCCAGTCTAAATAAACAGATTGAGAATAGAAAAGGGATCTTTGAGGTCCACACAAAAAGCTACAAAAACCACGCAGAGTGTGCAAAAAATACCCCCGCACCGACTCACGATGCGGTGGTGCCACTCTGCACCCCCAGAGCTTCCAGCTAGCCAGGCAGTTTCATGATAGCAAGCTGGACTAGAACTTAGCAAGAAAAACCATATGTAACAAATGAACAAGCAGGAACTTAGCTTGTGCTGGAGTAGACAGGTCCTCAGAAAGATCCAGGAGAGATCTGAACCAGTACTAGAACATTGCCAGCTGGCATGGAGTAACGATCTGAGTGGAGTTAAATAGAAAATCCAGCCTAGCCCTAAACGAGGGCAGCTGGAGAAGGAATCTCAGAACCAGCAGCTCCACTCACAGCCACCAGAGGGAGTGCATGGACAGAACTCACCGAAGTACCATTCATTACCACAGGAGGGAGTTCGAGAACGGAATTCACAACAATCTCCCCATGGGCAATACACTACACAGGGTTGAGGTAAAACTGTGTGGCAATGCTTTAATGAACCACAACACACAAGAGCAAACAGAACAATCCCACCATGACTGGAATTGTTTGGTTACATGGGCGCATATAAAATATCACTGCGTCTCCACGTATTTCCAGTATGACCTGATGTTAGAGCTCCCAGAGTCGCTACTCCATCTGTGGATGAACGCACAGAGAAGGGGTAACGACAAGCATAGGGAGATGACCAAGAACTGTCCATAGAGTCCATACAAGGTCCAAAGCCAGTTGACACGAGAGTCACCACCTGGCTTATCTGACCATCTCCATGGGACCAGGCGACCAGCGGGTCCCAACCCTGGCTTTCTCCAAAAATATCCATGGTGCAGAGATGGTCACTGGATCAGATCTGTGTCCTTCCAGCCGAAAACCCCTAGGTTGTATCCTATAGAATCCTACATCAGTGTCCCTCGCGATGGTGCCATGATGAATTGGCTTCAGTCCTTTCTCTTGTCTGTTGGGTGGTTTGCAGTATGTCTAGCTGGTAGCTCTGACTTACTTCAGACTCCAGGATGTGATCTCTGAGTCTTTCTAAAGGTACCTTCACACTAGGCGATATCGCCAGCGATCCGTGACGTTGCAGCGTCCTAGGTAGCGATATCGCTGTATTTGACACGCAGCAGCGATCTGGATCCCGCTGTGAAATTGCTGGTCGCTGCTAGAAGGTCTGCACATTATTTGGTCGCTAGGTCGCCGTGTATCGCCGTGTTTGACAGCAAAAGCGACGATACCAGCGATATTTTACACTGGTAACCAGGGTAAACATCGGGTTACTAAGCGCAGGGCCGCGCTTAGTAACCCGATGTTTACCCTGGTTACCAGCGTAAAAGTAAAAAAAACAAACAGTACATACTCACATGCGTCCCCCAGCGTCTGCTTCCTGACACTGACTGAGCTCCGGCCCTAAAGTGAAAGTGAAAGCAACAGCGGTGAATTCACCGCTGTGCTGTTAGGGCCGGAGCTCAGTCAGTGTCAGGAAGCGGACGCCGGGGGACGCAGGTGAGCATGTACTGTTTGTTTTTTTTACTTTTACGCTGGTAACCAGGGTAAACATCGGGTTACTAAGCGCGGCCCTGCGCTTAGCAACCCGATGTTTACCCTGGTTACCCGGGGACCTCGGCATCGCTAGTCGCTGGAGAGCGGTCTGTATGACAGCTCTCCAGCGACCAAACAGCGACGCTGCAGCGATCGACATCGCTGTCGCTATCGCTGCAGCGTCGCTTAGTGTGATGGTACCTTAAGCCCAAGGCATGTAAGCCACTCCCAGAATCACCCAGGGTCTCCCAGTCCAACATCAAGATAAGGCAAACAATGGTGATGGGATTAAGTAGCACTATTAGCATATAAGCACACATCAATAAACAAAGCTAACACACTCAATGTACAGTTACCATTAGGCCATGTGCACACGTTCAGTATTTTTCGCGTTTTTTCGCGTTTTTTCGCTATAAAAACGTGATAAAAACGCGAAAAAAAAACGCTAACATATGCCTCCCATTATTTTCAGTGTATTCCGCATTTTTTGTGCAAATGTAGCCTTTTTTTCCGCGAAAAAATCGCATCGCGGAAAAAAAAGCAACATGTTCATGAAAATGCGGAATTGCAGGGGATTCCGCACACCTGGAAGTGCATTGATCTGCTTACTTCCCGCACGGGGCTGTGCACACCATGCGGGAAGTAAGCAGATTATGTGCGGATGGTACCCAGGGTGGAGGAGAGGAGACTCTCCTCCACGGACTGGGCACCATATAATTGGTCAAAAAAAAAGAATTAAAATAAAAAATAGTCCTATACTCACCTTTGATGTCTTCCCGCCTCTCCGCTGCATGCTGCCGCTTTGGTTTCTATAGCTGGTGTGCGGTGAAGGACCTGCGATGACATCACGGTTTTGTGATTGGTCGAGACCGGTCATGTGACCGCTCACATGACCGCAACGTCATGGAAGGTCCTGAACCACACCGGCATCTATAGGAACGAATGCCTGCAGGTGAGTATAACCATTTTTTAATTTTTTTAATTATTTTTAAACATTCTATCTTTTACTATAGATGCTGCATAGGCTGCATCTATAGTAAAAAGATGGTCACACTTGTCAATCGCTATGTTTGACAAGTGTGACCAACCTGTCAGTCAGTTTT
This sequence comes from Ranitomeya variabilis, assembly GCF_051348905.1. Taxonomy (NCBI): domain Eukaryota; kingdom Metazoa; phylum Chordata; class Amphibia; order Anura; family Dendrobatidae; genus Ranitomeya; species Ranitomeya variabilis. The sequence continues at coordinate 356,030,365 of NC_135235.1, forward strand.
CCAAGCGATGCTACAGATCGCTTGGAAAACTTTAGCATTCTGCAAGCTAATTACGCTTGCAGAATGCTAAAAAAAACACAAAAAATGAAAAAAAAAACGCAAAAAAAAATGCGGATTTCTTGCAGAAAATTTCCGGTTTTCTTCAGGAAATTTCTGCAAGAAATCCGGATGTGTGCACATACCCTTACAGACCTATACAGCATGTTAGATAGTATATCAGTTGGCAAGTCTGTATTCCTGACCCACCAGACACAAACACTCAAATGCACAAGCCAATATACAGATGAAAAGCCAGTTCTTATTGGTCTGCAAAAACGTAGCTGTCAGGGTAATTAAGATACAATCTGGTTTCTTCACAGCCACCTTTTGCTTTGATGACTGCTTTGCATACTGTTGGCATTCTCTTGATGAGCTCCAAGACATAGTCACCGGGAAGGTCTTCCAACAATCTTGAAGGAGTTCCCAGAGATGCTTAGCACTTTTTGGCCCTTTTGCCTTCACTCTGCGGTCCAGTTCACCCCAAGCCATCTCGATTGGGTTCAGGTCTGGTGACTGTGGAGACCAGGTCATCTGGCGTAGCACCCCATCACTCTCCTTCTTGGTCAAATAGCCCTTACACAGCCTGGAGGTGTGTTTGGGGTCATTGTCCTGTTGAAAAATAAATGATGGTCCAACTAAACGCAAGCCGGATGGAATAGCATGCCGCTGCAAGATGTTGTGGTAGCCATGCTGGTTCAGTATGCCTTCAATTTTGAATATATCCCCAACAGTGTCACCTGAAAAGCACCCCCACACCATCACACTTCCTCCTCCATGCTTCATGGTGGGAACCAGGCATGTAGAGTCCAATCCATTCACCTTTTCTGCGTCGCACAAAGACATGGTGGTTGGAACCAAAGATCTCAAATTTTGGACCCAAAGCACAGATTTCCACTGGTCTAATTTCCATTCCTTGTGTTCTTTAGCCCAAACAAGTCTCTTCTGCTTGTTGCCTGTCCTTAGCAGTGGTTTCCTAGCAGCTATTTTACCATGAAGGCCTGCTGCACAAAGTCTCCTCTTAACAGTTGTTGTAGAGATGTGTCTGCTGCTAGAACTCTGTGTGGCATTGACCTGGTCTCTAATCTGAGCTGCTATTAACCTGCGATTTCTGAGGCTGGTGACTCGGATAAACTTATCCTCAGAAGCAGAGGTGACTCTTGATCTTCCTTTCCTGGGGCGGTCCTCATGTGAGCCAGTTTCATTTTAGCGCTTGATAGTTTTTGCCACTGCACTTGGGGACACTTTCAAAGTCTTCCCAATTTTTCGGACTGACTGAACTTCATTTCTTAAAGTAATGATGGCCACTCGTTTTTCTTTACTTAGCTGCTTTTTTCTTGCCATAATACAAATTCTGACAGTCTATTCAGTAGGACTATCAGCTGTGTATCCACCAGACTTCTGCACAACACAGCTGATGGTCCCAACACCATTTATGAGGCAAGAAACCCCACTTATTAAACCTGACAGGGCACGCCTGTGAAGTGAAAACCATTCCCAGTGATTACCTCTTGAAGCTCATCAAGAGAATGACAAGAGTGTGCAAAGCAGTCATCAAAGCAAAAGGTGGCTTCTTTGAAGAATCTAGAATATAAGACATAATTTCAGTTGCTTCACACTTTTTTGTTAAGTATATAATTCCACGTGTTAATTCATAGTTTTGATGCCTTCAATGTGAATGTACATGAAAATACAGAAAGGTCTTTAAATCAGAAGGTGTATCCAAACTTTTGGTCTGTACTGTATATGAGGGCTGTCATGGAAATACCACACTGGCAAAAATGTGGCTTGCTTTTTTTTAAAATGCAAAATAGTGCTGTATAGAATTAGAGTATTAGACAGTAAAAAAATTGGTCCACGGCCTACAATAACCAAACTTGGAGCACGCAGATATATGAGGGCTGTCAGGGAAATACCACACTGGCAAATATGTGGCCTTTTTATAATTTTGGAAGCTAAATAGTGCTGTATAGAATTAAAGTATCAGACAGCAAAAAAAGTGGTCCACCGGCCTACAATGCCCAAACTTGGAGCACTCAGATATATGAGAGCTGTCAAGAAAATACCACACTGGCAAATATGTGGCCTTTTCACAATTTTGGAAGCTAATTAGTGCTGTATAGAATAAGAGTATCAGACAGCAAAAAAAAGGTGTCCACGGGCCTACAATAACCAAACTTGGAGCACGCAGATATATGAGGGCTGTCACGGAAATACCACACTGACAAAAATGTGGCATTTTTTTTCAAATGCAAAATAGTGCTGTATAGAATTAGAGTAGCAGACAGCAAAGAAAGTGGTCCACCGGCCTACAATGACCAAACTTGGAGCACGCAGATATATGAGGGCTGTCATGGAAATTCCACACTGGCAAAAATGGCCTTTTTTAAAATGCAAAATAGTGCTTTATAGAATTAGAGCATCAGACAGCAAAAAAAGTGGTCCAAAGGCCTACAATGATCAAACTTGGAGCACGCAGATATATGAGGGCTGTCACGGAAATACCACACTAGCAAATATGTAGCCTTTTTATAATTTTGGAAGCTAAATAGTGCTGTATACAATTAGAGAATCAGACAGCAGAAAAAAAGGGGGCCAACGGCCTACAATGACCAAACCAGAAGCACGCAATTATATGAGGGCTGTCGCAGAAATACCACACTGGCAAAAATGTGGCTTGCTTTTTTTTTAAATGCAAAATAGTGCTGCATAGAATTAGAATGTCAGACAGCAAAAAAAGTGATCCACCGGCCTACAATATCCAAACTTGGAGCAGGCAGATATATGAGGGCTGTCACAGAAATACCACATTGCAAAAATGTGGCCTGTTTTTTTTTTCTTTTAAATGCAAAATAGTGCTGTAGAGAATTAGAGTATCAGACAGCAAAAAAGGTGTCCATCGGCCCACAATAACCAAACTTGGAGCACACAGATATCTGAGGGCTGTCACGGAAATATCACACTGGCAAAAATGTGGCCTTTTTATAATTTTGGAAAAAAGATAGTGTTGTATAGAATTAGAATATCAGACAGAAAAAAATGTGGTCCACCGTCCTACAATACCCAAACTTGGAGCACGCAGATATATGAGGGCTGTCACGGAAATACTAGACTGGCAAATATGTAGCCTTTTTATAATTTTGGAAGCTGAATAGTGCTGTATACAATTAGAGTATCAGACAGCAAAAAAAGGGGCCAACGCCCTACAATGACCAAACTTGAAGCACGCAGATTTATGAGGGCTGTCACGGAAATACCACACTGGCACAAAATGTGGCTTGCTTTTTTTTTAAATGCAAAATAGTGCTGTATAGAATTAGAGTATTAGACAGTAAAAAAAAGTGGTCCACCGGCCTACAATACCCAAACTTGGAACACGCAGATAAATGAGGGATGTCATCGAAATATCACACTGGCAAAAATGTGGCCTGTGTTTTTTTTTAAAAGCAAAATAGTGCTGTATAGAATTAGAATATCAGACAGCAAAAAACGTGGTCTACCGGCCTAAAATAACCAAACTTGGAGCAGTCAGATATATGAGGGCTGTCACGGAAATATCACACTGGCAAAAATGTGTCCTTTTTATAATTTTGGAAAAAAAAATAACGCTGTATAGAATTAGAATATCAGACAGCAAAAAAAGTGGTCCACCGGCCTACAAAAACCAAACTTGGAACACGCAGATATATGAGGGCTGTCACGAAAATACCACACTGGCAAAAATGTGGAAAGTTTTTTTTTTTAAATGCAAAATAGTGCTGTATAGAATTAGAGTATTAGACAGTAAAAAAAGTGGTCCACCGGCCTACAATAACCAAACTTGGAGCACGCAGATATATGAGGGCTGTCAGGGAAATACCACACTGGCAAATATGTGGCCTTTTTATACTTTTGGAAGTTAAATAGTGCTGTATAGAATTAGAGTCTTTGACAGCAAAAAAAGTGGTCCACTGGCCTACAATGCCACCAATTTTTAAAAACACAGCACTTAATGAGAGCCAGAAGGTTGAAGCACAGCTGTATTCAGTTGAGGGCAACACCAGGGAGGGGCAGACACCGTTAGTAGGCCGTAACCAAAGTTGAAGGCCAAATGCAGTTTAATATCTGATACTATAGGCCGAAAGCCAGAAGGTAGAAGCTCAGCTGTATTCAGTTGAGGGCAACACCAGGGAGGGGCAGACACCGTTAGTAGGCCCTAAACACCAATTTTTTTTTTAAAAAAAACAGCACTTAATGAGAGCCAGAAGGTAGAAGCTCAGCTTTATTCAGTTGAGGACAAACACCAGGGAGCAGCAAACAGAGGTATTAGGCCCCATCCAGCAATTAAAAAACAAAAACAAAACAAAAAAAAAAAGCTTAATAAGAGCCAGAAGGTAGAAGCTCAGCTTTATGCAGTTGAGGACAACACCAGGGAGGGGCAGACACCGTTAGTAGGCCCTAAACACCAATTTAAAAAAAAAAAACAGCACTTAATGAGAGCCAGAAGGTTAAAGCTCAGCTTTATTCAGTTGAGGAAAAACACCAGGCAGGGGCAGACACCGTTAGTAGGCCGTAACCAAAGTTGAAGGCCAAATGCAGTTTAATATCTGATACTATAGGTCGAAAGCCAGAAGGTTGAAGCTCAGCTTTATTCAGTTGAGGGCAACACCAGGGAGAGGCAGACACCGTTAGTAGGCCCTAAACACCAATTTAAAAAAAAAAAAAACAGCACTTAATGAGAGCCAGAAGGTAGAAGCTCAGCTTTATTCAGTTGAGGAGAAACACCAGGGAGCAGCAAACAGAGGTATTAGGCCCCATCCAGCAATTAAAAAACAAAAACAAAACAAAAAAAAAAGCTTAATAAGAGCCAGAAGGTAGAAGCTCAGCTTTATTCAGTTGAGGACAACACCAGGGAGGGGCAGACACCGTTAGTAGGCCCTAACCACCAATTTTTAAAATAACAGCACTTAATGAGAGCCAGAAGGTTGAAGCTTAGCTTTATTCAGTTGAGGAAAAACACCAGGCAGGGGCAGACACCGTTAGTAGGCCGTAACCAAAGTTGAAGGCCAAATGCAGTTTAATATCTGATACTATAGGTCGAAAGCCAGAAGGTTGAAGCTCAGCTTTATTCAGTTGAGGGCAAACACCAGGGAGGGGCAGACGCCGTTAGTAGGCCATAACCAAAGTTGAAGGCCAAATGCAGTTTCATATCTGATACTATAGGCCGAAAGCCAGAAGGTTGAAGCTCAGCTTTATTCATTTGAGGGCAAACACCAGGGAGGGGCAGACACCGTTAGTAGGCCCTAACCACCAATTTTTAAAATAACAGCACTTAATGAGAGCCAGAAGGTTGAAGCTCAGCTTTATTCAGTTGAGGGCAAACACCAGGGAGGGGCAGACACCGTTAGTAGGCCCTAACCACCATTTTTTAAAATAACAGCACTTAATGAGAGCCAGAAGGTTGAAGCTCAGCTTTATTCAGTTGAGGGCAAACACCAGGGAGGGGCAGACAACGTTAGTAGGCCCTAACCACCAATTTTTAAAATAACAGCACTTAATGAGAGCCAGAAGGTTGAAGCGCAGCTGTATTCAGTTGAGGGCAACACCAGGGAGGGGCAGACACCGTTAGTAGGCCGTAACCAAAGTTGAAGGCAAAATGCAGTTTAATATCTGATACTATAGGCCGAAAGCCAGAAGGTAGAAGCTCAGCTGTATTCAGTTGAGGGCAACACCAGGGAGGGGCAGACACCGTTAGTAGGCCCTAAACACCAATTAAAAAAAAAAAAAAACAGCACTTAATGAGAGCCAGAAGGTTGAAGCTCAGCTTTATTCAGTTGAGGAAAAACACCAGGCAGGGGCAGACACCTTTAGTAGGCCGTAACCAAAGTTGAAGGCCAAATGCAGTTTAATATCTGATACTATAGGTCGAAAGCCAGAAGGTTGAAGCTCAGCTTTATTCAGTTGAGGGCAACACCAGGGAGGGGCAGACACCGTTAGTAGGCCCTAACCACCAATTTTTTAAAACACAGCACTTAATGAGAGCCAGAAGGTTGAAGCACAGCTGTATTCAGTTGAGGGCAACACCAGGGAGGGGCAGACACCATTAGTAGGCCGTAATCAAAGTTGAAGGCCAAATGCAGTTTCATATCTGATACTATAGGCCGAAAGCCAGAAGGTTGAAGCTCAGCTTTATTCAGTTGAGGGCAAACACCAGGGAGGGGCAGACACCGTTAGTAGGCCCTAACCACCAATTTTTAAAATAACAGCACTTAATGAGAGCCAGAAGGTTGAAGCTCAGCTTTATTCAGTTGAGGGCAAACACCAGGGAGGGGCAGACACCGTTAGTAGGCCCTAACCACCAATTTTTAAAATAACAGCACTTAATGAGAGCCAGAAGGTTGAAGCTCAGCTTTATTCAGTTGAGGGCAAACACCAGGGAGGGGCAGACACCGTTAGTAGGCCCTAACCACCAATTTTTAAAATAACAGCACTTAATGAGAGCCAGAAGGTTGAAGCTCAGCTTTATTCAGTTGAGGAAAAACACCAGGCAGGGCAGACACCGTTAGTAGGCCCTAACCACCAATTTTTAAAAACACAGCACTTAATGAGAGCCAGAAGGTTGAAGCACAGCTGTATTCAGTTGAGGGCAACACCAGGGAGGGGCAGACACCATTAGTAGGCCGTAACCAAAAGTGAAGGCCAAATGCAGTTTAATATCTGATACTATAGGCCGAAAGCCAGAAGGTAGAAGCTCAGCTGTATTCAGTTGAGGGCAACACCAGGGAGGGGCAGACACCGTTAGTAGGCCCTAAACACCAATTTAAAAAAAAAAAAACAGCACTTAATGAGAGCCAGAAGGTAGAAGCTCAGCTTTATTCAGTTGAGGACAAACACCAGGGAGCAGCAAACGGAGGTATTAGGCCCCATCCAGCAATTAAAAAACAAAAACAAAAACAAAAAAAAAAAGCTTAATAAGAGCCAGAAGGTAGAAGCTCAGCTTTATTCAGTTGAGGACAACACCAGGGAGGGGCAGACACTGTTAGTAGGCCCTAACCACCAATTTTTAAAATAACAGCACTTAATGAGAGCCAGAAGGTTGAAGCTCAGCTTTATTCAGTTGAGGAAAAACACCAGGCAGGGGCAGACACCGTTAGTAGGCCGTAACCAAAGTTGAAGACCTAATGCTGTTTAATATCTGATACTATAGGTCGAAAGCCATAAGGTTGAAGCTCAGCTTTATTCAGTTGAGGGCAAACACCAGGGAGGGGCAGACACTGTTAGTAGGCCGTTACCAAAGTTGAAGGCCAAATCCAGTTTCATATCTGATACTATAGGCCGAAAGCCAGAAGGTTGAAGCTCAGCTTTATTCAGTTGAGGGCAAACACCAGGGAGGGGCAGACACCGTTAGTAGGCCTAACCACCAATTTTTAAAATAACAGCACTTAATGAGAGCCAGAAGGTTGAAGCTCAGCTTTATTCAGTTGAGGAAAAACACCAGGCAGGGGCAGACACCGTTAGTAGGCCCTAACCACCAATTTTTAAAAACACAGCACTTAATGAGAGCCAGAAGGTTGAAGCACAGCTGTATTCAGTTGAGGGCAACACAAGAGAGGGGCAGACACCGTTAGTAGGCCGTAACCAAAGTTGAAGGCCAAATGCAGTTTAATATCTGATACTATAGGCCGAAAGCCAGAAGGTAGAAGCTCAGCTGTATTCAGTTGAGGGCAACACCAGGGAGGGGCAGACACCGTTAGTAGGCCCTAAACACCAATTTTTTTTAAAAAAAACAGCACTTAATGAGAGCCAGAAGGTAGAAGCTCAGCTTTATTCAGTTGAGGACAAACACCAGGGAGCAGCAAACAGAGGTATTAGGCCCCATCCAGCAATTAAAAAACAAAAACAAAAACAAAAAAAAAAAGCTTAATAAGAGCCAGAAGGTAGAAGCTCAGCTTTATTCAGTTGAGGACAACACCAGGGAGGGGCAGACACCGTTAGTAGGCCCTAACCACCAATTTTTAAAATAACAGCACTTAATGAGAGCCAGAAGGTTGAAGCTCAGCTTTATTCAGTTGAGGAAAAACACCAGGCAGGGGCAGACACCGTTAGTAGGCCGTAACCAAAGTTGAAGGCCAAATGCAGTTTCATATCTGATACTATAGGCCGAAAGCCAGAAGGTTGAAGCTCAGCTTTATTCAGTTGAGGGCAAACACCAGGGAGGGGCAGACACCGTTAGTAGGCCCTAACCACCAATTTTTAAAATAACAGCACTTAATGAGAGCCAGAAGGTTGAAGCTCAGCTTTATTCAGTTGAGGGCAAACACCAGGGAGGGGCAGACACCGTTAGTAGGCCCTAACCACCAATTTTTAAAATAACAGCACTTAATGAGAGCAAGAAGGTTGAAGCTCAGCTTTATTCAGTTGAGGGCAAACACCAGGGAGGGGCAGACACCGTTAGTAGGCCCTAACCACCAATTTTTAAAATAACAGCACTTAATGAGAGCCAGAAGGTTGAAGCTCAGCTTTATTCAGTTGAGGAAAAACACCAGGCAGGGCAGACACCGTTAGTAGGCCCTAACCACCAATTTTTAAAAACACAGCACTTAATGAGAGCCAGAAGGTTGAAGCACAGCTGTATTCAGTTGAGGGCAACACCAGGGAGGGGCAGACACCATTAGTAGGCCGTAACCAAAAGTGAAGGCCAAATGCAGTTTAATATCTGATACTATAGGCCGAAAGCCAGAAGGTAGAAGCTCAGCTGTATTCAGTTGAGGGCAACACCAGGGAGGGGCAGACACCGTTAGTAGGCCCTAAACACCAATTTAAAAAAAAAAAACAGCACTTAATGAGAGCCAGAAGGTAGAAGCTCAGCTTTATTCAGTTGAGGACAAACACCAGGGAGCAGCAAACGGAGGTATTAGGCCCCATCCAGCAATTAAAAAACAAAAACAAAAACAAAAAAAAAAAGCTTAATAAGAGCCAGAAGGTAGAAGCTCAGCTTTATTCAGTTGAGGACAACACCAGGGAGGGGCAGACACTGTTAGTAGGCCCTAACCACCAATTTTTAAAATAACAGCACTTAATGAGAGCCAGAAGGTTGAAGCTCAGCTTTATTCAGTTGAGGAAAAACACCAGGCAGGGGCAGACACCGTTAGTAGGCCGTAACCAAAGTTGAAGGCCTAATGCTGTTTAATATCTGATACTATAGGTCGAAAGCCATAAGGTTGAAGCTCAGCTTTATTCAGTTGAGGGCAAACACCAGGGAGGGGCAGACACTGTTAGTAGGCCGTTACCAAAGTTGAAGGCCAAATGCAGTTTCATATCTGATACTATAGGCCGAAAGCCAGAAGGTTAAAGCTCAGCTTTATTCAGTTGAGGGCAAACACCAGGGAGGGGCAGACACCGTTAGTAGGCCTAACCACCAATTTTTAAAATAACAGCACTTAATGAGAGCCAGAAGGTTGAAGCTCAGCTTTATTCAGTTGAGGAAAAACACCAGGCAGGGGCAGACACCGTTAGTAGGCCCTAACCACCAATTTTTAAAAACACAGCACTTAATGAGAGCCAGAAGGTTGAAGCACAGCTGTATTCAGTTGAGGGCAACACAAGAGAGGGGCAGACACCGTTAGTAGGCCGTAACCAAAGTTGAAGGCCAAATGCAGTTTAATATCTGATACTATAGGCCGAAAGCCAGAAGGTAGAAGCTCAGCTGTATTCAGTTGAGGGCAACACCAGGGAGGGGCAGACACCGTTAGTAGGCCCTAAACACCAATTTTTTTTTAAAAAAACAGCACTTAATGAGAGCCAGAAGGTAGAAGCTCAGCTTTATTCAGTTGAGGACAAACACCAGGGAGCAGCAAACAGAGGTATTAGGCCCCATCCAGCAATTAAAAAACAAAAACAAACAAAAAAAAAAAAAGCTTAATAAGAGCCAGAAGGTAGAAGCTCAGCTTTATTCAGTTGAGGACAACACCAGGGAGGGGCAGACACCGTTAGTAGGCCCTAACCACCAATTTTTAAAATAACAGCACTTAATGAGAGCCAGAAGGTTGAAGCTCAGCTTTATTCAGTTGAGGAAAAACACCAGGCAGGGGCAGACACCGTTAGTAGGCCGTAACCAAAGTTGAAGGCCAAATGCAGTTTAATATCTGATACTATAGGTCGAAAGCCATAAGGTTGAAGCTCAGCTTTATTCAGTTGAGGGCAAACACCAGGGAGGGGCAGACACTGTTAGTAGGCCGTAACCAAAGTTGAAGGCCAAATGCAGTTTCATATCTGATACTATAGGCCGAAAGCCAGAAGGTTGAAGCTCAGCTTTATTCAGTTGAGGGCAACACAAGAGAGGGGCAGACACCGTTAGTAGGCCGTAACCAAAGTTGAAGGCCAAATGCAGTTTAATATCTGATACTATAGGCCGAAAGCCAGAAGGTAGAAGCTCAGCTGTATTCAGTTGAGGGCAACACCAGGGAGGGGCAGACACCGTTAGTAGGCCCTAAACACCAATTTTTTTTTAAAAAAACAGCACTTAATGAGAGCCAGAAGGTAGAAGCTCAGCTTTATTCAGTTGAGGACAAACACCAGGGAGCAGCAAACAGAGGTATTAGGCCCCATCCAGCAATTAAAAAAAAAAAAAAAAAAAAAGCTTAATAAGAGCCAGAAGGTAGAAGCTCAGCTTTATGCAGTTGAGGACAACACCAGGGAGGGGCAGACACCGTTAGTAGGCCCTAAACACCAATTTTTTAAAAAACAGCACTTAATGAGAGCCAGAAGGTTGAAGCACAGCTGTATTCAGTTGAGGGCAACACCAGGGAGGGGCAGACACCATTAGTAGGCCGTAACCAAAAGTGAAGGCCAAATGCAGTTTAATATCTGATACTATAGGCCGAAAGCCAGAAGGTAGAAGCTCAGCTGTATTCAGTTGAGGGCAACACCAGGGAGGGGCAGACACCGTTAGTAGGCCCTAAACACCAATTTAAAAAAAAAAAACAGCACTTAATGAGAGCCAGAAGGTAGAAGCTCAGCTTTATTCAGTTGAGGACAAACACCAGGGAGCAGCAAACGGAGGTATTAGGCCCCATCCAGCAATTAAAAAACAAAAACAAAAACAAAAAAAAAAAGCTTAATAAGAGCCAGAAGGTAGAAGCTCAGCTTTATTCAGTTGAGGACAACACCAGGGAGGGGCAGACACTGTTAGTAGGCCCTAACCACCAATTTTTAAAATAACAGCACTTAATGAGAGCCAGAAGGTTGAAGCTCAGCTTTATTCAGTTGAGGAAAAACACCAGGCAGGGGCAGACACCGTTAGTAGGCCGTAACCAAAGTTGAAGGCCTAATGCTGTTTAATATCTGATACTATAGGTCGAAAGCCATAAGGTTGAAGCTCAGCTTTATTCAGTTGAGGGCAAACACCAGGGAGGGGCAGACACTGTTAGTAGGCCGTTACCAAAGTTGAAGGCCAAATGCAGTTTCATATCTGATACTATAGGCCGAAAGCCAGAAGGTTAAAGCTCAGCTTTATTCAGTTGAGGGCAAACACCAGGGAGGGGCAGACACCCTTAGTAGGCCTAACCACCAATTTTTAAAATAACAGCACTTAATGAGAGCCAGAAGGTTGAAGCTCAGCTTTATTCAGTTGAGGAAAAACACCAGGCAGGGGCAGACACCGTTAGTAGGCCCTAACCACCAATTTTTAAAAACACAGCACTTAATGAGAGCCAGAAGGTTGAAGCACAGCTGTATTCAGTTGAGGGCAACACAAGAGAGGGGCAGACACCGTTAGTAGGCCGTAACCAAAGTTGAAGGCCAAATGCAGTTTAATATCTGATACTATAGGCCGAAAGCCAGAAGGTAGAAGCTCAGCTGTATTCAGTTGAGGGCAACACCAGGGAGGGGCAGACACCGTTAGTAGGCCCTAAACACCATTTTTTTTTTAAAAAAACAGCACTTAATGAGAGCCAGAAGGTAGAAGCTCAGCTTTATTCAGTTGAGGACAAACACCAGGGAGCAGCAAACAGAGGTATTAGGCCCCATCCAGCAATTAAAAAACAAAAACAAAAACAAAAAAAAAAAGCTTAATAAGAGCCAGAAGGTAGAAGCTCAGCTTTATTCAGTTGAGGACAACACCAGGGAGGGGCAGACACCGTTAGTAGGCCCTAACCACCAATTTTTAAAATAACAGCACTTAATGAGAGCCAGAAGGTTGAAGCTCAGCTTTATTCAGTTGAGGAAAAACACCAGGCAGGGGCAGACACCGTTAGTAGGCCGTAACCAAAGTTGAAGGCCAAATGCAGTTTAATATCTGATACTATAGGTCGAAAGCCATAAGGTTGAAGCTCAGCTTTATTCAGTTGAGGGCAAACACCAGGGAGGGGCAGACACTGTTAGTAGGCCGTAACCAAAGTTGAAGGCCAAATGCAGTTTCATATCTGATACTATAGGCCGAAAGCCAGAAGGTTGAAGCTCAGCTTTATTCAGTTGAGGGCAACACAAGAGAGGGGCAGACACCGTTAGTAGGCCGTAACCAAAGTTGAAGGCCAAATGCAGTTTAATATCTGATACTATAGGCCGAAAGCCAGAAGGTAGAAGCTCAGCTGTATTCAGTTGAGGGCAACACCAGGGAGGGGCAGACACCGTTAGTAGGCCCTAAACACCAATTTTTTTTAAAAAAAACAGCACTTAATGAGAGCCAGAAGGTAGAAGCTCAGCTTTATTCAGTTGAGGACAAACACCAGGGAGCAGCAAACAGAGGTATTAGGCCCCATCCAGCAATTAAAAAAAAAAGAAAAAAAAAAAGCTTAATAAGAGCCAGAAGGTAGAAGCTCAGCTTTATGCAGTTGAGGACAACACCAGGGAGGGGCAGACACCGTTAGTAGGCCCTAAACACCAATTTTTTAAAAAACAGCACTTAATGAGAGCCAGAAGGTTAAAGCTCAGCTTTATTCAGTTGAGGAAAAACACCAGGCAGGGGCAGACACCGTTAGTAGGCCATAACCAAAGTTGAAGGCCAAATGCAGTTTAATATCTGATACTATAGGTCGAAAGCCAGAAGGTTGAAGCTCAGCTTTATTCAGTTGAGGGCAACACCAGGGAGGGGCAGACACCGTTAGTAGGCCCTAACCACCAATTTTTTAAAACACAGCACTTAATGAGAGCCAGAAGGTTGAAGCACAGCTGTATTCAGTTGAGGGCAACACCAGGGAGGGGCAGACACCGTTAGTAGGCCGTAACCAAAGTTGAAGGCCAAATGCAGTTTCATATCTGATACTATAGGCCGAAAGCCAGAAGGTTGAAGCTCAGCTTTATTCAGTTGAGGAAAAACACCAGGGAGGGGCAGACACCGTTAGTAGGCCGTAACCAAAGTTGAAGGCCAAATGCAGTTTCATATCTGATACTATAGGCCGAAAGCCAGAAGGTGGAAGCTCCGATTTAGACAGTGGAGGACAATTTGAATTAGGGACTGCAGACAGACTTAGTAGGCTGTCCCCTGTGGACCATGCATCCAACACATTAAGCCATTGCGCCGTAATGGACACGTAATCTTCCGTGGCCATGCCTACAGGTCCATGCGTCTGTTGTCAGGTGCACCTTTGTACTCACAGATTGCCAGAGTGCATGGACAATGCGGTCTTCTACATGCTGGTGGAGGGTTGGGACGGCTTTTCTTGCAAAAGAAGTGTCGACTGGTTAGCTTGTAGCGTGGTACAGCGTAGTCCATCATGGCCTTATTAATAGTAAATAATATATACAACTAGGCTCTATGAACTTTTAAATAGGTTCCAGGGGTACACGGGCAGCATTGGTGTGGTCAGTGGAGGAGTATTGCAAGTAGGGGCCGCAGACAGGCTATTAAAGGCCTAAAATAACAAACAATAGGCTCATGGCAGTTTTATATCGGTTACATGGATACACGGGCAGGCAGCATTGTGGTCAGTGGAGGAGTATTGCAAGTAGGGGCCGCAGACAGGCTCACAAAGGCCTAAAATAACAAACAATAGGCTCATGGCAGTTTTATATCGGTTACATGGATACACGGGCAGGCAGCATTGTGGTCAGTGGAGGAGTATTGCAAGTAGGGGCCGCAGACAGGCTATCAAAGGCCTAAAATAACAAACAATAGGCTCATGGCAGTTTTATATCGGTTACATGGATACACAGGCAGGCACTCCAGGCAGCATTGTGGTCAGTGGAGGAGTATTGCAAGTAGGGGCCGCAAACAGGCTCACAAAGGCCTAAAATAACAAACAATAGGCTCATGGCAGTTTTATATCGGTTACATGGATACACGGGCAGGCGGCATTGTGGTCAGTGGAGGAGTATTGCAAGTAGGGGCCGCAGACAGGCTATCAAAGGCCTAAAATAACAAACAGTAGGCAGTCATGGCAGTTTTACATCGGTTACATGGATACACAGGCAGGCAGCATTGTGGTCAGTGGAGGAGTATTGCAAGGACTGTCTGACACAGTTAGTACTCCAAAAAAATAAATAGATGTGAATGTCTCGCAAAACAACTATAAGTAAAAAAAGGGTGGCATGCTTAGGTACAGGGGTGGGCTCATCTGCAGAGTTTATGACAAAGTAATTTGGCAGTAAATTACTATTTACTGGTGTCAATATAGGACACTGACCCAGACTACTTTAACTAGCATCATAGATGCAAACAAATTGGTATTGTTTGTCAGTGCCAGGCATTGAATGATGTCAGTGCATAGACTAAACATTGGTGGAGCTGTGCGACATAATTTTGCACGTGGTAGAGCACAGTTTGAGCTGGGGGAGGGGGGAACTCTCTTGTGGCCGGCGGGACCGCCCCAGGGCCCCTCATGTTACAACGGTGTGTCTGACGTTGGGTGCGCACCACCACCGCCAGAGACACTACATTGTACTATGAGGGACCCAGTGGCAGTGCCGTCGACCAAAAGCGGGCACACCCACCTCTTCAGACAATCAGCACTGTAACGGGTGCTTGCGCCAAGTGGCGAGACAACGGCCCCGTGGGGGGATTTTTCCCATTGGGGGAGGTGTAAACATGTCGTATGCTGGACAAACAGCTGCTGCAAATTAACAGATTGGAACACTCAGTAAGACCAGTCCACAAGCAAGACCTTTTTATAGGAAAGCTAGGTGTCAGCCGGGAAAGGTGGGGCAAAATAATTTGAAATCCAGGAGTGGTTCATTTTAATGAAGGTGAGATCATCCACATTTTGGGTAGCCAGACGAGTCCTTTTTTCGGTTAATATTGAACCAGCAGCACTGAATACTCTTTCTGATAGCACACTAGCTGCTGGGCAAGCAAGCTCCTGCAACGAATATTCTGCCAATTCAGGCCAGGTGTCTAATTTTGATGCCCAGTAATCAAATGGGAATGACGGTTGAGGGAGAACATCGATAAGGGAAGAAAAATAGTTAGTAACCATACTGGACAAATGTTGTCTCCTGTCACTTTGAATAGATGCTGCAGTACCTGTCCTGTCTGCGGTCATTGCGAAATCACTCCACAACCTGGTCAGAAAACCCCTCTGTCCAACGCCACTTCTGATCTGTGCACCTCTAACACCTCTGCCCTGTAGCCCCCTGCAGCTCGTGTGAGAACCATCACCGGCGCTGTGTGCTGGGAATGCCTGAATCAAACGGTCTACAAGAGTAGCTTGTTTGGTTGCTAATATTTGTTCGAGGTTCTCATGTGGCATAATATTTTGCAATTTGCCTTTATAGCGAGGGTCAAGGATGCAGGCCAACCAGTAATCGTCATCGCTCATCATTTTAATAACGCGTGTGTCACTTTTGAGGGTACGTAAGGCATAATCCGCCATGTGTGCCAAAGTTCCAGTTGTCAAATCTGCGGTTGTGCTGTTTGGAGGGGCTGTTACAGGCAAATCTACGTCACTTGTCTCCCTTAAAAAAACAGAACCCGGCCTTGCAACGCCACTAATTTCTGTTGGCCCAGGAGAAGCTTCCTCATTCAAAAAGTACTCATCCCCATCATCCTCCTCGTCCTCCTCCTCCTCTTCGCCCGCTACCGCGTCCTCTACACGGCCCTGACCAGACAATGGCTGACTGTCATCAAGGCTTTCCTCTTCCTCGGCTGCAGACGCCTGCTCCTTTATGTGCGTCAAACTTTGCATCAGCAGACGCATTAGGGGGATGCTCATGCTTATTATGGCGTTGTCTGCACTAACCAGCCGTGTGCATTCCTCAAAACACTGAAGGACTTGACACAGGTCTTGTAGCTTCGACCACTGCACACCTGACAACTCCATGTCTGCCATCCAACTGCCTGCCTGTGTATGTGTATCCTCCCACAAAAACATAACAGCACGCCTCTGTTCGCACAGTCTCTGAAGCATGTGCAGTGTGGAGTTCCACCTTGTTGAAATGTCGATGATTAGGCGATGCTGGGGAAGGTTCAAAGACCGCTGATAGTTCTGCATACGGCTGGAGTGAACGGGCGAACGGCGGATATGCAAGCAAAGTCTGCGCACTTTGAGGAGCAGGTCTGGTAACCTCGGGTAACTTTTCAGGAAGCACTGCACCACCAGGTTTAAGGTGTGAGCCAGGCAAGGAATGTGTTTCAGTTGGGAAAGGGCTATGGCAGCCATGAAATTCCTTCCGTTATCACTCACAACCTTGCCTGCCTCAAGATGTACAGTGCCCAGCCATGACTGAGTTTCATTCAGCAAGAACTCGGACAGAACTTCCGCGGTGTGTCTGTTGTCGCCCAAACACTTCATTGCCAATACAGCCTGCTGACGCTTGCCACTAGCTGTCCCATAATGGCACACCTGGTGTGCAACAGTGGCAGCTGCGGATGGAGTGGATGTGCGACTGCGGTGTGTGGACGAGCTCTCGCTTCTGCATGAGGAGGAGGAAGAGGAGGAGGGGGGCTAACGCCTACAGCCAACTCTTTCCTTGACCATGGACTAGGCAAAACTGTCCCAATATTGCTGTCCCCTGTGGACCCTGCATCCACCACATTCACCCAGTGTGCCGTGATGGACACGTAATGTCCCTGGCCATGCCTACTGGTCCATGCATCTGTTGTCAGGTGCACCTTTGTAGTCACAGACTGCCTGAGTGCATGGACGATGCGGTCTTTAACATGCTGTTGGAGGGCCGGGATGGCTTTTCTAGAAAAGAAGTGTCGACTGGGTAGCTCGTAGCGTGGTACAGCGTAGTCCATCAGCGCTTTGAAAGCTTCGCTTTCAACTAACCGGTAGGGCATCATCTCTAATGAGATTAGTCTAGCAATGTGGGCGTTCAAACCCTGTGTACGCAGATGCGAGGATGAGTACTTCCTTTTCCTAACAAGAGTCTCATGTAGGGTGAGCTGGACTGGAGAGCTGGAGATCGTGGAACTAGCGGTGGTGCCGGTGGACATGGCAGACTGAGAGAGGGTTGGAGATGGTATTCTTGCTGGTGCCCTACATGCAGTGTTTCCTACTGCAAACCTGGTGATTCCCTGACTGCTTTGGCCTGGCGACGAAAGCTGCACAGATACTGCCGGTGGTGCGGGAAATGGTGGGTTTACAGTGAGGGAAGGGATGTAGCGTTGCTGACTAGCTTCATTGGCCGAGGGTGCTGCAACCTTTAGGGACATTTGGTAGTTATTCCAGGCTTGCAAATGCATGGTGGATAAATGTCTATGCATGCAACTTGTATTTAGACTTTTAAGATTCTGACCTCTGCTTAAGGTAGTTGAACATTTTTGACAGATGACTTTGCGCTGATCATTTGGATGTTGTTTAAAAAAATGCCAGACTGCACTCTTTCTACTATTGGATAACTGTTCAGGCATTGCAGACTGAGCTTCTTTAACCGGATGGCCACGCTGTCCTCCAACAGGTTTTGGTTTTGCCACGCGTTTTTGGCCAGATACGGCCTGGTAGATGGAACCTGTTGTGATGTTGATGCCTGCTGCGGCTCCTCCTCCTCTGCTTCTGAACTACTGCCGCCTGCACCCTGTTACATAGTTACATAGTTACATAGTTATTAAGGTTGAAGGAAGACTGTAAGTCCATCTAGTTCAACCCATAGCCTAACCTAACATGCCCTAACATGTTGATCCAGAGGAAGGCAAAAAACCCCATGTGGCAAAGAGTAACTCCACCATGGGGAAAAAAATTCCTTCCCGACTCCACATACGGCAATCAGACTAGTTCCCTGGATCAACGCCTTATCAAGGAATCTAGTATATATACCCGGTAACATTATACTTTTCCAGAAAGGCATCCAGTCCCCTCTTAAATGTAAGTAACGAATCGCTCATTACAACATCATACGGCAGAGAGTTCCATAGTCTCACTGCTCTTACAGTAAAGAATCCACGTCTGTTATTATGCTTAAACCTTTTTTCCTCCAGACGTAGAGGATGCCCCCTTGTCCCTGTCTCAGGTCTATGATTAAAAAGATCATCAGAAAGGTCTTTGTACTGTCCCCTCATATATTTATACATTAAAATAAGATCACCCCTTAGTCTTCGTTTTTCCAAACTAAATATCCCCAAGTGTAATAACCTATCTTGGTATTGCAGACCCCCCAGTCCTCTAATAACCTTGGTCGCTCTTCTCTGCACCCGCTCCAGTTCAGCTATGTCTTTCTTATACACCGGAGACCAGAACTGTGCACAGTATTCTAAGTGTGGTCGAACTAGTGACTTGTATAGAGGTAAAATTATGTTCTCCTCATGAGCATCTATGCCTCTTTTAATACATCCCATTATTTTATTTGCCTTTGTAGCAGCTGCCTGACACTGGCCACTGAATATGAGTTTGTCATCCACTCATACACCCAGGTCTTTTTCATTGACGGTTTTGCCCAGAGTTTTAGAATTAAGCACATAGTTATACATCTTGTTACTTCTACCCAAGTGCATGACCTTACATTTATCCCCATTAAAGCTCATTTGCCATTTATCAGCCCAAGCTTCTAGTTTACATAAATCATCCTGTAATATAAAATTGTCCTCCCCTGTATTGATTACCCTGCAGAGTTTAGTGTCATCTGCAAATATTGAAATTCTACTCTGAATGCCCCCTACAAGGTCATTAATAAATATGTTAAAAAGAAGAGGGCCCAATACTGACCCCTGTGGTACCCCACTGCTAACCGCGACCCAGTCCGAGTGTGCTCCATTAATAACCACCATTGGTTTCCTATCCCTGAGCCAGCTCTCAACCCACTTACACATATTTTCCCCTATCCCCATTACTCTCATTTTATGTAACAACCTTTTGTGTGGCACCGTATCAAAAGCTTTGGAAAAGTCCATATATACTACGTCCACTGGGTTCCCTTGGTCCAGTCCGGAACTTACCTCTTCATAGAAGCTGATCAAATTAGTCTGACATGAACGGTCCCTAGTAAACCCGTGCTGATACTGGGTCATGAGGTTATTCCTCTTCAGATACTCCAGCATAGCATCCCTTAGAATGCCCTCTAGGATTTTACCCACAGTAGAGGTTAAGCTTACTGGCCTATAATTACCAAGTTCAGTTTTTGCCCCTTTTTTGAATATTGGCACCACATTTGCTATACGCCAGTCCTGTGGTACAGACCCTGTTATTATGGAGTCTTTAAAGATTAAAAATAATGGTCTATCAATGACTGTACTTAGTTCCTGCAGTACTCGGGGGTGTATCCCATCCGGGCCCGGAGATTTGTCAATTTTAGTTACTTTTAGACGCCGCTGTACTTCCTGCTGGGTTAAGCAGGTGACATTTAATGGGGAATTTTTATCACTAGTCATTTTGTCTGCCATGGGATTTTCTTTTGTAAATACTGATGAAAAAAAGTCATTTAGCATATTGGCTTTTTCCTCATCCTCATCCACCATTTCACCCAGACTATTTTTAAGGGGGCCAACACTGTCATTTTTTAGTTTCTTACTATTTATATAGTTAAAGAATATTTTGCGGTTATTTTTGCTCTCTCTAGCAATGAGTCTCTCTGTCTCAATCTTTGCTGCCTTGATTTGCTTTTTACAGAATTTATTTAATTTTCTGTATTTATTTAGTGCCTCCTCACTACCTACTTCCTTTAATTCTCTAAATGCTTTCTTTTTGTCCCTTATTGCGCCCCTTACAGCTGTATTTAGCCATATTGGTTTCCTCCTATTTCTAGTATGTTTATTCCCATACGGTATATACTGTGCACAGGTCCTATCCAGGATGCTAATAAATGTCTCCCATTTTCTTTGTGTATTTTTGTGTCTCAGGATATCGTCCCAGTTAATTGCACCAAGATCCTCTCTCATCCGTTGGAAATTTGCCCTCCTGAAGTTTAGTGTCCTTGTCACCCCCCTAACTACCCATCTTATTAAAGGTTACATGAAAACTTATTATTTTGTGATCACTATTCCCCAAGTGACCCCCAACCCTTATATTTGATATGCGGTCTGGCCTGTTGGTTAATATTAGGTCTAGCAGTGCCCCCCTCCTTGTTGGGTCCTGAACCAGTTGTGAAAGGTAATTGTCTCTCTTAGTTGTCAAAAACCGATTACCTTTGCTGGAACTGCAGGTTTCTGTTCCCCAATCTATTTCAGGGTAGTTGAAGTCCCCCATAATAATGACTTCTCCTTGAGTTGCAGCTTCATCTATTTGCTTTACGAGAATATTCTCCATTGCTTCCATTAGTTTTGGAGATTTATAACAAACCCCTATCAGTAATTTATTATTTTTTCCCCCTCCCCTTATCTCCACCCACAGGGATTCTACATTTTCATTAAATTCACCTATATTATCACGCAGGATGGGTTCCCCCAATGGCTGCCAATCGGGGTCAACAACTGGGTCATCTATGACCTCCTCTTCTATGTCGTGTGCAACTTCGTCTGTGTCACCGTGTAAGCCGGTGGTATAGCGTTCGTGACGGGGCACCATAGTCTCCGCTGGGTTTGATTCTGCCTTAGTACACTGCGAGGGCAATGTTCTTGTCTGAGTCAAAGGAACAGCATAGTAATCTGGCTGTGGCTGTGCATCTGTGCACTCCATGTCCGATTCAACTTCTAATGGGCATGGCCTGTTAACTGTTTCACTGTCTAACCCAGGAACGGTATGTGTAAAGAGCTCCATGGAGTAACCTGTTGTGTCGACTGACGCATCCTTCATTGTTGTTCTGGGTGAAGGACACAAGGAAGCGACTTGTTCCTGACCGGGAGCATCCACTGCTGATGCACTGCTCTGACATTTGGCACTTTCCGAGGAGGAGGCCAAAGAGCTAGAGGCAGAGTGAGCAATGAAAGCCAATACTTGTTCCTCCTGCTCCGGCTTCAAAAGTGGTTTTCCTACTCCCAGAAAAGAGAGCGTTCGAGGCCTTGTGTAGGCAGACGACGTTTTTGGCTCAACAACTCGAGACTTAGGTGCTGTACTGCTTTTACCACGACCACCTGATGCTCCACCACCACTACCATCATTACCAGCTGACAATGACCGCCCACGGCCAAGACCTCTTCCACTAGACTTCCTCATTGTTTGCAAAACGTAACCAAAGTAACGCTATTTGTTACTGTAAAACAACTTATAAGGTGAACTCAAACTTCTGTAGAATTTATATATACCTTTATAGGTGCCTGACACTGAAAGGAAAATCAGCCCCAGTGTTACACACTCGGTTTTCTGTGCCCCAAAAATTTGAGACAGATGGCACACACAGGAGCAGCACTCAAGCAGACTTGCCAATATTTATCTCCCACTAACTATTTTTTTTTTGAAAAGTGAGAATTTACCCCCCCCCAAAAAAAATGGCCAAGTATCACACAGTGGTTTTTTCGGTGCCACACAATGAGAGTGAGATGCCACCCACAGCAATGGCACGGAGGCAGACTTGCCAATATTTATCTCCCACTAACTATTTTTTTTTTTGAAAAGGGAGAGTTTACCCAAAAAAAACAAAAAGGACCAGTATTACACACTGCTTTTCGGTGGGACACAATGAGAGACAGATGCCACACACAGGACTGGCACGAAGGCAGACTTGCCAAGATTTATCTCCCACTAACTATTTTTTTTTTTGAAAAGGGAGAATTTACCCCAAAAAAACAAAAAGGACCAGTATTACACACTGCTTTTCGGTGGGACACAATGAGAGACAGATGCCACACACTGGACTGGCACGAAGGCAGACTTGCCAATATTTATCTCCCACTAACTATTTTTTTTTTTGAAAAGGGAGAATTTACCCCCAAAAAACAAAAAGGACCAGTATTACACACTGCTTTTCGGTGGGACACAATGAGAGACAGATGCCACACACAGGACTGGCACGGAGGCAGACTTGCCAAGATTTATCTCCCACTAACTATTTTTTTTTTGAAAAGGGAGAATTTACCCCAAAAAAACAAAAAGGCCCAGTATTACACACACACTGCTTTTCGGTGGGACACAATGAGAAACAGATGCCACACACAGGACTGGCACGGAGGCAGACTTGCCAATATTTATCTCCCACTAACTATTTTTTTTTTTTTTGAAAAGTGAGAATTTACCCCCCCCCCAAAAAAAAAAATGGCCAAGTATCACACAGTGGTTTTTTAGGTGCCACACAATGAGTGAGATGCCACCCACAGCAATGGCACGGAGGCAGACTTGCCAAGATTTATCTCCCACTAACTTTTTTTTTTTGAAAAGGGAGAATTTAGACAAAAAAAAAAAATGGCCAAGTATGACACAGTGGTTTTTTCGGTGCCACACAATGAGAGTGAGATGCCACCGACAGCAATGGCATGGAGGCAGACTTGCCAAGATTTATCTCCCACTAACTTTTTTTTTTTAAAAGGGAGAATTTACCCCAAAAAAACAAAAAGGACCAGTATTACACACTGCTTTTCGGTGGGACACAATGAGAGACAGATGCCACACACAGGACTGACACGGAGGCAGACTTGCCAATATTTATCTCCCACTAACTATTTTTTTTTTGAAAAGGGAGAATTTACCCCAAAAAAACAAAAAGGACCAGTATTACACACTGCTTTTCGGTGGGACACAATGAGAGACAGATGCCACACACAGGTCTGGCACGGAGGCAGACTTGCCAATATTTATCTCCCACTAACTATTTTTTTTTTTGAAAAGGGAGAATTTACCCCCCCCCCAAAAAAAAAAATGGCCAAGTATCACACAGTGGTTTTTTCGGTGCCACACAATGAGAGTGAGATGCCACCCACAGCAATGGCACGGAGGCAGACTTGCCAATATTTATCTCCCACTAACTATTTTTTTTTTTGAAAAGGGAGAATTTACCTTAAAAAAGCAAAAAGGACCAGTATTACACACTGCTTTTCGGTGGGACACAATGAGAGACAGATGCCACACACAGGACTGGCACGGAGGCAGACTTGCCAATATTTATCTCCCACTAACTATTTTTTTTTTGAAAAGTGAGAATTTACCCCCCCCCAAAAAAAATGGCCAAGTATCACACAGTGGTTTTTTTGGTGCCACACAATGAGAGTGAGATGCCACCCACAGCAATGGCACGGAGGCAGACTTGCCAAGATTTATCTCCCACTAACTTTTTTTTTTTTGAAAAGGGAGAATTTAGACAAAAAAAAAATGGCCAAGTATCACACAGTGTTTTTTTCGGTGCCACACAATGAGAGTGAGATGCCACCCACAGCAATGGCACGGAGGCAGACTTGCCAATATTTATCTCCCACTAACTATTTTTTTTTTTTGAAAAGGGAGAATTTACCCCAAAAAAACAAAACGGACCAGTATTACACACTGCTTTTCGGTGGGACACAATGAGAGACAGATGCCACACACAGGACTGGCACGGAGGCAGACTTGTCAAGATTTATCTCCCACTAACTATTTTTTTTTTGAAAAGGGAGAATTTACCCCAAAAAAATAAAAAGGCCCAGTATTACACACACACTGCTTTTTGGTGGGACACAATGAGAAACAGATGCCACACACAGGACTGGCACAGAGGCAGACTTGCCAATATTTATCTCCCACTAACTATTTTTTTTTTTAAAAGTGAGAATTTACGCCAAAAAAAAAAAAAATGGCTAAGTATCACACAGTGGTTTTTTCGGTGCCACACAATGAGAGTGAGATGCCACCCACAGCAATGGCACGGAGGCAGACTTGCCAATATTTATCTCCCACTAACTATTTTTTTTTTTTTTGAAAAGGGAGAATTTACCCCAAAAAAACAAAAAGGACCAGTATTACACACTGCTTTTCGGTGGGACACAATGAGAGACAGATGCCACACACAGGACTGGCACGGAGGCAGACTTGTCAAGATTTATCTCCCACTAACTATTTTTTTTTTGAAAAGGGAGAATTTACCCCAAAAAAATAAAAAGGCCCAGTATTACACACACACTGCTTTTCGGTGGGACACAATGAGAAACAGATGCCACACACAGGACTGGCAAGGAGGCAGATTTGCCAATATTTATCTCCCACTATCTATTTTTTTTTTTGAAAAGTGAGAATTTACCCCCTCAAAAAAAAATGGCCAAGTATCACACAGTGGTTTTTTCGGTGCCACACAATGAGAGTGAGATGCCACCCACAGCAATGGCACGGAGGCAGACTTGCCAATATTTATCTCCCACTAACTATTTTTTTTTTTTGAAAAGGGAGAATTTACCCCCAAAAAAACAAAAAGGACCAGTATTACACACTGCTTTTCGGTGGGACACAATGAGAGACAGATGCCACACACAGGACTGGCACGGAGGCAGACTTGCCAATATTTATCTCCCACTAACTATTTTTTTTTTGAAAAGTGAGAATTTACCCCCCCCCCAAAAAAAAAATGGCCAAGTGTCACACAGTGGTTTTTTCGGTGCCACACAATGAGAGTGAGATGCCACCCACAGCAATGGCACGGAGGCAGACTTGCCAAGATTTATCTCCCACTAACTTTTTTTTTTTTGAAAAGGGAGAATTTAGACAAAAAAAAAAAAAAAAAAATGGCCAAGTATCACACAGTGGTTTTTTCGGTGCCACACAATGAGAGAGAGATGCTACCCACAGCAATGACACGGAGGCAGACTTGCCAAGATTTATCTCCCTGCAGTTATCTCAGAAAAGTATGACAGGCAGCTAGAAAAAGGACTGCTGCACACAAAAGTGTGGACAAACACACAAGATAGCTGTGCAGAAAGGAAGGAAAAACAGGATTTGTGCTTTGAAAAAAGCAGTTGGTTTGCACAGCGTTGTACACACACAGGCACAGCAACGCAGCTATCAGGGTCAGGGAGCCTTCTAGGGCAGCCCAATGAGCGACAGCGCTGAGGAAAAAAAAATGTAGCTTCCACTGTCCCTGCAAACAAAAGGTGGTGTTGGACAGTGGAAATCGCTACAGCACAAGCGGTTTGCAGCTTTATGTACCCTGCCTATCACTATCCCTGCTTCTGAAGAAGCGGCAGCAACCTCTCCCTACGCTCACATCAGCAGCAGTAAGATGGCGGTCGGCGGGAACGCCCATTTATAGCACCTGTGATGCCGCAGAAAGCAAGCCAATCACTGCAATGCCCTTCTCTAAGATGGTGGGGACTGAGATCTATGTCATCACGTTGCCCACATTCTGCGTCCACCTTCATTGGCTGAGAAAGGGCGCTTTTAGCATCATTGAAACGCGACTTTGGTGAGAAAGTCGCGTACCGCATGGCCGACCCCACACAGGGATCGGCTCGGTTTCATGAGACGCCGACTTTGCCAAAAGTCGGCGACATATGAAAATGAACGATCCGTTTCACTCAACCCTAATGAGGACTGTCAAGAAAATACCACACTGGCAAATATGTGGCCTTTTCACAATTTTGGAAGCTAAATAGTGCTGTATAGAATAAGAGTATCAGACAGCAAAAAAAGGTGTCCACCGGCCTTCAATAACCAAACTTGGAGCATGCAGATATATGAGGGCTGTCACGGAAATACCACACTGGCAAATATGTGGCCTTTTTTAAAATGCAACATAGTGCTGTATAGAATTAGAGCATCAGACAGCAAAACAAGTGGCCAACCACCCTACAATGACCAAACATGGAGTACGCAGATATATGAGGGCTGTCACGGAAATATCACACTGGCAAAAATGTGGCCTTTTTTAAATGCAAAATAGTGCTGTATTGAAATAGAATATCAGACAGCAAAGAAAGTTGTCCACCGGCCTACAATGACCAAACTTGGAGCATGCAGATATATGAGGGCTGTCACGGAAATACCACACTGGCAAATATGTGGCCTTTTTTACAATGCAACATAGTGCTGTATAGAATTAGAGCATCAGACAGCAAAACAAGTGGCCCACCACCCTACAATGACCAAACATGGAGTACGCAGATATATGAGGGCTGTCACGGAAATATCACACTGGCAAAAATGTGGCCTTTTTTTAAATGCAAAATAGTGCTGTATTGAAATAGAATATCAGACAGCAAAGAAAGTTGTCCACCGGCCTACAATGACCAAACTTGAAGCATGCAGATATATGAGGGCTGTCATGGAAACACCACACTGGCAAAAATGGCCTCTTTTTAAATGCAAAATAGTGCTGTATAGAATTAGAGTATCAGACAGCAAAAAAAGTTGTCCACCGGCCTACAATGACCAAACTTGGAGCATGAAGATATATGAGGGCTGTCACGGAAATACCACACTGGCAAACGTGTAGCCTTTTAATAATTTTGGAAGCTAAATAGTGCTGTATACAATTAGAGTATCAGACAGCAAAAAAAAGGGGCAAACGGCCTACAATGACCAAACTTGAAGCACGCAGATATTTGAGGGCTGTCACGGAAATACCACACTGGCAAAAATGTGGCTTGCTTTTTTTTAAAATGCAAAATAGTGCTGTATAGAATTAGAATATCAGACAGCAAAAAATGTGGTCCACCGTCCTACAATACCCAAACTTGGAACACGCAGATAAATGAGGGCTGTCATCGAAATATCACACTGGCAAAAATGCGGCCTGTGTTTTTTTTTTAAAAGCAAAATAGTGCTGTATAGAATTAGAATATCAGACAGCAAAAAACGTGGTCCACCGGCCTAAAATAACCAAACTTGGAGCAGTCAGATATATGAGGGCTGTCACGGAAATATCACACTGGCAAAAATGTGGCCTTTTTATAATTTTGGAAAAAAAATAGCGCTGTATAGAATTACAATATCAGACAGCAAAAAAAGTGGTCCACCGGCCTACAAAAACCAAACTTGGAGCACGCAGATATATGAGGGCTGTCACGAAAATGAAAAATGTGAAAAGTTTTTTTTTTTTAAATGCAAAATAGTGCTGTATGGAATTAGAGTATCAGACAGCAAAAAATGTGGTCCTTGGAGCACGCAGATATATGAGGGCTGTCACGAAAATGAAAAATGTGGAAAGTTTTTTTTTTTTAAATGCAAAATAGTGCTGTATGGAATTAGAGTATCAGACAGCAAAAAATGTGGTCCACCGGCTTACAATGACCAAACTTGGAGTACGCGGATATATGAGGGCTGTTACGGATTTATCACACTGTCAGAAAATGTGGCCTTTTTATAATTTTGGAAGCTAAATAGTGCTGTATAGAATAAGAGTATCAGACAGCAAAAAAAGTGGTCCACCCGCCTACAATAACCAAACTTGGAGCACACAGATATATGAGGGCTGTCACGGAAATACCTCACTGGCAAATATGTGGTCTTTTTATTATTTTGGAAGCTAAATAGTGGTGTATAGAATTAGAGTCTTTGACAGCATAGTGGAGGGGATTGTAGGAAATCCCATCTCCACTATGCGTGGAAACCCGCATCCGTCTTCCCTGCGACTCCGGACATGCTGCGTGTCTTTTCAGATCGCAGCATGTCCTTACGCAGCGTCCCCGCAAGGCATATCACAGGGCGCTATGGGAGGGGGGCGATGATCCCGGATGTGTACAGTTAACACATCCGGCATCATCGTGTCCCAGAAAGGGGGCGGGGCTTAGCGCCGAGCGGCTTCGCCGCTGCGGAGATACCGCCGGCCATCCTGACCATGGACACATACCCTTAGAGTATCAGACAGCAAAAAATGTGGTCCACCGGCCTACAATGACTAAACTTGGAGCACGCAGATATACAGTATGAGGGCTGTCCTGGAAATACCACACTGGCCAAAATGTGGCTTATTTTTTTTAATGCAAAATAGTGCTGTATTGAAATAGAATATCAGACAGCAAAAAAAGTGATCCACCGGCCTACAATATCCAAACTTAGACCACGCAGATATATGAGGGCTGTCACGAAAATACCACACTGGCAAAAAAGTGGCTTGCTTTTTTTAAAATGCAAAATAGTGCTGTATAGAATTAGAGTATTAGGGCTCATTTCCACTTGCGAGGAAAGCGGACGCGTGCAATCTGATAAAAAATCGGATTGCACTCGGACCAATGTTATTCAATAGGTGTCTTTTAATTTGCGATTTTTTTCTCAGCCGAAATCGGACTGAGAACCAAATCGCAGCATGCTGCGTATTGCTGCGATTCTCAGACGAGACTCGCCAATGCAAGTCAATGGGTGCGAGAAAAAAATCGCACAGCACTCGCACCATGCGAATTCTGTCCGATTTTTACGCACCAGTGTCCTTTGAAGAGCCGGCAATTCAGCGCGGTGTACAGTAAAATCACATTGACAGGTTAGAATAGAGTAGATATATACACATAGAATAGGTTTATATACATATATATGTCAGTGAGACACCTATATTTATATTTATATTTATATTTAATGCGCTAGATAGCATAAAAGCCGTTAATCCAATTGCCGGCTTTTGTTCTCTCCTTCACAAACCCGACAGGATATGAGACATGATTTACATACAGTAAACCATCTCATATCCCTTCTATTATTACATATTCATCTTCACTAATGTAAGAAATGTCTGTGTGTCAAATTTGATGGCTCTAGCTATTAACCCCTTCCCGACCTTTGACGCACCGTATGCGTCATGAAAACCTGTGCCAATCCGAGAAGTGACGCAGCATATGCGTCATGGTCGGATCGCGTCCCTGCAGGCCGGTTGAAAGGGTTAACTCCAATTTCACCCGACATGCAGGGACAGGGGGAGTGGTGCTACAGCCCAGGGGGGGTGGCTTCGCCCCCCCGTGGCTACGGTCGCCCTGATTGGCTGTTAAAAGTGAAACAGCCAATCAGAGAAATCTGTAATAATTCACCTATGAAAATTGGTGAAATATTACAATCCAGCCGTGGCCGATGCTGCAATAGCATCGGCCATGGCTGGAGAACCCGATCTGGCCCCCACACCGACTGGCAGCGGCGATCAGCAGCCGCCATCAGTGTTCCCTACCCCTCCATCCTGTCCTAAGTGCCTTCCTCTCCCCACAGCCCCTCCCCCATCCTCCCCTCTGCCCCCCCTGCTGTCTGATCGCACGCCCCATACTTACCTAGTCTTGGTGTCCCTCCCGGTGTCCTCCGTCTTCTCGCATGGGCGCCACCATCTTGCCATGCCATGTTTCCTGTACATTTTGATCGCTGTGATAGGTTCTATCACAGCGATCAAAATTAAAAAAAATAGTAAATAACCCCCCCCCCTTTATCACCCCCATAGGTAGGGACAATAATAAAATACAGAAATTATATTTATTTTTGTTTTTCCATTAGGGTTAGGGGTAGGGTTAGGGTTAGGGTGTCACGGGAAGCCTAGGTAGGCAAGAGCTAATAACCCAGGCCCCTGCGATTTCCCTCAACTCTGGGAAACCCTGACTGACCCTTCTCCCAGAGTTTACACTGATGGTGTGCATGTCTGGGCCTCCACCCTCACCCTGTCTCCTGTTTCAACCCTAGGTTGAAACCACCACCCACCACCCAGTGAAGAGACCACACACCAATACCCACAGTTAGCACAGACAAGGATAACGGAAAATATGCACCACGCCGCAGTCACACAGGAATACACTATAAGTTCACAGGGCAAAACAATACAAATAAAGGAAGGAGAAAATATGACAAAGGGAAATACACCACCGGATACGAAACTCCTTCTCCTAGACCACCACTCCAAACCGAGATAACCAAGCACACGACAGAAGCTATAATCAGCGACGCCCAAAGCCCAGCAAAACTATTTAAAGGCAGTGGGCGTGACTCAGCCCTCAACCCGAGTACCAGCCAGATTAACCCCGGATAATCTGGATCAAATCTAACCGGCGCCACTGAGCATATAGTGGACAAATGAGGAATTACCGCTGTCTGTCGGACGCCCTAGTGTGAACAGCGTCTGACATTACATGGGGTTAGGGGTAGGGTTAGGGTTGCACTTAGGGTTAGAGTTGCACTTAGGGTTAGGGTTGCACTTAGGGTTAGGGTTGCACTTAGGGTTGCACTTAGGGTTAGGGTTGCACTCAGGGATAGAGTTGCACTTAGGGATAGGGTTGCACTTAGGGTTGCACTTAGGGATAGGGTTGCACTTAGGGATAGGGTTGCACTTAGGGTTAGGGTTGCACTTAGGGTTAGGGTTGCACTTAGGGTTAGGGTTGCACTTAGGGTTAGGGTTGCACTTAGGGTTGCACTTAGAGTTAGGGTTGCACTTAGGGATAGAGTTGCACTTAGGGATAGGGTTGCACTTAGGGTTGCACTTAGGGATAGGATTGCACTTAAGGATAGTGTTGCACTTAGGGTTGCACTTAGGGTTAGGGTTGCACTTAGGGATCGGGTTGCACTTAGGGATAGGGTTGCACTTAGGGTTAGGGTTGCACTTAGGGTTAGGGTTGCACTTAGGGTTAGGGTTGCACTTAGGGATAGAGTTGCACTTAGGGATAGGGTTGCACTTAGGGTTGCACTTAGGGATAGGGTTGCACTTAGGGATAGGGTTGCACTTAGGGTTGCACTTAGGGTTAGGGTTGCACTTAGGGATCGGGTTGCACTTAGGGATAGGGTTGCACTTAGGGTTAGGGTTGCACTTAGGGTTAGGGTTGCACTTAGGGTTGCACTTAGGGTTAGGGTTGCATTTAGGGTTAGGGTTGCACTTAGGGATAGGGTTGCACTTAGGGTTGCACTTAGAGTTAGGGTTGCACTTAGGGATAGAGTTGCACTTAGGGATAGGGTTGCACTTAGGGTTGCACTTAGGGATAGGATTGCACTTAAGGATAGTGTTGCACTTAGGGTTGCACTTAGGGTTAGGGTTGCACTTAGGGATCGGGTTGCACTTAGGGATAGGGTTGCACTTAGGGTTAGGGTTGCACTTAGGGTTAGGGTTGCACTTAGGGTTAGGGTTGCACTTAGGGATAGAGTTGCACTTAGGGATAGGGTTGCACTTAGGGTTGCACTTAGGGATAGGGTTGCACTTAGGGATAGGGTTGCACTTAGGGTTGCACTTAGGGTTAGGGTTGCACTTAGGGATCGGGTTGCACTTAGGGATAGGGTTGCACTTAGGGTTAGGGTTGCACTTAGGGTTAGGGTTGCACTTAGGGTTGCACTTAGGGTTAGGGTTGCATTTAGGGTTAGGGTTGCACTTAGGGATAGGGTTGCAATTAGGGTTGCACTTAGGGTTAGGGTTGCACTTAGGGTTAGGGTTGCACTTAGGGATAGGGTTGCACTTAGGGTTGCACTTAGGGTTAGGGTTGCACTTAGGGTTAGGGTTGAACTTAGGGATAGGGTTGCACTTAGGTTTGGGATTGCATTTAGGGATAGGGTTGCACTTAGGGATAGGGTTGCACTTAGGCTTGCACTTAGGGTTAGGGTTGCACTTAGGGCTAGGGTTGCACTTAGGGATAGAGTTGCACTTAGGGTTGCACTTAGGGATAGGGTTGCACTTAGGGTTAGGGTTGCACTTAGGTTTAGGGTTGCACTTAGGGCTAAGGTTGCACTTAGGGCTAGGGTTGCACTTAGGGTTAGGGTAAGAATTAGGGTTAGAATTAGGGTTAGGGTTGCAATTAGGGTTAGGGTTACAATTAGGGCTAGGGTTGGAATTAGGGTTAGAATCAGGCTATGTGCACACGCTGCGGATTTGGCTGCGGATCTGCAGCGGATTGGTCGCTGCGGATTGGTAGCAGTTTTTCATCACATTTACAATACCACGTAAACCTATGGAAAACCAAATCCACTGTGCCCATGGTGCAGAAAATACAGCGCGGAAACGCTGCATTGTATCTTCTGCAGCATGTCAATTCTTTGTGCGGATTCCGCAGCGTTTTACACCTGCTCCATAATAGGAATCCGCAGGTGAAATCCACACAAAAAACACTGGAAATCCGCGGTAAATCCGTAGGTAAAGCACAGTGCGTTTTACCTGCAGATTTTTCAAAAACGGTGCCGAAAAATCCTCACACAAATCCGCAACATGGGCACATAGCCTTAGGGTTAGGGTTGGAATTAGAGTTAGGGTTGGAATTAGGGTTAAGACTAGGGTTAGGGGTGTGTTGGGGTTAGGGTTGTGGTTAGGGTTGGGATTAGGGTTAGGGGTGTGTTGGGGTTAGTGTTTGAGTTAGAATTGAGGGGTTTCCACTGTTTAGGCACATCAGGGGGTCTCCAAACGTGACATGGCACCACCATTGATTCCAGCCAATCTTGCATTGAAAAAGTCAAATGGTGTTATCTCCCTTCCGAGCCCGGACGTGTGCCCAAACAGTGGTTTACCCCCACATATGGGGTAACAGCGTACTCAGGAGAAACTGGACAACAAAGTTTGGGGTCCAATTTCTCCTGTAACTCTTTGGAAAATAAAAAATTGCGGGCTAAAAAATTATGTTTGAGGAAAGAAAAATGATTTTTTATTTTCACGGCTCTGCGTTATAAACTTCTGTGAAGCACTTGGGGGTTCAAAGTGCTCACCACACATCTAGATAAGTTCCTTTGGGGGTCTAGTTTCCAAAATGGGGTCACTTGTGGGGGGTTTCTACTGATTAGGCACATCAGGGGCTCTGCAAACGCAACGTGACGCCCGCAGAGCATTCCATCAAAGTCTGCATTTCAAAACATCACTACTTCACTTCCGAGCCCCGGCATGTGCCCAAACAGTGGTTTACCCCCACATATGGGGTAATAGCGTACTGAGGAGAAACTGGACAACAACTTTTGGGGTCAAATTTCTCCTGTTACCCTTGGGAAAATAAAAATTTTGGGGCTAAAAAATTATTTTTGAGGAAAGAAAACGTATTTATTATTTCACGGCTCTGCGTTATAAACTTCTGTGAAGCACTTGGGGGTTCAAAGTGCTCATCAAACATCTAGATAAGTTCCTTCGGGGGTCTAGTTTCCAAAATGTGGTCACTTGTGGGGGGTTTCTACTGTTTAGGCACATCAGGGTCTCTGCAAACGCAACGTGATGCCTGCAGAGCATTTCATCAACGTCTGCATTTCAAAACATCACTACTTCACTTCCGAGCCCCGGAATGTGCCCAAACAGTGGTTTACCCCCACATATGGGGTATCAGCATACTCAGGAGAAACTGGACAACAACTCTTGTGGTCAAATTTCTCCTGTTACCCTTGGGAAAATTAAAAAATTCTGGGCTAAAAAATAATTTTTGAGGAAAGAAAACATATTTATTATTTCACGGCTCTGCGTTATAAACATCTGTGAAGCACTTGGGGGTTCAAACTGCTCACCACACATCTAGATAAGTTCCTTGAGAGGTCTAGTTTCCAAAATGGGGTCAGTTGTGGGGGAGCGCCAATGTTTAGGCACACAGGGGCTCTCCAAACGCGACATGGTGTCCACTAATGATTGGAGCTAATTTTCCATTCAAAAAGCTAAATGGAGTGCCTTCCCTTCCGAGCCCTGCCGTGCGCCCAAACAGTGGTTTACCCCCACATATGGGGTATCAGCGTACTCAGGACAAACTGAACAACAACATTTGGGGTCCAATTTCTCCTGTTACCCTTGGGAAAATAAAAAATTCTGGGCTAAAAAATCATTTTTGAGGAAAGAAGAATTATTTTTTATTTTCATGGCTCTGCGTTATAAACTTCTGTGAAGCACCTGGGGGTTTAAAGTGCTCACTATGCATCTGGATAAGTTCCTTGGGGGGTCTAGTTTCCAAAATAGGGTCCATTATGGGGGAGCTTCAATGTTTAGGCACACAGGGGCTCTCCAAACGCGACATGGTGTCCGCTAACGATTGGAGCTAATTTGCCATTCAAAAAGTCAAATGGCGCGCCTTCCCTTCCGAGCCTTGCTGTGCGCCCAAACAGTGGTTTACCCCCACATGAGGTATCGGAGTACTCAGGAGAAATTGCCCAACAAATTTTAGGATCCATTTTATCCTGTTGCCTATGTGAAAATGAAAAAATTGAGGCTAAAAAAATTTTTTTGTGAAAAAAAGTACTTTTTCATTTTTACGGATCAATTTGTGAAGCACCTGAGGGTTTAAAGTGCACACTATGCATCTAGATAAGTTCCTTGGGGTGTCTAGTTTCCAAAATGGGGTCACTTGTGGGGGAGCTCCAATGTTTAGGCACACGGGGGCTCTCCAAACGCGACATGGTGTCCGCTAAAGATTGGAGCCAATTTTTCATTCAAAAAGTCAAATGGCGCTCCTTCCCTTCCGAGCCCTGCCGTGCGCCCAATCAGTGGTTTACCCCCACATATGAGGTATCAGCGTACTCAGGACAAATTGGAAAACAACTTTCGTGGTCCAGTTTCTCCTTTTACCCTTGGGAAAATAACAAAATTGTTGCTAAAAGATCATTTTTGTGACTAAAAAGTTAAATGTTCATTTTTTCCTTCCATGTTGCTTCTGCTGCTATGAAACACCTGAAGGGTTAATAAACTTCTTGAATGTGGTTTTGAGCACCTTAAGGGGTGCAGTTTTTAGAATGGTGTCACTTTTGGGTATTTTCAGCCATATAGAACCCTGAAACTGACTTCAAATGTGAGGTGGTCCCTAAAAAAAATGGTTTTGTAAATTTTGTTGTAAAAATGAGAAATCACTGGTCAAATTTTAACCCTTATAACTTCCTAGCAAAAAAAAATTTTGTTTCCAAAATTGTGCTTATGTAAAGTAGACATGTGGGGAATGTTATTTATTAACTATTTTGTGTCACATAACTCTCTGGTTTAACAGAATAAAAATTCAAAATGTGAAAATTGCAAAATTTTCAAAATTTTCACCAAATTTCCATTTGTTTCACAAATAAACGCAGAAATTATCGACCTAAATTTACCACTACCATGAAGCTCAATATGTCACGAAAAAGCATTCTCAGAATCTCTAGGATCCGTTGAAGCGTTGCTGAGTTATTACCTCATAAAAGGACACTGTGTCATGAAGGGGTTAAATTAAAGGGTTAAGTAGTGGAAAAAATTGGCGTGGGCTCCCGCGCAATTTTCTCCGCCAGAGTGGTAAAGCCAGTGACCAAGGGCAGATATTAATAGCCTAGAGAGGGTCCATGGATGTCCTCATATGAACTCGAGCCTGGGAAAAGTTTGCATCACCGCGACTCAAGGTAACTACAGGACATTCCCCTGCATTACATTCATTCACAACATTTTACAGACAGGAGCGACTGCATTAGCACAGCATGGGACGTGACTGATCATCGGAAGGTATGGGATATTGTTGATTTTTCATTTTTACTTTTTTACAGAACGAGGGTCTTCAGGTGGATTAAGAGAATAATAAAATATTACAACACCCTGTGTGTTAGGGTTGGCGGAACGCACCAAATATATTTATTAGATGGGATTGGTGCGTTCGCAAACCGGGATCCACCGTGCAGGAAAGAACCTGCTGCTAAGTAATTGGCGGCACTATATGGCGGTATGAACCAGCTCTGTTAGCTTCACAGAGCAGCCGAGAAAGCAAAGCTCTGTGCCCTGTTAGACTTTCACAGAGGCACAGGCTAAATACCCAAATGAGAGCAGTCAGTGGTCATGCATGCACACGAAACTCCTCGCCGGAGGTGCCAGCATTCTAGGGGCCTATTTCAGCCAAGTCCCTGAATACACACAAACACAATCTCCTCGCCGGAGGTGCCAGCATTCTAGGGGCTTATTTCAGCCGGGTCCCTGAACACATACAAACACATGACCACACTGGCGCAAAGCACATAACTTAGGAAGATACTAGCTCATGGCCATGCGGCCATGCGAGCCTTAAGTAGCTGCAGCACGTACATGACCTTCCTAGAATGACCAATGAGAGGCTGCTACAGAGCCTGCGCACCTACAGGACCTTCCTAGAAGGACCAATAGATTTGGCTGCAGTACCTGAGCATGTGACCCTTGATCTCCATCGAGAGATCTTACCCTGGGCATGCTCAGTGTGTGCAAAGCAGGACTTAGTCCCAGAAAAGCCTGCTCACCTCAGATCAGTGCAGGGTACAATAGCAGAGCCTGGAGAGGTAGCAGTAACCCTTTGCACAGTATCAGTATCAGTGAGACGCAGGGACCGACATCTCCACTGAGCCGGCTCCACTGCGGCCAATGCAGAATGGGAGACTGCAGCAGACATGGATCGAGATTCCCCCTGTGCAGCAGAGGAAACTCGACTCCTAACATTACCCCCCTCCTAGGGCCCCCCCTCCTTGAGCCTCACTACGCTCAAAAGCTGCAATGAACAGCGGAGCCCGAATATGCTCCACAGGCTCCCAGGTTCTATCCTCTGGACCGTGACCCTTCCAGTCCACCAGATAAAATTTCTTGCCACGTACCACCTTGCACCCCACGATAGCATTCACCTCAAACTTATCCATGGATGAACCCGATGTCCCGGCAGATGACTCAGAAAACCAGGACAAATTAACGGGCTTTAAGAGGGAAACGTGAAAAGTATCGGTGATACCAAGGGGTGGAGGAATAGCCAAACGGTAGACCACAGGGTTGACCTGTTCCAGAACCTTGAAAGGGCCAATGTAGCGAGGCGCAAACTTAGTGGACTCAACTTGCAGCCTGATGTTATGGGCGGAGAGCCACACTAAGTTGCCAGGAGCAAAGGTCGGAGTGGGGCGCCGGTGTGTATCAGCCAAAACCCTCATTCTCTCCTTGGAGGCCCAGATGGCATCCTGTGTGCAGTCCCAGATGTCACGTGCCTCCACCGCCCAGTCTGCCACCCTAGAATCGGTGGATGACACGGGCATGGGCACAGGGACACGCGGATGCTGGCCGTAATTAAGGAGAAAAGGAGTCTGACCAGTGGAATCGGCTACGGCGTTGTTCAAGGCAAATTCCGCCCAAGGTAGCAAAGATGCTCAGTCATCCTGCCTAGCAGAGACAAAATGTCGCAAGTATGTCACCAGAGTCTGGTTGGTTCTCTCTACCAACCCATTCATCTTGGGATGATATGCAGAGGAGAGATTCAGCTCCATGCTGAGTAAACGGCAGAGCTCTCTCCAAAACCGAGATGCAAACTGGGGACCCCGGTCGCTGACAATTTTATTAGGCATTCCATGTAAGCGGAAAATATGTTTTATGAACAATGCTGCCAAGGCCCGTGCAGAAGGTAACCGTGGAAGCGACACCAAATGCACGATCCTAGAAAAATGATCAGTGACTACCCAGATAACGGTGCAGCTACGAGACTTGGGTAAGCCCACCAGGGCTGTCTGCCACCGGCATGGGGTAAAGTAACCCAGCAGGCCGTTGCCGAGGAGACCGATTCTGGGCACAGGAGACACACGCCCGAATATAGTCCCCGACGTCACGGGCCATATGCGGCCACCAGTACGTCCTCGCCAAAAGCTCAGATGTCCTCTTGGTCACAAAATGTCCACCCACTCTGGACAAGTGAGCCCAAGAGAGAACCTCCGGTCGCAAATTCGCTGGTACGAAAGTCTTGCCCGGGGGCACGGACTCTAGCGAAACCTGAGCCACAGTTCTCAGGCTCTCAGAAGGGACAATAAGCTGAGGCTCCTCCTCCTCAGATGACACTACGGAGCGGGAGAGAGCGTCGGCACGAATGTTCTTCTCCCCGGAGAGAAAATGGAGAGTAAAATGGAACAGGGAAAAGAACAGGGACCATCTAGCCTGGCGAGAATTCCGCTGCTGGGCCCTCTGTATATATACCAAGTTCTTGTGGTCAGTGAACACTTGGAAGGGAAAGCGAGCTCCCTCCAAGAGGTGTCTCCACTCTGAAAAAGCCAACTTCATGGCTAGCAACTCCCTGTCCCCGATGGAATAATTCCTCTCTGCTGGTGTGAAGGTCTTGGAGAAGAAGAAGCAAGGATGCTTCCGACCTTGAGCATCCTTTTGGAAAAAGACTGCTCCAGCACCAACGGATGAGGCATCCACCTCCATGACAAATGGCTGATCTACATCGGGGCGATGTAGGATGGGAGCGCTAGCGAAGTGTGACTTAATCGAGAGAAAGGCCTTGGAGACCTCCTCTGACCACAACTTGGGATTTGATCCCTTCTTGGTGAGGGCAACCAAGGGAGCTACCAAAGTTGAGAAGTGTGGAATGAACTGGCGATAGTAATTAATGAACCCCAAAAAGCGCTGCACCGCTTTAAGAGAATGGGGTTCCTGCCAGTCCATCACAGCCTGTAGCTTGGCAGGATCCATAGCCAAACCCTGGGCAGAGATGATATAACCAAGGAAAGGCAAGGACTCCTGCTCAAATACACACTTCTCCAACTTGGCGTAGAGGGAGTTTGCCTGTAAGAGGTCGAAGACTTTGCAAACATCTCTCCGATGGGAGTCAATATCTGGAGAGTAGATGAGAATATCATCCATATAGACTATGACCGAAGTGGTGAGAATATCCCAGAAAATGTTGTTCACAAAGTCTTGAAAAATGGCTGGAGCATTACAGAGCCCGAAGGGCATCACCAGGAATTCATAGTGCCCATCCCTGGTGTTAAAAGCCGTCTTCCATTCGTCCCCCTCACGGATGCAAATCAGGTTATAGGCACCCCGCAGATCTAATTTTGTAAATACCCTTGCCCCCCGTAGCCTATCAAAATGCTCAGATATCAGGGGTAATGGGTACTTGTTCTTAATGATGATGGTGTTAAGACCCTTGTAGTCTATGCATTGACATAAGTCTCCAGTCTTCTTCTATACGAAGAAGAACCCAGCCCCTGCAGATGACACTGAGTTCCTAATGAATCTTCTTGCCAGATTCTCTTGGATGTACTGAGACATTGCCTCCATCTCCGGGAGAGATTACGGATAGGCTTGACCCCGGGGAGGCTCAGCACCAGGCAAGAGGTCAGTAGGACAGTCATAGGGGCGGTGAGGCGGAAGGGTCTCCGCAGCCCTTTTGGAGAACACGTCTGCATAGGGCCAATAGTGCTTGGGGAGAGAGGAAAGATCTGCGGGTACCTGTGTTGTGGCAACCTGAACGCACTCCCTCTGACATCTACCCTCGCAGGATTTACTCCATCCCCAAATTCTCCCTGAGGACCACTCTATATGAGCAGAATGATAGCGTAGCCATGGTATCCCCAACAGGACCTCATCAATTCCCTCAGGAATGACTAATAGGAAGATAATCTCCTGATGTGATGGAGACACAGAAAGCGTGATAGGAATGGTTTGGTGGGTAATCTGTGAGGGTAGTGTCGACCCATTTACCACTCGAACGGTTACTGGTTTGGCGAGCATAACTAGGGGTATTGCGTGACGCTGGGCAAAAGCGGATGACATAAAATTACCCTCTGCCCCAGAGTCCACGCATAGCTCTACCATAAGAGTGGATGGGCCTAAGGTAATTGTCTCCTTGAAGGACAACTTTGAGGCAAACGTCGCCATGTCTAGTGTACCTCCTCCAACTACCACTAGACGCTGACGTTTCCCCGACCGCTGAGGACACTTGGAGGCAAGATGTCCTGACTGCCGGCAAACATGACAGACCTTATGTGCACGAGCGGACGAGCGGACTTGGATCCCGCTTGTGTCACCTCTATGGCCTCATGTGACTCGGACTCCTGGACTGGATATTCCAGAGGTCTGGCGAAGGTGGGAGTCAGCTGAAACCTCTGCCTACACTGGGCTCGCTCCAACCTTCGCT
Organism: Ranitomeya variabilis; assembly: GCF_051348905.1. Classification (NCBI taxonomy): domain Eukaryota; kingdom Metazoa; phylum Chordata; class Amphibia; order Anura; family Dendrobatidae; genus Ranitomeya; species Ranitomeya variabilis. The sequence continues at coordinate 356,070,266 of NC_135235.1, forward strand.
CGTGAAAACGAAGGTCTATGCAAGTTGATACAGCTATGAGCTCCGCCAGTGTGGCGGGAATCTCCCTAGTAGCCAAAGCGTCCTTCACATGGTCAGCCAGCCCCCTCCAAAATACGGGAATGAGGGTTTTATCTGGCCATTCCAACTCAGACGCTAAAGAGAACCGCAAAATGGCTGACCATGGTTGAACCCTGAGTCAAAGCCAGCAGTTGGAGCGCTGGATCATGGGTGACTTGAGGGCCTACAAAGACCTGTTTCAGAGTGTCCAGAAACTGAGGAACACTCCGCACCACATGTTCCTTGCAAACCCACAGCGGCGTAGCCCACTCCAACGCCCTGTCCGACAAGAGAGAGATTATGAATCCCACCTTTGCCCGCTCTGTGGGAAAACGTGCAGCCAGGAGCTCGAGGTGTATACCACACTGGCTCACGAAACCCCTACAGGACTTACTGTCCCCAGAGTATCTCTCAGGCAATGGGAGGTGAGATAAAGTTGGAACAGAGGTGGCAGTGGGTAAAGCTGCTGCAGCCACGCTAGCAGCCTGAACAGCTATTGCGGTAACATCCACCGCCGAGGTTGCACACTCAAGAGACGTCAACCGGCCCTCCAGCAGCTGGATGTACCCCTGCAATCGCTGTTCATCCACCATTACTTAGCCAGATCCTGGTGCTAGTATACTGTTAGGGTTGGCGGAACGCACCAAATATATTTATTAGATGGGATTGGTGAGTTCGCAACCCGGGATCCACCGTGCAGGAAAGAACCTGCTGCTAAGTAATTGGCGGCACTATATGGCGGTATGAACCAGCTCTGTTAGCTTCACAGAGCGGCAGAGAAAGCAAAGCTCTGTGCCCTGTTAGACTTTCCCAGAGGCACAGGCTAACTACCCAAATGAGAGCAGTCAGTGGTCATGCATGCACACGAAACTCCTCGCTGAAGGTGCCAGCATTCTAGGGGCCTATTTCAGCCAAGTCCCTGAATACACACAAACACAATCTCCTCGCCGGAGGTGCCAGCATTCTAGGGGCTTATTTCAGCCGGGTCCCTGAACACATACAAACACATGACCACACTGACGCAAAGCACATAACTTAGGAAGATACTAGTGCATGGCCATGCAGCCATGCAAGCCTTAAATAGCTGCAGCATGTACAGAACCTTCCTAGAAGGACCAATGAGAGGCTGCTACAGAGCCTGCGCACCTACAGGACCTTCCTAGAAGGACCAATAGATTTGGCTGCAGTACCTGAGCATGTGACACTTGATCTCCACTGAGAGATCTTACCCTGGGCATGTTCAGTGTGTGCAAAGCAGGACTTAGTCCCAGAAAAGCCTGCTCAGTGCAGGGTACAATAGCAGAGCCTGGAGAGGCAGCAGTAACCCTTTGCACAGTATCAGTCTCAGTGAGACGCTGGGACCGACATCTCCGCTGAGCCGGCTGCACTGCGGCCGATGCAGAATGGGAGACCGCAGCAGACATGGATCGAGATTCCCCCTGTGCAGCAGAGGAAACTCGACTCCTAACATTGTGTCTTTATTTCATTAAAGTACTTTGTAATAATGTGTGTGTGTTTTATTAACAATTTCCTACTGTTGGATTAATAATGGATAGGTGTCATAATTGACACCTCTCAATTAATAATCTGGCTTAATGTCACCTTACAATAGCAAGGTGACATTAACCCTTCATTACCCCATATCCCACTGCTATACGGGAGTGGGAAGAGAGTGGCCAAGTGCCAGAATATGCGCATCTTCCAGATGTGCCTTTTCTGGGGTGGCTGGGGGCAGATGTTTGTAGCCAGGGGGGCCAATAACCATGGACCCTCTCTAGGCTATTAATATCTGCCCTCGGTCACTGGCTTTACCACTCTGGTGGAGAAAATTGCGCGGGAGCCCACGCCAATTTTTTCCCCGATTTAACCCTTTAATTTAATAGCTAGAGCCCCCAAATTTGACACACAGACACTTCTTACATTAGTGAAGAGGAATATGTAATAAAAGAAGGGATATGAGATGGTTTACTGTATGTAAACCATGTCTCATATCCTGTCGGGATTGTGAAGGAGAGAGCAAAAGCCAGCAATTGAATTAGCGGCTTTTATGCTATCTAGCGCTGCATTAAATATAAATATACATATATAGGTGTCTCACTGACATATATATATATATATATATATATATGTATATATACCTATTCTATGTGTATATATCAATTCTTTTCTAACCTGTCAGTTTGATTTTACTGTACACAACACTGATTTGCCGGCTTTTCAAAGGACACCTGTGCGTAAAAATCGGACAGCAATACGGATGTCATACGGATGTCATACGGATGTTGCGATAAAAAATCGTATGACACTTGCATGACAATCGCATGATTTTTCGGTCCGTCAATCGGACCATTTTGTCTCTCGCAAGTGGAAATGAGCCCTTAGACAGTAAAAAAGTGGTCCACTGGCCTACAATAACCAAACTTGGAGCTTGCAGATATATGAGGGCTGTCAGGGAAATACCACACTGGTAAATATGTGGCTTTTTTATACTTTTGGAAGCTAAGTAGTGCTGTATAGAATTAGAGCCTTTGACAGCAAAAAAAGTGGTCCACCTGCCTACAATGCCCAAACTTGGAGCCCTCAGATATATGAGGGCTGTCAAGAAAATACCACACTGGCAAATATGTGGCCTTTTCACAATTTTGGAAGCTAATTAGTGCTGTATAGAATAAGAGCATCAGACAGCAAAAAAAGGTGTCCACCGGCCTACAATAACAAAACTTGGAGCATGCAGATATATGAGGGCTGTCACGGAAATACCACACTGGCAAATATGTGGCCTTTTTTTTAAATGCAACATAGTGCTGTATAGAATTAGAGCATCAGACAGCAAAACAAGTGGCCCACCTCCCTACATTGACCAAACTTGGAGTACGCAGATATATGAGGGCTGTCACGGAAATATTGCACTGGCAAAAATGTGGCCTTTTTTAAATGCAACATAGTGCTGTACAGAATTAGAGTATCAGACAGCAAAGAAAGTGGTCCACCGGCCTACAATGACCAAACTTGGAGCACGCAGATATATGAGGGCTGTCACGGAAATACCACACTGGCAAATATGGCCTTTTTTAAATGCAAAATAGTGCTGTATAGAATTAGAGTTTCAGACAGCAAAAAAAGTTGTCCACCGGCCTACAATGACCAAACTTGGAGCACGCAGATATATGAGGGCTGTCACGGAAATACCACAATGGCAAACATGTAGCCTTTTAATAATTTTGGAAGCTAAATAGTGCTGTATACAATTAGAGTATCAGACAGCAAAAAAAGGGGCAAACGGCCTACAATGACCAAACTTGAAGCACGCAGATATTTGAGGGCTGTCACGGAAATACCACACTGGCAAAAATGTGGCTTGCTTTTTTTTTTAATGCAAAACAGTGCTGTATAAAATTAGAATATCAGACAGCAAAAAAAGTGATCCTCCAGCCTACAATATCCAAACTTGGAGCACACAGATATATGAGGGCTGACACGGAAATACCACACTGGCAAAAATGTGGCTTGCTTTTTTTTTTTAATGCAAAATAGTGCTGTATAAAATTAGAATATCAGACAGCAAAAAAAGTGATCCTCCAGCCTACAATATCCAAACTTGGAGCACACAGATATATGAGGGCTGACACGGAAATACCACACTGCAAAAATGTGGCCTGTTTTTTTTTTTTTTAAATGCAAAATATTGCTGTATAGAATTAGAGTATCAGACAGCAAAAAAGGTGTCCATCAGACCACAATAACCAAATTTGGAGCACGCAGATATATGAGGGCTGTCACGGAAGTATCACACTGGCAAAAATGTGCCTTTCTTAATTTTGGAAAAAAAATAGTGCTGTATAGAATTAGAATATCAGACAGCAAAAAAAGTGGTCCACCGGCCTACAATACCCAAACTTGGATCACGCAGATATTTGAGGGCTATCATCGAAATATCACACTGTCAAAAATGTGTCCTGTGTTTGTTTTTTTAATGCAAAATAGTGCTGTATAAAATTAGACTATCAGACAGCCAAAAAGGTGTCCGTCGGCCCTTGATAACTAAACTTGAAGCACTCAGATACAGGTCCTTCTCAAAAAATTAGCATATAGTGTTAAATTTCATTATTTACCATAATGTAATGATTACAATTAAACTTTCATATATTATAGATTCATTATCCACCAACTGAAATTTGTCAGGTCTTTTATTGTTTTAATACTGATGATTTTGGCATACAACTCCTGATAACCCAAAAAACCTGTCTCAATAAATTAGCATATTTCACACGTGCAATCAAATAAAAGTGTTTTTTAATAACAAACAAAAAAACCATCAAATAATAATGTTCAGTTATGCACTCAATACTTGGTCGGGAATCCTTTGGCAGAAATGACTGCTTCAATGCGGCGTGGCATGGAGGCAATCAGCCTGTGACACTGCTGAGATGTTATGGAGGCCCAGGATGCTTCAATAGCGGCCTTAAGCTCATCCAGAGTGTTGGGTCTTGCGTCTCTCAACTTTCTCTTCACAATATCCCACAGATTCTCTATGGGGTTCAGGTCAGGAGAGTTGGCAGGCCAATTGAGCACAGTAATACCATGGTGAGTAAACCATTTACCAGTGGTTTTGGCACTGTGAGCAGGTGCCAGGTCGTGCTGAAAAATGAAATCTTCATCTCCATAAAGCATTTCAGCCGATGGAAGCATGAAGTGCTCCAAAATCTCCTGATAGCTAGCTGCATTGACCCTGCCCTTGATGAAACACAGTGGACCAACACCAGCAGCTGACATGGCACCCCACACCATCACTGACTGTGGGTACTTGACACTGGACTTCAGGCATTTTGGCATTTCCTTCTCCCCAGTCTTCCTCCAGACTCTGGCACCTTGATTTCCGAATGACATGCAAAATTTGCTTTCATCAGAAAAAAGTACTTGGGACCACTTAGCAACAGTCCAGTGCTGCTTCTCTGTAGCCCAGGTCAGGCGCTTCTGCCGCTGTTTATGGTTCAAAAGTGGCTTTACCTGGGGAATGCGGCACCTGTAGCCCATTTCCTGCACACGCCTGTGCACGGTGGCTCTGGATGTTTCCACACCAGACTCAGTCCACTGCTTCCTCAGGTTCCCAAAGGTCTGGAATCGGTCCTTCTCCACAATCTTCCTCAGGGTCCGGTCACCTCTTCTCGTTGTACAGCATTTTCTGCCTTATTGTTTCCTTCCAACAGACTTACCATTGAGGTGCCTTGATACAGCACTCTGGGAACAGCCTATTTGTTGAGAAATTTCTTTCTGGGTCTTACCCTCTTGCTTGAGGGTGTCAATGATGGCCTTCTTGACATCTGTCAGGTCGCTAGTCTTACCCATGATGGGGGTTTTGAGTAATGAACCAGGCAGGGAGTTTATAAAAGCCTCAGGTATCTTTTGCATGTGTTTAGAGTTAATTAGTTGATTCAGAAGATTAGGGTAATAGGTCGTTTAGAGAACCTTTTCTTGATATGCTAATTTATTGAGACAGGTTTTTTGGGTTATCAGGAGTTGTATGCCAAAATCATCAGTATTAAAACAATAAAAGACCTGACAAATTTCAGTTGGTGGATAATGAATCTATAATATATGAAAGTTTAATTGTAATCATTACATTATGGTAAATAATGAAATTTAACACTATATGCTAATTTTTTTGAGAAGGACCTGTATATGATGGCTGTCACGGAAATATCACACTGGCAAAAATGTGGCCTTTTTTAATGCAAAATACTGCTGTATGGAATTAAAGTAGCAGACAGCAAAAAAAGTGGTCCACTGGCCTACAATGACCAAACTTGCAACACGCAGATATATATTCAGGGTCCCTGAATACAATCACACATAACCACTCTGGCACAAAGCACATAACTTGAATTGATACTAGCGCATGGCCGTGCGGTTATGCGAACCTTTTATAGCTGAAGCAAGTACAGGACCTTCCCAGAAGGACGAATGGGAGGCTGCCGCAGAAATCGAGCACCTTCAGGACCTTTCCTAGAGGACCAATGGGATTAGCTGCAGTATCTAAGCATGTGACCTTGATCTCCAACGAGAGATCTTACCCTGGGCATGCTCAGAAGGGGAAAGCAGAACTTAGTCCCAAAAACGTCTTCTCGCTGCTGCCCAGTACTGGCTACAATGGCAGAAGCTGGAAAGGCAGCAGTAACCCTTCGCACAGAGTCAGACTGAGCGAGACGCTCAGACTGATGTCTCCGCTGAGCAGACTCCACTGCGTCAGGAGAAGAATGGGAGACCACAGCGGAGATGACCTGAATTTCCCCCTGTGCAGAGGCTGGAACTCAACCTCTAACATTACCCCCCCCCCCAGGGCCCCCCCCCCCCCTGTACCTCGCTACGCTCAAAGGCAGCAATGAGCTGCGGAGCCTGAATGTGCTCAGCAAGATCTCAGGAACATAACCCTTCCAGTCCACCAAATAACATTTTTTGCCACGTACCACCTTGCACCCCAAAATAGCATTCACCTCGTAATCGTCCGTAGACAAACTCAATGTCCCAGCAGATGACTCGGAAACCCGGGACATGTATACGGGTTTCAACAGGGACACATGAAAGGTGTCGGTGATACCCAGGCGTGGCGGAAGGGCTAAACAGTAGACCACAGGGTTAACCTGTTCGAGGACCTTGAAAGGGCCCAAGTAGCGAGGTGAAAATTAGTGGACTCAACTCGCAGCCTGATGTTACGGGCGGAGAGCCACACTAAGTCGCCAGGAGCAAAGGTCCGAGCAGGGCGCCGATGTGCATTGGCGGAGGACCTCATTCTCTCTTTGGAGGCCCGAATGGCATCCTGAGTGCGGTCCCAAATGTCCCGTGCCTCCACAGCCCAGTCTGCCACCCTGGAATCGGTGGAAGATACGGGCATAGGCACAGGTACCCGCGGATGCTGACCATAGTTAAGGAGGAATGGGATCTGTCCAGTGGAGTCGGCTACGGCGTTGATCAGTGCAAGCTCCGCCCACGATAGCAAGGATGCCCAGTCATCCTGCCTGGCTGAGATAAAATGTTGCAGATATGTGACCAAGGACTGGTTGACCCTCTCTACCAACCCATTCATCTCGGGATGATATGCAGAAGAGAGATTCAACTCAATGCTGAGAAGACGACAAAGCTCTCTCCAGAACCGAGACGCAAACTGGGGACCCCGGTCACTGACTATTTTGTCCGGCATACCGTGTAGGTGGAAGATGTGTTTTATAAACAATGCTGCCAAGGCCCATGCAGAAGGTAGCCGTGGAAGCGGCACCAATTGCACCATTTTAGAAAAATGATTGGTGATAACCCAAATGATAGTACAGCCACGAGACTTGGGCAAGCCCACCACAAAGTCCATCCCGACTATCTCCCACCTGCAAGGGATAAAGTAACCCAGCTGGCCGTTGTCGAGAAGACTTATTTTTGGTGCAGGAGACACTTGCCAGAATATAATCTCTGATGTCACGGACCATATGCGGCCACCAGTACGTCCTCGCCAGCAGCTCAGATGTCCTCTTTATCCCAAAATGTCCACCCACCCTGGACGAATGAGCCCAAGAGAGAACCTTCTGGTCGCAAGTTAATAGGTACAAAAGTCTTGCCCGGAGGCACTGATTCTAGCGAAACCGGAGCTACGGTTCTCAGGCTCTCGGTGGGGACAATAAGCCAAGGCTCCCTTCCTCCTCCTCAGAAGACACAACGGAGCGAGGTAGGGTGTCAGCACAAATGTTCTTCTCCCCAGCGAGATAATGGAGGGTGAAGTGGAACCGGGAGAAGAACAAGGACCATCTGGCCTGACGAGAATTTAGCCGCTGGGCTGTTTGTAAATAAACCACATTTTTGTGGTCCGAGAAGACTTGGAAGGGAAACCGAGCCCCCTCCAAAAGATGTCTCCACTCCGAGAAGGCCAACTTCATTGCTAGTAACTCCCTGTCCCGATGGAATAATTCCTCTCCGCTGGTGTGAAGGTCTTAGAAAAGTAGAAGCAAGGATGATTCCGACCTTGAGCATCCTTTTGGAAGAGGACTGCTCCAGCACCAACAGATGAGGCATCCACCTCCATTATAAACGGCTTATCAACATCGGGACGATGTAGGATGGGAGCACATGCAAAACGAGACTTAATAGAAGAGAAAGCCTTGGAGACCTCCTCAGACCATAATTTGGGATTTGCTCCCTTCTTGGTGAGGGCTACCAAGGGGGCTACCAAAGTTGAGAAGTGGGGAATGAACTGGCGACTAGGGTTGAGCGAAACGGATCGGTCATTTTCATAAGTCGCCGACTTTGCCAAAGTCGGCGTCTCATGAAACCCGACCCGATCCCTGTGTGGGGTCAGCCATGCGGTACGCGACTTTCGCGCCAAAGTCGCGTTTCAATGACGCTAAAAGCGCCATTTCTCAGCCAATGAAGGTGGACGCAGAGTGTGGTGTTGCTTTCTGCGGCGTCACAGTGGCTATAAATGGGCGTTCCCGCCGACCGCCATCTTACTGCTGCTGATCTGTGTGTAGAGAGAGGTTGCTGCCGCTTCTTCAGAAGCAGGGATAGTGTTAGTCAGGGTACATAAAGCCCCAAACCGCTTGTGCTGTAGCGATTTCCACTGTCCAACACCACCTTTTGTTTGCAGGGACAGTGGAAGCTACATTTTTTTTCCTCAGCGCTGTAGCTCATTGGACTGCCCTAGAAGGCTCCCTGACCCTGATAGCTGCATTGCTGTGTGTGTATGCTGCTGTGCAAACCAACTGCTTTTTTCAAAGCACAAATCCTGTTGTTCCTTCCTTTCTGCACAGCTATCTTGTTTGTTTGTCCACACTTTTGTTTTTTTTGTGCAGCTGTCCACTCCTTGTTATTGCTGCATGCCATACCTTGCTGAGATTACTGCAGGGAGATAGTAATTGTAGGACAGTCCCTTTTTTTTTTTTTTAATTCTTCCTGACAAAGAAAACATAGTGGGAGATTAAGATTGGCATTTGTGCTTGAGTGCTGGTCTTGTGTGTGCCATCTGTCTCAAATTATTGGGGCACATAAAACCTAGTGTGTCATACTGGGAATTTTTTTTTTTAATTCTCCCTGAAAAAAAAAACATAGTGGGAGATTAAGATTGGCATTTGTGCTTGAGTGCCGGTCTTGTGTGTGCCATCTGTCTCAAATTATTGGGGCACATAAAACCTAGTGTGTCATACTGGGAATTTTTTTTTTTTTAATTCTCCCTGAAAAAAAAAAGCATAGTGGGAGATTAAGATTGGCATTTGTGCTTGAGTGCCGGTCTTGTGTGTGCCATCTGTCTCAAATTATTGGGGCACATAAAACCTAGTGTGTCATACTGGGAATTTTTTTAATTCTCCTTGAAAAAAAAAACATAGTGGGAGATTAAGATTGGCACTTGTGCTTGAGTGCCGGTCTTGTGTGTGCCATCTGTCTCAAATTATTGGGGCACATAAAACCTAGTGTGTCATACTGGGAATTTTTTAATTTTTGTTTAAATTCTCCCTGACAAAAAAAAACATAGTGGGAGATTAAGATTGGCATTTGTGCTTGAGTGCCGGTCTTGTGTGTGCCATCTGTCTCAAATTATTGGGACACATAAAACCTAGTGTGTTATACTGGGAATTTTTTAATTCTCCCTGAAAAAAAAAAACATAGTGGGAGATTAAGATTGGCATTAGTGCTTGAGTGCCGGTCTTGTGTGTGCCATCTGTCTCAAATTATTGGGGCATATAAAACCTAGTGTGTCATACTGGGAATTTTTTTTAATTCTCCCTGAAAAAAAAACAGTGGGAGATTAAGATTGGCATTTGTGCTTGAGTGCCGGTCTTGTGTGTGCCATCTGTCTCAAATTATTGGGGCACATACAACCTAGTGTGTCATACTGGGAATTTTTGTATTTTTGTTTAAATTCTCCCTGACAAAAAAACATAGTGGGAGATTAAGATTGGCATTTGTGCTTGAGTGCCGGTCTTGTGTGCGCCATCTGTCTCAAATTATTGGGGCCCATAAAACCTAGTGTGTCATACTGGGACTTTTTTTATTTTTGTTTAAATTCTCCCTGACAAAAAAAACATAGTGGGAGATTAAGATTGGCATTTGTGCTTGAGTGCCGGTCTTGTGTGTGCCATCTGTCTCAAATTATTGGGGCCCATAAAACCTAGTGTGTCATACTGGGACTTTTTTTATTTCTGTTTAAATTCTCCCTGACAAAAAAACATAGTGGGAGATTAAGATTGGCATTTGTGCTTGAGTGCCGGTCTTGTGTGCGCCATCTGTCTCAAATTATTTGGGCACATAAAACCTAGTGTGTCATACTGGGAATTTTTTTAATTCTCCCAGACAAAAAAAACATAGTGGGAGATTAAGATTGGCATTTGTGCTTGAGTGCCGGTCCTGTGTGTGCCATCTGTCTCAAATTATTGGGGCCCATAAAACCTAGTGTGTCATACTGGGACTTTTTTTATTTTTGTTTAAATTCTCCCTGACAAAAAAAACATAGTGGGAGATTAAGATTGGCATTTGTGCTTGAGTGCCGGTCTTGTGTGTGCCATCTGTCTCAAGTTATTGGGGCCTATAAAACCTAGTGTGTCATACTGGGACTTTTTTTATTTTTGTTTAAATTCTCCCTGACAAAAAAACATAGTAGGAGATTAAGATTGGCATTTGTGCTTGAGTGCCGGTCTTGTGTGCGCCATCTGTCTCAAATTATTGGGGCACATAAAACCTAGTGTGTCATACTGGGAATTTTTTTAATTCTCCCTGAAAAAAAAACAGTGGGAGATTAAGATTGGCATTTGTGCTTGAGTGCCGGTCTTGTGTGTGCCATCTGTCTCAAATTATTGGGTCACATAAAACCTAGTGTGTCATACTGGGAATTTTTTTATTTTTGTTTTAATTCTCCCAGACAAAAAAAACATAGTGGGAGATTAAGATTGGCATTTGTGCTTGAGTGCCGGTCCTGTGTGTGCCATCTGTCTCAAATTATTGGGGCCCATAAAACCTAGTGTGTCATACTGGGACTTTTTTTATTTTTGTTTAAATTCTCCCTGACAAAAAAACATAGTGGGAGATTAAGATTGGCATTTGTGCTTGAGTGCCGGTCTTGTGTGTGCCATCTGTCTCAAATTATTGGGGCCCATAAAACCTAGTGTGTCATACTGGGACTTTTTTTATTTTTGTTTAAATTCTCCCTGACAAAAAAACATAGTGGGAGATTAAGATTGGCCTTTGTGCTTGAGTGCCGGTCTTGTGTGCGCCATCTGTCTCAAATTATTGGGGCACATAAAACCTAGTGTGTCATACTGGGAATTTTTTTAATTCTCCCAGACAAAAAAAAAACATAGTGGGAGATTAAGATTGGCATTTGTGCTTGAGTGCCGGTCCTGTGTGTGCCATCTGTCTCAAATTATTGGGGCCCATAAAACCTAGTGTGTCATACTGTGACTTTTTTTATTTTTGTTTAAATTCTCCCTGACAAAAAAAACATAGTGGGAGATTAAGATTGGCATTTGTGCTTGAGTGCCGGTCTTGTGTGTGCCATCTGTTTTAAATTATTGGGGCCCATAAAACCTAGTGTGTCATACTGGGACTTTTTTTATTTTTGTTTAAATTCTCCCTGACAAAAAAACATAGTGGAAGATTAAGATTGGCATTTGTGCTTGAGTGCCGGTCCTGTGTGTGCCATCTGTCTCACATTATTGGGGCACATAAAACCTTGTGTGTCATACTGGGAATTTTTTTATTTTTGTTTAAATTCTCCCTGACAAAAAAAACATAGTTTGAGATTAAGATTGGCATTTGTGCTTGAGTGCCGGTCTTGTGTGCGCCATCTGTCTCAAATTATTGGGGCACATAAAACCTAGTGTGTCATACTGGGAATTTTTTTAATTCTCCCAGACAAAAAAAAACATAGTGGGAGATTAAGATTGGCATTTGTGCTTGAGTGCCGGTCCTGTGTGTGCCATCTGTCTCAAATTATTGGGGCCCATAAAACCTAGTGTGTCATACTGGGACTTTTTTTATTTTTGTTTAAATTCTCCCTGACAAAAAAAACATAGTGGGAGATTAACCCCTTAAGCCCCGAGGGTGGTTTGCACGTTAATGACCAGGCCAATTTTTACAATTCTGACCACTGTCCCTTTATGAGGTTATAACTCTGGAACGCTTCAGCGGATCTTGGCGATTCTGACATTGTTTTCTCGTGACATATTGTACTTCATGTTAGTGGTAAAATTTCTTCGATATATCTTGCGTTTATTTGTGAAAAAAACGAATATTTGGCGAAAATTTTGAAAATTTCGCAATTTTCCAACTTTGAATTTTTATGCCCTTAAATCACAGACATATGTCACACAAAATACTTAATAAATAACATTTCCCACATGTCTACTTTACATCAGCACAATTTTGGAACCAAATTTTTTTTTTGTGACGGAGTTATAAGGGTTAAAAGTTGACCAGCAATTTCTCATTTTTACAACACCATTTTTTTTTAGGGACCACATCTCATTTGAAGTCATTTTGACGGGTCTATATGATAGAAAATACCCAAGTGTGACACCATTCTAAAAACTGCACCCCTCAAGGTACTCAAAACCACTTTCAAGAAGTTTATTAACCCTTCTGGTGTTTCACAGGAATTTTTGGAATGTTTAAATAAAAATGAACATTTAACTTTTTTTCACACAAAATTTATTTCAGCTCCAATTTGTTTTATTTTACCAAGGGTAACAGGAGAAAATAGACCCCAAAAGTTGTTGTACAATTTGTCCTGAGTACGCTGATACCCCATATGTGGGGGTAAACCACAGTTTGAGCGCATGGCAGAGCTTGGAAGCAAAGGAGCGCCATTTGACTTTTCAATGCAAAATTGACTGGAATTGAGATGGGACGCCATGTTGCATTTGGAGAGCCCCTGATGTGCCTAAACATTAAAACCCCCCACAAGTGACACCATTTTGGAAAGTAGACCCCCTAAGGAACTTATCTACATGAGTGGTGAGCACTTTGACCCAACAAGTGCTTTACAGAAGTTTATAATGCAGAGCCGTAAAAATAAAAAATCATATTTTTTCACAAAAATGATCTTTTCACCCCCAATTTTTTATTTTCCCAAGGGTGAGAGAAGAAATTTGACCCCAAAAATTGTTGTGCAATTTGTCCTGAGTACGCTGATACCCCATATGTGGGTGTAAACCATTGTTTGGGCGCAGGGCAGAGCTCGGAAGGGAAGGAGCGCCATTTGACTTTTCAATGCAAAATTGACTGGAATTGAGATGGGACGCCATGTTGCATTTAGAGAGCCCTTGATGTGCCTAAACATTGAAACCCCTAACAAGTGACACCATTTTGGAAAGTAGACCCCCTAAGGAACTTATCTAGATTTGTGGTGAGCACTTTGACCCAACAAGTGCTTTACAGAAGTTTATAATGCAGAGCCGTAAAAATAAAAAATCATATTTTTTCACAAAAATGATCTTTTCACCCCCAATTTTTTATTTTCCCAAGGGTAAGAGAAGAAATTGGACCCCAAAAATTGTTGTGCAATTTGTCCTGAGTACACTGATACCCGATATGTGGGTGTAAACCATTGTTTGGGCGCATGGCAGAGCTTGGAAGGGAAGGAGCGCCATTTGACTTTTCAATGCAAAATTGACTGGAATTGAGATGGGACGCCATGTTGCGTTTGGAGAGCCCCTAATGTGCCTAAACATTGAAACCCCCCACGATTGACACCATTTTGGAAAGTAGACCCCTTAAGGAACTTATCTAGATGTGTGTTGAGCACTTTGACCCAACAAGTGCTTCACAGAAGTTTATAATGCAGAGCCGTAAAAATAAAAAATCATATTTTTTCACAAAAATGATCTTTTCACCCCCATTTTTTTATTTCCCCAAGGGTAAGAGAAGAAATTAGACCACAAAAGTTGTTGTGCAATTTGTCCTGAGTACGACGATACCCCATATGTGGGTGTAAACCATTGTTTGGGCGCATAGCAGAGCTCAGAAGGGAAGAAGCGCTATTTTACTTTTCAATGCAAAATTGACTGGAATTAAGATGGGATGCCATGTTGCGTTTGGAGAGCCCCTGATGTGCCTAAACATTAAACCCCCCCACAAGTGACACCATTTTGGAAAGTAGACCCCCTAAGGAACTTATCTAGATGTGTTTTGAGAGCTTTGAACCCCCAAGTGTTTCACTACAGTTTATAACGCAGAGCCGTGAAAATAATTTTTTTTTTTTTTCACAAAAATGAAATTTAGCCCCCAGTTTTGTATTTTCACAAGGGTATCAGGATAAATTGGACCCTAAAAGTTGTTGTCCAACTTGTCCTGAGTACGCTGATACCCCCTATGTGGGGGGGAACCACTGTTTGGGCGCATGACAGAGCTCGGAAGGGAAGGAGCGCCATTTGGAATGCAGACTTAAATGGATTGGTCTGCAGGCGTCACGTTGCATTTGCAGAGCCCCTGATGTACCCAAATAGTACAAACCCCCCACAAGTGACCCCATATTGGAAACTAGACCTCCCAAGGAACTTATATAGATGTGTTGTGAGAACTTTGAACCCCCAAGTGTTTCACTACAGTTTACAACGCAGAGCCGTGAAAATAAAACATATTTTTTTTTCCCACAAAAATGATTTTTAGCCCCCAAAATTTTTATTTTCCCAAGGATAACAAGAGAACTTGGACCCCAGAGGTTGTTGTTCAATTTGTCCCTAGTACGCTGATACCCCATATGTTGGGGTAAACCCCTGTTTGGGCACACGGGAGAGCTCTGAAGGGAAGGAGCACTGTTTTACTTTTTCAACGCAGAATTGGCTGGAATTGAGATTGGACGCCATGTCGCGTTTGGAGAGCCCCTGATGTGCCTGAACAGTGGAAACTCCCCAATTCTACCTGAAACCCTACCCCTAACCTCACCCCTAACCGTTTACTGAACATTTTCTGACAGTCATAAGTGCCACGTATATAAGTGCCACGTATATAAGTGCCACGTATATAAGTGCCACGTATTTAAGTGCCACGTATTTAAGTGCCACGTATTTCAGTGCCACGTATTTCAGTGCCACGTATTTCAGTGCCACGTATTTCAGTGCCACGTATTTCAGGCACTGAAAAATACGTGGCACGTAAATACTTCAGTGCCACGATATTTCAGTGCCACGATATTTCAGTGCCACGTATTTCAGTGCCACGTATTTCAGGCACTGAAAAATACGTGGCACGTAAATACGTGGCACGTAAATACGTGGCACTTAAATACGTGGCACTTAAATACGTGGCACTTATATACGTGGCCACTGAAATATTGTGGCACTTATATACGTATATACGTATATAAACGTATATTTCAGTGCCACGTATTTACGTGCCACGTATTTCAGGTTAGGGGTAGGGTTAGGGGTAGGGTTAGGGTTTTTTGTTTTTTCCTTGTTTTCTTGTGTTTTTCTATAAAAACGCATGCGTTTTACCGCGTTTACATGCATTTTTTCACACATGCGGTTTTTTTAAAAAACGCATGCAGATAAAAACGCAAGTGTGAAACCAGACTAAAAGACGCTTTTTATAGCAAAAAAGTTTTTGCGTCTCCACATTTTGAGACCTATAATTTTTCCACATTTTGGTCCACAGAGTCATGTGAGGTCTTGTTTTTTGCGGGACGAGTTGACGTTTTTATTGGTAACATTTTCGGACACGTGACCATTTTTTATCACTTTTTATTCCGATTTTTGTGAGGCAGAATAACCAAAAACCAGCTATTCATGAATTTCTTTTGGGAGAGGCGTTTATACCGTTCTGCGCTTGGTAAAATTGATAAAGCAGTTTTATTCGTCGGGTCAGTACGATTACAGCGATACCTCATTTATATCATTTTTTTATGTTTTGATGCTTTTATACGATAAAAACTATTTTATAGAAAAAATAATTATTTTGGCATCGCTTTATTCTGAGGACTATAACTTTTTTATTTTTTTGCTGATGATGCTGTATGGCAGCTTGTTTTTTGCGGGAGAAGATGACGTTTTCAGCGGTACCATGGTTATTTATATCCGTCTTTTTGATCGCGTGTTATTCCACTTTTTCTTCGGCGGTATGGTAATAAAGCGTTGTTTTTTGCCTCGTTTTTTTTTTTTCTTACGGTGTTTACTGAAGGGGTTAACTAGTGGGGCAGTTTTATAGGTTGGGTCGTTACGGACGCGGCGATACTAAATATGTGTACTTTTATTGTTTTTGTTTGTTTTTTTTAGATAAAGAAATGTATTTATGGGAATAATATTTTTTTATTATTATTATTTATTTAGGAATTTTTTTTTTTTTTTTTTTTTTTTTTACACATGTGGAAATTTTTTTTTTACTTTTTTACTTTGTCCCAGGGGGGGACATCACAGATCGCAGATCTGATAGTGTGCACAGCACTCTATCAGATCGGCGATCATACTTTCATCGGAGCAGGCTGCAGCTTTCATCTGCAGCCTGCTCCGACCCGGAAGTGCTCCCTGCAGGACCCGGATACAGCCCCTCGGCCATTTTGGATCCGGGGCCTGCAGGGAGAAGACGTTCGGTACGAGGTGAGTACATCACCTTGTACCGATCGTCTCAGGGAAGCCCGCAGGGAGCCCTCTCCCTGCGCGATGCTTCCCTGTACCGCCGGTACACCGCGATCATGTTTGATCGCGGTGTGCCGGGGGTTAATGTGCCGGGGGCGGTCCGTGACCGCTCCTGGCACATAGTGCCGGATGTCAGCTGCGATATGCAGCCGACACCCGGCCGCGATCGGCCGCGCTCCCCCCGTGAGCGCGGCCGATCGCGTATGACGTACTATACCGTCGGTGGGAATTAAGGCCCACCCCACCTCGACGGTATAGTACGTCAGATGGGATTAAGGGGTTAAGATTGGCATTTGTGCTTGAGTGCCGGTCTTGTGTGTGCCATCTGTCTCAAGTTATTGGGGCCTATAAAACCTAGTGTGTCATACTGGGACTTTTTTTATTTTTGTTTAAATTCTCCCTGACAAAAAAACATAGTAGGAGATTAAGATTGGCATTTGTGCTTGAGTGCCGGTCTTGTGTGCGCCATCTGTCTCAAATTATTGGGGAACATAAAACCTAGTGTGTCATACTGGGAATTTTTTTAATTCTCCCTGAAAAAAAAAACATAGTGGGAGATTAAGATTGGCATTTGTGCTTGAGTGCCGGTCTTGTGTGTGCCATCTGTCTCAAATTATTGGGGCACATAAAACCTAGTGTGTCATACTGGGAATTTTTTTAATTCTCCCTGAAAAAAAAACAGTGGGAGATTAAGATTGGCATTTGTGCTTGAGTGCCGGTCTTGTGTGTGCCATCTGTCTCAAATTATTGGGGCACATAAAACCTAGTGTGTCATACTGGGAATTTTTTTATTTTTGTTTTAATTCTCCCAGACAAAAAAAACATAGTGGGAGATTAAGATTGGCATTTGTGCTTGAGTGCCGGTCCTGTGTGTGCCATCTGTCTCAAATTATTGGGGCCCATAAAACCTAGTGTGTCATACTGGGACTTTTTTTATTTTTGTTTAAATTCTCCCTGACAAAAAAACATAGTGGGAGATTAAGATTGGCATTTGTGCTTGAGTGCCGGTCTTGTGTGTGCCATCTGTCTCAAATTATTGGGGCCCATAAAACCTAGTGTGTCATACTGGGACTTTTTTTATTTTTGTTTAAATTCTCCCTGACAAAAAAACATAGTGGGAGATTAAGATTGGCCTTTGTGCTTGAGTGCCGGTCTTGTGTGCGCCATCTGTCTCAAATTATTGGGGCACATAAAACCTAGTGTGTCATACTGGGAATTTTTTTAATTCTCCCAGACAAAAAAAAACATAGTGGGAGATTAAGATTGGCATTTGTGCTTGAGTGCCGGTCCTGTGTGTGCCATCTGTCTCAAATTATTGGGGCCCATAAAACCTAGTGTGTCATACTGTGACTTTTTTTATTTTTGTTTAAATTCTCCCTGACAAAAAAAACATAGTGGGAGATTAAGATTGGCATTTGTGCTTGAGTGCCGGTCTTGTGTGTGCCATCTGTCTCAAATTATTGGGGCACATAAAACCTAGTGTGTAACATTGGGCCTGATTTTCCTTTCATTGTCAGCCACCTATAAAGGTATGTATAAATCCTACAGAAGTTTGAGTTCACCTTATAAGTTGGTTTACAGTAACAGATACTGTTAATTTGGTTACGTTTTGCAGACAATGAGGAAGTCTGGTGGAAGAGGTCGTGGCCGTTGGCGGTCATTGTCAGCTGGTAATGATGGTAGTGGTGGTGGAGCATCAGGTGGTCGTGGTAAAAGCAATACAGCACCTAAGTCTCGAGTTGTTGAGCCAGGTTCGTCGTCTGGCTACACAAGGCCTCGAACGCTCCCTTTTCTGGGAGTAGGAAAACCGCTTTTAATGCCAGAGCAGCAAGAACAAGTTTTGGCTTTCCTTGCTGACTCAGCCTCTAGCTCTTTTGCCTCCTCTTCTGAAAGTGCTAAATGTAAAAGCAGCGTGTCGTTAGTGGATGTTCACGGTCAGGGACAAGTCGCTTCCTTGTCTTCTTCACAGAGAACAAGAGAGAAGGATGCGTCAGGCGACACAACGGGTTACTCCATGGAGCTCTTTACACATACCGTTCCTGGGTTAGACAGTGAAACAGTTAACAGGCCATGCCCATTAGAAGTTGAATCGGACATGGAGTGCACTGATGCACAGCCACAGCCAGATTACTATGCTGTTCCTTTGACTCAGACCAGAACATTGCCCTCGCAGTGTACTGAGCCAGAATCAAACCCAGCTGAGACTATGGTGCCCCGTCACGAACGCTATACCACCGGCTTACACGGTGACACAGGCGAAGTTGCACACAAGATAGAAGAGGAGGTCATAGATGACCCAGTTGTTGACCCCGATTGGCAGCCATTGGGGGAACAGGGTGCAGGCGGCAGTAGTTCTGAAGTGGAGGAAGAGGAGCCGCAGCAGGCATCAACATCACAACAGGTTCCATCTGCCGGGCCAAAAACACGTGGCAAAACCAAAACCAGTTGGAGGACAGCGTGGCCATCCGGTTAAAGAAGCTCAGTCTGCAATGCCTGAAAAGGTATCCGATAGTAGAAAGAGTGCAGTCTGGCATTTTTTTAAACAACATCCAAATGATCAGCGCAAAGTCATCTGTCAAAAATGATCAACTACCTTAAGCAGAGGTCAGAATCTTAAGTCTAAATACAAGTTGCATGCATATTTAACCACCATGCATTTGCAAGCCTGGACTAACTACCAAACGTCCCTAAAGGTTGCAGCACCCTCAGCCAATGAAGCTAGTCAGCAACGCTACATCCCTTCCCTCACTGTAAGCCCACCATTTCCCGCACCACCTGCAGTATCTGTGCAGCTTTCGTCTCCAGGCCAAAGCAGTCAGGGAATCACCAGGTTCGTAGTAGGAAACACTGCATGTAGGGCACCGGCAAGAATACCATCTCCAACCCTCTCTCAGTCTGCCATGTCCACCGGCACCACTGCTAGTTCCATGATCTCCAGCTCTCCAGTCCAGCTCACCCTACATGAGACTCTTGTTAGGAAAAGGAAGTACTCATCCTCGCATCCACGTACACAGGGTTTGAACGCCCACATTGCTAGACTAATCTCATTAGAGATGATGCCCTACCGGTTAGTTGAAAGCGAAGCTTTCAAAGCACTGATGGACTACGCTGTACTATGCTACGAGCTACCCAGTCGACACTTCTTTTCTAGAAAAGCCATCCCAGCCCTCCAACAGCATGTTAAAGACCGCATCGTCCATGCACTCAGGCAATCTGTGACTACAAAGGTGCATCTGACAACAGATGCATGGACCAGTAGGCATGGCCAGGGACGTTACGTGTCCATCACGGCACACTGGGTGAATGTGGTGGATGCAGGGTTCACAGGGGACAGCAATATTGGGACAGTTCTGCCTAGCCCCTGGTCTAGGAAACAGTTGGCTGTAGGCGTTCGCCCCCCCTCCTCCTCCTTCTCGTCCTCCTGCAGAAGCGAGAGCTCGTCCACAGACCGCAGTCGCACAACCACTCCATCCGCAGCTGCCACTGTTGCACACCAGGTGTTCCATTATGGGACAGCTAGTGGCAAGCGTCAGCAGGCTGTATTGGCAATGAAGTGTTTGGGCGACAACAGACACACCGCAGAAGTTCTGTCCGAGTTCTTGCAGAAAGAAACTCAGTCATGGCTGGGCACTGTACATCTTGAGGCAGGCAAGGTAGTGAGTGATAACGGAAGGAATTTCATGGCTGCCATAGCCCTTTCCCAACTGAAACACATTCCTTGCCTGGCTCACACCTTAAACCTGGTGGTGCAGTGCTTCCTGAAAAGTTATCCGGGGTTACCCGACCTGCTCCTCAAAGTGCGCAGAATTTGCTCGCATATCCGCCGTTCGCCCGTACACTCCAGCCATATGCAGAACTATCAGCGGTCTTTGAACCTTCCCCAGCATCGCCTAATCATCGACGTTGCAACAAGGTGGAACTCCACACTGCACATGCTTCAGAGACTGTGCGAACAGAGGCGAGCTGTTATGTATTTGTGGGAGGATACACGGGCAGGCAGTTGGATGGCAGACATGGAGTTGTCAGGTGTGCAGTGGTCGAAGCTACAAGACCTGTGTCAAGTCCTTCAGTGTTTTGAGGAATGCACATGGCTGGTTAGTGCAGACAACGCCATAATAAGCATGAGCATCAACCTAATGCGTCTGCTGATGCAAAGTTTGACGCACATAAAGGAGCAGGCATCTGCAGCCGAGGAAGAGGAAAGCCTTGATGACAGTCAGCCATTGTCTGGTCAGGGCCGTGTAGAGGACGCGGTAGCCGGCGAAGAGGTGGAGGAGGACGAGGAGGATGATGGGGATGAGTACTTTTTTAATGAGGAAGCTTCTCCTGGGCCAACAGAAATTAGTGGCGTTGCAAGGCCGGGTTCTGGTTTTTTAAGGGAGACAAGTGACGTAGATTTGCCTGTAACTGCCCCTCAAACCAGCTCAACCGCAGATTTGACAACTGGAACTTTGGCCCACATGGCGGATTATGCCTTACGTATCCTCAAAAGGGACACACGCATTATTAAAATGATGACCGATGACGATTACTGGTTGGCCTGCATCCTTGACCCTCGCTATAAAGGCAAATTGCAAAATATTATGCCACATGAGAACCTCGAACAAATATTAGCAACCAAACAAGCAACTCTTGTAGACCATTTGATTCAGGCATTCCCAGCACACAGCGCCGGTGATGGTTCTCACAAGAGCTGCAGGGGGCTACAGGGCAGAGGTGTTAGAGGTGCACAAATCAGAAGTGGCATTGGACAGAGGAGTTTTCTGACCAGGTTGTGGAGTGATTTCGCAATGACCGCAGACAGGACAGGTACTGCAGCATCTATTCAAAGTGACGGGAGACAACATTTGTCCAGTATGGTTACTAATTATTTTTCTTCCCTTATCGATGTTCTCCCTCAACCGTCATTCCCATTTGATTACTGGGCATCCAAATTAGACACCTGGCCTGAATTGGCAGAATATGCATTGCAGGAGCTTGCTTGCCCAGCAGCTAGTGTGCTATCAGAAAGTGTATTCAGTGCTGCTGGTTCAATATTAACCGAAAAAAGGACTCGTCTGGCTACCCAAAATGTGGATGATCTAACCTTCATTAAAATGAACCACTCCTGGATTTCAAATTATTTTGCCCCACCTTTCCCGGCTGACACCTAGCTTTCCTATAAAAAGGTCTTGCTTGTGGACTGGTCTTACTGAGTGTTCCAATCTCTTAATTTGCAGCAGCTGTTTTTCCAGCATATGACATGTTTACACCTCCCTCAATGGGAAAACTCCCCCCACAGGGCCGTGGTCTCGCCACTTGGCGCAAGCACCCGTTAGAGTGCCGTTTGTCTGAAGAGGTGGGTGTGCCCGCTTTTGGTCGACGGCACTGCCACTGGGTCCCTCATAGTACAATAAAGTGTCTCTGGCGGTGGTGGCGCGCACCCAATGTCAGACACACCGTTGTAACATGAGGGGCCCTGGGACGGTACCGCCGGCCTAAAGAGAGTTCACCCCCCCCAGCTCAAACTGTGCTCTACCACGTGCAAAATTATCTCTCACAGCTCCACCAATGTTTAGTCTATGCGCTGACATCATTCAATGCCTGGCACTGACAATACCAATTTGTTGACATCTATGATGCTAGTTAAAATAGTCTGGGTCAGTGTCCTATATTGACACCAGTAAATACTTAGTGCCAAATTACTATGTCTGAAACTCAGCAGAGGAGCCCACCCCTGTACCTAAGTATGCCACACTTTTGTTTTTTTGTTTTGTTGTTTTGCGAGACATTAACATCTATTTGTTTTTTGGGAGTACTAACTGTGTCAGACACTCCTTGCAATCGTCCTCCGCTGACCACACCAATGCTGCCTGTGTACCCATGTAAAGACCAGAGAAAGACACACGGAGTATGCGTCCTATTTCAAAGATAAAAATATGTTTTTATTTGTAGAAAAATCACAGACAAATAATAATCACAATTTATAGAGACAATGAGGAGACCTTAGGGAAACACTGAATAGTTACAGCAGTGAAAACTCCCCAAATGACACCCTAACAGTATTATTACCTAAAGTGCTAATAGTGCAAAGTTTTCCAAGGTACAAGAGCATCTTACACCAAAATAACTACAACTGGCCCACAATAGGGTGCCCTTTGCCCAGTCAGCATGTATTCTATTATACGTGGTTCAGATAGCTCTTACCCATGAGTCAGGTGCCAGGGGGATCACCGCCGCAGCCCCAATTGATTGATCTCTTATGTGATAACTTTTCTACACGATACGACGAGTATGTGTGAGAGATCAATCAATATTGTGGTCCATTGTGGGATGTCTTTATTACTGTGTACCCATGTAACCTATTTTAAAGTGCATATAGCCTATTTTTATTTATTTTAGGCCCAGTAAGCCTGTCTGCGGTCCCTCGCAATCGTCCTCCGCTGACCACACCAATGCTGCCTGTGTACCCATGTAACCTATTTTAAAGTGCATTTAGCCTATTTTTATTTATTTTAGGCCCAGTAAGCCTGTCTGCGGTCCCTCCTTGCAATCGTCCTCCGCTGACCACACCAATGCTGCCCGTGTACCCCTGGAACCTATTTTAAAGTGCATATAGCCACTTTTTTTAATTGTAGGCATACTAAGTCTGTCTGCGGTCCCTCCTTCCAATAGGCCTCCACTGACCACACCAATGCTGCTCGTGTACCCCTGGAACCTATTTAAAAGTTCATAGAGCCTATTTATATATTTTATTTAATATTAATAAAGCCATGATGGACTACGCTGTACCACGCTACAAGCTAACCAGTCGACACTTCTTTTGCGAGAAAAACCATCCCAACCCTCCACCAGCATGTAAAAGACCGCATTGTCCATGCACTCTGGCAATCTGTGAGTACAAAGGTGCACCTTACAACAGATGCATGGACCTGTAGGCAAGGCCACGGAAGGTTACGTGTCCATTACGGCGCAATGGGTTAATGTGGTGGATGCATGGTCCACAGGGGACAGCCTATTAAGTCTGTCTGCAGTCCCTAATTCAAATTGTCCTCAATTCAGGTTTTCGGGCTTTTTTAAAAAATAGGAAATTGCATTTGGGCTACTAGTTTGGTTGGGGCCTACTAGTGATGTCTGCCGCTCCTGGGTGTTCTCCTCCTCGTTGGTGTTCTCCTCCTCCTTGGTGTTCTCCTCCAGGTTTCCTTGTCTGAGCTTCAACCTTCAGGCTCTCATTAAGTATTTTTAAATGTAACACTACAGTTGCCATACTACTTGGGTTGGGGCATAGTAACGGTGTTCTCCTCCTCCTTGGTGTTCTCCTCCTCCTTGGTGTTCTCCTCCTCCTTGGTGTTCTCCTCCAGGTTTCCTTGTCTGAGCTTCAACCTTCAGGCTCTCATTAAGTATTTTTAAATGTAACAGTACAGTTGCCATACTACTTGGGTTGGGGCCTGGTAACGGTGTTCTCCTCCTCCTTGGTGTTCTCCTCCAGGTTTCCTTGTCTGAGCTTCAACCTTCAGGCTCTCATTAAGTATTTTTAAATGTAACACTACAGTTGCCATACTACTTGGGTTGGGGCCTAGTAACGGTGTTCTCCTCCTCGTTGGTGTTCTCCTCCTCCTTGGTGTGCTCCTCCAGGTTTCCTTGTCTGAGCTTCAACCTTCAGGCTCTCATTAAGTATTTTTAAATGTAACACTACAGTTGCCATACTACTTGGGTTGGGGCATAGTAACGGTGTTCTCCTCCTCCTTGGTGTTCTCCTCCTCCTTGGTGTTCTCCTCCAGGTTTCCTTGTCTGAGCTTCAACCTTCAGGCTCTCATTAAGTATTTTTAAATGTAACACTACAGTTGCCATACTACTTGGGTTGGGGCCTAGTAACGGTGTTCTCCTCCTCCTTGGTGTTCTCCTCCTCCTTGGTGTTCTCCTCCAGGTTTTCTTGTCTGAGCTTCAACCTTCAGGCTCTCATTAAGTATTTTTAAATGTAACACTACAGTTGCCATACTACTTGGGTTGGGGCATAGTAACGGTGTTCTCCTCCTCCTTGGTGTTCTCCTCCAGGTTTCCTTGTCTGAGCTTCAACCTTCAGGCTCTCATTAAGTATTTTTAAATGTAACACTACAGTTGCCATACTACTTGGGTTGGGGCCTAGTAAAGGTGTTCTCCTCCTCCTTGGTGTTCTCCTCCTCCTTGGTGTTCTCCTCCAGGTTTCCTTGTCTGAGCTTCAACCTTCAGGCTCTCATTAAGTATTTTTAAATGTAACACTACAGTTGCCATACTACTTGGGTTGGGGCCTAGTAAAAATTGGTGGTTGGGGCCTACTAACAGTGTCTGCTGCTCCCTGGTGTTGTCCTCCACTGTATAAAGCTGAGCTTCAACCTTTTGGCTTTCGGCCTATAGTAGCAGATATTAAACTGCATTTGGCCTTCAACTTTGGTTGGGCCCTACTAACGGTGTGTGCCGCTCCCTGGTGTTGTCCTCCACTGTATAAAGCTGAGCTTCAACCTTCTGGCTCTCATTAAGTATTTGTTGGTAAAAATTGGTGGTTGGGGCCTACTAATGGTGTCTGACACTCCTGGGTGTTCTCCTCCTCCTGGGTGTTCTCCTCCTCCTGGGTGTTCTCCTCCAGGTTTCCTTGTCTGAGCTGCAACCTTCTGGCTCTCATTAAGTATTTGTTGGTAAAAACTGGTGGTTGGGGCCTACTAACGGTGTGTGCCGCTCCCTGGTGTTGTCCTCCACTGTAAAAAGCTGAGCTTCAACCTTCTGGCTCTCATTAAGTATTTGTTGGTAAAAATTGGTGGTTGGGGCCTACTAACGGTGTGTGCCGCTCCCTGGTGTTGTCCTCCACTGTATAAAGCTGAGCTTCAACCTTTTGGCTTTCGGCCTATAGTAGCAGATATTAAACTGCATTTGGCCTTCAACTTTGGTTGGGCCTTACTAACAGTGTGTGCCGCTCCCTGGTGTTGTCCTCCACTGTATAAAGCTGAGCTTCAACCTTCTGGCTCTCATTAAGTATTTGTTGGTAAAAATTGGTGGTTGGGGTCTACTAACGGTGTCTGACACTCCTGGGTGTTCTCCTCCTCCTGAGTGTTCTCCTCCTCCTGGGTGTTCTCCTCCAGGTTTCCTTGTCTGAGCTGCAACCTTCTGGCTCTCATTAAGTATTTGTTGGTAAAAATTGGTGGTTGGGGCCTACTAACGGTGTGTGATGCTCCCTGGTGTTGTCCTCCACTGTATAAAGCTGAGCTTCAACCTTCTGGCTCTCATTAAGTATTTGTTGGTAAAAATTTGGTGGTTGGGGCCTACTAACGGTGTCTGCCGCTCCCTGGTGTTGTCCTCCACTGTATAAAGCTGAGCTTCAACCTTTTGGCTTTCGGCCTATAGTAGCAGATATTAAATATTTGGCCTTCAACTTTGGTTGGGCCCTACTAACGGTGTGTGCCGCTCCCTGGTGTTGTCCTCCACTGTATAAAGCTGAGCTTCAACCTTCTGGCTGTCATTTGTTGGTAAAAATCCTAGACGTCTCGAGCCAGCCTGAGGAACTAACTACCCCTAGAGAGAAAGAAAGACCTCTCTTGCCTCCAGAGAAATAATCCCCAAAGATATAGAAGCCCCCAACAGATAATAACAGTGAGGTAAGAGGAAGGCACATACACAGGGGTGAAAGCAGATTCAGCAAATGAGGCCCACTAATACTAGATAGCAGAAAATAGAAAAGGGAATCTATGCAGTCAGTAAAAAACCCTTACAAAATATCCACACTGAGATTTCAAGAACCCCCACACCAACTCACGGTGTGGGGGGAGAAACTCAGTCCCCTAGAGCAACCAGCAAGCGAGGAAATCACATTTTAGCGAGCTGGACTAAAAACATAATGAACACTGATAATCAAAAAATGATCAAACAAAAACTTAGCTTGTCTTGGAGAGACTGGGAGCAAGGTAGACACAAGGAATCTGAAGAGCACTGAATACATTGATAGCAGGCAAGGAACTGAGTATCCAGGTGAGCTAAATAAGAAACCAACCAAGGATAACGAACCAGCTGATGCTGCAACCTGCAGAAAGACAACACTACACAGTACCGCTTGTGACCACTAGAGGGAGCCCAAAAATAGAGTTCACAACAGTACCCCCCCCTTGAGGAGGGGTCACCGAACCCTCATCAAGACCCCCAGGGCGATCAGGATAAGCCGCGTGGAAGGCACAAACCAAATCGGTCGCATGAACATCAGAGGCGACAACCCAGGAATTATCCTCCTGACCATAGCCCTTCCACTTAACCAAATACTGAAGCCTCCGTCTAGAGATACGAGAATCCAAAATCTTCTCCACCACGTACTCCAATTCGCCCTCGACCAGCACAAGAGCAGGAGGCTCAACAGAAGGAACCACAGGTACCACATACCTCCGCAACAAAGACCTATGGAACACATTATGAATGGCAAACGATGCTGGGAGATCCAAACGAAAAGACACCGGGTTAAGGATTTCCAAGATCTTATAAGGACCGATGAAGCGAGGCTTGAATTTAGGAGAGGAGACCTTCATAGGAACATACCGAGAAGACAGCCACACCAAATCCCCAACACGAAGTCGGGGACCCACACCGCGGCGGCGGTTGGCAAAGCGCTGAGCCTTCTCCTGTGACAACCTCAAATTGTCCACCACATGGTTCCAAATCTGCTGCAACCTATCCACCACAGAATCCACCCCAGGACAGTCAGAAGACTCAACCTGACCCGAGGAAAAACGAGGATGTAAACCAGAATTGCAGAAAAAAGGTGAAACCAAAGTAGCAGAACTAGCCCGATTATTAAGGGCAAACTCGGCCAAAGGCAAAAAAGTCACCCAATCATCCTGATCAGCAGAAACAAAACATCTCAAATAAGTTTCCAACGTCTGATTAGTTCGCTCGGTTTGGCCATTAGTCTGAGGATGGAAGGCCGACGAAAAAGACAAATCAATGCCCATCTTAGCACAAAAAGTCCGCCAAAACCTGGACACAATCTGGGATCCTCTATCAGACACAATATTTTCAGGAATGCCGTGCAAGCGAACCACATTCTGAAAAAATAGAGGAACCAAATCGGAGGAAGAAGGCAACTTAGGCAAGGGCACCAAATGGACCATCTTGGAAAAACGATCACACACCACCCAGATGACAGACATTTTCTGAGATACTGGAAGATCCGAAATAAAATCCATGGAAATGTGCGTCCAAGGCCTTTTCGGAACAGGCAAAGGCAAAAGCAAACCGCTGGCACAAGAACAGCAAGGCTTAGCCCGAGCACAAATCCCACAAGACTGCACAAAGGAACGCACATCCCGCGACAAGGAAGGCCACCAGAAGGACCTAGCCACCAAATCTCTGGTACCAAAAATCCCAGGATGGCCTGCCAACACCGAAGAATGAACCTCGGAAATAACTCTGTTGGTCCATCTATCCGGGACAAACAGTCTCTCTGGTGGACAACGGTCAGGTCTATCCGCCTGAAATTTCTGCAGCACTCGTCGCAAATCTGGGGAAATGGCAGACAAAATCACTCCCTCTCTGAGAATACCAGCCGGCTCAGAAACTCCCGGAGAGTCAGGCACAAAACTCCTAGAAAGTGCATCAGCTTTCACGTTCTTCGGACCAGGCAGGTATGAGACCACGAAGTTGAAACGGGAGAAAAACAACGACCAACGAGCCTGTCTAGGATTCAGGCGCTTGGCAGATTCAAGGTAAATCAGATTTTTGTGATCAGTCAAGACCACCACACGATGTTTAGCTCCTTCGAGCCAATGTCGCCACTCCTCAAATGCCCACTTCATAGCCAACAACTCCCGATTACCAACATCATAATTCCGCTCGGCAGGCGAAAACTTTCTTGAAAAGAAAGCACATGGCTTCATCACAGAGCCATCAGAGCTTCTCTGCGACAAGACAGCCCCTGCTCCAATCTCAGAAGCATCAACCTCGACCTGGAAGGGAAGAGAGACATCTGGCTGACATAAGACTGGAGCTGAAGAAAACCGGTGCTTCAACTCCCGAAAGGCCTCCACGGCCGCAGGAGACCAATTAGTCACATCAGAACCCTTCTTGGTCAAATCCGTCAAAGGTTTAACCACGCTGGAAAAATTAGCGATGAAACGACGGTAAAAATTAGCAAAACCCAAGAACTTCTGAAGACTCTTAACAGACGTGGGCTGAGTCCAGTCATGAATAGCCTGGACCTTGATTGGGTCCATCTCCACAGTAGAAGGAGAAAAAATAAAACCCAAAAAGGAGACCTTCTGTACTCCGAAGAGGCATTTTGAGCCCTTTACAAATAAAGCATTAGCATGCAGGACCTGAAACACCATCCTGACCTGCATCACATGGGACTCCCAATCATCAGAAAAGACAAAAATGTCATGCAAAAAAACAATCATAAATTTATCCAGATATTCTCGGAAGATGTCATGCATGAAGGACTGAAACACAGAAGGAGCATTAGAGAGTCCAAAAGGCATCACTAAGTACTCAAAATGGCCTTCGGGCGTATTAAATGCTGTTTTCCATTCATCTCCCTGCTTAATGCGCACAAGGTTATACGCACCACGGAGATCTATCTTGGTGAACCAACTGGCACCCTTAATCCGAGCAAACAAATCAGACAATAGTGGCAAAGGATACTGAAATTTGACTAATTTTATTCAGAAGACGATAATCTATACAAGGTCTCAAAGAACCGTCCTTCTTGGCCACAAAAAAAAATCCTGCACCAAGAGGGGAAGAGGATGGGCGAATATGTCCCTTCTCCAAAGACTCCTTTATATAACTCCGCATCGCGGCATGCTCTGGTATAGACAAATTAAAAAGTCATCCCTTAGGGAATTTACTACCAGGAATTAAATTTATAGCACAGTCACAATCCCTATGAGGCAGCAGGGCACTGGACCTGGGCTCATCAAATACATCCTGGTAGTCAGACAAAAACTCAGGGACCTCAGAAGGAGTGGAAGAAGCAATAGACACCAACGGAGTATCGCCATGAATTCCCTGACAACCCCAACTTGACACAGACATAGCTTTCCAATCTAAAACTGGATTTTGAGCTTGCAGCCATGGCAGACCCAAAACGACAACATCATGCAAATTATGCAGAACGAGAAAGCGAATCACCTCCTGATGTACGGGAGTCATGCACATGGTCATTTGCGTCCAATACTGAAGCTTATTCTCAGCCAATGGCGTAGCATCAATTCCCCTCAGAGGAATAGGAAATTCCAAAGGCTCCAGGACAAAACCACAGCGCCTGGCAAATGACAAATCCATCAGATTCAGGGCAGCACCCAAATCCACAAAAGCCATAACCGGGTAGGACGACAAAGAACAAATCAAAGTAGCAGACAAAATAAATTTAGGCTGTATAGTACCAATGGTGACAGGTTTAGCGATTTTTTTTAAGCGTTTAGAGCATGCTGAGATAACATGAGTAGAATCACCACAGTAAAAGCACAACCCATTTTCACGTCTATGACTTTGTCGCTCAATTCTGGTCAGAGTTCGGTCACATTGCATAGACTCAGGTCTCTGTCCAGAAAATACCGCCAAAGGATGAGCAGATTTGCGCTCCCGCAAACGCCGATCAACCTGAATGGCTAAAGCCATAGAATCACTCAGACTTGTAGGGGTGGGAAACCCCACCATAACATTCTTAACGGCCTCAGAAAGACCTTCTCTGAAATTTGCAGCCAGGGCACACTCATTCCATTGAGTAAGCACCGACCATTTCCGAAATTTTTGACAATACACCTCTGCTTCATCCTGACCTTGAGAGATAGCCAGCAACGCTTTTTCTGCCTGATTCTCAAGATTAGGCTCCTCATAAAGCAGTCCAAGAGCCAGAAAAAATGCATCTACATTAAGCAAAGCAGGATCTCCTGGCGCCAGAGAGAAAGCCCAATCTTGAGGGTTGCCATGCAACAAGGAGATAACAATTTTAACTTGCTGAGCGGAATCACCAGAGGAATGAGGTCTCAGAGATAGAAATAACTTACAATTATTCTTAAAATTTTGAAACCTAGATCTATCTCCAGAAAACAACTCAGGAATGGGTATCTTTGGTTCTGACATAGGGCTACGAATAACAAAATCCTGAATACTTTCCACCCGTGCAGTAAGATGATCCACACTAGAAGTCAGAGTCTGAACATTCATGTCTGCAGCTGAGCTCAAAACCACCCAGAGTTCAAGGGGAAGAAAGAAGCTAATCAGACTGCAGCAAAGGAAAAGCGGGAGGAAGGGAAAAAAAAAAAATGTACTCAGGTCTTCTTTTTATCCCACTTCTGCGATGCATTAAACACTTTTTGGCCTGCTATACTGTTATGATCCTTAGTGGTTGAGGATCACAAATTACTCCAGCTAAGTAACAAACGTAGGACAAGCTCTAGAGAGGTGGCAAACTGGACTGACCGCAAATCTGAACCTATCCAAACACACTAGAAGTAGCAGGTGAACGTGTCTAAAAATCCTAGATGTCTCGAGCCAGCCTGAGGAACTAACTACCCCTAGAGAGAAAGAAAGACCTCTCTTGCCTCCAGAGAAATAATCCCCAAAGATATAGAAGCCCCCAACAAATAATAACGGTGAGGTAAGAGGAAGGCACATACACAGGGGTGAAAGCAGATTCAGCAAATGAGGCCCACTAATACTAGATAGCAGAAAATAGAAAAGGGAATCTATGCGGTCAGTAAAAAACCCTTACAAAATATCCACACTGAGATTTCAAGAACCCCCACACCAACTCACGGTGTGGGGGGAGAAACTCAGTCCCCTAGAGCAACCAGCAAGCGAGGAAATCACATTTTAGCGAGCTGGACTAAAAACATAATGAACACTGATAATCAAAAAATGATCAAACAAAAACTTAGCTTGTCTTGGAAAGACTGGGAGCAAGGTAGACACAAGGAATCTGAAGAGCACTGAATACATTGATAGCAGGCAAGGAACTGAGTATCCAGATGAGCTAAATAAGAAACCAACCAAGGATAACGAACCAGCTGATGCTGCAACCTGCAGAAATACAACAATACACAGTACCATCCTGACCTGCTTCACATGGGACTCCCAATCATCAGAAAAGACCAAAATGTCATCCAAATAAACAATCATAAATTTATCCAGATATTCTCGGAAGATGTCATGCATGAAGGACTGAAACACAGAAGGAGCATTAGAGAGTCCAAAAGGCATCACTAAGTACTCAAAATGGCCTTCGGGCGTATTAAATGCTGTTTTCCATTCATCTCCCTGCTTAATGCGCACAAGGTTATACGCACCACGGAGATCTATCTTGGTGAACCAACTGGCACCCTTAATCCGAGCAAACAAATAAGACAATAGTTGCAAAGGATACTGAAATTTGACTGTAATTTTATTCAGAAGACGATAATCTATACAAGGTCTCAAAGAACCGTCCTTCTTGGCCACAAAAAAAAATTCTGCACCAAGAGGGGAAGAGGATGGGCGAATATGTCCCTTCTCCAAAGACTCCTTTATATAACTCCACATCGCGGCATGCTCTGGTACAGAGAAATTAAAAAGTCGTCCCTTAGGGAATTTACTACCAGGAATTAAATTTATAGCACAGTCACAATCCCTATGAGGGGGCAGGGCACTGGACCTGGGCTCATCAAATACATCCTGGTAGTCAGACAAAAACTCAGGGACCTCAGAAGGAGTGGAAGAAGCAATAGACACCAACGGAGTATCGCCATGAATTCCCTGACAACCCCAACTTGACACAGACATAGCTTTCCAATCTAAAACTGGATTATGAGCTTGCAGCCATGGCAGACCCAAAACGACAACATCATGCAAATTATGCAGAACGAGAAAGCGAATCACCTCCTGATGTACGGGAGTCATGCACATGGTCATTTGTGTCCAATACTGAGGCTTATTCTCAGCCAATGGCGTAGCATCAATTCCCCTCAGAGGAATAGGAAATTCCAAAGGCTCCAGGACAAAACCACAGCGCCTGGCAAATGACAAATCCATCAGATTCAGGGCAGCACCCGAATCCACAAAAGCCATAACCGGGTAGGACGACAAAAAACAAATCAAAGTAACAGACAAAATAAATTTAGGCTGTATAGTACCAATGGTGACAAGGTTTAGCGATTTTTTTTAAGCGTTTAGAGCATGCTGAGATAACATGAGTAGAATCACCACAGTAAAAGCACAACCCATTTTGACGTCTATGACTTTGTCGCTCAATTCTGGTCAGAGTTCGGTCACATTGCATAGACTCAGGTCTCTGTCCAGAAAATACCACCAAAGGATGAGCAGATTTGCGCTCCCGCAAACGCCGATCAACCTGAATGGCTAAAGCCATAGAATCACTCAGACTTGTAGGGGTGGGAAACCCCACCATAACATTCTTAACGGCCTCAGAAAGACCTTCTCTGAAATTTGCAGCCAGGGCACACTCATTCCATTGAGTAAGCACTGACCATTTCCGAAATTTTTGACAATACACCTCTGCTTCATCCTGACCTTGAGAGATAGCCAGCAACGCTTTTTCTGCCTGATTCTCAAGATTAGGCTCCTCATAAAGCAGTCCAAGAGCCAGAAAAAATGCATCTACATTAAGCAAAGCAGGATCTCCTGGCGCCAGAGAGAAAGCCCAATCTTGAGGGTCACCACGCAACAAGGAGATAACAATTTTAACTTGCTGAGCGGAATCACCAGAGGAATGAGGTCTCAGAGATAGAAATAACTTACAATTATTCTTAAAATTTTGAAACCTAGATCTATCTCCAGAAAACAACTCAGGAATGGGTATCTTTGGTTCTGACATAGGGCTACGAATAACAAAATCCTGAATACTTTGCACCCATGCAGTAAGATGATCCACACTAGAAGTCAGAGTCTGAACATTCATGTCTGCAGCTGAGCTCAAAACCACCCAGAGTTCAAGGGGAAGAAAGAAGCTAAACAGAATGCAGCAAAGGACAAGCGGGAGGAAGGAAAAATAAAAAATAAAAATGTACTCAAGTCTTCTTTTTATCCCTCTTCTGCGATGCATTAAACACTTTTTGGCCTGCTATACTGTTATGATCCTTAGTGGTTGAGGATCACAAATTACTCCAGCAAAGTAACAAACGTAGGAAAAGCTCTAGGGAGGTGGCAAACTGGACTGACCGCAAATCTGAACCTATCCAAACACGCTAGAAGTAGCCGGTGAACGTGTCTAAAAATCCTAGATGTCTCGAGCCAGCCTGAGGAACTAACTACCCCTAGAGAGAAAGAAAGACCTCTCTCAGAGAAATAATCCCCAAAGATATAGAAGCCCCCAACAGATAATAACGGTGAGGTAAGAGGAAGGCACATACACAGGGGTGAAAGCAGATTCAGCAAATGAGGCCCACTAATACTAGATAGCAGAAAATAGAAAAGGGAATCTATGCGGTCAGTAAAAAACCCTTACAAAATATCCACACTGAGATTTCAAGAACCCCCACACCAATTCACGGTGTGGGGGGAGAAACTCAGTCCCCTAGAGCAACCAGCAAGCGAGGAAATCACATTTTAGCGAGCTGGACTAAAAACATAATGAACACTGATAATCAAAAAATGATCAAACAAAAACTTAGCTTGTCTTGGAGAGACTGGGAGCAAGGTAGACACAAGGAATCTGAAGAGCACTGAATACATTGATAGCAGGCAAGGAACTGAGTATCCAGGTGAGCTAAATAAGAAACCAACCAAGGATAACGAACCAGCTGATGCTGCAACCTGCAGAAAGACAACACTACACAGTACCGCTTGTGACCATTAGAGGGAGCCCAAAAATAGAGTTCACAACAGGGGCCTACTAACGGTGTCTGACACTCCTGGGTGTTCTCCTCCTCCTGGGTGTTCTCCTCCTCCTGGGTGTTCTCCTCCTCCTGGGTGTTCTCCTCCAGGTTTCCTTGTCTGAGCTGCAACCTTCTGGCTCTCATTAAGTATTTGTTGGTAAAAATTGGTGGTTGGGGCCTACTAACGGTGTGTGCCGCTCCCTGGTGTTGTCCTCCACTGTATAAAGCTGAGCTTCAACCTTCTGGCTCTCATTAAGTATTTGTTGGTAAAAATTGGTGGTTGGGGCCTACTAACGGTGTGTGCCGCTTCCTGGTGTTGTCCTCTACTGTATAAAGCTGAGCTTCAACCTTCTGGCTCTCATTAAGTATTTGTTGGTAAAAATTGGTGGTTGGGGCCTACTAACGATGTGTGCCGCTCCCTGGTGTTGTCCTCCACTGTATAAATCTGAGCTTCAACCTTCAGGCTCTCATTAAGTAGTTGTTTTTAAAAATTGGTGGTTGGGGCCTACTAACGGAGTGTGCCGCTCCCTGGTGTTGTCCTCCACTGTATAAAGCTGAGCTTCAACCTTCTGGCTCTCATTAAGTATTTGTTGGTAAAAATTGGTGGTTGGGGCCTACTAACGGTGTCTGACGCTCCTGGGTGTTCTCCTCCTCCTGGGTGTTCTCCTCCTCCTGGGTGTTCTCCTCCTCCTGGGTGTTCTCCTCCTCCTGGGTGTTCTCCTCCAGGTTTCCTTGTCTGAGCTTCAACCTTCAGGCTCTCATTAAGTAGTTGTTTTTAAAAATTGGTGGTTGGGGCCTACTAACGGTGTGTGCCGCTCCATGGTGTTGTCCTCCACTGTATAAAGCTGAGCTTCAATCTTAAAGCTCTCGTTAAGTAGTTGTTTTTAAAATGTGTGGTTGGGCCCTTAAAACGGTGTCTGACGCTACTGGGTTTTCTCCTGTTTTGTTGTCCCGACCTTCAATGTTCAGGCTTTCGGCTTACATTTTAATTAATTAAACTGCAGTTGGCCTACTACTTTGGTTGGGCCTAGCAATGGTGTGTGCCGCACCTTGGTGTTGTCCTGTGTTATTTTCCTGACCTTTAATCTTCCGGCTTTCGGCCTTCATTTGTAATATTAAACTGCATAAGGCCTACTAGTGTGGTTCGGCCCTACTAATGGTGTCTGTCTGCCGCTCCTGGGTTTTCTACTCCACTGAACTAAGCAATGCCACCAGGTTAGTCCTGTTACCAATTTTGACCTGCAATTTTACCCACTTTATTATTTGGGCCTATATCAGTGTTTCCGCCTCATCCTGACCATTGCCCAGCCGGTGCTAGATGAGTCTTGTGGTACTTTGACCCAGACCACTACATTCCTCTTGCACGCTACACAGCCACAATCTCACCCTGCTGAAAGTCAGGTTCCCCTTCCCGCATAGTATACCACCTTACACAGGGACAAAGAGGAAGGTGCAGATGAAAGTGCAGGTTTCTTCAACAGGTAGGGGGGCATACTCGTTGGCGACATCACAGGCACAGGGCCCCTCAGAGTACGCAAAAGTGTCGCTGCCGGTGGGAGGCGCCCCCACCGTGCAAACACACCACCGTACTTTGAGGGGCCTTGTGCCAGTGCCAATGCGAACGAGTGGGCCTCCCTGCTTGCTCAGGATCACAGCACTTTCAAAGTTGAAATATTTACCTCTCACTGCTCCACCGCCGTGACGTAGTCCAAGTTTCCTGGGCCCCCTAAAACTTTGAACCAGCCCTACCCCCCACAACTTTTGCCAAATGACCCCCAATTTCCAATGCCCAACTATTATTATAAAGTTAATTAAGATTGACATGCTTAAGAAACAAGAATGGATGTTTTTGGCATTAAAATGGGCACTGTACGTGTTTTCCTATGCTTCCCCATTGACTTGCATTGGGTTTTATGTTTCGGTCGATCCCCGACTTTTCGCGATAATCGTCCGACTTCACTCGACTCGACTTTGGACAAAGTCGGGTTTCGCAAAACCCGACTCGATCTTAAAAAAATGAAAGTCGCTCAACCCTACTGGCGATAGCAATTAATGAACCCCATAAAGTGCTGCACCGCTTTAAGAGAATGGGGTTCTTGCCAGTCCATCACAGCCTGTAGTTTGGCAGGATCCATAGCCAATCCCTGGGCGGAGATGATACAGCCCAGGAAAGGTAAAGACTCCTGCTCAAACATACACTTCTCCAACTTTGCGTAGAGCGAATTTGCACGTAAGAGGTGGAAGACTCTGCAAACATCTCTCCAATGGGAGTCAATATCTGGAGAGAAGATGAGAATATCATCCAGATAGACAACGACTGAGGTGGAGAGCATATCCCGGAAGATGACATTCTCAAAGTCTTGGAAAATGGCTGAGGCATTACAGAGCCCGAAGGGAATCACCAGATATTCATAGTGCCCATCCCTGGTGTTAAAAGCAGTCTTCCATTTGTCCCCCTCACGTATGCGAATTAGGTTGTAAGCACCCCACAGATCTAATTTGTAAATACCCTTGCTCCCCAAAGCCTAACAAAGAGCTCAGATATCAGGGGCAGAGGATACTTATTCTTAACGGTGATGGCATTAAGATCACTGCAATCTCTGCATGGACTAGTTCCCCGTTCTTCTGCAAGAAGAAGAACCAATCCCCTGCAGGTGACACTGACTTCCTAATGAATCCTCTTGCTAGATTTTCCTTTTTTTTGTACTGTACTGTGACATTGCCTCCGTCTCTGGGAGAGATAGCGGATAGATTCGACCCCGGGGAGGGGCTCAGCACCAAGCAACATGCCTACACGCTACACTCTACACCCTACACGCTACACCCTACACTCTACACCCTACACCCTACACGCTACATGCTACACGCTACACGCTACACCCTACACGCTACACCCTACACTCTACACCCTACACTCTACACACTACACGCTACACTCTACACCCTACACGCTACACCCTACACTCTACACCCTACACCCTACACGCTATACGCTACACTCTACACCCTGCACGCTACACGCTACATGCTACACCTTACTCGCTACACTCTACACTCTACACGCTACACCCTACACCCTACACCCTACACGCTACACGCTACACTCTACACCCTACACGCTACACCCTACACTCTACACCCTACACGCTACATGCTACACGCTACACCCTACACGTTACACTCTACACCCTACACCCTACACTCTACACCCTACACCCTACACCCTACACCCTACACCCTACACTCTACACGCTACACTCTACACGCTACACTCTACACCCTACACGCTACACTCTACACCCTACACCCTACACGCTACAGTCTACACCCTACACGCTGCACTCTACACCCTACACGCTCCACACTGCACGCTACACCCAACACGCTAAACGCTACACGCTATACCCTACACTCTACACCGTACACCCTACACGCTACACCCTACACTGTACACCCTACACCCTACACGCCATACGCTATACTCTACACGCTACAGGCTACACTCTACATCCTACACTCTACACCCTACACTCTACACTCTACACCCTACACGCTACATGCTACACCCTACACGCTACACTCTACACCCTACACCCTACACCCTACACTCTACACGCTACACGCTACACTCTACACCCTACACTCTACAAGCTACACGCTACACGCTACACTCTACACCCTACACGCTGCACCCTACATTCTACACCCTACACCCTACATGCTACACTCTACACGCTACACTCTACACCCTACACTCTACACGCTACACGCTACACGCTACACGCTACACGCTACACCCTACACCCTCACCCTACACTCTACATGCTACAAGCTACATGCTACACGCTACACCCTACACGATACACGCTACACCCTACACGCTACACGCTACACTCTACACCCTACACGCTGCACCCTACTCCCTACACGCTACATGCTACATGCTACACCCTACACTGTACACCCTACACCCTACACGCTACACGCTATACTCTACAGGCTACAGGCTACACTCTACATCCTACACTCTACACTCTACACTCTACACTCTACACGCTACACGCTACACCCTACACGCTACACTCTACACCCTACACCCTACACCCTACACTCTACACGCTACACGCTACACGCTACACTCTACACCCTACACGCTACACCCGACACTCTACAAGCTACACGCTACACTCTACACCCTACACGCTACACCCTACATTCTACACCCTACACGCTACACGCTACACTCTACAATTTACACACTTCACTCTACACCCTACACGCTACACTCTACACCCTACACGCTACACCCTACACTCTACACCCTACACCCTACACGCTGCATGCTACACGCTACATGCTACACCCTACACGCTACACCCTACACTCTACACCCTACACCCTACACACTACACGCTACACGCTACACTCTACACCCTACACGCTACACCCTACACTCTACACCCTACACCCTACACGCTATTCGCTACACTCTACACCCTGCACGCTACACGCTACATGCTACACCTTACACGCTACACTCTACACCCTACACGCTACACCCTACACTCTACACCCTACACCCTACATGCTACACTCTACTCGCTACACTCTACACGCTACACCCTACACCCTACACCCTACACGCTACACGCTACACTCTACACCCTACACGCTACACACTACACTCTACACCCTACACCCTACACGCTACACGCTACACGCTACACTCTACAACCTACACACTGCACTCTACACCCTACACGCTACACTCTACACCCTACATGCTACACCCTACACTCTACACCCTACACGCTACATGCTACACGCTACACGCTACACCCTACACGCTACACCCTACACTCTACAACCTATACCCTACACACTACACGCTACACGCTACACTCTACACCCTACACGCTACACCCTACACTCTACACCCTACACCCTACACGCTATACGCTACACTCTACACCCTGCACGCTACACGCTACATGCTACACCTTACTCGCTACACTCTACACTCTACACGCTACACCCTACACCCTACACCCTACACCCTACACGCTACACGCTACACTCTACACCCTACACCTTACACTCTACACCCTACACGCTACATGCTACACGCTACACCCTACACGCTACACGTTACACTCTACACCCTACACCCTACACTCTACACCCTACACCCTACACCCTACACTCTACACGCTACACTCTACACTCTACACCCTACACGCTACATGCTACACCCTACACGCTACACTCTACACCCTACACCCTGCACCCTACACTCTACACGCTACACGCTACACTCTACACCCTACACGCTACACCCTACACTCTACAAGCTACACCCTACACCCTACACTCTACACGCTACACGCTACACTCTGCACCCTACACGATACACCCTACACTCTACAAGCTACACGCTACACACTACACTCTACACCCTACACGCTGCACCCTACATTCTACACCCTACACCCTACACTCTACACCCTACACCCTACACCCTACACTCTACACGCTACACTCTACACGCTACACTCTACACCCTACACGCTACACTCTACACCCTACACGCTACACTCTACACCCTACACGCTACACCCTACACTCTACACCCTACACGCTACATGCTACACGTTACATGCTACACCCTACACGCTACACCCTACACTCTACACCCTACACACTACACGCTACACGCTACACTCTACACCCTACACGCTACACTCTACACCCTACACGCAACACCCTACACCCTACACGCTACACGCTACACTCTACACCCTACACGCTACACCCATACTCTACACCCTACACCCTACACGCTACACTCTACACCCTAACACCCTACACTCTACACTCTACACCCTACACTCTACACCCTACACTCTACACTCTACACCCTACACGCTACACCCTACACTCTACACCCTACACGCTACACGCTACACGCTACACCCTACACACTACACCCTACACTCTACACCCTATACGCTACACGCTACACGCTACACCTTACACGCTACACGTTACACTCTACACCCTACACCCTACACTCTACACCCTACACTCTACACGCTACACTCTACACCCTACACGCTACACTCTACACGCTACACGCTACACCCTACACTCTACACCCTACACTCTACACGCTACAGCCTACACGCTACACCCTACACCTTACACCCTACATGCTACACTCTACACCCTACACGCTACACACTACAATCTACACGCTACACTCTACACGCTACACCCTTTACCCTACACTCTACACTCTACTCTCTACATCCTACACCCTACACTCTACACCCTACACCCTACACTCTACACTCTACGCCCTACACTCTACACCCTACACTCTACACTCTAGACTCTACACCCTATAACCTACACTCTACACTCTACACTCTACACCCTACATGCTACACCCTACACGCTACATGCTACACGCTACACTCTACAACCTACACTCTACACCCTACACCCTACACGCTACACGCTACACCCTACACCCTACACCCTACACTCAACACGCTACCCGCTACACCCTACACGCTACACCCTACACTCTACACCCTACACCCTACACGCCACACCCTACACCCTACACGCTACACGCTACACTCTACACCCTACACGCTACACCCTACACCCTACACCCTATATGCTACACCCTACACTCTACACCCTACACGCTACACGCTACACGCTACACTCTACACCCTACACCCTGCACGCTACACGCTACACTCTGCACACTACACTCTACACCCTACACGCTACACTCTACAAGCTACACGCTACACGCTACACTCTACACCCTACACACTACACTCTACACACTACACGCTACACGCTACACCCTATACCCTACACGTTACAACCTACACCCTACACGCTACACTCTACACCCTACACGCTACACCCTACACCCTACACGCTACATGCTACACTCTACAACCTACACCCCACACGCTACACGTTACACTCTACACCCTACACGCTACACCCTACACCCTTCACGCTACACGTTACACTCTACACCCTACACGCTACACTCTACACCCTACACGCTACTCCCTACACGCTACAGCCTACACTCTACACCCTACACTCTACACGCTACACGCTACAATCTACACGCTACACGCTACACTCTACACGCTACACCCTTTACCCTACACTCTACACTCTACTCTCTACATCCTACACCCTACACTCTACACCCTACACCCTACACTCTACACTATACAACCTACACCCTACATGCTAGACGCTACACGCTACACGCTACACCCTACACACTACACCCTACACTCTACACCCTACACGCTACACGCTACACGCTACACCTTACACGCTACACGTTACACTCTACACCCTACACCCTACACTCTACACCCTACACTCTACATGCTACACGTTACACTCTACACCCTACACGCTACACTCTACACGCTACACGCTACACCCTACACTCTACACCCTACACTCTACACGCTACACGCTACAGCCTACACGCTACACCCTACACCTTACACCCTACATGCTACACTCTACACCCTACACGCTACACACTACAATCTACACGCTACACTCTACACGCTACACCCTTTACCCTACACTCTACACTCTACTCTCTACATCCTACACCCTACTCTCTACACCCTACACCCTACACTCTACACTCTACGCCCTACACTCTACACCCTACACCCTACACTCTACACTCTAGACTCTACACCCTACAACCTACACTCTACACTCTACACCCTACACTCTACACCCTACATGCTACACCCTACACGCTACATGCTACACGCTACACTCTACAACCTACACTCTACACCCTACACCCTACACGCTACACGCTACACCCTACACCCTACACCCTACACTCAACACGCTACACGCTACACCCTACACGCTACACCCTACACTCTACACCCTACACCCTACACGCCACACCCTACACCCTACACGCTACACGCGACACTCTATACGCTACACGCTATACTCTACACCCTACACGCTACACCCTACACCCTACACCCTACATGCTACACCCTACACTCTACACCCTACACGCTACACGCTACACGCTACACTCTACACCCTACACCCTGCACGCTACACGCTACACTCTGCACACTACACTCTACACCCTACACGCTACACTCTACACGCTACACGCTACACGCTACACTCTACACCCTACACACTACACTCTACACGCTACACGCTACACCCTACACCCTACACGCTACACGTTACAATCTACACCCTACACGCTACACTCTACACCCTACACGCTACACCCTACACCCTACACGCTACATGCTACACCCTACATCCTACACCCCACACGCTACACGTTACACTCTACACCCTACACGCTACACCCTACACCCTACACGCTACACGTTACACTCTACACCCTACACGCTACACTCTACACCCTACACGCTACACCCTTCACCCTACACGCTACACGCTACAATCTACACCTTACACCCTACACGCTACAAGCTGCATGCTACCCTCTACACCCTACACGCTACACCATACACTCTACACCCTACACCCTACACGCTACACGCTACACTCTACACGCTACACGCTACACTCTACACCCTACACGCTTCACTCTACACCCTACACGCTA
Source organism: Ranitomeya variabilis (assembly GCF_051348905.1). Classification (NCBI taxonomy): domain Eukaryota; kingdom Metazoa; phylum Chordata; class Amphibia; order Anura; family Dendrobatidae; genus Ranitomeya; species Ranitomeya variabilis. The sequence continues at coordinate 356,113,408 of NC_135235.1, forward strand.
CACCCTACACTCTGCACCCTACACGCTACACTCTACACCCTAGACGCTACACCCTACACGCTACATGCTACACGCTACACTCTACAACCTACACTCTACACCCTACTCCCTACACGCTACACGCAAAACCCTACACCCTACACCCTACACTCAACACGCTACACGCTACACCCTACACGCTACACCGTGCACTCTACACCCTACACCTTACACGCCACACCCTACACCCTACACGCCACACGCAACATTCTATACGCTACAGGCTACACTCTACACCCTACACGCTACACTTTACACCCTACACTCTATGCGCTACATGCTACACTCTACATTCTGCACGCTGCACCCTACACTCTACACGCTACACGCTACACTCTACACCCTACATGCTACACCCTACACTCTACACCCTACATGCTACACCCTACACTCTACACCCTACACGCTACACCCTACAGCCTACACCCTACACCCTACACCCTACACGTTACACTCTACACTCTACACCCTACACCCTACACGCTACACGCTACACCTTACACGCTACACGTTACACTCTACACCCTAGACCCTACACTCTACAGCCTACACTCTACACGCTACACGTTACACTCTACGCCCTACACGCAACACGCTACACTCTACACCCTACACGCTACACTCTACTCGCTACACGCTACATGCTACACTCTACACTCTACACCCTACACGCTACACGCTGCACTCTACACCCTATACGCTATACGCTACACTCTACACGCTACACGATACACACTACACCCTACACGCTACACCCTACACTCTACACCCTACACCCTACACACTACACACTACACCCTACACCCTACACCCTACATGCTACACTCTACACCCTACACGCTATACGCTACAATCTACATGCTACACGCTACACTCTACACGCTACGCCGTTTACCCTACACTCTACACTCTACTCTCTACATCCTACACCCTACACTCTACACCCTACACCCTACACTCTACACCCTACACTCTACACCCTACACCCTACACTCTACACCCTACAAGTTACACCCTACACGCTACATGCTACATGCTACACTCTACAACCTACACTCTACACCCTACACCCTACACGCTGCACGCTATACGCTACACCCTACACCCTACACTCAACACGCTACACGCTACACACTACACGCTACACGCGACACTCTATACGCTACACGCTACACTCTACACCCTACACGCTACACTTTACACCCTACACTCTATGCGCTACACGCTACACTCTACACCCTACACGCTACACCTTACACTCTACACGCTACACGCTACACGCTACACTCTACAGCCTACACACTACAATCTACACCCTACACGCTACACGCTACACTCTACACGCTACACTCTACACGCTACACCCTACACGCTACATGCTACACCCTACACCCTACAAGCTACACCCTGTACGCTGCACGCTACACGCTACACACTACACTCTACACCCTACATGCTACACGCTACACCCTACACGCTACACCCTACACTCTACACCCTACACGCTACACGCTACACACTACACTCTACACCCTACACGCTACACTCTACACCCTACACGCTACACCCTACAACCTACACGCTACAAGCTACAATCTACACGCTACACGCTACACTCTACATGCTACACCCTTTACCCTACACTCTACACTCTACTCTCTACATCCTACACCCTACACTCTACACCCTACACCCTACACTCTACACTCTACACCCTACACTCTACACCCTACACGCTACACTTTACACCCTACACTCTATGCGCTACACGCTACACTCTACACCCTACACGCTACACCCTACACTCTACACGCTACACGCTACACGCTACACTCTACACCCTACACACTACAATCTACACCCTACACGCTACACGCTACACTCTACACGCTACACTCTACACGCTACACCCTACACGCTACACGCTACACCCTACACCCTACAAGCTACACCCTGTACGCTGCACGCTACACGCTACACACTACACTCTACACCCTACATGCTACACGCTACACCCTACACGCTACACCCTACACTCTACACCCTACACGCTACACGCTACACACTACACTCTACACCCTACACGCTACACTCTACACCCTACACGCTACACCCTACACTCTACACCCTACACGCTACACCCTACACTCTACACCCTACACGCTACACCCTACACCCTACACTCTGCACGCTATTTGCTACACCCTACACCCTACACCCTACACTCAACACGCTACACGCTACACACTACACGCTACATGCGACACTCTATACGCTACACGCTACACTCTACACCCTACACGCTACACTTTACACCCTACACTCTATGCGCTACACGCTACATTCTACACCCTACACGCTACACCCTACACTCTACACGCTACACGCTACACTCTACACACTACACACTACAATCTACACCCTACACGCTACACGCTACACTCTACACGCTACACTCTACACGCTACACGCTACACCCTACACCCTACAAGCTACACCCTGTACGCTGCACGCTACACGCTACACACTAAACTCTACACCCTGCATGCTACACGCTACACCCTACACGCTACACCCTACACTCTACACCCAACACGCTACACGCTACACACTACACTCTACACCCTACACGCTACACTCTACACCCTACACGCTACACCCTACACTCTACACCCTACACGCTACACCCCACACTCTACACCCTACACGCTACACCCTACACCCTACACACTACACCCTACATGCTACACGCTACACGCTACACCCTACACCCTACGTGCTACACTCTACACCCTACACGCTACAATCTACACGCTACACGCTACACTCTACACGCTACACCCTTTACCCTACACTCTACACTCTACTCTCTACATCCTACACCCTACACTCTACACCCTACACCCTACACTCTATACTCTACACCCTACACTCTACACCCTACATCCTACACTCTACACTCTACACTCTACACCCTACACCCTACACTCTACACTCTACACCCTACACTCTACACCCTACACGCTACACCATACACGCTACATGCTACACGCTACACTCTACAACCTACACTCTACACCCTACACCCTACACGCTACACCCTACACCCTACACTCAACACGCTACACGCTACACCCTACACCCTACATACTACACCCTACACCCCACATCCTACACCCTACACGTGACACTCTATATGCTACACGCTACACTCTACACCCTACACGCTACACCCTACACCCTACATGCTACACCCTACACTCTACACCCTACACGCTACACGCTACACGCTACAATCTACACCCTACACCCTGCACGCTACACGCTACACGCTACACTCTACACACTACACCCTACACGCTACACTCTACACGCTACACGCTACACTCTACACCCTACACACTACACTCTACACGCTACATGCTACACGCCACACCCTACACCCTACACGATACACGTTACACTCTACACCCTACACGCTACACTCTACACCCTACACGCTACACCCTACACCCTACATGCTACACTCTACACCCTACACCCTACACGCTACATGTTACACTCTACACCCTACACGCTACACCCTACACCCTACACGTTACACGCTACACTCTACACCCTACACCCTGCACGCTACACGCTACACTCTACACCCTACACACTACAATCTACACCCTACACAATACACGCTACACTCTACACGCTTCACTCTACACGCTACACGCTACACGCTACACCCTACACCCTACAAGCTACACCCTGCACGCTGCACGCTACACGCTACACACTACACTCTACACCCTACATGCTACACTCTACACCCTACACGCTACACCCTACACTCTACACCCTACACGCTACACCCTACACCCTACACACTACACCCTACATGCTACACGCCACACGCTACACCCTACACCCTACATGCTACACTCTACACCCTACACGCTACAAGCTACAATCTACACGCTACACGCTACACTCTACACGCTACACCCTTTACCCTACACTCTACACTCTACTCTCTACATCCTACACCCTACACTCTACACCCTACACCCTACACTCTACACTCTACACCCTACACTCTACACCCTACACCCTACACTCTACACTCTACACTCTACACCCTACACTCTACACTCTACACCCTACACTCTACACCCTACACGCTACACCCTACACGCTACATGCTACACGCTACACTCTACAACCTACACTCTACACCCTACACCCTACAAGCTACACGCTACACGCTACACCCTACACCCTACACCCAACACTCTACACGCTACACTCTTCATGCTACACCCTACACTCTACACCCTACACCCTACACGCCACACCCTACACCCTACACGCTACACGCGACACTCTATATGCTACACGCTGCACTCTACACCCTACACCCTACACCCTTCATGCTACACCCTACACCCTACACTCTACACCCCACACGCTACACGCTACACTCTACACCCTACACCCTGCACGCTACACGCTACACTCTACACGCTACATGCTACACGCTACACTCTACACCCTACACACTACACTCTACACGCTACACGCTACACCCTACACCCTACACTCTACACATTACACTCTACATCCTACACGCTACACTCTACACCCTACACGCTACACCCTACACTCTACACGCTACACTCTACACCCTACACCCTACACGCTACACGTTACACTCTACACCCTACAAGGCTACACTCTACACCCTACATGCTACACCCTACACCCTACACACTACACGCTACACTCTGCACCCTACACACTACACGCTACACGCTGCATGCTTCACTCTACACCCTACACGATACACCCTACACTCTACACCCTACACCCTACACGCTACATGCTACAATCTACACGCTACACTCTACACCCTACACGCTACACTCTACACCCTACACGCTACACCCTACACTTCACACCCTACATGCTACACTCTACACCCTAGACGCTACACCCTACACTCTACACCCTACACCCTACACGCTACATGCTACAATCTACATGCTACACGCTACACTCTACACCCTACACGCTACACTCTACACCCTACACGCTACACCCTACACTCTACACCCTACACGCTACACTCTACACCCTACACGCTACACCCTACACACTACATGCTACACGCTACACTCTACAACCTACACGCTACACCCTACACCCTACACTCAACACGCTACACGCTACACCCTACACGCTACACCCTACACTCTACACCCTACACCCAACACGCCACACCCTACACCCTAAACGCTACACGCGACACTCTATACGCTACACGCTACACCTTACACGCTACACGTTACACTCTACACCCTACACCCTACACTCTACACCCTACACTCTACACGCTACACGTTACACTCTACACCCTACACGCAACACGCTACACTCTACACCCTACACGCTACACTCTACATGCTACACGCTACATGCTACACTCTACTCTCTACACCCTACACGCTACACGCTGCACTCTACACCCTATACGCTACACGCTACACTCTACACGCTACACGCTACACCCTACACCCTACACTCTACACCCTACACCCTACACGCTACACGCTACACCCTACACTCTACACCATACACCCTACACGCTACTTGCTACACCCTACACGCTACACCCTACACCCTACACCCTACATGCTACACTCTACACCCTACACGCTACACGCTACACTCTACACGCTACACCTTTTACCCTACACTCTACACTCTACTCTACACCCTACACTCTACACCCTACACCCTACACTCTACACTCTACACCCTACACTCTACACCCTACACCCTACACTCTACACTCTACACTCTACACCCTACACCCTACACTCTACACTCTACACCCTACACTCTACACCCTACAAGCTACACCCTACACGCTACATGCTACACGCTACACTCTACAACCTACACTCTACACCCTACACCCTACACGCTACACGCTACACGCTACACCCTACACCCTACACTCAACACGCTACACGCTACACCCTACACGCTACACCCTACACTCTACACCCTACACCCTACACGCCACACCCTACACCCTACACGCTACACGCGACACTCTATACGCTACACGCTACACGCTACACCCTACACGCTACACCCTACACTCTACACGCTACACTCTACACGCTACACGCTACACGCTACACCCTACAAGCTACACCCTGCACGCTGCACGCTACACGCTACACACTACAGTCTACACCCTACATGCTACACTCTACACCCTACACGCTACACCCTATACTCTACACCCTACACGCTACACCCTACACTCTACACCCTACACGCTACACCCTACACCCTACATGCTACACGCTACATGCTACACCCTACACGCTACACCCTACACGCTACAATCTACATGCTACACGCTACACTCTACACGCTACACCCTTTACCCTTTACCCTACACTCTACTCTCTACATCCTACACCCTACACTCCACACCCTACACCCTACACTCTACACTCTACACCCTACACCCTTCACTCTACACCCTACACTCTACTCCCTACACCCTACACGCTACACGCTACACGCTACACGCTACACTCTACACCCTACACCCTGCACGCTACACGCTACACTCTGCACACTACACTCTACACCCTACACGCTACACTCTACACGCTACACGCTACACGCTACACTCTACACCCTACACACTACACTCTACACACTACACGCTACACGCTACACCCTATACTCTACACGTTACACCCTACACCCTACACGCTACACTCTACACCCTACACGCTACACCCTACACCCTACACGCTACATGCTACACTCTACAACCTACACCCCACACGCTACACGTTACACTCTACACCCTACACGCTACACCCTACACCCTACACGCTACACGTTACACTCTACACCCTACACGCTACACTCTACACCCTACACGCTACTCCCTACACGCTACAGCCTACACTCTACACCCTACACTCTACACGCTACACGCTACACCCTACACGCTACACCCTACACCCTACACCCTACATGCTACACTCTACACCCTACATGCTACACGCTACAATCTACACGCTACACGCTACACTCTACACGCTACACCCTTTACCCTACACTCTACACTCTACTCTCTACATCCTACACCCTACACTCTACACCCTACACCCTACACCACTCTACACTATACAACCTACACCCTACATGCTAGACGCTACACGCTACACGCTACACCCTACACACTACACCCTACACTCTACACCCTACACGCTACACGCTACACGCTACACCTTACACGCTACACGTTACACTCTACTCCCTACACCCTACACTCTACACCCTACACTCTACATGCTACACGTTACACTCTACACCCTACACACTACACTCTACACGCTACACGCTACACCCTACACTCTACACCCTACACTCTACACGCTACACGCTACAGCCTACACGCTACACCCTACACCTTACACCCTACATGCTACACTCTACACCCTACACGCTACACACTACAATCTACACGCTACACTCTACACGCTACACCCTTTACCCTACACTCTACACTCTACTCTCTACATCCTACACCCTACACTCTACACCCTACACCCTACACTCTACACTCTACGCCCTACACTCTACACCCTACACCCTACACTCTACACTCTACACTCTACACCCTACAACCTACACTCTACACTCTACACCCTACACTCTACACCCTACATGCTACACCCTACACGCTACATGCTACACGCTACACTCTACAACCTACACTCTACACCCTACACCCTACACGCTACACGCTACACGCTACACCCTACACCCTTCACCCTACACTCAACACGCTACACACTACACCCTACACGCTACACCCTACACTCTACACCCTACACCCTACACGCCACACCCTACACCCTACACGCTACACGCGACACTCTATACGCTACACGCTATACTCTACACCCTACACGCTACACCCTACACCCTACATGCTACACCCTACACTCTACACCCTACACGCTACACGCTACACGCTACACTCTACACCCTACACCCTGCACGCTACACGCTACACTCTGCACACTACACTCTACACCCTACACGCTACACTCTACACGCTACACGCTACACGCTACACTCTACACCCTACACACTACACTCTACACGCTACACGCTACACCCTACACCCTACACGCTACACGTTACACTCTACACCCTACACACTACACTCTACACCCTACACGCTACACCCTACACCCTACACGCTACATGCTACACCCTACAACCTACACCCCACACGCTACACGTTACACTCTACACCCTACACGCTACACCCTACACCCTACACGCTACACGTTACACTCTACACCCTACACGCTACACTCTACACCCTACACGCTACACCCTTCACCCTACACGCTACACGCTACACTCTACACCCTACACCCTACACGCTACAAGCTGCATGCTACACTCTACACCCTACACTCTACACCCTACACCCTACACCCTACACGCTACACGCTACACTCTACACGCTACACTCTACACCCTACACGCTTCACTCTACACCCTACACGCTACACCCTACACTCTGCACCCTACACGCTACACTCTACACCCTAGACGCTACACCCTACACGCTACATGCTACACGCTACACTCTACAACCTACACTCTACACCCTACTCCCTACACGCTACACGCAAAACCCTACACCCTACACCCTACACTCAACACGCTACACGCTACACCCTACACGCTACACCGTGCACTCTACACCCTACACCTTACACGCCACACCCTACACCCTACACGCCACACGCAACATTCTATACGCTACAGGCTACACTCTACACCCTACACGCTACACTTTACACCCTACACTCTATGCGCTACACGCTACACTCTACACCCTGCACGCTACACCCTACACTCTACACGCTACACTCTACACCCTACACGCTACACCCTACACTCTACACCCTACATGCTACACCCTACACTCTACACCCTACACGCTACACCCTACAGCCTACACCCTACACCCTACACCCTACACGTTACACTCTACACTCTACACCCTACACCCTACACGCTACACGCTACACCTTACACGCTACACGTTACACTCTACACCCTAGACCCTACACTCTACAGCCTACACTCTACACGCTACACGTTACACTCTACGCCCTACACGCAACACGCTACACTCTACACCCTACACGCTACACTCTACACGCTACACGCTACATGCTACACTCTACACTCTACACCCTACACGCTACACGCTGCACTCTACACCCTATACGCTACACGCTACACTCTACACGCTACACGATACACACTACACCCTACACGCTACACCCTACACTCTACACCCTACACCCTACACACTACACACTACACCCTACACCCTACACCCTACACCCTACATGCTACACTCTACACCCTAACACCCTACACTCTACACTCTACACCCTACACTCTACACCCTACACTCTACACTCTACACCCTACACGCTACACCCTACACTCTACACCCTACACGCTACACGCTACACGCTACACTCTACACCCTACACGCTACACACTACACGCTACATGCTACACTCTACACTCTACACCATACACGCTACACTCTACACCTTCCACGCTACACCCTACACTCTACACCGTACACTTTACACTCTACACTCTACACGCTACACCCTACACTCTACACTCTACACCCTACACGTTACATGCTACACTCTACACGCTACACTCTACACCCTACACGCTAAACGCTACACGCTAAACGCTATACCCTACACTCTACACCATTCACCCAACACGCTACACTCTACACCCTACACGCTACACACTACACGCTACATGCTACACTCTACACTCTACACCCTACACGCTACACTCTACACCTTCCACGCTACACCCTACACTCTACACCGTACACTCTACACGCTACACTCTACACCCTACACCCTACACGCTACACGCTACACTCTACACCCTACACGCTACACTCTACACCTTCCACGCTACACCCTACACTCTACACCGTACACTCTACACGCTACACTCCACACCCGACACTCTACACGCAACACGCTACACTCTATACCCTACACGCAACACGCTACACTCTACACACAACACGCAACACGCTACACTCTACACCCTACATGCTACACTCTACACGCTACACGCTACATGCTACACTCTACACTCTACACCCTACACGCTACACACTGCACTCTACACCCTATATGCTACATGCTACACGCTACACTCTACACCCTACACCCTACACTCTACACCCTACACCCTACACTCTACATCCCACACTCTACACCCTACACTCTACACCCTACACCCTACATGCTACACTCTACACCCTACACGCTACACGCTACAATCTACATGCTACACGCTACACTCTACACGCTACGCCGTTTACCCTGCACTCTACACTCTACTCTCTACATCCTACACCCTACACTCTACACCCTACACCCTACACTCTACACCCTACACTCTACACCCTACACCCTACAATCTACACCCTACAAGTTACACCCTACACGCTACATGCTACATGCTACACTCTACAACCTACACTCTACACCCTACACCCTACACGCTGCACGCTATACGCTACACCCTACACCCTACACTCAACACGCTACACGCTACACACTACACGCTACACGCGACACTCTATACGCTACACGCTACACTCTACACCCTACACGCTACACTTTACACCCTACACTCTATGCGCTACACGCTACACTCTACACCCTACACGCTACACCCTACACTCTACACGCTACACGCTACACGCTACACTCTACAGCCTACACACTACAATCTACACCCTACACGCTACACTCTACACGCTACACTCTACACGCTACACCCTACACGCTACATGCTACACCCTACACCCTACAAGCTACACCCTGTACGCTGCACGCTACACGCTACACACTACACTCTACACCCTACATGCTACACGCTACACCCTACACGCTACACCCTACACTCTACACCCTACACGCTACACGCTACACACTACACTCTACACCCTACACGCTACACTCTACACCCTACACGCTACACCCTACAACATACACGCTACAAGCTACAATCTACACGCTACACGCTACACTCTACACGCTACACCCTTTACCCTACACTCTACACTCTACTCTCTACATCCTACACCCTACACTCTACACCCTACACCCTACACTCTACACTCTACACCCTACACTCTACACCCTACACGCTACACTTTACACCCTACACTCTATGCGCTACACGCTACACTCTACACCCTACACGCTACACCCTACACTCTACACGCTACACGCTACACGCTACACTCTACACCCTACACACTACAATCTACACCCTACACGCTACACGCTACACTCTACACGCTACACTCTACACGCTACACCCTACACACTACACGCTACACCCTACACCCTACAAGCTACACCCTGTACGCTGCACGCTACACGCTACACACTACACTCTACACCCTACATGCTACACGCTACACCCTACACGCTACACCCTACACTCTACACCCTACACGCTACACGCTACACACTACACTCTACACCCTACACGCTACACTCTACACCCTACACGCTACACCCTACACTCTACACCCTACACGCTACACCCTACACTCTACACCCTACACGCTACACCCTACACCCTACACGCTGCACGCTATTTGCTACACCCTACACCCTACACCCTACACTCAACACGCTACACGCTACACACTACACGCTACATGCGACACTCTATACGCTACACGCTACACTCTACACCCTACACGCTACACTTTACACCCTACACTCCATGCGCTACACGCTACATTCTACACCCTACACGCTACACCCTACACTCTACACGCTACACGCTACACTCTACACACTACACACTACAATCTACACCCTACACGCTACACGCTACACTCTACACGCTACACTCTACACGCTACACGCTACACCCTACACCCTACAAGCTACACCCTGTACGCTGCACGCTACACGCTACACACTAAACTCTACACCCTGCATGCTACACGCTACACCCTACACGCTACACCCTACACTCTACACCCTACACGCTACACGCTACACACTACACTCTACAGCCTACACGCTACACTCTACACCCTACACGCTACACCCTACACTCTACACCCTACACGCTACACCCCACACTCTACACCCTACACGCTACACCCTACACCCTACACACTACACCCTACATGCTACACGCTACACGCTACACCCTACACCCTACGTGCTACACTCTACACCCTACACGCTACAATCTACACGCTACACGCTACACTCTACACGCTACACCCTTTACCCTACACTCTACACTCTACTCTCTACATCCTACACCCTACACTCTACACCCTACACCCTACACTCTATACTCTACACCCTACACTCTACACCCTACACCCTACACTCTACACTCTACACTCTACACCCTACACCCTACACTCTACACTCTACACCCTACACTCTACACCCTACACGCTACACCCTACACGCTACATGCTACACGCTACACTCTACAACCTACACTCTACACCCTACACCCTACACGCTACACCCTACACCCTACACTCAACACGCTACACGCTACACCCTACACCCTACATACTACACCCTACACCCCACATCCTACACCCTACACGTGACACTCTATATGCTACACGCTACACTCTACACCCTACACGCTACACCCTACACCCTACATGCTACACCCTACACTCTACACCCTACACGCTACACGCTACAATCTACACCCTACACCCTGCACGCTACACGCTACACACTACACTCTACACACTACACCCTACACGCTACACTCTACACGCTACACGCTACACTCTACACCCTACACACTACACTCTACACGCTACATGCTACACGCCACACCCTACACCCTACACGATACACGTTACACTCTACACCCTACACGCTACACTCTACACCCTACACGCTACACCCTACACCCTACACGCTACACTCTACACCCTACACCCTACACGCTACATGTTACACTCTACACCCTACACGCTACACTCTACACCCTACACGCTACACCCTACACCCTACACGTTACACGCTACACTCTACACCCTACACCCTGCACGCTACACGCTACACTCTACACCCTACACACTACAATCTACACCCTACACAATACACGCTACACTCTACACGCTTCACTCTACACGCTACACGCTACACCCTACACCATACAAGCTACACCCTGCACGCTGCACGCTACACGCTACACACTACACTCTACACCCTACATGCTACACTCTACACCCTACACGCTACACCCTACACTCTACACGCTACACCCTACACCCTACACACTACACCCTACATGCTACACGCCACACGCTACACCCTACACCCTACATGCTACACTCTACACCCTACACGCTACAAGCTACAATCTACACGCTACACGCTACACTCTACACGCTACACCCTTTACCCTACACTCTACACTCTACTCTCTACATCCTACACCCTACACTCTACACCCTACACCCTACACTCTACACTCTACACCCTACACTCTACACCCTACACCCTACACTCTACACTCTACACTCTACACCCTACACTCTACACTCTACACCCTACACTCTACACCCTACACGCTACACCCTACACGCTACATGCTACACGCTACACTCTACAACCTACACTCTACACCCTACACCCTACAAGCTACACGCTACACGCTACACCCTACACCCTACACCCAACACGCTACACGCTACACTCTACATGCTACACCCTACACTCTACACCCTACACCCTACACGCCACACCCTACACCCTACACGCTACACGCGACACTCTATATGCTACACGCTGCACTCTACACCCTACACCCTACACCCTTCATGCTACACCCTACACCCTACACTCTACACCCCACACGCTACACGCTACACTCTACACCCTACACCCTGCACGCTACACGCTACACTCTACACGCTACATGCTACACGCTACACTCTACACCCTACACACTACACTCTACACGCTACACGCTACACCCTACACCCTACACGCTACACATTACACTCTACATCCTACACGCTACACTCTACACCCTACACGCTACACCCTACACTCTACACGCTACACTCTACACCCTACACCCTACACGCTACACGTTACACTCTACACCCTACAAGGCTACACTCTACACCCTACATGCTACACCCTACACCCTACACACTACACGCTACACTCTGCACCCTACACACTACACGCTACACGCTGCATGCTTCACTCTACACCCTACACGCTACACCCTACACTCTACACCCTACACCCTACACGCTACATGCTACAATCTACACGCTACACTCTACACCCTACACGCTACACTCTACACCCTACACGCTACACCCTACACTTCACACCCTACATGCTACACTCTACACCCTAGACGCTACACCCTACACTCTACATCCTACACCCTACACGCTACATGCTACAATCTACATGCTACACGCTACACTCTACACCCTACACGCTACACTCTACACCCTACACGCTACACCCTACACTCTACACCCTACACGCTACACTCTACACCCTACACGCTACACCCTACACACTACATGCTACACGCTACACTCTACAACCTACACGCTACACCCTACACCCTACACCCTACACTCAACACGCTACACGCTACACCCTACACGCTACACCCTACACTCTACACCCTACACCCAACACGCCACACCCTACACCCTAAACGCTACACGCGTCACTCTATACGCTACACGCTACACCTTACACGCTACACGTTACACTCTACACCCTACACCCTACACTCTACACCCTACACTCTAGACGCTACACGTTACACTCTACACCCTACACGCAACACGCTACACTCTACACCCTACACGCTACACTCTACATGCTACACGCTACATGCTACACTCTACTCTCTACACCCTACACGCTACACGCTGCACTCTACACCCTATACGCTACATGCTACACTCTACACGCTACACGCTACACCCTACACCCTAAACTCTACACCCTACACGCTACACGCTACACCCTACACTCTACACCCTACACCCTACACGCTACTTGCTACACGCTACACGCTACACCCTACACCCTACACCCTACATGCTACACTCTACACCCTACACGCTACACGCTACACTCTACACGCTACACCCTTTACCCTACACTCTACACTCTACTCTCTACATCCTACACCCTACACTCTACACCCTACACCCTACACTCTACACTCTACACCCTACACTCTACACCCTACACCCTACACTCTACACTCTACACTCTACACCCTACACCCTACACTCTACACTCTACACCCTACACTCTACACCCTACAAGCTACACCCTACACGCTACATGCTACACGCTACACTCTACAACCTACACTCTACACCCTACACCCTACACGCTACACGCTACACGCTACACCCTACACCCTACACCCTACACTCAACACGCTACACGCTACACCCTACACGCTACACCCTACACTCTACACCCTACACACTACACGCCACACCCTACACCCTACACGCTACACGCGACACTCTATACGCTACACGCTACACGCTACACCCTACACGCTACACCCTACACTCTACACGCTACACTCTACACGCTACACGCTACACGCTACACCCTACACCCTACAAGCTACACCCTGCACGCTGCACGCTACACGCTACACACTACAGACTACACCCTACATGCTACACTCTACACCCTACACGCTACACCCTACACTCTACACCCTACACGCTACACCCTACACCCTACATGCTACACGCTACATGCTACACCCTACACGCTACACCCTACACGCTACAATCTACATGCTACACGCTACACTCTACACGCTACACCCTTTACCCTTTACCCTACACTCTACTCTCTACATCCTACACCCTACACTCCACACCCTACACCCTACACTCTACACTCTACACCCTACACCCTACACTCTTCACTCTACACCCTACACTCTACTCCCTACACCCTACACTCTACACTCTACACCCTACACCTTACACTCTACACTCTACACCCTACACTTCACACCCTACACTATACACCCTACACTCTACACCCTACACGCTACACTCTACAGCCTACACGCTACACGCTACACTCTACACGCTACACTCTACACCCTACACGCTACACTCTACACTCTACACGCTACACCCTACACGCTACACGCTACATGCTACACTCTACACCCTACACGCTACACTCTACACCCTACACGCTACACCCTACACTCGACACCTTACACACTACACGTTACACCCTACACTCTATACCCTACACTCAACACGCTACACGCTACACTCTACACTCTACACCCTACACTCTACACCCTACACGCTACACCCTACACTCTACACCCTGCACGCTGAACGCTACACGCTACACACTACACTCTACACCCTACACGCTACACTCTACACCCTACACGCTACACCCTACACTCTACACCCTACACGCTACACGCTACACTCTACACCCTACATCCTACACCCTACACCCTGCACCCTACATGCTACACGCTACATGCTACACGCTACACCCTACACTCTACACCCTACACCCTACATGCTACACGCTACACCTTACACGCTACACGTTACACTCTACACCCTACACCCTACACTCTACACCCTACACTCTACACGCTACACGCTACACCCTACACGCTACATGCTACCCTCTACACTCTACACCCTACACGCTACACGCTGCACTCTACACCCTATACGCTACACGCTACACTCTACACGCTACACGATACACGCTACACCCTACACGTTACACCCTGCACTCTACACCCTACACCCTACACGCTACACGCTACACGCTACGCCCTACACGCTACACCCTACACCCTACATGCTACACTCTACACCCTACACGCTACACACTACACGCTACAATCTACACGCTACACGCTACACTCTACACGCTACACCCTTTACCCTACACTCTACACCCTACACCCTACACTCTACACTCTACACCCTACACCCTACACCTTACACTCTACACAATACACCCTACACTCTTCACTGTACACCCTACACCCTACACTCTACACCCTACACTCTACACCCTATACGCTACACTCTACACCCTACACCCTACAAGCTACACCCTGTACGCTGCACGCTACACGCTACACACTACACTCTACACCCTACATGCTACACGCTACACCCTACACGCTACACCCTACACTCTACACCCTACACGCTACACGCTACACACTACACTCTACACCCTACACGCTACACTCTACACCCTACACGCTACACCCTACAACATACACGCTACAAGCTACAATCTACACGCTACACGCTACACTCTACACGCTACACCCTTTACCCTACACTCTACACTCTACTCTCTACATCCTACACCCTACACTCTACACCCTACACCCTACACTCTACACTCTACACCCTACACTCTACACCCTACACGCTACACTTTACACCCTACACTCTATGCGCTACACGCTACACTCTACACCCTACACGCTACACCCTACACTCTACACGCTACACGCTACACGCTACACTCTACACCCTACACACTACAATCTACACCCTACACGCTACACGCTACACTCTACACGCTACACTCTACACGCTACACCCTACACACTACACGCTACACCCTACACCCTACAAGCTACACCCTGTACGCTGCACGCTACACGCTACACACTACACTCTACACCCTACATGCTACACGCTACACCCTACACGCTACACCCTACACTCTACACCCTACACGCTACACGCTACACACTACACTCTACACCCTACACGCTACACTCTACACCCTACACGCTACACCCTACACTCTACACCCTACACGCTACACCCTACACTCTACACCCTACACGCTACACCCTACACCCTACACGCTGCACGCTATTTGCTACACCCTACACCCTACACCCTACACTCAACACGCTACACGCTACACACTACACGCTACATGCGACACTCTATACGCTACACGCTACACTCTACACCCTACACGCTACACTTTACACCCTACACTCCATGCGCTACACGCTACATTCTACACCCTACACGCTACACCCTACACTCTACACGCTACACGCTACACTCTACACACTACACACTACAATCTACACCCTACACGCTACACGCTACACTCTACACGCTACACTCTACACGCTACACGCTACACCCTACACCCTACAAGCTACACCCTGTACGCTGCACGCTACACGCTACACACTAAACTCTACACCCTGCATGCTACACGCTACACCCTACACGCTACACCCTACACTCTACACCCTACACGCTACACGCTACACACTACACTCTACAGCCTACACGCTACACTCTACACCCTACACGCTACACCCTACACTCTACACCCTACACGCTACACCCCACACTCTACACCCTACACGCTACACCCTACACCCTACACACTACACCCTACATGCTACACGCTACACGCTACACCCTACACCCTACGTGCTACACTCTACACCCTACACGCTACAATCTACACGCTACACGCTACACTCTACACGCTACACCCTTTACCCTACACTCTACACTCTACTCTCTACATCCTACACCCTACACTCTACACCCTACACCCTACACTCTATACTCTACACCCTACACTCTACACCCTACACCCTACACTCTACACTCTACACTCTACACCCTACACCCTACACTCTACACTCTACACCCTACACTCTACACCCTACACGCTACACCCTACACGCTACATGCTACACGCTACACTCTACAACCTACACTCTACACCCTACACCCTACACGCTACACCCTACACCCTACACTCAACACGCTACACGCTACACCCTACACCCTACATACTACACCCTACACCCCACATCCTACACCCTACACGTGACACTCTATATGCTACACGCTACACTCTACACCCTACACGCTACACCCTACACCCTACATGCTACACCCTACACTCTACACCCTACACGCTACACGCTACAATCTACACCCTACACCCTGCACGCTACACGCTACACACTACACTCTACACACTACACCCTACACGCTACACTCTACACGCTACACGCTACACTCTACACCCTACACACTACACTCTACACGCTACATGCTACACGCCACACCCTACACCCTACACGATACACGTTACACTCTACACCCTACACGCTACACTCTACACCCTACACGCTACACCCTACACCCTACACGCTACACTCTACACCCTACACCCTACACGCTACATGTTACACTCTACACCCTACACGCTACACTCTACACCCTACACGCTACACCCTACACCCTACACGTTACACGCTACACTCTACACCCTACACCCTGCACGCTACACGCTACACTCTACACCCTACACACTACAATCTACACCCTACACAATACACGCTACACTCTACACGCTTCACTCTACACGCTACACGCTACACCCTACACCATACAAGCTACACCCTGCACGCTGCACGCTACACGCTACACACTACACTCTACACCCTACATGCTACACTCTACACCCTACACGCTACACCCTACACTCTACACGCTACACCCTACACCCTACACACTACACCCTACATGCTACACGCCACACGCTACACCCTACACCCTACATGCTACACTCTACACCCTACACGCTACAAGCTACAATCTACACGCTACACGCTACACTCTACACGCTACACCCTTTACCCTACACTCTACACTCTACTCTCTACATCCTACACCCTACACTCTACACCCTACACCCTACACTCTACACTCTACACCCTACACTCTACACCCTACACCCTACACTCTACACTCTACACTCTACACCCTACACTCTACACTCTACACCCTACACTCTACACCCTACACGCTACACCCTACACGCTACATGCTACACGCTACACTCTACAACCTACACTCTACACCCTACACCCTACAAGCTACACGCTACACGCTACACCCTACACCCTACACCCAACACGCTACACGCTACACTCTACATGCTACACCCTACACTCTACACCCTACACCCTACACGCCACACCCTACACCCTACACGCTACACGCGACACTCTATATGCTACACGCTGCACTCTACACCCTACACCCTACACCCTTCATGCTACACCCTACACCCTACACTCTACACCCCACACGCTACACGCTACACTCTACACCCTACACCCTGCACGCTACACGCTACACTCTACACGCTACATGCTACACGCTACACTCTACACCCTACACACTACACTCTACACGCTACACGCTACACCCTACACCCTACACGCTACACATTACACTCTACATCCTACACGCTACACTCTACACCCTACACGCTACACCCTACACTCTACACGCTACACTCTACACCCTACACCCTACACGCTACACGTTACACTCTACACCCTACAAGGCTACACTCTACACCCTACATGCTACACCCTACACCCTACACACTACACGCTACACTCTGCACCCTACACACTACACGCTACACGCTGCATGCTTCACTCTACACCCTACACGCTACACCCTACACTCTACACCCTACACCCTACACGCTACATGCTACAATCTACACGCTACACTCTACACCCTACACGCTACACTCTACACCCTACACGCTACACCCTACACTTCACACCCTACATGCTACACTCTACACCCTAGACGCTACACCCTACACTCTACATCCTACACCCTACACGCTACATGCTACAATCTACATGCTACACGCTACACTCTACACCCTACACGCTACACTCTACACCCTACACGCTACACCCTACACTCTACACCCTACACGCTACACTCTACACCCTACACGCTACACCCTACACACTACATGCTACACGCTACACTCTACAACCTACACGCTACACCCTACACCCTACACCCTACACTCAACACGCTACACGCTACACCCTACACGCTACACCCTACACTCTACACCCTACACCCAACACGCCACACCCTACACCCTAAACGCTACACGCGTCACTCTATACGCTACACGCTACACCTTACACGCTACACGTTACACTCTACACCCTACACCCTACACTCTACACCCTACACTCTAGACGCTACACGTTACACTCTACACCCTACACGCAACACGCTACACTCTACACCCTACACGCTACACTCTACATGCTACACGCTACATGCTACACTCTACTCTCTACACCCTACACGCTACACGCTGCACTCTACACCCTATACGCTACATGCTACACTCTACACGCTACACGCTACACCCTACACCCTAAACTCTACACCCTACACGCTACACGCTACACCCTACACTCTACACCCTACACCCTACACGCTACTTGCTACACGCTACACGCTACACCCTACACCCTACACCCTACATGCTACACTCTACACCCTACACGCTACACGCTACACTCTACACGCTACACCCTTTACCCTACACTCTACACTCTACTCTCTACATCCTACACCCTACACTCTACACCCTACACCCTACACTCTACACTCTACACCCTACACTCTACACCCTACACCCTACACTCTACACTCTACACTCTACACCCTACACCCTACACTCTACACTCTACACCCTACACTCTACACCCTACAAGCTACACCCTACACGCTACATGCTACACGCTACACTCTACAACCTACACTCTACACCCTACACCCTACACGCTACACGCTACACGCTACACCCTACACCCTACACCCTACACTCAACACGCTACACGCTACACCCTACACGCTACACCCTACACTCTACACCCTACACACTACACGCCACACCCTACACCCTACACGCTACACGCGACACTCTATACGCTACACGCTACACGCTACACCCTACACGCTACACCCTACACTCTACACGCTACACTCTACACGCTACACGCTACACGCTACACCCTACACCCTACAAGCTACACCCTGCACGCTGCACGCTACACGCTACACACTACAGACTACACCCTACATGCTACACTCTACACCCTACACGCTACACCCTACACTCTACACCCTACACGCTACACCCTACACCCTACATGCTACACGCTACATGCTACACCCTACACGCTACACCCTACACGCTACAATCTACATGCTACACGCTACACTCTACACGCTACACCCTTTACCCTTTACCCTACACTCTACTCTCTACATCCTACACCCTACACTCCACACCCTACACCCTACACTCTACACTCTACACCCTACACCCTACACTCTTCACTCTACACCCTACACTCTACTCCCTACACCCTACACTCTACACTCTACACCCTACACCTTACACTCTACACTCTACACCCTACACTTCACACCCTACACTATACACCCTACACTCTACACCCTACACGCTACACTCTACAGCCTACACGCTACACGCTACACTCTACACGCTACACTCTACACCCTACACGCTACACTCTACACTCTACACGCTACACCCTACACGCTACACGCTACATGCTACACTCTACACCCTACACGCTACACTCTACACCCTACACGCTACACCCTACACTCGACACCTTACACACTACACGTTACACCCTACACTCTATACCCTACACTCAACACGCTACACGCTACACTCTACACTCTACACCCTACACTCTACACCCTACACGCTACACCCTACACTCTACACCCTGCACGCTGAACGCTACACGCTACACACTACACTCTACACCCTACACGCTACACTCTACACCCTACACGCTACACCCTACACTCTACACCCTACACGCTACACGCTATACTCTACACCCTACATCCTACACCCTACACCCTGCACCCTACATGCTACACGCTACATGCTACACGCTACACCCTACACTCTACACCCTACACCCTACATGCTACACGCTACACCTTACACGCTACACGTTACACTCTACACCCTACACCCTACACTCTACACCCTACACTCTACACGCTACACGCTACACCCTACACGCTACATGCTACCCTCTACACTCTACACCCTACACGCTACACGCTGCACTCTACACCCTATACGCTACACGCTACACTCTACACGCTACACGATACACGCTACACCCTACACGTTACACCCTGCACTCTACACCCTACACCCTACACGCTACACGCTACACGCTACGCCCTACACGCTACACCCTACACCCTACATGCTACACTCTACACCCTACACGCTACACACTACACGCTACAATCTACACGCTACACGCTACACTCTACACGCTACACCCTTTACCCTACACTCTACACCCTACACCCTACACTCTACACTCTACACCCTACACCCTACACCTTACACTCTACACAATACACCCTACACTCTTCACTGTACACCCTACACCCTACACTCTACACCCTACACTCTACACCCTATACGCTACACTCTACACCCTACACGCTACATGCTACACTCTACACGCTACACTCTACACCCTACACGCTACACTCTACACTCTACACTCTACACGCTACACGCTACACCCTACACGCTACACGCTACACGCTACACCCTACACGCTACACCCTACACTCTACACCCTACACCCTACACGCTTCACGCTACACGCTACACGTTACACTCTACACCCTACACCCTACACGCTACACCCTTTACCCTACACTCTACACTCTACTCTCTACATCCTACACTCTACACTCTACACCCTACACCCTACACTCTACACTCTACACCCTACACCCTACACCTTACACTCTACACAATACACCCTACACTCTTCACTCTACACCCTACACCCTACACTCTACACCCTACACTCTACACCCTACACAATACACGCTACACCCTACACGTTACACCCTGCACTCTACACCCTACACCCTACACGCTACACGCTACACGCTACGCCCTACACGCTACACCCTACACCCTACATGCTACACTCTACACCCTACACGCTACACACTACACGCTACAATCTACACGCTACACGCTACACTCTACACGCTACACCCTTTACCCTACACTCTACACCCTACACCCTACACTCTACACTCTACACCCTACACCCTACACCTTACACTCTACACAATACACCCTACACTCTTCACTCTACACCCTACACCCTACACTCTACACCCTACACTCTACACCCTACACGCTACACTCTACACCCTACACGCTACATGCTACACTCTACACGCTACACTCTACACCCTACACGCTACACTCTACACTCTACACTCTACACGCTACACGCTACACCCTACACGCTACACGCTACACGCTACACCCTACACGCTACACCCTACACTCTACACCCTACACCCTACACGCTTCACGCTACACGCTACACGTTACACTCTACACCCTACACGCTACACCCTTTACCCTACACTCTACACTCTACTCTCTACATCCTACACTCTACACTCTACACCCTACACTCTACACTCTACACCCTACACCCTACACCTTACACTCTACACAATACACCCTACACTCTTCACTCTACACCCTACACCCTACACTCTACACCCTACACTCTACACCCTACACGCTACATGCTACACTCTACACGCTACACTCTACACCCTACACGCTACACTCTACACTCTACACTCTACACGCTACACGCTACACCCTACACGCTACACGCTACACGCTACACCCTACACGCTACACCCTACACTCTACACCCTACACCCTACACGCTTCACGCTACACGCTACACGTTACACTCTACACCCTACACCCTACACTCTACACCCTACACCCTACACTCTACATGCTACACTCTATACCCTACACGCTACACTCTACACCCTACACCCTGCACGCTACACGCTACACGCTACACGCTACACTCTACACACTACACCCTACACCCTACACGCTACACTCTACACGCTACACGCTACACTCTACACCCTACACACTACACTCTACACGCTACATGCTACACGCTACACCCTACACCCTACACGCTACACGTTACACTCTAAACCCTACACGCTACACTCTACACCCTACACGCTACACCCTACACGCTACACGCTACACTCTACACCCTACACCCTACACGCTACACGTTACACTCTACACCCTACACGCTACACTATACACCCTACACGCTACACCCTACACCCTACATGCTACACGCTACATGCTACACCCTACACGCTACACCCTACAATCTACATGCTACACGCTACACTCTACACGCTACACCCTTTACCCTTTACCCTACACTCTACTCTCTACATCCTACACCCTACACTCCACACCCTACACCCTACACTCTACACTCTACACCCTACACCCTACACTCTTCACTCTACACCCTACACTCTACTCCCTACACCCTACACTCTACACTCTACACCCTACACCTTACACTCTACACTCTACACCCTACACTTCACACCCTACACTATACACCCTACACTCTACACCCTACACGCTACACTCTACAGCCTACATGCTACACGCTGCACTCTACACGCTGCACTCTACACCCTACACGCTACACTATACACTCTACACGCTACACCCTACACGCTACACGCTACACGCTACACTCTACACCCTACACGCTACACTCTACACCCTACACGCTACACCCTACACTCGACACCTTACACGCTACACGTTACACCCTACACTCTATACCCTACACTCAACACGCTACACGCTACACTCTACACTCTACACCCTACACTCTACACCCTACACGCTACACCCTACACTCTACACCCTGCACGCTGAACGCTACACGCTACACACTACACTCTACACCCTACATGCTACACTCTACACCCTACACGCTACACCCTACACTCTACACCCTACACGCTACACGCTACACTCTACACCCTACATCCTACACCCTACACCCTGCACCCTACATGCTACACGCTACATGCTACACGCTACACCCTACACTCTACACCCTACACCCTACACGCTACACGCTACACCTTACACGCTACACGTTACACTCTACACCCTACACCCTACACTCTACACCCTACACTCTACACGCTACACGCTACACCCTACACGCTACATGCTACCCTCTACACTCTACACCCTACACGCTACACGCTGCACTCTACACCCTATACGCTACACGCTACACTCTACACGCTACACGATACACGCTACACCCTACACGTTACACCCTGCACTCTACACCCTACACCCTACACGCTACACGCTACACGCTACGCCCTACACGCTACACCCTACACCCTACATGCTACACTCTACACCCTACACGCTACACACTACACGCTACAATCTACACGCTACACGCTACACTCTACACGCTACACCCTTTACCCTACACTCTACACTCTACTCTCTACATCCTACACTCTACACTCTACACCCTACACCCTACACTCTACACTCTACACCCTACACCCTACACCTTACACTCTACACAATACACCCTACACTCTTCACTCTACACCCTACACCCTACACTCTACACCCTACACTCTACACCCTACACGCTACACTCTACACCCTACACGCTACATGCTACACTCTACATGCTACACTCTACACCCTACACGCTACACTCTACACTCTACACTCTACACGCTACACACTACACCCTACACGCTACACGCTACACGCTACACCCTACACGCTACACCCTACACTCTACACCCTACACCCTACACGCTTCACGCTACACGCTACACGTTACACTCTACACCCTACACCCTACACGCTACACCCTTTACCCTACACTCTACACTCTACTCTCTACATCCTACACTCTACACCCTACACCCTACACTCTACACTCTACACCCTACACCCTACACCTTACACTCTACACAATACACCCTACACTCTTCACTCTACACCCTACACCCTACACTCTACACCCTACACTCTACACCCTACACGCTACACTCTACACCCTACATGCTACACTCTACACGCTACACGCTACACCCTACACGCTACACGCTACACGCTACACCCTACACGCTACACCCTACACTCTACACCCTACACCCTACACGCTTCACGCTACACGCTACACGTTACACTCTACACCCTACACCCTACACTGTACATGCTACACCCTACAAGCTACACTCTACACCCTACACTCTACACGCTACACACTACACGCTACAC
Organism: Ranitomeya variabilis; assembly: GCF_051348905.1. Taxonomy (NCBI): domain Eukaryota; kingdom Metazoa; phylum Chordata; class Amphibia; order Anura; family Dendrobatidae; genus Ranitomeya; species Ranitomeya variabilis. The sequence continues at coordinate 356,140,800 of NC_135235.1, forward strand.
GCTACACCCTACACGCTACACGCTACTCCCTACACGCTACACGTTACACTCTACACCCTACACCCTACACGCTACACGCTACACCCTACACGCTACATGTTACACTCTACACCCTACACGCTACACTCTACACCCTGCACCCTACACGCTACAATCTACACCCTACACCCTACACGCTACACGCTACACGCTACACCCTTCACCCTACACTCTACACCCTACACCCTACACGCTACACGCTACACCCTACATGCTACACGTTACACTCTACACCCTACACCCTACACCCTACTCTCTACATGCTATACTCTACACCCTACACGCTACACTCTACACCCTACACGCTACACGCTACACCCTACACGCTAAACGCTACAGCTTATACCCTACACTCTACACCGTACACCCTACACGCTACACTCTACACCCTACATGCTACACCCTACACCCTACATGCTACACCCTACACTCTACACCCTACACCCTACACACTACACGCTACACCCTACACCCTACACGCTACACTCTACACGCTACACGCTACACTCTACACCCTACACGCAACACCCTACACCCTACACCCTACAAACTACACGCTACACCCTACACCCTACACCCGACACGCTACACCCTACACGCTACACTCTACACTCTACACCATACACGCTACACCCTACACTCTACACCCTACACCCTACACGCTATACCCGACACCCTACACCCTACATGCTTCACCCTACACGCTACACTCTACACTCTACACCCTACACCCTACACGCTACATGCTACAACCTACACGCTACACTCTACACCCTACACTCTACACGCTACACACTACACGCTACACCCTACACGCTACACGCTACACCCTACACGCTACACGTTACACTCTACACCCTACACGCTACACGCTACACCCTACACGCTACACGTTACACTCTACACCCTACACGCTACACTCTACACCCTGCACCCTACACGCTACACCCTACATGCTACACGCTACACAATACACGCTACACGTTACACTCTACACCCTACACTCTACACCCTACACTCTACACGCTACACTCTACACCCTACACTCTACACTCTACACCCTACACCCTACACGCTACACGCTACACTCTACACCCTACACCCTACACGCTATACCCGACACCCTACACCCTGCATGCTTCACACTACACGCTACACTCTACACTATACACCCTACACCCTAAACGCTACATGCTACACCCTACATGCTACACTCTACACCCTACACCCTACACGCTACACACTACACGCTACACGCTACACGCTACACCCTACACACTACACGTTACACTCTACACCCTACACTCTGCACTCTACACCCTACACCCTACACGCTACACGATACACGCTACACACTACACCCTACACTCTACACCCTACACCCTACACGCTACACGCTACACGCTACACCCTACACGCTACACCCTACACTCTACACCCTACACCCTACACGCTACACGCTACACGCTACACGCTACACGTTACACTCTACACCCTACACCCTACACTCTACACCCTACACCCTACTCTCTACACGCTATATTCTACACCCTACACGCTAAACTCTACACCCTACACGCTACACGCTACACTCTACACCCTAGACGCTACACTCTATACCCTACACTCTACACGCTACACCCTACACCCTACACTCTACATGCTACACCCTACACCCTACACCCTACACTCTACATGCTACACGCTACACGCTACATGCTACACGCTACACCCTACACGCTACACGCTACACACTACACGCTACACCCTACACCCTACACCCTACATGCTACACGCTACACTCTACACACTACACGCTACACCCTACACCCTACACCCTACACGCTACACGCTACACTCTACACCCTACATGCTACACCCTACACTCTACACCCTACACGCTACACCCTACACTCTACACCCTACACGCTATACGCTACACTCTACACCCTGCACGCTACACGCTACACCCTACACGCTACACGCTACACTCTACACCCTACACGCTACACGCTACACTCTACACCCCACACGCTACACGCTACACCCTACAAGATAAACGCTACAAACTACACGCTACATATTACACTCTACACCCTAGCGTGTAGCGTGTAGGGTGTAGAGTGTAGCATGTAGCATGTAGCGTGTAGGGTGTAGGGTGTAGAGTGTAGCGTGTAGCGTGTAGGGTGTAGAGTGTAGCGTGTAGGGTGTAGAGTGTAGCATGTAGCATGTAGGGTGTAGGGTGTAGAGTGTAGAGTGTAGCATGTAGCATGTAGATTGTAGGGTGTACCGTGTAGGGTGTAGAGTGTAGCATGTAGGGTGTAGGGTGTAGAGTGAAGGTTGTAGCGTGTAGAGTGTAGCGTGTACGGTGTAGGGTGTAGAGTGTAGGGTGTAGCGTGTAGCTTGTAGGGTGTAGAGTGTAGCGTGTAGCGTGTAGGCTGTAGCGTGTAGGGTGTAGCATGTATCATGTAGGGTGTAGGGTGTAGAGTGTAGCATGTAGCGTGTAGAGTGTAGGGTGTAGCGTGTAGCGTGTAGAGAGTAGGGAGCAGAGTGTAGAGTGTAGCGTGTAGGGTGTAGGGTGTACAGTGTAGGGTGTAGGGTGTAGCGTGTAGAGTGTAGGGAGTAGGGTGTAGGGTGTAGCGTGTAGGGTGTGGAGTGTAGCGTGTAGCGTGTAGGGTGTAGCGTGTAGGGTGTAGGGTGTAGCGTGTATCATGTACCGTGTAGCGTGTAGCATGTAGAGTAGGGTGTAGGGTGTAGAGTGTAGCGTGTAGCGTGTAGTGTGTAGCGTGTAGAGTGTAAAGTGTAGCGTGTAGTGTGTAGTGTGTAGCGTGTAGCGCGTAGCGTGTAGAGTGTAGGGTATAGAGTGTAGCGTGTAGAGAGTAGGGAGTAGAGTGTAGAGTGTAGCGTGTAGGGTGTAGAGTGTAGAAAGTAGCGTGTAGTGTGTAGGGTGTAGCGTGTAGAGTGTAGGGTGTAGCGTGTAGGGTGTAGAGTGTAGCGTGTAGGGTGTAGCGTGTAGCGTGCAGGTGTAGAGTGTAGCGTATAGCGTGTAGGGTGTAGGGTGTAGAGTGTAGGGTGTAGCGCGTAGAGTGTAGCGTGTAGCGTGTAGGGTGTAGGGTGTACAGTGTAGGGTGTAGGGTGTAGCGTGTAGAGTGTAGTGTGTGGCGTGCAGGGCGTAGGGTGTAGCGTGTAGGGTGTAGGGTGTAGAGTGTAGGGTGTAGCATGTAGGGTGTAGGGAGTAGGGTGTAGCGTGTAGGGTGTAGAGTGTAGCATGTAGGGTGTACGGTGTAGAGTGTAGGGTATAAGCTGTAGCGTTTAGCGTGTAGAGTGTAGCGTGCAGCGTGTAGGGTGTAGGGTGTAGAGTGTAGCGTGTAGGGTGTAGAGTGTAGAGTGTAGAGAGTAGGGTGTAGGGTGTAGAGTGTAGGGTGTAGGGTGTAGAGTGTAACGTGTAGCGTGTAGGGTGTAGCGTGTAGGGTGTAGAGTGTAGGGTGTAGCGTGTAGGGTGTAGCGTGTAGCGTGTAGCGTGTAGGGTGTAGGGTGTAGAGTGTAGGGTGTAGCGTGTAGGGTGTAGCGTGTAGCGTGTAGCGTGTAGCGAGTAGGTTGTAGGGTGTAGAGTGTAGGGTGTAGCGTGTAGGGTGTAGCGTGTATCGTGTAGCGTGTAGAGTGTAGCGTCTAGCGTGTAGCGTATAGTGTGTAGCGTGTAGCGTGTAGATTGTAGCGTGTAGGGTGTAGGGTGTAGGGTGTACCGTGTAGGGTGTAGCGTGTAGCGTGTAGAGTGTAGCATGTAGGGTGTAGCAAGTAGCGTGTATTGTGTAGGGTGAAGAGTGTAGCATGTAGCGTGTAGAGTGTAGGGTGTAGCGTGTAGGGTGTAGAGTGTAGCGTGTAGGGTGTAGAGTGTAGCGTGTAGCGTGTAGCGTATAGTGTGTAGCGTGTAGCGTGTAGATTGTAGCGTGTAGGGTGTAGGGTGTAGGGTGTAGCGTGTAGCGTGTAGGGTGTAGGGTGTAGGGTGTACCGTGTAGGGTTTAGCGTGTAGCGTGTAGCGTTTAGAGTGTAGCATGTAGGGTGTAGCAAGCAGCGTGTATTGTGTAGGGTGTAGAGTGTAGCGTGTAGGGTGTCACTTTTTCCTCTGATGAAGACGCTTGAGTAGCGTCGATACGCGTGGGGTTCAGGGCTTCCTTTGTTTTTTTCCCGAGGGACAGGACTGCTATGGAATTACACCTATTTACTTCATGCATGGCCTGGCATTTTTCCAAGCCTTAGGACAATGGATCCTGATTCTTTGTATTTCCACAAGGCGTCTGTATGCATACATTTATCCAAATAACTAGGATTTTGTAGTACTGCAGCATATCTATTTCCCTGATTACCTTTCTATAGGGGTCTGCTTTCATTTGCTTACCAACTGTGCGCACGCATGCTGTGTTGAACAAAATAGGATCCATGATGTATTTCTTCCAGATACTAGGCTGGAGTATATGTTTCCTGTCATAGTACTCAGGGGGTCACAGTTGGCAGTAAACAATAGGCTTCTTATATGTACATTTGACCAAGATTGGTGTACCCGCATACCTAGCAATTTTTTCTCTCTGGTTATTTCTCCTGTCTCACATATGCTGTAAAGTATTAGCTTCCTTCATTCCCTCGGGTAAAATTACTTATGGCCTATTCAGCCATACTAGTGTTTTAAATGTTTTTAAATGTATGATTTGCCTGGTTCTGTTTGTGGATTACTATTTTTGTACAATAAAATTGACTATTTAACGTGGATCCCATTGGTTTGCATATCCTTTTCTTTTTGTGTTTAGTGTGTAGCGTGTAACTTAACCCTACACGCTACACGCTACACGCTACACTCTACACCCTACACGCTACACCCTACACTCTACACCGTACACTCTACACGCTACACGCTACACTCTACACCCTACACCCTACACGCTACACGCTACACTCTACACCCTACACTCTACACGCTACACGCTACACGCTACACCCTACACTCTACACGCTACACGCTACACTCTACACACTACACGCTACATGCTACACTCTACACTCTACACCCTACACCCTACACGCTACACGCTATACTCTACACCCTACACGCTACACTCTACACGCTACATGCTACACTCTACACTCTACACGCTACACGCTACACTCTACACCCTACACGCAACACGCTACACTCTACACCCTACACGCTACACTCTGCACGCTACACGCTACACCCTACACGCTATACTCTGCACGCTACACGCTACACTCTACACCATACACGCTACACCCTACACCCTACACGCTACACCCGACACCCGACACCCTACATGCTTCACCCTACACGCTACACTCTACACTCTACACCCTACACCCTACACGCTACATGCTACACCCTACACGCTACAATCTACACCCTACACCCTACACGCTACACGCTACACGCTACACCCTTCACCCTACACTCTACACCCTACACGCTACACGCTACACCCTACACGCTACACGTTACACTCTACACCCTACACCCTACACCCTACTCTCTACATGCTATACTCTACACCCTACACGCTACACTCTACACCCTACACGCTACACGCTACACCCTACACGCTAAACGCTACAGCTTATACCCTACACTCTACACCGTACACCCTACACGCTACACTCTACACCCTACATGCTACACCCTACACTCTACACCCTACATGCTACACCCTACACTCTACAACCTACACCCTACACACTACACGCTACACCCTACACCCTACACGCTACACTCTACACGCTACACGCTACACTCTACACTCTACACGCAACACCCTACACCCTACACCCTACAAACTACACGCTACACCCTACACCCTACACCCGACACGCTACACCCTACACGCTACACTCTACACGCTACACTCTACACCCTACACTCTACACGCTACATGCTACACTCTACATTCTACACAATACGCTCTACACGCTACACTCTACACCCTACACGCTACACTCTACACTCTACACCCTACTCTCTACACGCTACACTCTATACCCTACACTCTACACGCTACAGCCTACACCCTACACTCTACATGCTACACCCTACACCCTACACCCTACACTCTACATGCTACACGCTACACGATACATGCTACACGCTACACCCTACACGCTACACGCTACACTCTACACACTACACGCTACACCCTACACCCTACACGCTACACTCTACACCCTACACGCTACACCCTACACCCTACACCCTACACGCTACACGCTACACGCTACACGCTACACCCTACTCGCTACACCCTACACTCTACACCCTACACGCTACACCCTGCACTCTACACGCTACACGCTACACTCTACACGCTACACGCTACACTCTACACTCTACACCCTACACCCTACACGCTACACGCTATACACCCTACACGCTACACTCTACACGCTACACGCTACACGCTACACTCTACACGCTACACGCTACACTCTACACCCTACACGCAACACGCTACACTCTACACCCTACACGCTACACTCTGCATTCTACACGCTACACCCTACACCCTGCATGCTACACTCTGCATGCTACACGCTACACTCTACACTCTACACCCTACACCCTACACGCTACACGCTATACTCTACACCCTACACGCTACACTCTACACCCTACACGCTACACTCTGCATTCTACACGCTACACCCTACACCCTGCATGCTACACTCTGCACGCTACACGCTACACTCTACACTCTACACCCTACACGCTATACGCTACACTCTACACCCTGCACGCTACACGCTACACCCTACACGCTACACTCTACACCCTACACGCTACACCCTACACTCTACACGCTACACGCTACACTCTACACCCTACACGCTACACCCTACACTCCACACCCTACACCCTACATGCTACACGCTACACCCTACACGCTACACATTACACTCTAAACCCTACACTCTACATCCTACACCCTACACTCTACACCCTACACGCTACACTCTACACTCTACACCCTACACCCTACATGCTACACGCTACACACTACACTCTACACCCTACACGCTACACGCTACACCCTACAAGCTAAACGCTACAAACTACACGCTACATATTACACTCTACACCCTAGCGTGTAGCGTGTAGGGTGTAGAGTGTAGCGTGTAGCATGTAGCGTGTAGGGTGTATGGTGTAGAGTGTAGCATGTAGCGTGTAGGGTGTAGAGTGTAGCGTGTAGGGTGTAGAGTGTAGCATGTAGCGTGTAGGGTGTAGGGTGTAGAGTGTAGGGTGTAGAGTGTAGCATGTAGGGTGTAGGGTGTAGAGTGAAGGGTGTAGCGTGTAGAGTGTAGCGTGTAGCGTGTACGGTGTAGGGTGTAGAGTGTAGGGTGTAGCGTGTAGCGTGTAGTTTGTAGGGTGTAGAGTGTAGCGTGTAGCGTGTACGGTGTAGGCTGTAGCGTGTAGGGTGTAGCATGTATCGTGTAGGGTGTAGAGTGTAGCCTGTAGCGTGTAGAGTGTAGGGTGTAGCGTGTAGCGTGTGTAGGGTGTAGGGTGTAGAGTGTAGCGTGTAGCGTGTAGGGTGTAGAGTGTAGGGTGTAGGGTGTAGAGTGTAGCGTGTAGGGTGTAGCGTGTAGGGTTTAGGGTGTAGGGTGTAGAGTGTAGGGTGTTGCGTGTAGGGTGTAGAGTGTAGCGTGTAGGGTGTAGCGTGTAGAGTGTAGCGTGTAGCGTGTAGGGTGGAGAGTGTAGAGTGTAGGGTGTAGCGTGTAGGGTGTAGAGTGTAGCGTGTAGGGTGTAGAGTGTAGCGTGTAGCGTGCAGGGTGTAGAGTGTAGCGTATAGCGTGTAGGGTGTAGGATGTAGAGTGTAGCGTGTAGGGTGTAGAGTGTAGCGTGTAGCATGTAGCGTGTAGGGTGTAGAGTGTAGAGTGTAGCGTGTAGGGTGAAGCATGTAGGGTGTAGGGTGTCGGGTATAGCGTGTAGGGTGTAGAGTGTAGGGTGTAGCGTGTATGGTGTAGAGTGTAGCGTGTAGCGTGCAGAGTGTAGCGTGTAGGGTGTAGCGTGTAGCGTGCAGAGTGTAGCGTGTAGGGTGTAGAGTGTAGCGTGTTGCGTGTAGGGTGTAGAGTGTAGCGTGTAGCGTGTAGAGTGTAGAGTGTAGCGTGTAGCGTGTAGGGTGTAGGGTGTAGGGTGTAGAGTGTAGGGTGTAGCGTGTAGGGTGTAGAGTGTAGCGTGTAGGGTGTAGGGTGTAGGGTGTAGAGTGTAGCGTGTAGGGTGTAGGGTGTAGGGTGTAGAGTGTAGGGTGTAGCGTGTAGGGTGTAGAGTGTAGCGTGTAGCGTGTAGCGTGTAGGGTTAAGTTACACGCTACACACTAAACACAAAAAGAAAAGGATATGCAAACCAATGGGATCCACGTTAAATAGTCAATTTTATTGTACAAAAATAGTAATCCACAAACAGAACCAGGCAAAACATACATTTAAAAACATTTAAAACACTAGTATGGCTGAATACACCCTACACCCTAAACCCTACACGCTACACCCTACACGCTACACTCTACACCCTACACCCTACACTCTACACCCTACACGCTACACGCTACACTCTACACCCTACACCCTACACACGCTACACGCTACACCCTACACTCTACACGCTACAGGCTACACTCTACACCCTACACGATACATGCTACACCCTACACGCTACAGCCTACACCGTACACGCTACACGCTACACTCTACACCCTACAAGCTACACGCTACACGCTACACCCTACACTCTACACCCTACACCGTACACGCTACACGCTACACCCTTCACTCTACACCCTACACCCTACATGCTACACTCTACACCCTACACTCTACACCCTACACCCTACACGCTACATGCTACACTCTACACCCTACACGCTACACTCTACACCCTACACGCTACATGCTACACTCTACACCATACACCCTACACGCTACATGCTACACGCTACACTCTACACCCTACACGCTACACGCTAGGGTGTAGAGTGTAATATGTAGCGTGTAGTTTGTAGCTTTTAGCTTGTAGGGTGTAGCGTGTAGCGTGTAGGGTGTAGAGTGTAGTGTGTAGCGTGTAGCATGTAGGGTGTAGGGTGTAGAGTGTAGAGTGTAGCGTGTAGCGTGTAGAGTGTAGCGTGTAGGGTGTAGCGTGTAGAGTGTAGTGTGTGGCGTGCAGGGCGTAGGGTGTAGCGTGTAGGGTGTAGGGTGTAGAGTGTAGTGTGTAGCGTGTAGGGTGTAGCGTGTATCGTGTAGCGTGTAGAGTGTAGCGTCTAGCGTGTAGCGTATAGTGTGTAGCGTGTAGCGTGTAGATTGTAGCGTGTAGGGTGTAGGGTGTAGGGTGTAGCGTGTAGCGTGTAGGGTGTAGGGTGTAGGGTGTAGGGTGTACCGTGTAGGGTGTAGCGTGTAGCGTGTAGCGTGTAGAGTGTAGCATGTAGGGTGTAGCAAGTAGCGTGTATTGTGTAGGGTGTAGAGTGTAGCGTGTAGCGTGTAGGGTGTCACTTTTTCCTCTGATGAAGACGCTTGAGTAGCGTCGATACGCGTGGGGTTCAGGGCTTCCTTTGTTTTTTTCCCGAGGGACAGGACTTGGGTAACTTATCTTTACAACTGCTATGGAATTACACCTATTTACTTCATGCATGGCCTGGCATTTTTCCAAGCCTTAGGACAATGGATCCTGATTCTTTGTTTTTCCACAAGGCGTCTGTATGCATACATTTATCCAAATAACTAGGATTTTGTAGTACTGCAGCATATCTATTTCCCTGATTACCTTTCTATAGGGGTCTGCTTTCATTTGCTTACCAACTGTGCGCACGCATGCTGTGTTGAACAAAATAGGATCCATGATGTATTTCTTCCAGATACTAGGCTGGAGTATATGTTTCCTGTCATAGTACTCAGGGGGTCACAGTTGGCAGTAAACAATAGGCTTCTTATATGTAGATTTGACTAAGATTGGTGTACCCGCATACCTAGCAATTTTTTCTCTCTGGTTATTTCTCCTGTCTCACATATGCTGTAAAGTATTAGCTTCCTTCATTCCCTCGGGTAAAATTACTTATGGCCTATTCAGCCATACTAGTGTTTTAAATGTTTTTAAATGTATGTTTTGCCTGGTTCTGTTTGTGGATTACTATTTTTGTACAATAAAATTGACTATTTAACGTGGATCCCATTGGTTTGCATATCCTTTTCTTTTTGTGTTTAGTGTGTAGCGTGTAACTTAACCCTACACGCTACACGCTACACGCTACACTCTACACCCTACACGCTACACCCTACACTCTACACCGTACACTCTACACGCTACACGCTACACTCTACACCCTACACGCTACACGCTAAACTCTACACCCTACACCCTACACGCTACACGCTATACTCTACACCCTACACGCTACACTCTACACGCTACACGCTACACTCTACACTCTACACGCTACACGCTACACTCTACACTCTACACGCAACACGCTACACTCTACACCCTACACGCTACACTCTGCACGCTACACGCTACACCCTACACGCTATACTCTGCACGCTACACGCTACACTCTACACCATACACGCTACACCCTACACTCTACACCCTACACCCTACACGCTATACCCGACACCCTACACCCTACATGCTTCACCCTACACGCTACACTCTACACTCTACACCCTACACCCTACACGCTACATGCTACACCCTACACGCTACAATCTACACCCTACACCCTACACGCTACACGCTACACGCTACACCCTTCACCCTACACTCTACACCCTACACCCTACACGCTACACCCTACACGCTACACGTTACACTCTACACCCTACACCCTACACCGTACTCTCTACATGCTATACTCTACACCCTACACGCTACACTCTACACCCTACACGCTACACGCTACACCCTACACGCTAAACGCTACAGCTTATACCCTACACTCTACACCGTACACCCTACACGCTACACTCTACACCCTACATGCTACACCCTACACCCTACATGCTACACCCTACACTCTACAACCTACACCCTACACACTACACGCTACACCCTACACGCTACACTCTACACGCTACACGCTACACTCTACACCCTACACGCAACACCCTACACCCTACACCCTACAAACTACACGCTACACCCTACACCCTACACCCGACACGCTACACCCTACACGCTACACTCTACACGCTACACTCTACACCCTACACGCTACACTCTACACCCTACACTCTACACGCTACATGCTACACTCTACATTCTACACAATACACTCTACACGCTACACTCTACACCCTACACGCTACACTCTACACTCTACACCCTACTCTCTACACGCTACACTCTATACCCTACACTCTACACGCTACACCCTACACCCTACACTACATGCTACACCCTACACCCTACACCCTACACTCTACATGCTACACGCTACACGATACATGCTACACGCTACACCCTACACGCTACACGCTACACTCTACACACTACACGCTACACCCTACAGTCTACACCCTACACGCTACACCCTACACTCTACACGCAACACGCTACACTCTACACCCTACACGCTACACTCTGCATTCTACACGCTACACCCTACACCCTGCACGCTACACTCTGCACGCTACACGCTACACTCTACACTCTACACCCTACACCCTACACGCTACACGCTATACTCTACACCCTACACGCTACACTCTACACGCTACACGCTACACGCTACACTCTACACACTACACGTTACACTCTACACCCTACACGCAACACGCTACACTGTACACCCTACACGCTACACTCTGCATTCTACACGCTACACCCTACACCATACACGCTACACCCTACACTCTACACCCTACACTCTACACGCTACACTCTACACCCTACACTCTACACTCTACACCCTACACCCTACACGCTACACGCTACACTCTACACCCTGCACCCTACACGCTACACGCTACACCCTACAACCTACACGCTACAATCTACACCCTACACCCAACACGCTACACGCTACACCCTACACTCTACACCCTACACCCTACACGCTACACACTATACTCTACACCCTACACGCTACACCCTACACGCAACACGCTACACTCTACATCCTACACGCTACACTCTGCATGCTACACGCTACACCCTACACCCTACACGCTACACTCTACACGCTACACTCTACACCATACACGCTACACGCTATACCCGACACCCTACACCCTGCATGCTTCACACTACACGCTACACTCTACACTATACACCCTACACCCTACACGCTACATGCTACACCCTACACGCTACACTCTACACCCTACACCCTACACGCTACACACTACACGCTACACGCTACACCCTACACGCTACACGCTACACCCTACACGCTACACGTTACACTCTACACCCTGCACCCTACACGCTACACGCTACACCCTACACGCTACACGCTACACCCTACACACTACACGTTACACTCTACACCCTACACTCTACACCCTACACTCTACACGCTACAATCTACACCCTACACGCTACACCCTACACCCTACACCCTACACGCTACACGCTACACGCTGCACTCTACACCCTACACGCTACACCCTACACTCTACTCACTACACGCTACACGCTACACTCTACACGCTACACGCTACACTCTACACTCTACACCCTACACCCTACACGCTACACGCTATACTCTACACCCTACACGCTACACTCTACACTCTACACGCTACACTCTACACGCTACACGCTACACTCTACACGCTACACGCTACACTCTACACTCTACACGCTACACGCTACACTCTACACCCTACACGCAACACGCTACACTCTACACCCTACACGCTACACTGCACGCTACACGCTACACCCTACACGCTATACTCTGCACGCTACACGCTACACTCTACACCATACACGCTACACCCTACACTCTACACCCTACACCCTACACGCTATACCCGACACCCTACACCCTACATGCTTCACCCTACACGCTACACTGCACGCTACACGCTACACCCTACACGCTATACTCTGCACGCTACACGCTACACTCTACACCATACACGCTACACCCTACACTCTACACCCTTCACCCTACACGCTATACCCGACACCCTACACCCTACATGCTTCACCCTACACGCTACACTCTACACTCTACACCCTACACCCTACACGCTACATGCTACACCCTACACGCTACAATCTACACCCTACACCCTACACGCTAAACGCTACACGCTACACCCTTCACCCTACACTCTACACCCTACACCCTACACGCTACACGCTACACCCTACACGCTACACGTTACACTCTACACCCTACACCCTACACCCTACTCTCTACATGCTATACTCTACACCCTACACGCTACACTCTACACCCTACACGCTACACGCTACACCCTACACGCTAAACGCTACAGCTTATACCCTACACTCTACACCGTACACCCTACACGCTACACTCTACACCCTACATGCTACACCCTACACCCTACACCCTACATGCTACACCCTACACTCTACAACGTACACCCTACACACTACACGCTACACCCTACACCCTACACGCTACACTCTACACGCTACACGCTACACTCTACACCCTACACGCAACACCCTACACCCTACAAACTACACGCTACACCCTACACCCTACACCCGACACGCTACACCCTACACGCTACACTCTACACGCTACACTCTACACCCTACACGCTACACTCTACACCCTACACTCTACACGCTACATGCTACACTCTACATTCTACACAATACACTCTACACGCTACACTCTACACCCTACACGCTACACTCTACACTCTACACCCTACTCTCTACACGCTACACTCTATACCCTACACTCTACACGCTACACCCTACACCCTACACTCTACATGCTACACCCTACACCCTACACTCTACATGCTACACGCTACACGATTCATGCTACACGCTACACCCTACACGCTACACGCTACACTCTACACACTACACGCTACACCCTACAGCCTACACCCTACACGCTACACGCTACACCCTACACACTACACGTTACACTCTACACCCTACACTCTACACCCTACACTCTACACGCTACACTCTACACCCTACACTCTGCACTCTACACCCTACACCCTACACGCTACACGCTACAATCTACACCCTACACGCTACACCCTACACCCTACACGCTACACGCTACACGCTACACTCTACACCCTACACGCTACACCCTACACTCTACACCCTACACTCTACACCCTACACGCTACACCCTACACCCTACACCCTACACGCTACACGCTATAATCTACACCCTACACGCTACACTCTACACGCTACACGCTACACGCTACACGCTACACTCTACACGCTACACGCTACACTCTACACCCTACACGCAACACGCCACACTTTACACCCTACACGCTACACTCTGCATTCTACACGCTACACCCTACACGCTACACTCTGCACGCTACGCGCTACACTCTACACCATACACGCTACACACTACACTCTACACCCTACACCCTACACGCTATACCCGACACCCTACACCCTACATGCTTCACCCTACACGCTACACTCTACACCCTACACCCTACACGCTACATGCTACAACCTACACGCTACACTCTACACCCTACACTCTACACGCTACACACTACACGCTACACCCTACACGCTACACGCTACACCCTACACGCTACACGTTACACTCTACACCCTACACCCTACACGCTACACGCTACACCCTACACGCTACACGTTACACTCTACACCCTACACGCTACACTCTACACCCTGCACCCTACACGCTACACGCTACACCCTACATGCTACACGCTACACAATACACGCTACACGTTACACTCTACACCCTACACTCTACACCCTACACTCTACACGCTACACTCTACACCCTACACTCTACACTCTACACCCTACACCCTACACGCTACACGCTACACTCTACACCCTACACCCTACACGCTACACGCTACACCCTACACCCTACACGCTACAATCTACACCCTACACCCTACACGCTACACGCTACACCCTACACTCTACACCCTACACCCTACACGCTACACACTATACTCTACACCCTACACGCTACACCCTACACGCAACACGCTACACTCTACACCCTACACGCTACACTCTGCACGCTACACGCTACACCCTACACCCTACACGCTACACTCTACACGCTACACTCTACACCATACACGCTACACCCTACACTCTACACCCTACACCCTACACGCTATACCCGACACCCTACACCCTGCATGCTTCACACTACACGCTACACTCTACACTATACACCCTACACCCTACACGCTACATGCTACACCCTACACGCTACACTCTACACCCTACACCCTACATGCTACACACTACACGCTACACGCTACACCCTACACGCTACACGCTACACCCTACACCCTACACGTTACACTCTACACCCTGCACCCTACACGCTACACGCTACACCCTACACGCTACACGCTACACCCTACACACTACACGTTACACTCTACACCCTAAACTCTACACCCTACACTCTACACGCTACACTCTACACCCTACACTCTGCACTCTACACCCTACACCCTACACGCTACACGCTACACTCTACACCCTACACGCTGCACGCTACACCCTACACCCTACACCCTACATGCTACAATCTACACGCTACACCCTATACGCTAGACGCTACACTCTACACGCTACACGATACACGCTACACCCTACACACTACACCCTACACTCTACACCCTACACCCTACACGCTACACGCTACACGCTACACCCTACACGCTACACCCTACACTCTACACCCTACACCCTACTCTCTACACGCTATATTCTACACCCTACACCCTACACTCTACACCCTACACGCTACATGCTACACTCTACACCCTAGACGCTACACTCTATACCCTACACTCTACACGCTACACCCTACACCCTACACTCTACATGCTACACCCTACACCCTACACCCTACACTCTACATGCTACACGCTACACGCTACATGCTACACGCTACACCCTACACGCTACACGCTACACACTACACCCTACACCCTACACCCTACACGCTACACGCTACACTCTACACCCTACACGCTACACCCTACACTCTACACCCTACACGCTACACCCTACACTCTACACCCTACACGCTATACGCTACACTCTACACCCTGCACGCTACACGCTACACCCTACACGCTACACTCTACACCCTACACGCTACACCCTACACTCTACACCCTACACCCTACACGCTACACGCTACACTCTACACCCTACACGCTACACCCTACACTCCACACCCTACACCCTACATGCTACACGCTACACCCTACACGCTACACATTACACTCTAAACCCTACACTCTACATCCTACACCCTACACTCTACACCCTACACGCTACACTCTACACCCTACATGCTACACGCTACACTCTACACCCTACACGCTGCACGCTACACCCTACTAGCTAAACGCTACAAACTACACGCTACATATTACACTCTACACCCTAGCGTGTAGCGTGTAGGGTGTAGAGTGTAGCGTGTAGGGTGTAGAGTGTAGCGTGTAGGGTGTAGAGTGTAGCATGTAGCGTGTAGGGTGTAGGGTGTAGAGTGTAGAGTGTAGCATGTAGCGTGTAGATTGTAGGGTGTACCGTGTAGGGTGTAGAGTGTAGCATGTAGGGTGTAGGGTGTAGAGTGAAGGGTGTAGCGTGTAGAGTGTAGCGTGTAGCGTGTACGGTGTAGGGTGTAGAGTGTAGGGTGTAGCGTGTAGCGTGTAGCTTGTAGGGTGTAGAGTGTAGCGTATAGGCTGTAGCGTGTAGGGTGTAGCATGTATCATGTAGGGTGTAGGGTGTAGAGTGTAGCATGTAGCGTGTAGCGTGTGTAGGGTGTAGGGTGTAGCGTGTAGGGTGTAGAGTGCAGCGTGTAGGGTGTAGAGTGTAGTGTGTAGCGTGTAGCGTGTGTAGGGTGTAGGGTGTAGAGTGTAGCGTGTAGCGTGTAGGGTGTAGGGTGTAGGGTGTAGAGTGTAGCGTGTAGGGTGTAGCGTGTAGGGTTTAGGGTGTAGGGTGTAGAGTGTAGGGTGTTGCGTGTAGGGTGTGGAGTGTAGCGTGTAGGGTGTAGCGTGTAGAGTGTAGCGTGTAGCGTGTAGGGTGGAGAGTGTAGAGTGTAGGGTGTAGCGTGTAGGGTGTAGAGTGTAGCGTGTAGGGTGTAGAGTGCAGCGTGTAGGGTGTACAGTGTAGCGTGTAGCGTGTAGCGTGTGTAGGGTGTAGGGTGTAGAGTGTAGCGTGTAGCGTGTAGGGTGTAGGGTGTAGGGTGTAGAGTGTAGCGTGTAGGGTGTAGCGTGTAGGGTTTAGGGTGTAGGGTGTAGAGTGTAGGGTGTTGCGTGTAGGGTGTGGAGTGTAGCGTGTAGGGTGTAGCGTGTAGAGTGTAGCGTGTAGCGTGTAGGGTGGAGAGTGTAGAGTGTAGGGTGTAGCGTGTAGGGTGTAGAGTGTAGCGTGTAGGGTGTAGAGTGTAGCGTGTAGCGTGCAGGGTGTAGAGTGTAGCGTATAGCGTGTAGGGTGTAGGATGTAGAGTGTAGCGTGTAGGGTGTAGAGTGTAGCGTGTAGAGTGTAGCATGTAGCGTGTAGGGTGTAGGGTGTAGAGTGTAGAGTGTAGCGTGTAGGGTGAAGCATGTAGGGTGTAGGGTGTCGGGTATAGCGTGTAGGGTGTAGGGTGTAGAGTGTAGGGTGTAGCGTGTATGGTGTAGAGTGTAGCGTGTAGCGTGTAGAGTGTAGCGTGTAGGGTGTAGCGTGTAGCGTGCAGAGTGTAGCGTGTAGGGTGTAGAGTGTAGCGTGTTGCGTGTAGGGTGTAGAGTGTAGCGTGTAGCGTGTAGAGTGTAGAGTGTAGAGTGTAGCGTGTAGCGTGTAGAGTGTAGCGGGTAGGGTGTAGAGTGTAGCATGTAGCGTGTAGGGTGTAGGGTGTAGAGTGTAGAGTGTAGCGTGTAGGGTGAAGCATGTAGGGTGTAGGGTGTCGGGTATAGCGTGTAGGGTGTAGGGTGTAGAGTGTAGGGTGTAGCGTGTATGGTGTAGAGTGTAGCGTGTAGCGTGTAGAGTGTAGCGTGTAGGGTGTAGGGTGTAGCGTGTAGCGTGTAGAGTGTAGAGTGTAGCGTGTAGCGTGTAGAGTGTAGAGTGTAGCGTGTAGCGTGTAGAGTGTAGAGTGTAGCGTGTAGAGTGTAGCGGGTAGGGTGTAGAGTGTAGCGAGTAGCGTGTAGGGTGTAGGGTGTAGAGTGTAGGGTGTAGCGTGTAGGGTGTAGAGTGTAGCGTGTAGGGTGTAGGGTGTAGAGTGTAGCGTGTAGGGTGTAGCGTGTAGCATGTAGCGTGTAGCGTGTAGCATGTAGAGTGTAGCGTGTAGGGTGTAGAGTGTAGCGTGTAGGGTGTAGCGTGTAGCGTGTAGCGTGCAGGGTGTAGAGTGTAGCGTATAGCGTGTAGGGTGTAGAGTGTAGGGTGTAGCATGTAGCGTGTAGAGTGTAGCGTGTAGGGTGTAGGGTGTACAGTGTAGGGTGTAGCGTGTAGCATGTAGGGTGTAGGGTGTAGCGTGTAGGGTGAAGCATGTAGGGTGTAGGGTGTCGGGTATAGCGTGTAGGGTGTAGAGTGTAGGGTGTAGCGTGTATGGTGTAGAGTGTAGCGTGTAGCGTGCAGAGTATAGCGTGTAGGGTGTAGCGTGTAGCGTGCAGAGTGTAGCGTGTAGGGTATAGAGTGTAGCGTGTTGCGTGTAGGGTGTAGAGTGTAGCATGTAGCGTGTAGAGTGTAGAGTGTAGCGTGTAGCGTGTAGAGTGTAGCGTGTAGGGTGTAGAGTATAGCGTGTAGGGTGTAGGGTGTAGAGTGTAGAGTGTAGCATGTAGCGTGTAGCGTGTAGAGTGTAGCGTGTAGCGTGTAGAGTGTAGGGTGTAGCGTGTAGCGTGTAGAGTGTAGGGTGTAGAGTGTAGCGTGTAGCGTGTAGAGTGTAGAGTGTAGCGTGTAGGGTGTAGAGTGTAGCGTGTAGCGTGTAAGGTGTAGGGTGTAGCGTGTAGCGTGTAGAGTGTACGGTGTAGAGTGTAGGGTGTAGCGTGTAGGGTGTAGAGTGTAGCGTGTAGCGTGTAGCGTGTAGGGTTAAGCTACACACTACACACTAAACACAAAAAGAAAAGGATATGCAAACCAATGGGATCCACGTTAAATAGTCAATGTTATTGTACAAAAACAGTAATCCACAAACAGAACCAGGCAAAACATGCATTTAAAAACATTTAAAACACTAGTATGGCTGAATAGGCCATAAGTAATTTTACCCGAGGGAATGAAGGAAGCTAATACTTTACAGCATATGTGAGACAGGAGAAATAACCAGAGAGAAAAAATTGCTAGGTATGCGGGTACACCAATCTTAGTCAAATCTACATATAAGAAGCCTATTGTTTACTGCCAACTGTGACCCCCTGAGTACTATGACAGGAAACATATACTCCAGCCTAGTATCTGGAAGAAATACATCATGGATCCTATTTTGTTCAACACAGCATGCGTGCGCACAGTTGGTAAGCAAATGAAAGCAGACCCCTATAGAAAGGTAATCAGGGAAATAGATATGCTGCAGTACTACAAAATCCTAGTTATTTGGATAGCATGTAGCGTGTAGGGTGTAGGGTGTAGGGTGTAGCGTGTAGCGTGTAGAGTGTAGCGTGTAGGGTGTAGGGTGTAGAGTGTAGGGTGTAGCGTGTAGGGAGTAGGGTGTAGGGTGTAGCGTGTAGGGTGTAGGGTGTAGAGTGTAGGGTGTAGCGTGTAGCGTGTAGAGTGTAGAGTGTAGAGTGTAGCATGTAGCGTGTAGCGTGTAGGGTGTAGGGTGTAGAGTGCAGAGTGTAGGGTGTAGAGTGTAGCGTGTAGAGTGTAGGGTGTAGAGTGTAGGGTGTAGAGTGTAACGTGTAGTGTGTAGGGTGTAGCGTGTAGCGTGTAGGGTGTAGAGTGTAGCGTGTAGGGTGTAGAGTATAGCGTGTAGCGTGTAGGGTGTAGGGTGTAGAGTGTAGAGTGTAGCGTGTAGCGTGTAGAGTGTAGCGTGTAGCGTGTAGAGTGTAGGGTGTAGCGTGTAGGGTGTAGAGTGTAGGGTGTAGCGTGTAGGGTGTAGATTGTAGCGTGTAGCGTGTAGGGTGTAGGGTGTAGAGTGCAGAGTGTAGGGTGTAGAGTGTAGCGTGTAGAGTGTAGGGTGTAGAGTGTAGGGTGTAGAGTGTAACGTGTAGTGTGTAGGGTGTAGCGTGTAGCGTGTAGGGTGTAGCGTGTAGCGTGTAGGGTGCAGGGTGTAGAGTGTAACGTGTAGCGTGTAGGGTGTAGCGTGTAGCGTGTAGGGTGTAGCGTGTAGCGTGTAGTGTGTAGCGTGTAGGGTGTAGGGTGTAGAGTGTAGCGTGTAGGGTGTAGCATGTAGCGTGTAGGGTGTAGGGTGTATAGTGTAGAGTGTAGCGTGTAGTGTGAAGCATGCAGGGTGTAGGGTGTCGGGTATAGCGTGTAGGGTGTAGGGTGTAGAGTGTAGGGTGTAGCGTGTATGGTGTAGAGTGTAGCGTGTAGAGTGTAGCGTGTAGGGTGTAGGGTGTAGCGTGTAGCGTGCAGAGTGTAGCGTGTAGGGTGTAGAGTGTAGCGTGTTGCGTGTAGGGTGTAGCGTGTAGGGTGTAGAGTATAGTGTGTAGCGTGTAGGGTGTAGGGTGTAGAGTGTAGGGTGTAGCGTGTAGCGTGTAGGGTGTAGGGTGTAGATTGTAGCGTGTAGGGTGTAGGGTGTAGCGTGTAGCGTGTAGGGTGCAGGGTGTAGAGTGTAGCGTGTAGGGTGTAGGGTGTAGAGTGTAGAGTGTAGGGTGCAGAGTGTAGCGTGTAGAGTGTAGGGTGTAGAGTGTAGGGTGTAGCGTGTATGGTGTAGGGTGTAGCGTGTAGAATGCAGAGTGTAGCGTGTAGGGTGTAGAGTGTAGCGTGTAGGGTGTAGAGTGTAACGTGTAGCGTGTAGAGTGTAGCGTGTAGCGTGTAGAGTGTAGCGTGTAGGGTGTAGAGTATAGCGTGTAGCGTGTAGGGTGTAGGGTGTAGAGTGTAGAGTGTAGCGTGTAGCGTGCAGAGTGTAGCGTGCAGGGTGTAGGGTGTAGCGTGTAGAATGCAGAGTGTAGCGTGTAGGGTGTAGAGTGTAGCGTGTTGCGTGTAGGGTGTAGAGTGTAGCGTGTAGCGTGTAGAGTGTAGCGTGTAGCGTGTAGAGTGTAGCGTGTAGGGTGTAGAGTATAGCGTGTAGCGTGTAGGGTGTAGGGTGTAGAGTGTAGAGTGTAGCGTGTAGCGTGTAGAGTGTAGCGTGTAGCGTGTAGCGTGTAGAGTGTAGGGTGTAGCGTGTAGGGTGTAGAGTGTAGGGTGTAGCGTGTAGGGTGTAGTGTAGCGTGTAGCGTGTAGGGTGTAGGGTGTAGCGTGTAGGGTGTAGAGTGTAGCGTGTAGCGTGTAGGGTGTAGGCTGTAGGGTGTAGCGTGTAGTGTGTAGAGTGTAGCGTGTAGGGTGTAGCGTGTAGCATGTATCGTGTAGCGTGTAGCATGTAGAGTGTAGGGTGTAAGGTGTAGGGTGTAGCATGTAGAGTGTAGGGTGTAGGGTGTAGCGTGTAGAGTGTAGGGTATAGAGTGTAGCGTGTAGAGAGTAGGGTGTAGAGTGTAGAGTGTAGCGTGTAGGGTGTAGAGTGTAGCGTGTAGAGTGTATTGTGTAGAATGTAGAGTGTAGCATGTAGCGTGTAGAGTGTAGTGTGTAGAGTGTAGCGTGTAGGGTGTAGAGTGTAGCGTGTAGAGTGTAGCGTGTAGGGTGTAGCGTGTCGGGTGTAGGGTGTAGCGTGTAGTTTGTAGGGTGTAGGGTGTAGGGTGTTGCGTGTAGGGTGTAGAGTGTAGCGTGTAGCGTGTAGAGTGTAGCGTGTAGGGTGTAGGGTGTAGGGTGTAGCGTGTAGTGTGTAGGGTGTAGGTTGTAGAGTGTAGGGTGTAGCATGTAGGGTGTAGGGTGTAGGGTGTAGCATGTAGGGTGTAGAGTGTAGCGTGTAGGGTGTACGGTGTAGAGTGTAGGGTATAAGCTGTAGCGTTTAGCGTGTAGGGTGTAGCGTGTAGCGTGTAGGGTGTAGAGTGTAGCGTGTAGGGTGTAGAGTATAGCATGTAGAGAGTGGGGTGTAGGGTGTAGGGTGTAGAGTGTAACGTGTAGCGTGTAGGGTGTAGCGTGTAGGGTGTAGGGTGTAGATTGTAGCGTGTAGGGTGTAGCATGTAGCGTGTAGGGTGTAGGGTGTAGAGTGTAGAGTGTAGCGTGTAGGGTGAAGCATGTAGGGTGTAGGGTGTCGGGTATAGCGTGTAGGGTGTAGGGTGTAGAGTGTAGGGTGTAGCGTGTATGGTGTAGAGTGTAGCGTGTAGCGTGCAGAGTATAGCGTGTAGGGTGTAGCGTGTAGCGTGCAGAGTGTAGCGTGTAGGGTGTAGAGTGTAGCGTGTTGCGTGTAGGGTGTAGAGTGTAGCGTGTAGAGTGTAGAGTGTAGCGTGTAGCGTGTAGGGTGTAGGGTGTAGAGTGTAGAGTGTAGCATGTAGCGTGTAGCGTGTAGAGTGTAGCGTGTAGAGTGTAGGGTGTAGCGTGTAGCGTGTAGCGTGTAGAGTGTAGGGTGTAGAGTGTAGCGTGTAGCGTGTAGGGTGTAGGGTGTAGAGTGTAGCGTGTAGCGTGTAGAGTGTACGGTGTAGAGTGTAGGGTGTAGCGTGTAGGGTGTAGAGTGTAGCGTGTAGTGTGTAGCGTGTAGGGTTAAGTTACACGCTACACACTAAACACAAAAAGAAAACGATATGCAAACCAATGGGATCCACGTTAAATAGTCAATTTTATTGTACAAAAATAGTAATCCACAAACAGAACCAGGCAAAACATACATTTAAAAACATTTAAAACACTAGTATGGCTGAATAGGCCATAAGTAATTTTACCCGAGGGAATGAAGGAAGCTAATACTTTACAGCATATGTGAGACAGGAGAAATAACCAGAGAGAAAAAATTGCTAGGTATGCGGGTACACCAATCTTAGTCAAATCTACATATAAGAAGCCTATTGTTTACTGCCAACTGTGACCCCCTGAGTACTATGACAGGAAACATATACTCCAGCCTAGTATCTGGAAGAAATACATCATGGATCCTATTTTGTTCAACACAGCATGCGTGCGCACAGTTGGTAAGCAAATGAAAGCAGACCCCTATAGAAAGGTAATCAGGGAAATAGGTATGCTGCAGTACTACAAAATCCTAGTTATTTGGATAAATGTATGCATACAGACGCCTTGTGGAAATACAAAGAATCAGGATCCATTGTCCTAAGGCTTGGAAAAATGCCAGGCCATGCATGAAGTAAATAGGTGTAATTCCATAGCAGTTGTAAAGATAAGTTACCCAAGTCCTGTCCCTCGGGAAAAAAACAAAGGAAGCCCTGAACCCCACGCGTATCGACGCTACTCAAGCGTCTTCATCAGAGGAAAAATTGACACCCTACACGCTACACGCTACACTCTACACCCTACACAATACACGCTACTTGCTACACCCTACATGCTACACTCTACACGCTACACGCTACACCCTACACGGTACACGCTACTTGCTACACCCTACATGCTACACTCTACACGCTACACGCTACACGCTACACCCTACACCCTACACCCTACACGCTACACGCTACACCCTACACCCTACACCCTACACGCTACAATCTACACGCTACACGCTACACACTATACGCTACACGCTAGACGCTACACTCTACACGCTACACGATACACGCTACACCCTACACGCTACATCCTACACTCTACACCCTACACCCTACACGCTACACGCTACATGCTACACGCTACACCCTACACGCTACACCCTACACTCTACACCCTGCACCCTACACGCTACACGCTACACGATACACCCTACACGCTACACCCTACACTCTACACCCAACACGCTACACCCTACACGCTACACGTTACATTCTACACCCTACACCCTACACTCTGCACCCTACACCCTACTCTCTACACGCTACACTCTACACCCTACACGCTACACTCTACACTCTACACCCTACACCCTACACGCTACACGCTACACGCTACACTCTACACGCTAAACGCTACAGCTTATACCCTACACTCTACACCGTACACCCTACATGCTACACTCTACACCCTACACGCTACACCCTACACCCTACACCCTACATGCTACACCCTACACTCTACACCCTACACGCTACACCCTATGCCCTGCACGCCACACACTAAACTCTACACGCTACACCCTACACCCTACACTGTACACCCTACACGCTACACGCTACACTCTACACGCTACACCCTACACTCTACACCCTACACCCTACACGCTATACGCTACACTCTACACCCTGCACGCTACACGCTACACCCTACACGCTACACTCTACACCCTACACGCTACACCCTACACTCTACACCCTACACCCTACACACTACACGCTACTCGCTACACTCTACACCCTACACGCTACACTCTACACTCTACTCCCTACTCTCTACACGCTACACTCTATACCCTACACTCTACACGCTACGCGCTACACGCTACACACTACACACTACACGCTACACTTTACACTCTACAGGCTACACACTACACGCTACACGCTACACTCTACACCCTACACCCTACTCTACATGCTACACGCTACACGGTACATGATACACGCTACACCCTACACGCTACACGCTACACCCTACACGCTACACGCTACACTCCACACCCTACACGCTACACCCTACACCCTACTCCCTACACTCTACACGCTACACGCTACACCCTACACCCTACACTGTACACCCTACACCCTACATGTTACACTCTACACTCTGCTCCCTACTCTCTACACGCTACACTCTATACCCTACACTCTACACGCTACGCGCTACACGCTACAAACTACACGCTACACCCTACACGCTACACTTTACACTCTACACGCTACACTCCACACTCTACACTCTACACTCTACACCCTACACCCTACTCTATATGCTACACGCTACACGCTACATGCTACACCCTACACGCTTCACCCTACACCCTACACGCTACACGCTACACGCTACACTCTACACCCTACACTCTACACCCTACACGCTACACGCTACACGCTACACTCTACACGCTAAACGCTACAGCTTATACCCTACACTCTACACCGTACACCCTACACGCTACACTCTACACCCTGCACGCTACACCCTACACCCTACACCCTACATGCTACACCCTACACTCTACACCCTACACCCTACATGCTACACTCTACACCCTACACCCTACTCTACATGCTACACGCTACACGGTACATGATACACGCTACACCCTACACGCTACACGCTACACCCTACACGCTACACGCTACACGCTACAATCTACACCCTACACGCTACACCCTACACCCTACTCCCTACACTCTACACGCTACACGCTACACCCTACACCCTACAC
This sequence comes from Ranitomeya variabilis, assembly GCF_051348905.1. Lineage (NCBI taxonomy): Eukaryota > Metazoa > Chordata > Amphibia > Anura > Dendrobatidae > Ranitomeya > Ranitomeya variabilis. Next base: position 356,166,497 of record NC_135235.1, read on the forward strand.
TGTACACCCTACACCCTGCACGCTACACTCTACACTCTGCTCCCTACTCTCTACACGCTACACTCTATACCCTACACTCTACACGCTACGCGCTACACGCTACACACTACACGCTACACCCTACACGCTACACTTTACACTCTACACGCTACACTCTACACTCTACACACTACACTCTACACCCTACACCCTACACCCTACTCTACATGCTACACGCTACACGCTACATGCTACACCCTACACGCTACACCCTACACCCTACACGCTACACGCTACACGCTACACTCTACACCCTACACTCTACACCCTACACGCTACACGCTACACGCTACACGCTACACTCTACACGCTAAACGCTACAGCTTATACCCTACACTCTACACCGTACACCCTACACGCTACACTCTACACCCTACACGCTACACCCTACACCCTACACCCTACATGCTACACCCTACACTCTACACCCTACACCCTACACGCTACACCCTACGCCCTGCACGCCACACACTACACTCTACACGCTACACCCTACACGCTACACTCTACACGCTACACGCTACACGCTACACGCTACACGCTACACTCTACACCCTACACGCTACACTCTACACCCTACACACTACACTCTACACGCTACACGGTACACGCTACACGCTACGCCCTACACCCTACACGCTACATGTTACAATCTGCACCCTACACGCTACACTCTACACCCTACACGCTACACCCTACACCCTACACGCTACACACTACACGCTACACTCTACACCCTACACGCTGCACTCTATACGCTACACGGTACACGCTACACGCTACACCCTACACCCTACATGCTACACGCTACACCCTACACTGTACACCCTACACCCTACACGCTACACTCTACACGCTACATGCTACACCCTACACTCTACACCCTACACGCTATACGCTACACTCTACACACTGCACGCTACACGCTACACGCTACACCCTACACGCTACACTCTACACCCTACACGCTACACTCTACATGCTACACGCTACACGCTACATGCTACACGCTACACCCTACACGCTACACTCTACACCCTACACCCTACACGCTACACTCTACACCCTACACGCTACACCCTACACTCTACACCCTACACCCTACACGCTACTCGCTACACTCTACACCCTACCCGCTACACTCTACACGCTACACGCTACACTCTACACTCTACACGCTACACGCTACACTCTACACCCTACACGCAACACGCTACACTCTACACCCTACAAGCTACACTCTGCATGCTACACGCTACACCCTACACCCTACACGCTACACTCTACACGCTACACGCTACACTCTACACCATACACGCTACACCCTACACTCTACACCCTACACCCTACACGCTATACCCGACACCCTACACCCTACATGCTTCACCCTACACGCTACACTCTACACTCTACACCCTACACGCTACATGCTACACTCTACACGCTACACTCTACACCCTACATGCTACACTCTACATCCTACACCCTACACGCTATACGCTACACTCTACACCCTACACCCTACACTCTACACCCTACACGCTACACGCTACACTCTACACCCTACACCCTACACACGCTACACGCTACACCCTACACTCTACACGCTACATGCTACACTCTACACCCTACACGATACATGCTACACCCTACACGCTACAGCCTACACGCTACACGCTACACTCTACACCCTACAAGCTACACGCTACACGCTACACCCTACACTCTACACCCTACACCGTACACGCTACACGCTACACTCTACACGCTACACCCTTCACTCTACACCCTACACCCTACATGCTACACTCTACACCCTACACTCTACACCCTACACCCTACACGCTACATGCTACACTCTACACCCTACACGCTACACTCTACACCCTACACGCTACATGCTACAATCTACACCATACACCCTACACGCTACATGCTACACGCTACACTCTACACCCTACACGCTACACGCTAGGGTGTAGAGTGTAATATGTAGCGTGTAGTTTGTAGCGTTTAGCTTGTAGGGTGTAGCGTGTAGCGTGTAGGGTGTAGAGTGTAGCGTGTAGCGTGTAGCATGTAGGGTGTAGGGTGTAGAGTGTAGAGTGTAGCGTGTAGGGTGTAGAGTGTAGGGTGTAGGATGTAGAGTGTAGGGTTTAGAGTGTAATTTGTAGCGTGTAGGGTGTAGCGTGTAGCATGTAGGGTGTAGGGTGTGGAGTGTAGGGTGTAGCGTGTAGGGTGTAGAGTGTAGGGTGTAGCGTGTAGGGTGTAGAGTGTAGCGTGTAGGGTGTAGCGTGTAGCGTGCAGGGTGTAGAGTGTAGCGTATAGCGTGTAGGGTGTAGAGTGTAGGGTGTAGCGTGTAGGGTGTAGAGTGTAGGGTGTAGCGTGTAAGGGTGTAGAGTGTAGCGTGTAGCGTGTAGGGTGTAGGGTGTAGGGTGTAGCGTGTAGGGTGTAGAATGTAGCGTGTAGCGTGTAGGGTGTAGGGTGTAGGGTGTAGCATGTAGTGTGTAGCGTGTAGCGTATAGGGTGTAGCTTGTAGCATGTAGCGTGTAGCGTGTAGCATGTAGAGTGTAGGGTGTAGGGTGTAGCATGTAGAGTGTAGGGTGTAGGGTGTAGCGTGTAGAGTGTAGGGTATAGAGTGTAGCGTCTAGGGTGTAGAGTGTAGCGTGTAGCGTGTAGGGTGTAGAGTGTAGCATGTAGGGTGTAGAATATAGCGTGTAGAGAGTAGGGTGTAGGGTGTAGAGTGTAGGGTGTAGGGTGTAGAGTGTAACGTGTAGCGTGTAGGGTGTAGCGTGTAGCGTGTAGGGTGTAGGGTGTAGAGTGTAGGGTGTAGCGTGTAGGGTGTAGCGTGTAGCGTGTAGGTTGTAGGGTGTAGAGTGTAGGGTGTAGCGTGTAGGGTGTAGCGTGTATCGTGTAGCGTGTAGAGTGCAGCGTCTAGCGTATAGGGTGTAGCGTGTAGCGTGTAGATTGTAGCGTGTAGGGTGTAGGGTGTAGGGTGTAGCGTGTAGCGTGTAGGGTGTAGAGTGTAGCGTGTAGTGTGTAGGGTGTAGGGTGTAGAGTGCAGAGTGTAGGGTGTAGAGTGTAGCGTGTAGAGTGTAGGGTGTAGAGTGTAGGGTTTAGAGTGTAACGTGTAGTGTGTAGGGTGTAGCGTGTAGCGTGTAGGGTGTAGCGTGTAGCGTGTAGGGTGCAGGGTGTAGAGTGTAACATGTAGCGTGTAGGGTGTAGCGTGTAGCGTGTAGGGTGTAGCGTGTAGCGTGTAGTGTGTAGCGTGTAGGGTGTAGGGTGTAGAGTGTAGCGTGTAGGGTGTAGGGTGTAGAGTGCAGAGTGTAGGGTGTAGAGTGTAGCGTGTAGAGTGTAGGGTGTAGATTGTAGGGTGTAGAGTGTAACGTGTAGTGTGTAGGGTGTAGCGTGTAGCGTGTAGGGTGTAGCGTGTAGCGTGTAGGGAGCAGGGTGTAGAGTGTAGCGTGTAGGGTGTAGAGTGTAACGTGTAGCGTGTAGGGTGTAGTGTGTAGGGTGTAGGGTGTAGAGTGTAACGTGTAGCGTGTAGGGTGTAGCGTGTAGCGTGTAGGGTGTAGGGTGTAGAGTGTAGCGTGTTGCATGTAGGGTGTAGAGTGTAGCGTGTAGAGTGTAGCGTGTAGCGTGTAGCGTGTAGTGTGTAGCGTGTAGGGTGTAGAGTATAGTGTGTAGCGTGTAGGGTGTATGGTGTAGAGTGTAGAGTGTAGCATGTAGCGTGTAGCGTGTAGAGTGTAGCGTGTAGGGTGTAGAGTGTAGCGTGTTGCATGTAGGGTGTAAAGTGTAGCGTGTAGCGTGTAGAGTGTAGGGTGTAGAGTGTAGCGTGTAGCGTGTAGAGTGTAGGGTGTAGAGTGTAGCGTGTTGCGTGTGGAGTGTAGCGTTTAGCGTGTAGGTTGTAGAGTGTAGCGTGTAGCGTGTAGGGTGTAGGGTGTAGCGTGTAGCGTGTAGAGTGTAGAGTGTAGCGTGTAGCATGTAGAGTGTAGAGTGTAGCGTGTAGGGTGTAGAGTGTAGCGCGTAGCGTGTAGGGTGTAGGGTGTAGAGTGTAGCGTGTAGCGTGTAGTGTACGGTGTAGAGTGTAGGGTGTAGCGTGTAGGGTGTAGAGTGTAGCGTGTAGCGTGTAGCGTGTAGGGTGTAGGGTGTAGATTGTAGCGTGTAGGGTGCAGGGTGTAGAGTGTAGCGTGTAGGGTGTAGAGTGTAACGTGTAGCGTGTAGGGTGTAGCGTGTAGCGTGTAGGGTGTAGAGTGTAACGTGTAGCGTGTAGGGTGTAGCGTGTAGCGTGTAGGGTGTAGCGTGTAGCGTGTAGTGTGTAGCGTGTAGAGTGTAGGGTGTAGAGTGTAGCGTGTAGGGTGTAGCATGTAGCATGTAGGGTGTAGGGTGTAGAGTGTAGAGTGTAGCGTTTAGGGTGAAGCATGTAGGGTGTAGGGTGTCGGGTATAGCGTGTAGGGTGTAGGGTGTAGAGTGTAGGGTGTAGCGTGTATGGTGTAGAGTGTAGCGTGTAGGGTGTAGAGTGTAGCGTGCAGAGTGTAGCGTGTAGGGTATAGAGTGTAGCGTGTTGCGTGTAGGGTGTAGAGTGTAGCGTGTAGCGTGTAGAGTGTAGAGTGTAGCGTGTAGCGTGTAGAGTGTAGGGTGTAGAGTATAGCGTGTAGCGTGTAGGGTGTAGGGTGTAGAGTGTAGCATGTAGCGTGTAGCGTGTAGAGTGTAGCGTGTAGCGTGTAGAGTGTAGGGTGTAGCGTGTAGCGTGTAGCGTGTAGAGTGTAGGGTGTAGAGTGTAGCGTGTAGCGTGTAGAGTGTAGAGTGTAGCGTGTAGGGTGTAGAGTGTAGCGTGTAGCGTTTAGGGTGTAGGGTGTAGAGTGTAGCGTGTAGCGTGTAGAGTGTACGGTGTAGAGTGTAGGGTGTAGCGTGTAGGGTGTAGAGTGTAGCGTGTAGTGTGTAGCGTGTAGGGTTAAGCTACACACTACACACTAAACACAAAAAGAAAAGGATATGCAAACCAATGGGATCCACGTTAAATAGTCAATTTTATTGTACAAAAATAGTAATCCACAAACAGAACCAGGCAAAACATACATTTAAAAACATTTAAAACACTAGTATGGCTGAATAGGCCATAAGTAATTTTACCCGAGGGAATGAAGGAAGCTAATACTTTACAGCATATGTGAGACAGGAGAAATAACCAGAGAGAAAAAATTGCTAGGTATGCGGGTACACCAATCTTAGTCAAATCTACATATAAGAAGCCTATTGTTTACTGCCAACTGTGACCCCCTGAGTACTATGACAGGAAACATATACTCCAGCCTAGTATCTGGAAGAAATACATCATGGATCCTATTTTGTTCAACACAGCATGCGTGCGCACAGTTGGTAAGCAAATGAAAGCAGACCCCTATAGAAAGGTAATCAGGGAAATAGATATGCTGCAGTACTACAAAATCCTAGTTATTTGGATAAATGTATGCATACAGACGCCTTGTGGAAATACAAAGAATCAGGATCCATTGTCCTAAGGCTTGGAAAAATGCCAGGCCATGCATGAAGTAAATAGGTGTAATTCCATAGCAGTTGTAAAGATAAGTTACCCAAGTCCTGTCCCTCGGGAAAAAAACAAAGGAAGCCCTTTACCCCACGCGTATCGACGCTACTCAAGCGTCTTCATCAGAGGAAAAAGTGACACCCTACACGCTACACGCTACAATCTACACTCTACACGCTACACTCTACACCCTACACGCTACACCCTACACTCTACACGCTACATGCTACACTCTACACCCTACACAATACACGCTACTTGCTACACCCTACATGCTACACTCTACACGCTACACGCTACACGCTACACCCTACACGGTACACCCTACACCCTACACCCTACACGCTACAATCTACACGCTACACACTATACGCTACACGCTAGATGCTACACTCTACACGCTACACGCTACACGCTACACCCTACACGCTACACCCTACACTCTACACCCTACAACCAACACGCTACACGCTACACGCTACACCCTACACGCTACACCCTACACTCTACACCCTACACCCTACACGCTACACGCTACACGCTACACCCTACACGCTACACCCTACACGCTACACGTTACACTCTACACCCTACACCCTACACTCTACACCCTACACCCTACACGCTACACTCTACACCCTACACCCTACACGCTACACGCTACACTCTACACGCTAAACGCTACAGCTTATACCCTACACTCTACACCGTACACCCTACATGCTACACTCTACACCCTACACGCTACACCCTACACCCTACACCCTACATGCTACACCCTACACTCTACACCCTACACCCTACACGCTACACCCTACGCCCTGCACGCCACACACTACACTCTACACGCTACACCCTACACCCTACACTGTACACCCTACACCCTACACGCTACACGCTACACTCTACACGCTACACCCTACACTCTACACCCTACACCCTACACGCTATACGCTACACTCTACACCTGCACGCTACACGCTACACCCTACACGCTACACTCTACACCCTACACGCTACACCCTACACTCTACACCCTACACCCTACACACTACACGCTACTCGCTACACTCTACACCCTACACGCTACACTCTACACTCTACTCCCTACTCTCTACACGCTACACTCTATACCCTACACTCTACACGCTACGCGCTACACGCTACACACTACACACTACACGCTACACTTTACACTCTACACGCTACACACTACACGCTACACGCTACACTCTACACCCTACACCCTACTCTACATGCTACACGCTACACGGTACATGATACACGCTACACCCTACTCGCTACACGCTACACCCTACACGCTACACTCCACACCCTACACGCTACACCCTACACCCTTCTCCCTACACTCTACACGCTACACGCTACACCCTACACCCTACACTGTACACCCTACACCCTACACGCTACACTCTACACTCTGCTCCCTACCCTCTACACGCTACACTCTATACCCTACACTCTACACGCTACGCGCTACACGCTACACACTACACGCTACACCCTACACGCTACACTTTACACTCTACACGCTACACTCCACACCCTACACCCTACTCTACATGCTACACCCTACACGCTTCACCCTACACCCTACACGCTTACACGCTACACGCTACACTCTACACCCTACACTCTACACCCTACACGCTACACGCTACACTCTACACGCTAAACGCTACAGCTTATACCCTACACTCTACACCGTACACCCTACACGCTACACTCTACACCCTACACGCTACACCCTACACCCTACATGCTACACCCTACACTCTACACCCTACACCCTACACGCTACACTCTACACCCTACACCCTACTCTACATGCTACACGCTACACGGTACATGATACACGCTACACCCTACACGCTACACGCTACACCCTACACGCTACACGCTACACGCTACACTCTACACCCTACACGCTACACCCTACACCCTACTCCCTACACTCTACATGCTACACGCTACACCCTACACCCTACACTGTACACCCTACACTCTGCACGCTACACTCTACACTCTGCTCCCTACTCTCTACACGCTACACTCTATACCCTACACTCTACACGCTACGCGCTACACGCTACACACTACACGCTACACCCTACACGCTACACTTTACACTCTACACGCTACACTCTACACTCTACACACTACACTCTACACCTTACACCCTACACCCTGCTCTACATGCTACACGCTACATGCTACACCCTACACGCTACACCCTACACCCCACACGCTACACTCAACACCCTACACTCTACACCCTACACGCTACACGCTACACGCTACACGCTACACTCTACACGCTAAACGCTACAGCTTATACCATACTCTCTACACCGTACACCCTACACGCTACACTCTACACGCTACACGCTACACCCTACACCCTACACCCTACATGCTACACCCTACACTCTACACCCTACACCCTACACGCTACACGCTACACCCTATGCCCTGCACGCCACACACTACACTCTACACGCTACACCCTACACGCTACACTCTACACGCTACACGCTACACGCTACACTCTACACCCTACACGCTACACTCTACACCCTACACACTACACTCTACACGCTACACGGTACACGCTACACGCTACGCCCTACACCCTACACGCTACATGTTACACTCTACACCCTACACGCTACACTCTACACCCTACACGCTACACCCTACACCCTACACGCTACACACTACACGCTACACTCTACACCCTACACGCTGCACTCTATACGCTACACGGTAAACGCTACACGCTACACCCTACACCCTACACGCTACACTCTACACGCTACACTCTACACCCTACACGCTACACTCTACATGCTACACGCTACACGCTACACCCTACACGCTACACTCTACACCCTACACGCTACACTCTACACGCTACACGCTACACCCTACACGCTACACTCTACACCCTACACCCTACACGCTACACCCTACACCCTACACGCTACACTCTACACCCTACACGCTACACCCTACACTCTACACCCTACACCCTACACGCTACTCGCTACACTCTACACCCTACCCGCTACACTCTACACGCTACACGCTACACTCTACACTCTACATGCTACACGCTACACTCTACACCCTACACGCAACACGTTACACTCTACACCCTACACGCTACACTCTGCACGCTACACGCTACACCCTACACCCTACACGCTACACTCTACACGCTACACGCTACACTCTACACCATACACGCTAAACCCTACACTCTACACCCTACACGCTATACTCGACACCCTACACCCTACATGCTTCACCCTACACGCTACACTCTACACTCTACACCCTACACCCTACACGCTACATGCTACACCCTACACGCCACATCCTACACTCTACACCCTACACCCTACACGCTACACGCTACACGCTACACGCTACACCCTACACGCTACACCCTACACTCTACACCCTACACCCTACACGCTACACGCTACACGATACACCCTACACGCTACACCCTACACTCTACACCCTACACGCTACACCCTACACGCTACACGTTACACTCTACACCCTACACCCTACACTCTGCACCCTACACCCTACTCTCTACACGCTACACTCTACACCCTACACCCTACACCCTACATGCTACACCCTACACTCTACACCCTACACCCTACACGCTACACGCTACACCCTATGCCCTGCACGCCACACACTACACTCTACACGCTACACCCTACACGCTACACTCTACACGCTACACGCTACACTCTACACCCTACACGCTACACTCTACACCCTACACACTACACTCTACACGCTACACGGTACACGCTACACGCTACGCCCTACACCCTACACGCTACATGTTACACTCTACACCCTACACGCTACACTCTACACCCTACACGCTACACCCTACACCCTACACGCTACACACTACACGCTACACTCTACACCCTACACGCTGCACTCTATACGCTACACGGTAAACGCTACACGCTACACCCTACACCCTACACGCTACACTCTACACGCTACACTCTACACCCTACACGCTACACTCTACATGCTACACGCTACACGCTACACCCTACACGCTACACTCTACACCCTACACGCTACACTCTACACGCTACACGCTACACCCTACACGCTACACTCTACACCCTACACCCTACACGCTACACCCTACACCCTACACGCTACACTCTACACCCTACACGCTACACCCTACACTCTACACCCTACACCCTACACGCTACTCGCTACACTCTACACCCTACCCGCTACACTCTACACGCTACACGCTACACTCTACACTCTACATGCTACACGCTACACTCTACACCCTACACGCAACACGTTACACTCTACACCCTACACGCTACACTCTGCACGCTACACGCTACACCCTACACCCTACACGCTACACTCTACACGCTACACGCTACACTCTACACCATACACGCTACACCCTACACTCTACACCCTACACGCTATACTCGACACCCTACACCCTACATGCTTCACCCTACACGCTACACTCTACACTCTACACCCTACACCCTACACGCTACATGCTACACCCTACACGCCACATCCTACACTCTACACCCTACACCCTACACGCTACACGCTACACGCTACACGCTACACCCTACACGCTACACCCTACACTCTACACCCTACACCCTACACCCTACACGCTACACGCTACACGATACACCCTACACGCTACACCCTACACTCTACACCCTACACGCTACACCCTACACGCTACACGTTACACTCTACACCCTACACCCTACACTCTACACCCTACACCCTACACGCTACACGCTACACGCTACACTCTACACGCTAAACGCTACAGCTTATACCCTACACTCTACACCGTACACCCTACATGCTACACTCTACACCCTACACGCTACACCCTACACCCTACACCCTACATGCTACACCCTACACTCTACACCCTACACCCTACACGCTACACCCTATGCCCTGCACGCCACACACTAAACTCTACACGCTACACCCTACACCCTACACTGTACACCCTACACCCTACACGCTACACGCTACACTCTACACGCTACACCCTACACCCTACACCCTACACCCTACACGCTACACCCTACACCCTACACTCTACACCCTACACCCTACACACTACACGCTACTCGCTACACTCTACACCCTACACGCTACACTCTACACTCTACTCCCTACTCTCTACACGCTACACTCTATACCCTACACTCTACACGCTACGCGCTACACGCTACACACTACACACTACACGCTACACTTTACACTCTACACGCTACACACTACACGCTACACGCTACACTCTACACCCTACACCCTACTCTACATGCTACACGCTACACCCTACATGCTACACGCTACACCCTACACGCTACACGCTACACCCTACACGCTACACGCTACACTCCACACCCTACACGCTACACCCTACACCCTACTCCCTACACTCTACACGCTACACGCTACACCCTACACCCTACACTGTACACCCTACACCCTACATGCTACACTCTACACTCTGCTCCCTACTCTCTACACGCTACACTCTATACCCTACACTCTACACGCTACGCGCTACACGCTACACACTACACGCTACACCCTACACGCTACACTTTACACTCTACACGCTACACTCCACACTCTACACACTACACTCTACACCCTACACCCTACACCCTACTCTACATGCTACACGCTACACGCTACATGCTACACCCTACACGCTTCACCCTACACCCTACACGCTACACGCTACACGCTACACTCTACACCCTACACTCTACACCCTACACGCTACACGCTACACGCTACACTCTACACGCTAAACGCTACAGCTTATACCCTACACTCTACACCGTACACCCTACACGCTACACTCTACACCCTGCACGCTACACCCTACACCCTACACCCTACATGCTACACCCTACACTCTACACCCTACACCCTACATGCTACACTCTACACCCTACACCCTACTCTACATGCTACACGCTACACGGTACATGATACACGCTACACCCTACACGCTACACGCTACACCCTACACGCTACACGCTACACGCTACACTCTACACCCTACACGCTACACCCTACACCCTACTCCCTACACTCTACACGCTACACGCTACACCCTACACCCTACACTGTACACCCTACACCCTGCACGCTACACTCTACACTCTGCTCCCTACTCTCTACACGCTACACTCTATACCCTACACTCTACACGCTACGCGCTACACGCTACACACTACACGCTACACCCTACACGCTACACTTTACACTCTACACGCTACACTCTACACTCTACACACTACACTCTACACCCTACACCCTACACCCTACTCTACATGCTACACGCTACACGCTACATGCTACACCCTACACGCTACACCCTACACCCTACACGCTACACGCTACACTCTACACCCTACACTCTACACCCTACACGCTTACATGTTACACGCTACACGCTACACTCTACACGCTAAACGCTACAGCTTATACCCTACACTCTACACCGTACACCCTACACGCTACACTCTACACCCTACACGCTACACCCTACACCCTACACCCTACATGCTACACCCTACACTCTACACCCTACACCCTACACGCTACACCCTACGCCCTGCACGCCACACACTACACTCTACACGCTACACCCTACACTCTACACTCTACACGCTACACTCTACACCCTACACGCTACACTCTACACCCTACACACTACACTCTACACGCTACACGGTACACGCTACACGCTACGCCCTACACCCTACACGCTATATGTTACACTCTACACCCTACACGCTACACTCTACACCCTACACGCTACACCCTACACCCTACACGCTACACACTACATGCTACACTCTACACCCTACACGCTGCACTCTATACGCTACACGGTACACGCTACACCCTACACCCTACATGCTACACGCTACACCCTACACTGTACACCCTACACCCTACACGCTACACTCTACACGCTACATGCTACACCCTACACTCTACACCCTACACGCTATACGCTACACTCTACACCCTGCACGCTACACGCTACACCCTACACGCTACACTCTACACCCTACACGCTACACTCTACATGCTACACGCTACACGCTACATGCTACACGCTACACCCTACACGCTACACTCTACACCCTACACCCTACACGCTACACTCCACACCCTACACGCTACACCCTACACCCTACTCCCTACACTCTACACGCTACACGCTACACCCTACACCCTACACTGTACACCCTACACCCTACATGTTACACTCTACACTCTGCTCCCTACTCTCTACACGCTACACTCTATACCCTACACTCTACACGCTACGCGCTACACGCTACACACTACACGCTACACCCTACACGCTACACTTTACACTCTACACGCTACACTCCACACCCTACACCCTACTCTACATGCTACACCCTACACGCTTCACCCTACACCCTACACGCTTACACGCTACACGCTACACTCTACACCTTACACTCTACACCCTACACGCTACACGCTACACGCTACACTCTACACGCTAAACGCTACAGCTTATACCCTACACTCTACACCGTACACCCTACACGCTACACTCTACACCCTACACGCGACACCCTACACCCTACATGCTACACCCTACACTCTACACCCTACACCCTACACGCTACACTCTACACCCTACACCCTACTCTACATGCTACACGCTACACGGTACATGATACACGCTACACCCTACATGCTACACGCTACACGCTACACTCTACACCCTACACGCTACACCCTACACCCTACTCCCTACACTCTACATGCTACACGCTACACCCTACACCCTACACTGTACACCCTACACTCTGCACGCTACACTCTACACTCTGCTCCCTACTCTCTACACGCTACACTCTATACCCTACACTCTACACGCTACGCGCTACACGCTACACACTACACGCTACACCCTACACGCTACACTTTACACTCTACACGCTACACTCTACACTCTACACACTACACTCTACACCCTACACCCTACACCCTGCTCTACATGCTACACGCTACACGCTACATGCTACACCCTACACGCTACACCCTACACCCTACACGCTACACTCCACACCCTACACTCTACACCCTACACGCTACACGCTACACGCTACACGCTACACTCTACACGCTAAACGCTACAGCTTATACCATACTCTCTACACCGTACACCCTACACGCTACACTCTACACGCTACACGCTACACCCTACACCCTACACCCTACATGCTACACCCTACACTCTACACCCTACACCCTACACGCTACACGCTACACCCTATGCCCTGCACGCCACACACTACACTCTACACGCTACACCCTACACGCTACACTCTACACGCTACACGCTATACGCTACACTCTACACCCTACACGCTACACTCTACACCCTACACACTACACTCTACACGCTACACGGTACACGCTACACGCTACGCCCTACACCCTACACGCTACATGTTACACTCTACACCCTACACGCTACACTCTACACCCTACACGCTACACCCTACACCCTACACGCTACACACTACACGCTACACTCTACACCCTACACGCTGCACTCTATATGCTACACGGTAAACGCTACACGCTACACCCTACACCCTACACGCTACACTCTACACGCTACACTCTACACCCTACACGCTACACTCTACATGCTACACGCTACACGCTACACCCTACACGCTACACTCTACACCCTACACCCTACACGCTACACCCTACACCCTACACGCTACACTCTACACCCTACACGCTACACCCTACACTCTACACCCTACACCCTACACGCTACTCGCTACACTCTACACCCTACCCGCTACACTCTACACGCTACACGCTACACTCTACACTCTACATGCTACACGCTACACTCTACACCCTACACGCAACACGTTACACTCTACACCCTACACGCTACACTCTGCACGCTACACGCTACACCCTACACCCTACACGCTACACTCTACACGCTACACGCTACACTCTACACCATACACGCTACACCCTACACTCTACACCCTACACCCTACACGCTATACTCAACACCCTACACCCTACATGCTTCACCCTACACGCTACACTCTACACTCTACACCCTACACCCTACACGCTACATGCTACACCCTACACGCCACATCCTACACTCTACACCCTACACCCTACACGCTACACGCTACACGCTACACGCTACACCCTACACGCTACACCCTACACTCTACACCCTACACCCTACACGCTACACGCTACACGATACACCCTACACGCTACACCCTACACTCTACACCCTACACGCTACACCCTACACGCTACACGTTACACTCTACACCCTACACCCTACACTCTGCACCCTACACCCTACTCTCTACACGCTACACTCTACACCCTACACGCTACACTCTACACTCTACACCCTACACCCTACACGCTACACGCTACACGCTACACTCTACACGCTAAACGCTACAGCTTATACCCTACACTCTACACCGTACACCCTACATGCTACACTCTACACCCTACACGCTACACCCTACACCCTACACCCTACATGCTACACCCTACACTCTACACCCTACACCCTACACGCTACACCCTATGCCCTGCACGCCACACACTAAACTCTACACGCTACACCCTACACCCTACACTGTACACCCTACACCCTACACGCTACACGCTACACTCTACACGCTACACCCTACACCCTACACCCTACACCATACACGCTACACCCTACACCCTACACTCTACACCCTACACCCTACACACTACACGCTACTCGCTACACTCTACACCCTACACGCTACACTCTACACTCTACTCCCTACTCTCTACACGCTACACTCTATACCCTACACTCTACACGCTACGCGCTACACGCTACACACTACACACTACACGCTACACTTTACACTCTACACGCTACACACTACACGCTACACGCTACACTCTACACCCTACACCCTACTCTACATGCTACACGCTACACCCTACATGCTACACGCTACACCCTACACGCTACACGCTACACCCTACACGCTACACGCTACACTCCACACCCTACACGCTACACCCTACACCCTACTCCCTACACTCTACACGCTACACGCTACACCCTACACCCTACACTGTACACCCTACACCCTACATGCTACACTCTACACTCTGCTCCCTACTCTCTACACGCTACACTCTATACCCTACACTCTACACGCTACGCGCTACACGCTACACACTACACGCTACACCCTACACGCTACACTTTACACTCTACACGCTACACTCCACACTCTACACACTACACTCTACACCCTACACCCTACACCCTACTCTACATGCTACACGCTACACGCTACATGCTACACCCTACACGCTTCACCCTACACCCTACACGCTACACGCTACACGCTACACTCTACACCCTACACTCTACACCCTACACGCTACACGCTACACGCTACACTCTACACGCTAAACGCTACAGCTTATACCCTACACTCTACACCGTACACCCTACACGCTACACTCTACACCCTGCACGCTACACCCTACACCCTACACCCTACATGCTACACCCTACACTCTACACCCTACACCCTACATGCTACACTCTACACCCTACACCCTACTCTACATGCTACACGCTACACGGTACATGATACACGCTACACCCTACACGCTACACGCTACACCCTACACGCTACACGCTACACGCTACACTCTACACCCTACACGCTACACCCTACACCCTACTCCCTACACTCTACACGCTACACGCTACACCCTACACCCTACACTGTACACCCTACACCCTGCACGCTACACTCTACACTCTGCTCCCTACTCTCTACACGCTACACTCTATACCCTACACTCTACACGCTACGCGCTACACGCTACACACTACACGCTACACCCTACACGCTACACTTTACACTCTACACGCTACACTCTACACTCTACACACTACACTCTACACCCTACACCCTACACCCTACTCTACATGCTACACGCTACACGCTACATGCTACACCCTACACGCTACACCCTACACCCTACACGCTACACGCTACACTCTACACCCTACACTCTACACCCTACACGCTACACGCTACACTCTACACGCTAAAAGCTACAGCTTATACCCTACACTCTACACCGTACACCCTACACGCTACACTCTACACCCTACACGCTACACCCTACACCCTACACCCTACATGCTACACCCTACACTCTACACCCTACACCCTACACGCTACACCCTACGCCCTGCACGCCACACACTACACTCTACACGCTACACCCTACACTCTACACTCTACACGCTACACTCTACACCCTACACGCTACACTCTACACCCTACACACTACACTCTACACGCTACACGGTACACGCTACACGCTACGCCCTACACCCTACACGCTATATGTTACACTCTACACCCTACACGCTACACTCTACACCCTACACGCTACACCCTACACCCTACATGCTACACACTACATGCTACACTCTACACCCTACACGCTGCACTCTATACGCTACACGGTACACGCTACACCCTACACCCTACATGCTACACGCTACACCCTACACTGTACACCCTACACCCTACACGCTACACTCTACACGCTACATGCTACACCCTACACTCTACACCCTACACGCTATACGCTACACTCTACACCCTGCACGCTACACGCTACACCCTACACGCTACACTCTACACCCTACACGCTACACTCTACATGCTACACGCTACACGCTACATGCTACACGCTACACCCTACACGCTACACTCTACACCCTACACCCTACACCCTACACGCTACACTCCACACCCTACACGCTACACCCTACACCCTACTCCCTACACTCTACACCCTACACGCAACACGTTACACTCTACACCCTACACGCTACACTCTGCACGCTACACGCTACACCCTACACCCTACACGCTACACTCTACACGCTACACGCTACACTCTACACCATACACGCTACACCCTACACTCTACACCCTACACGCTATACTCGACACCCTACACCCTACATGCTTCACCCTACACGCTACACTCTACACTCTACACCCTACACCCTACACGCTACATGCTACACCCTACACGCCACATCCTACACTCTACACCCTACACCCTACACGCTACACGCTACACGCTACACGCTACACCCTACACGCTACACCCTACACTCTACACCCTACACCCTACACGCTACACGCTACACGATACACCCTACACGCTACACCCTACACTCTACACCCTACACGCTACACCCTACACGCTACACGTTACACTCTACACCCTACACCCTACACTCTACACCCTACACCCTACACGCTACACGCTACACGCTACACTCTACACGCTAAACGCTACAGCTTATACCCTACACTCTACACCGTACACCCTACATGCTACACTCTACACCCTACACGCAACACCCTACACCCTACACCCTACATGCTACACCCTACACTCTACACCCTACACCCTACACGCTACACCCTATGCCCTGCACGCCACACACTAAACTCTACACGCTACACCCTACACCCTACACTGTACACCCTACACCCTACACGCTACACGCTACACTCTACACGCTACACCCTACACCCTACACCCTACACCCTACACGCTACACCCTACACCCTACACTCTACACCCTACACCCTACACACTACACGCTACTCGCTACACTCTACACCCTACACGCTACACTCTACACTCTACTCCCTACTCTCTACACGCTACACTCTATACCCTACACTCTACACGCTACGCGCTACACGCTACACACTACACACTACACGCTACACTTTACACTCTACACGCTACACACTACACGCTACACGCTACACTCTACACCCTACACCCTACTCTACATGCTACACGCTACACCCTACATGCTACACGCTACACCCTACACGCTACACGCTACACCCTACACGCTACACGCTACACTCCACACCCTACACGCTACACCCTACACCCTACTCCCTACACTCTACACGCTACACGCTACACCCTACACCCTACACTGTACACCCTACACCCTACATGCTACACTCTACACTCTGCTCCCTACTCTCTACACGCTACACTCTATACCCTACACTCTACACGCTACGCGCTACACGCTACACACTACACGCTACACCCTACACGCTACACTTTACACTCTACACGCTACACTCCACACTCTACACACTACACTCTACACCCTACACCCTACACCCTACTCTACATGCTACACGCTACACGCTACATGCTACACCCTACACGCTTCACCCTACACCCTACACGCTACACGCTACACGCTACACTCTACACCCTACACTCTACACCCTACACGCTACACGCTACACGCTACACTCTACACGCTAAACGCTACAGCTTATACCCTACACTCTACACCGTACACCCTACACGCTACACTCTACACCCTGCACGCTACACCCTACACCCTACACCCTACATGCTACACCCTACACTCTACACCCTACACCCTACATGCTACACTCTACACCCTACACCCTACTCTACATGCTACACGCTACACGGTACATGATACACGCTACACCCTACACGCTACACGCTACACCCTACACGCTACACGCTACACGCTACACTCTACACCCTACACGCTACACCCTACACCCTACTCCCTACACTCTACACGCTACACGCTACACCCTACACCCTACACTGTACACCCTACACCCTGCACGCTACACTCTACACTCTGCTCCCTACTCTCTACACGCTACACTCTATACCCTACACTCTACACGCTACGCGCTACACGCTACACACTACACGCTACACCCTACACGCTACACTTTACACTCTACACGCTACACTCTACACTCTACACACTACACTCTACACCCTACACCCTACACCCTACTCTACATGCTACACGCTACACGCTACATGCTACACCCTACACGCTACACCCTACACCCTACACGCTACACGCTACACTCTACACCCTACACTCTACACCCTACACGCTTACATGTTACACGCTACACGCTACACTCTACACGCTAAACGCTACAGCTTATACCCTACACTCTACACCGTACACCCTACACGCTACACTCTACACCCTACACGCTACACCCTACACCCTACACCCTACATGCTACACCCTACACTCTACACCCTACACCCTACACGCTACACCCTACGCCCTGCACGCCACACACTACACTCTACACGCTACACCCTACACTCTACACTCTACACGCTACACTCTACACCCTACACGCTACACTCTACACCCTACACACTACACTCTACACGCTACACGGTACACGCTACACGCTACGCCCTACACCCTACACGCTATATGTTACACTCTACACCCTACACGCTACACTCTACACCCTACACGCTACACCCTACACCCTACACGCTACACACTACATGCTACACTCTACACCCTACACGCTGCACTCTATACGCTACACGGTACACGCTACACCCTACACCCTACATGCTACACGCTACACCCTACACTGTACACCCTACACCCTACACGCTACACTCTACACGCTACATGCTACACCCTACACTCTACACCCTACACGCTATACGCTACACTCTACACCCTGCACGCTACACGCTACACCCTACACGCTACACTCTACACCCTACACGCTACACTCTACATGCTACACGCTACACGCTACATGCTACACGCTACACCCTACACGCTACACTCTACACCCTACACCCTACACGCTACACTCCACACCCTACACGCTACACCCTACACCCTACTCCCTACACTCTACACGCTACACGCTACACCCTACACCCTACACTGTACACCCTACACCCTACATGTTACACTCTACACTCTGCTCCCTACTCTCTACACGCTACACTCTATACCCTACACTCTACACGCTACGCGCTACACGCTACACACTACACGCTACACCCTACACGCTACACTTTACACTCTACACGCTACACTCCACACCCTACACCCTACTCTACATGCTACACCCTACACGCTTCACCCTACACCCTACACGCTTACACGCTACACGCTACACTCTACACCTTACACTCTACACCCTACACGCTACACGCTACACGCTACACTCTACACGCTAAACGCTACAGCTTATACCCTACACTCTACACCGTACACCCTACACGCTACACTCTACACCCTACACGCGACACCCTACACCCTACATGCTACACCCTACACTCTACACCCTACACCCTACACGCTACACTCTACACCCTACACCCTACTCTACATGCTACACGCTACACGGTACATGATACACGCTACACCCTACACGCTACACGCTACACGCTACACTCTACACCCTACACGCTACACCCTACACCCTACTCCCTACACTCTACATGCTACACGCTACACCCTACACCCTACACTGTACACCCTACACTCTGCACGCTACACTCTACACTCTGCTCCCTACTCTCTACACGCTACACTCTATACCCTACACTCTACACGCTACGCGCTACACGCTACACACTACACGCTACACCCTACACGCTACACTTTACACTCTACACGCTACACTCTACACTCTACACACTACACTCTACACCCTACACCCTACACCCTGCTCTACATGCTACACGCTACACGCTACATGCTACACCCTACACGCTACACCCTACACCCTACACGCTACACTCCACACCCTACACTCTACACCCTACACGCTACACGCTACACGCTACACGCTACACTCTACACGCTAAACGCTACAGCTTATACCATACTCTCTACACCGTACACCCTACACGCTACACTCTACACGCTACACGCTACACCCTACACCCTACACCCTACATGCTACACCCTACACTCTACACCCTACACCCTACACGCTACACGCTACACCCTATGCCCTGCACGCCACACACTACACTCTACACGCTACACCCTACACGCTACACTCTACACGCTACACGCTATACGCTACACTCTACACCCTACACGCTACACTCTACACCCTACACACTACACTCTACACGCTACACGGTACACGCTACACGCTACGCCCTACACCCTACACGCTACATGTTACACTCTACACCCTACACGCTACACTCTACACCCTACACGCTACACCCTACACCCTACACGCTACACACTACACGCTACACTCTACACCCTACACGCTGCACTCTATATGCTACACGGTAAACGCTACACGCTACACCCTACACCCTACACGCTACACTCTACACGCTACACTCTACACCCTACACGCTACACTCTACATGCTACACGCTACACGCTACACCCTACACGCTACACTCTACACCCTACACCCTACACGCTACACCCTACACCCTACACGCTACACTCTACACCCTACACGCTACACCCTACACTCTACACCCTACACCCTACACGCTACTCGCTACACTCTACACCCTACCCGCTACACTCTACACGCTACACGCTACACTCTACACTCTACATGCTACACGCTACACTCTACACCCTACACGCAACACGTTACACTCTACACCCTACACGCTACACTCTGCACGCTACACGCTACACCCTACACCCTACACGCTACACTCTACACGCTACACGCTACACTCTACACCATACACGCTACACCCTACACTCTACACCCTACACCCTACACGCTATACTCGACACCCTACACCCTACATGCTTCACCCTACACGCTACACTCTACACTCTACACCCTACACCCTACACGCTACATGCTACACCCTACACGCCACATCCTACACTCTACACCCTACACCCTACACGCTACACGCTACACGCTACACGCTACACCCTACACGCTACACCCTACACTTCACACCCTACACCCTACACGCTACACGCTACACGATACACCCTACACGCTACACCCTACACTCTACACCCTACACGCTACACCCTACACGCTACACGTTACACTCTACACCCTACACCCTACACTCTGCACCCTACACCCTACTCTCTACACGCTACACTCTACACCCTACACGCTACACTCTACACTCTACACCCTACACCCTACACGCTACACGCTACACGCTACACTCTACACGCTAAACGCTACAGCTTATACCCTACACTCTACACCGTACACCCTACATGCTACACTCTACACCCTACACGCTACACCCTACACCCTACACCCTACATGCTACACCCTACACTCTACACCCTACACCCTACACGCTACACCCTATGCCCTGCACGCCACACACTAAACTCTACACGCTACACCCTACACCCTACACTGTACACCCTACACCCTACACGCTACACGCTACACTCTACACGCTACACCCTACACCCTACACCCTACACCCTACACGCTACACCCTACACCCTACACTCTACACCCTACACCCTACACACTACACGCTACTCGCTACACTCTACACCCTACACGCTACACTCTACACTCTACTCCCTACTCTCTACACGCTACACTCTATACCCTACACTCTACACGCTACGCGCTACACGCTACACACTACACACTACACGCTACACTTTACACTCTACACGCTACACACTACACGCTACACGCTACACTCTACACCCTACACCCTACTCTACATGCTACACGCTACACCCTACATGCTACACGCTACACCCTACACGCTACACGCTACACCCTACACGCTACACGCTACACTCCACACCCTACACGCTACACCCTACACCCTACTCCCTACACTCTACACGCTACACGCTACACCCTACACCCTACACTGTACACCCTACACCCTACATGCTACACTCTACACTCTGCTCCCTACTCTCTACACGCTACACTCTATACCCTACACTCTACACGCTACGCGCTACACGCTACACACTACACGCTACACCCTACACGCTACACTTTACACTCTACACGCTACACTCCACACTCTACACACTACACTCTACACCCTACACCCTACACCCTACTCTACATGCTACACGCTACACGCTACATGCTACACCCTACACGCTTCACCCTACACCCTACACGCTACACGCTACACGCTACACTCTACACCCTACACTCTACACCCTACACGCTACACGCTACACGCTACACTCTACACGCTAAACGCTACAGCTTATACCCTACACTCTACACCGTACACCCTACACGCTACACTCTACACCCTGCACGCTACACCCTACACCCTACACCCTACATGCTACACCCTACACTCTACACCCTACACCCTACATGCTACACTCTACACCCTACACCCTACTCTACATGCTACACGCTACACGGTACATGATACACGCTACACCCTACACGCTACACGCTACACCCTACACGCTACACGCTACACGCTACACTCTACACCCTACACGCTACACCCTACACCCTACTCCCTACACTCTACACGCTACACGCTACACCCTACACCCTACACTGTACACCCTACACCCTGCACGCTACACTCTACACTCTGCTCCCTACTCTCTACACGCTACACTCTATACCCTACACTCTACACGCTACGCGCTACACGCTACACACTACACGCTACACCCTACACGCTACACTTTACACTCTACACGCTACACTCTACACTCTACACACTACACTCTACACCCTACACCCTACACCCTACTCTACATGCTACACGCTACACGCTACATGCTACACCCTACACGCTACACCCTACACCCTACACGCTACACGCTACACTCTACACCCTACACTCTACACCCTACACGCTACACGCTACACTCTACACGCTAAAAGCTACAGCTTATACCCTACACTCTACACCGTACACCCTACACGCTACACTCTACACCCTACACGCTACACCCTACACCCTACACCCTACATGCTACACCCTACACTCTACACCCTACACCCTACACGCTACACCCTACGCCCTGCACGCCACACACTACACTCTACACGCTACACCCTACACTCTACACTCTACACGCTACACTCTACACCCTACACGCTACACTCTACACCCTACACACTACACTCTACACGCTACACGGTACACGCTACACGCTACGCCCTACACCCTACACGCTATATGTTACACTCTACACCCTACACGCTACACTCTACACCCTACACGCTACACCCTACACCCTACATGCTACACACTACATGCTACACTCTACACCCTACACGCTGCACTCTATACGCTACACGGTACACGCTACACCCTACACCCTACATGCTACACGCTACACCCTACACTGTACACCCTACACCCTACACGCTACACTCTACACGCTACATGCTACACCCTACACTCTACACCCTACACGCTATACGCTACACTCTACACCCTGCACGCTACACACTACACCCTACACGCTACACTCTACACCCTACACGCTACACTCTACATGCTACACGCTACACGCTACATGCTACACGCTACACCCTACACGCTACACTCTACACCCTACACCCTACACCCTACACGCTACACTCCACACCCTACACGCTACACCCTACACCCTACTCCCTACACTCTACACCCTACACTGTACACCCTACACCCTACACTGTACACCCTACACCCTACATGTTACACTCTACACTCTGCTCCCTACTCTCTACACGCTACACTCTATACCCTACACTCTACACGCTACGCGCTACACGCTACACACTACACGCTACACCCTACACGCTACACTTTACACTCTACACGCTACACTCCACACTCTACACACTACACTCTACACCCTACACCCTACTCTACATGCTACACGCTACACGCTACATGCTACACCCTACACGCTTCACCCTACACCCTACACGCTACACGCTACACGCTACACTCTACACCCTACACTCTACACCCTACACGCTACACGCTACACGCTACACTCTACACGCTAAACGCTACAGCTTATACCCTACACTCTACACCGTACACCCTACACGCTACACTCTACACCCTGCACGCTACACCCTACACCCTACACCCTACATGCTACACCCTACACTCTACACCCTACACCCTACATGCTACACTCTACACCCTACACCCTACTCTACATGCTACACGCTACACGGTACATGATACACGCTACACCCTACACGCTACACGCTACACCCTACACGCTACACGCTACAATCTACACCCTACACGCTACACCCTACACCCTACTCCCTACACTCTACACGCTACACGCTACACCCTACACCCTACACTGTACACGCTACACCCTACACGCTACACTTTACACTCTGCTCCCTACTCTCTACACGCTACACTCTATACCCTACACCCTACACCCTACACCCTACTCTACATGCTACACGCTACATGCTACATGCTACACCCTACACGCTACACCCTACACCCTACACGCTACACGCTACACGCTACACTCTACATGCTACACGCTACACGCTACATGCTACACGCTACACCCTACACGCTACACTCTACACCCTACACCCTACACGCTACACTCTGCACCCTACACGCTACACCCTACACTCTACACCCTACCCGCTACACTCTACACGCTACACGCTACACTCTACACTCTACACGCTACACGCTACACTCTACACCCTACACGCAACACGCTACACTCTACACCCTACAAGCTACACTCTGCATGCTACACGCTACACCCTACACCCTACACGCTACACTCTGCACGCTACACGCTACACTCTACACCATACACGCTACACCCTACACTCTACACCCTACACCCTACACGCTATACCCGACACCCTACACCCTACATGCTTCACCCTACACGCTACACTCTACACTCTACACCCTACACGCTACATGCTACACTCTACACGCTACACTCTACACCCTACATGCTACACTCTACATCCTACACCCTACACGCTATACGCTACACTCTACACCCTACACCCTACACTCTACACCCTACACGCTACACGCTACACTCTACACCCTACACCCTACACACGCTACACGCTACACCCTACACTCTACACGCTACATGCTACACTCTACACCCTACACGATACATGCTACACCCTACACGCTACAGCCTACACGCTACACGCTACACTCTACACCCTACAAGCTACACGCTACACGCTACACCCTACACTCTACACCCTACACCGTACACGCTACACGCTACACTCTACACGCTACACCCTTCACTCTACACCCTACACCCTACATGCTACACTCTACACCCTACACGGTACACCCTACAATCTACATGCTACATGCTACACTCTACACTCTACACCCTACACCCTACACGCTACATGCTACACTCTACACCCTACACGCTACACTCTACACCCTACACGCTACATGCTACACTCTACACCATACACCCTACACGCTACATGCTACACGCTACACTCTACACCCTACACGCTACACGCTAGGGTGTAGAGTGTAATATGTAGCGTGTAGTTTGTAGCGTTTAGCTTGTAGGGTGTAGCGTGTAGCGTGTAGGGTGTAGAGTGTAGCGTGTAGCGTGTAGCATGTAGGGTGTAGGGTGTAGAGTGTAGAGTGTAGCGTGTAGGGTGTAGAGTGTAGGGTGTAGGATGTAGAGTGTAGGGTTTAGAGTGTAATTTGTAGCGTGTAGGGTGTAGCGTGTAGCATGTAGGGTGTAGGGTGTGGAGTGTAGGGTGTAGCGTGTAGGGTGTAGAGTGTAGCGTGTAGCGTGTAGGGTGTAGAGTGTAGGGTGTAGCGTATAGGGTGTAGAGTGTAGCGTGTAGGGTGTAGCGTGTAGCGTGCAGGGTGTAGAGTGTAGCGTATAGCGTGTAGGGTGTAGAGTGTAGGGTGTAGCGTGTAGGGTGTAGAGTGTAGGGTGTAGCGTGTAAGGGTGTAGAGTGTAGCGTGTAGCGTGTAGGGTGTAGGGTGTAGGGTGTAGCGTGTAGGGTGTAGAGTGTAGCGTGTAGCGTGTAGGGTGTAGGGTGTAGGGTGTAGCATGTAGTGTGTAGCGTGTAGCGTATAGGGTGTAGCGTGTAGCATGTAGCGTGTAGCGTGTAGCATGTAGAGTGTAGGGTGTAGGGTGTAGCATGTAGAGTGTAGGGTGTAGGGTGTAGCGTGTAGAGTGTAGGGTATAGAGTGTAGCGTCTAGGGTGTAGAGTGTAGCGTGTAGCGTGTAGGGTGTAGAGTGTAGCGTGTAGGGTGTAGAATATAGCGTGTAGAGAGTAGGGTGTAGGGTGTAGAGTGTAGGGTGTAGGGTGTAGAGTGTAACGTGTAGCGTGTAGGGTGTAGCGTGTAGCGTGTAGGGTGTAGGGTGTAGAGTGTAGGGTGTAGCGTGTAGGGTGTAGCGTGTAGCGTGTAGGTTGTAGGGTGTAGAGTGTAGGGTGTAGCGTGTAGGGTGTAGCGTGTATCGTGTAGCGTGTAGAGTGTAGCGTCTAGCGTATAGGGTGTAGCGTGTAGCGTGTAGATTGTAGCGTGTAGGGTGTAGGGTGTAGGGTGTAGCGTGTAGCGTGTAGGGTGTAGAGTGTAGCGTGTAGTGTGTAGGGTGTAGGGTGTAGAGTGCAGAGTGTAGGGTGTAGAGTGTAGCGTGTAGAGTGTAGGGTGTAGAGTGTAGGGTTTAGAGTGTAACGTGTAGTGTGTAGGGTGTAGCGTGTAGCGTGTAGGGTGTAGCGTGTAGCGTGTAGGGTGCAGGGTGTAGAGTGTAACATGTAGCGTGTAGGGTGTAGCGTGTAGCGTGTAGGGTGTAGCGTGTAGCGTGTAGTGTGTAGCGTGTAGGGTGTAGGGTGTAGAGTGTAGCGTGTAGGGTGTAGGGTGCAGAGTGCAGAGTGTAGGGTGTAGAGTGTAGCGTGTAGAGTATAGGGTGTAGATTGTAGGGTGTAGAGTGTAACGTGTAGTGTGTAGGGTGTAGCGTGTAGCGTGTAGGGTGTAGCGTGTAGCGTGTAGGGAGCAGGGTGTAGAGTGTAGCGTGTAGGGTGTAGAGTGTAACGTGTAGCGTGTAGGGTGTAGTGTGTAGGGTGTAGGGTGTAGAGTGTAACGTGTAGCGTGTAGGGTGTAGCGTGTAGGGTGTAGGGTGTAGAGTGTAGCGTGTTGCATGTAGGGTGTAGAGTGTAGCGTGTAGAGTGTAGCGTGTAGCGTGTAGCGTGTAGAGTGTAGCGTGTAGGGTGTAGAGTATAGTGTGTAGCGTGTAGGGTGTATGGTGTAGAGTGTAGAGTGTAGCATGTAGCGTGTAGCGTGTAGAGTGTAGCGTGTAGGGTGTAGAGTGTAGCGTGTTGCATGTAGGGTGTAAAGTGTAGCGTGTAGCGTGTAGAGTGTAGGGTGTAGAGTGTAGCGTGTAGCGTGTAGAGTGTAGGGTGTAGAGTGTAGCGTGTTGCGTGTGGAGTGTAGCGTGTAGCGTGTAGGTTGTAGAGTGTAGCGTGTAGCGTGTAGGGTGTAGGGTGTAGCGTGTAGCGTGTAGAGTGTAGAGTGTAGCGTGTAGCATGTAGAGTGTAGAGTGTAGCGTGTAGGGTGTAGAGTGTAGCGCGTAGCGTGTAGGGTGTAGGGTGTAGAGTGTAGCGTGTAGCGTGTAGTGTACGGTGTAGAGTGTAGGGTGTAGCGTGTAGGGTGTAGAGTGTAGCGTGTAGCGTGTAGCTTGTAGGGTGTAGGGTGTAGATTGTAGCGTGTAGGGTGCAGGGTGTAGAGTGTAGCGTGTAGGGTGTAGAGTGTAACGTGTAGCGTGTAGGGTGTAGCGTGTAGCGTGTAGGGTGTAGAGTGTAACGTGTAGCGTGTAGGGTGTAGCGTGTAGCGTGTAGGGTGTAGCGTGTAGTGTGTAGCGTGTAGAGTGTAGGGTGTAGAGTGTAGCGTGTAGGGTGTAGCATGTAGCATGTAGGGTGTAGGGTGTAGAGTGTAGAGTGTAGCGTTTAGGGTGAAGCATGTAGGGTGTAGGGTGTCGGGTATAGCGTGTAGGGTGTAGGGTGTAGAGTGTAGGGTGTAGCGTGTATGGTGTAGAGTGTAGCGTGTAGGGTGTAGAGTGTAGCGTGCAGAGTGTAGCGTGTAGCGTGTCGAGTGTAGAGTGTAGCGTGTAGCGTGTAGAGTGTAGGGTGTAGAGTATAGCGTGTAGCGTGTAGGGTGTAGGGTGTAGAGTGTAGAGTGTAGCATGTAGCGTGTAGCGTGTAGAGTGTAGCGTGTAGCGTGTAGAGTGTAGGGTGTAGCGTGTAGCGTGTAGCGTGTAGAGTGTAGGGTGTAGAGTGTAGCGTGTAGCGTGTAGAGTGTAGAGTGTAGCGTGTAGGGTGTAGAGTGTAGCGTGTAGCGTTTAGGGTGTAGGGTGTAGAGTGTAGCGTGTAGCGTGTAGAGTGTACGGTGTAGAGTGTAGGGTGTAGCGTGTAGGGTGTAGAGTGTAGCGTGTAGTGTGTAGCGTGTAGGGTTAAGCTACACACTACACACTAAACACAAAAAGAAAAGGATATGCAAACCAATGGGATCCACGTTAAATAGTCAATTTTATTGTACAAAAATAGTAATCCACAAACAGAACCAGGCAAAACATACATTTAAAAACATTTAAAACACTAGTATGGCTGAATAGGCCATAAGTAATTTTACCCGAGGGAATGAAGGAAGCTAATACTTTACAGCATATGTGAGACAGGAGAAATAACCAGAGAGAAAAAATTGCTAGGTATGCGGGTACACCAATCTTAGTCAAATCTACATATAAGAAGCCTATTGTTTACTGCCAACTGTGACCCCCTGAGTACTATGACAGGAAACATATACTCCAGCCTAGTATCTGGAAGAAATACATCATGGATCCTATTTTGTTCAACACAGCATGCGTGCGCACAGTTGGTAAGCAAATGAAAGCAGACCCCTATAGAAAGGTAATCAGGGAAATAGATATGCTGCAGTACTACAAAATCCTAGTTATTTGGATAAATGTATGCATACAGACGCCTTGTGGAAATACAAAGAATCAGGATCCATTGTCCTAAGGCTTGGAAAAATGCCAGGCCATGCATGAAGTAAATAGGTGTAATTCCATAGCAGTTGTAAAGATAAGTTACCCAAGTCCTGTCCCTCGGGAAAAAAACAAAGGAAGCCCTTTACCCCACGCGTATCGACGCTACTCAAGCGTCTTCATCAGAGGAAAAAGTGACACCCTACACGCTACACGCTACACTCTTCACTCTACACGCTACACTCTACACCCTACACGCTACACCCTACACTCTACACGCTACATGCTACACTCTACACCCTACACAATACACGCTACTTGCTACACCCTACATGCTACACTCTACACGCTACACGCTACACGCTACACCCTACACGGTACACCCTACACCCTACACCCTACACGCTACAATCTACACGCTACACACTATGCGCTACACGCTAGATGCTACACTCTACACGCTACACGCTACACCCTACACGCTACACCCTACACTCTACACCCTACAACCTACACGCTACACGCTACACGCTACACCCTACACGCTACACCCTACACTCTACACCCTACACCCTACACGCTACACGCTACACGCTACACCCTACACGCTACACCCTACACTCTACACCCTACACGCCACACCCTACACGCTACACGTTACACTCTACACCCTACACCCTACACTCTACACCCTACACCCTACTCTCTACACTCTACACCCTACACGCTACACTCTACACCCTACACCCTACACGCTACACGCTACACTCTACACGCTAAACGCTACAGCTTATACCCTACACTCTACACCGTACACCCTACATGCTACATTCTACACCCTACACGCTACACCCTACACCCTACACCCTACATGCTACACCCTACACTCTACACCCTACACCCTACACGCTACACCCTACGCCCTGCACGCCACACACTACACTCTACACGCTACACCCTACACCCTACACTGTACACCCTACACCCTACACGCTACACGCTACACTCTACACGCTACACCCTACACTCTACACCCTACACCCTACACGCTATACGCTACACTCTACACCTGCACGCTACACGCTACACCCTACACGCTACACTCTACACCCTACACGCTACACCCTACACGCTACACCCTACACCCTACACACTACACGCTACTCGCTACACTCTACACCCTACACGCTACACTCTACACTCTACTCCCTACTCTCTACACGCTACACTCTATACCCTACACTCTACACGCTACGCGCTACACGCTACACGCTACACACTACACACTACACGCTACACTTTACACTCTACACGCTACACACTACACGCTACACGCTACACTCTACACCCTACACCCTACTCTACATGCTACACGCTACACGGTACATGATACACGCTACACCCTACTCGCTACACGCTACACCCTACACGCTACACGCTACACTCCACACCCTACACGCTACACTGTACACCCTACACCCTACACGCTACACTCTACACTCTGCTCCCTACTCTTTACACGCTACACTCTATACCCTACACTCTACACGCTACGCGCTACACGCTACACACTACACGCTACACCCTACACGCTACACTTTACACTCTACACGCTACACTCCACACTCTACACACTACACTCTACACCCTACACCCTACACCCTACTCTACATGCTACACGCTACACGCTACATGCTACACCCTACACGCTTCACCCTACACCCTACACTCTACACGCTACACGCTACACTCTACACCCTACACTCTACACCCTACACGCTACACGCTACACTCTACACGCTAAACGCTACAGCTTATACCCTACACTCTACACCGTACACCCTACACGCTACACTCTACACCCTACACGCTACACCCTACACCCTACACCCTACACGCTACACCCTACACTCTACACCCTACACCCTACACGCTACACTCTACACCCTACACCCTACTCTACATGCTACACGCTACACGGTACATGATACACGCTACACCCTACACGCTACACGCTACACCCTACACGCTACACGCTACACTCTACACCCTACACGCTACACCCTACACCCTACTCCCTACACTCTACACGCTACACGCTACACCCTACACCCTACTCTGTACACCCTACACTCTGCACGCTACACTCTACACTCTGCTCCCTACTCTCTACACGCTACACTCTATACCCTACACGCTACGCGCTACACGCTACACACTACACGCTACACCCTACACGCTACACTTTACACTCTACACGCTACACTCTACACTCTACACACTACACTCTACACCCTACACCCTACACCCTACTCTACATGCTACACGCTACACGCTACATGCTACACGCTACACCCTACACCCTACACGCTACACTCCACACCCTACACTCTACACCCTACACGCTACACTCTACATGCTACACGCTACACCCTACACGCTACACTCTACACCCTACACGCTACACTCTACACGCTACACGCTACACCCTACACGCTACACTCTACACCCTACACGCTACACCCTACACCCTACACGCTACACTCTACACCCTACACGCTACACCCTACACTCTACACCCTACACCCTACACGCTACTCGCTACACTCTACACCCTACCCGCTACACTCTACACGCTACACGCTACACTCTACACTCTACATGCTACACGCTACACCCTACACCCTACACGCTACACTCCACACCCTACACTCTACACCCTACACGCTACACGCTACACGCTACACGCTACACTCTACACGCTAAACGCTACAGCTTATACCATACTCTCTACACCGTACACCCTACACGCTACACTCTACACGCTACACGCTACACCCTACACCCTACACCCTACATGCTACACCCTACACTCTACACCCTACACCCTACACGCTACACGCTACACCCTATGCCCTGCACGCCACACACTACACTCTACACGCTACACCCTACACGCTACACTCTACACGCTACACGCTACACTCTACACCCTACACGCTACACTCTACACCCTACACACTACACTCTACACGCTACATGGTACACGCTACACGCTACGCCCTACACCCTACACGCTACATGTTACACTCTACACCCTACACGCTACACTCTACACCCTACACGCTACACCCTACACCCTACACGCTACACACTACACTCTACACCCTACACGCTGCACTCTATACGCTACACGGTAAACGTCACACGCTACACCCTACACCCTACACGCTACACTCTACACGCTACATGCTACACCCTACACTCTACACCCTACACGCTATACGCTACACTCTACACCCTGCACGCTACACGCTACACGCTACACCCTACACGCTACACTCTACACGCTACACTCTACATGCTACACGCTACACGCTACACCCTACACGCTACACTCTACACCCTACACGCTACACTCTACACGCTACACGCTACACCCTACATGCTACACTCTACACCCTACACGCTACACCCTACACCCTACACGCTACACTCTACACCCTACACGCTACACCCTACACTCTACACCCTACACCCTACACGCTACTCGCTACACTCTACACCCTACCCGCTACACTCTACACGCTACACGCTACACTCTAAACTCTACATGCTACACGCTACACCCTACACCCTACACGCTACACTCCACACCCTACACTCTACACCCTACACGCTACACGCTACACGCTACACGCTACACTCTACACGCTAAACGCTACAGCTTATACCATACTCTCTACACCGTACACCCTACACGCTACACTCTACACGCTACACGCTACACCCTACACCCTACACCCTACATGCTACACCCTACACTCTACACCCTACACCCTACACGCTACACGCTACACCCTATGCCCTGCACGCCACACACTACACTCTACACGCTACACCCTACACGCTACACTATACACGCTACATGCTACACTCTACACCCTACACGCTACACTCTACACCCTACACACTACACTCTACACGCTACACGGTACACGCTACATGCTACGCCCTACACCCTACACGCTACATGTTACACTCTACACCCTACACGCTACACTCTACACCCTACACGCTACACCCTACACCCTACACGCTACACACTACACGCTACACGCTACACCCTACACCCTACACGCTACACTCTACACGCTACATGCTACACCCTACACTCTACACCCTACACGCTATACGCTACACTCTACACCCTGCACGCTACACGCTACACGCTACACCCTACACGCTACACTCTACACCCTACACGCTACACTCTACATGCTACACGCTACACGCTACACTCTACACGCTACACTCTACACCCTACACGCTACACTCTACACGCTACACGCTACACCCTACACGCTACACTCTACACCCTACACGCTACACCCTACACCCTACACGCTACACTCTACACCCTACACGCTACACCCTACACTCTACACCCTACACGCTACTCGCTACACTCTACACCCTACCCGCTACACTCTACACGCTACACGCTACACTCTACACTCTACATGCTACACGCTACACTCTACACCCTACACGCAACACGTTACACTCTACACCCTACACGCTACACTCTGCACGCTACACGCTACACCCTACACCCTACACGCTACACTCTACACGCTACACGCTACACTCTACACCATACACGCTACACCCTACACTCTACACCCTACACCCTACACGCTATACCCGACACCCTACACCCTACATGCTTCACCCTACACGCTACACTCTACACTCTACACCCTACACCCTACACGCTACATGCTACACCCTACACGCTACACTCTACACCCTACACGCTACACTCTACATCCTACACCCTACACGCTATACGCTACACTCTACACCCTGCACGCTACACGCTACACTCTACACCCTACACGCTACACTCTACACCCTACACGCTACACCCTACACGCTACACGCTACACTCTACACCCTACACGCAACACCCTACACTCTACACCCTACACCCTAAACCCTACACGCTACACCCTTCACGCTACACTCTACACCCTACACTCTACACCCTACACGCTACACTCTACACCCTACACCCTACACACGCTACACGCTACATGCTACACTCTACACCCTACACGCTACACTCTACACCCTACACGCTACACCCTACACTCTACACGCTACATGCTACACTCTACACCCTACACCCTACACGATACATGCTACACCCTACACGCTACAGCCTACACGCTACAGCCTACACGCTACACGCTACACTCTACACCCTACAAGCTACACGCTACACGCTACACCCTACACTCTACACCCTACACCGTACACGCTACACGCTACACCCTTCACTCTACACCCTACACCCTACATGCTACACTCTACACCCTACACGGTACACCCTACAATCTACACGCTACATGCTACACTCTACACTCTACACCCTACACCCTACACGCTACATGCTACACTCTACACCCTACACGCTACACTCTACACCCTACACGCTACATGCTACACTCTACACCCTACACCCTACACGCTACATGCTACACGCTACACTCTACACCCTACACGCTACACGCTAGGGTGTAGAGTGTAATATGTAGCGTGTAGTTTGTAGCGTTTAGCTTGTAGGGTGTAGCGTGTAGCGTGTGGGGTGTAGAGTGTAGCGTGTACCGTGTAGCATGTAGGGTGTAGGGTGTAGAGTGTAGAGTGTAGCGTGTAGGGTGTAGAGTGTAGGGTGTAGGATGTAGAGTGTAGGGTTTAGAGTGTAATGTGTAGCGTGTAGGGTGTAGCGTGTAGCATGTAGGGTGTAGGGTGTGGAGTGTAGGGTGTAGCGTGTAGGGTGTAGAGTGTAGCGTGTAGCGTGTAGGGTGTAGGGTGTAGAGTGTAGGGTGTAGCGTGTAGGGTGTAGAGTGTAGCGTGTAGGGTGTAGCGTGTAGCGTGCAGGGTGTAGAGTGTAGCGTATAGCGTGTAGGGTGTAGAGTGTAGGGTGTAGCGTGTAGGGTGTAGAGTGTAGGGTGTAGCGTGTAGGGTGTAGAGTGTAGCGTGTAGCGTGTAGGGTGTAGGGTGTAGGGTGTAGCGTGTAGGGTGTAGAGTGTAGTGTGTAGCGTGTAGGGTGTAGGGTGTAGGGTGTAGCGTGTAGTGTGTAGCGTGTAGCGTGTAGGGTGTAGCGTGTAGCATGTAGCGTGTAGCGTGTAGCATGTAGAGTGTAGGGTGTAGGGTGTAGGGTGTAGCATGTAGAGTGTAGGGTGTAGGGTGTAGCGTGTAGAGTGTAGGGTATAGAGTGTAGCGTCTAGGGTGTAGAGTGTAGCGTGTAGCGTGTAGGGTGTAGAGTGTAGCGTGTAGGGTGTAGAATATAGCGTGTAGAGAGTAGGGTGTAGGGTGTAGAGTGTAGGGTGTAGGGTGTAGAGTGTAACGTGTAGCGTGTAGGGTGTAGCGTGTAGCGTGTAGGGTGTAGGGTGTAGAGTGTAGGGTGTAGCGTGTAGGGTGTAGCGTGTAGCGTGTAGCGTGTAGGGTGTAGGGTGTAGAGTGTAGGGTGTAGTGTGTAGGGTGTAGCGTGTATCGTGTAGCGTGTAGAGTGTAGCGTCTAGCGTATAGGGTGTAGAGTGTAGTGTGTAGCGTGTAGGGTGTAGGGTGTAGGGTGTAGCGTGTAGTGTGTAGCGTGTAGCGTGTAGGGTGTAGCGTGTAGCATGTAGCGTGTAGCGTGTAGCATGTAGAGTGTAGGGTGTAGGGTGTAGGGTGTAGCATGTAGAGTGTAGGGTGTAGGGTGTAGCGTGTAGAGTGTAGGGTATAGAGTGTAGCGTCTAGGGTGTAGAGTGTAGCGTGTAGCGTGTAGGGTGTAGAGTGTAGCGTGTAGGGTGTAGAATATAGCGAGTAGAGAGTAGGGTGTAGGGTGTAGAGTGTAGGGTGTAGGGTGTAGAGTGTAACGTGTAGCGTGTAGGGTGTAGCGTGTAGCGTGTAGGGTGTAGGGTGTAGAGTGTAGGGTGTAGCGTGTAGGGTGTAGCGTGTAGCGTGTAGCGTGTAGGGTGTAGGGTGTAGAGTGTAGGGTGTAGTGTGTAGGGTGTAGCGTGTATCGTGTAGCGTGTAGAGTGTAGCGTCTAGCGTATAGGGTGTAGCGTGTAGCGTGTAGATTGTAGCGTGTAGGGTGTAGGGTGTAGGGTGTAGCGTGTAGCGTGTAGGGTGTAGATTGTAGCGTGTAGCGTGTAGGGTGTAGGGTGTAGAGTGCAGAGTGTAGGGTGTAGAGTGTAACGTGTAGTGTGTAGGGTGTAGCGTGTAGCGTGTAGTGTGTAGCGTGTAGGGTGTAGGGTGTAGAGTGTAGCGTGTAGGGTGTAGCATGTAGCGTGTAGGGTGTAGGGTGTATAGTGTAGAGTGTAGCGTGTAGTGTGAAGCATGCAGAGTGTAGGGTGTCGGGTATAGCGTGTAGGGTGTAGGGTGTAGAGTGTAGGGTGTAGCGTGTATGGTGTAGAGTGTAGCGTGTAGAGTGTAGCGTGTAGGGTGTAGCGTGTAGCGTGCAGAGTGTAGCATGTAGGGTGTAGAGTGTAGCGTGTTGCGTGTAGGGTGTAGCGTGTAGGGTGTAGAGTATAGTGTGTAGCGTGTAGGGTGTAGGGTGTAGAGTGTAGGGTGTAGCATGTAGAGTGTAGCGTGTAGGGTGTAGAGTGTAGCGTGTAGGGTGTAGAGTGTAGCGTGTAGCGTGTAGGGTGTAGGGTGTAGGGTGTAGCATGTAGGGTGTAGAGTGTAGCGTGTAGGGTGTACGGTGTAGAGTGTAGGGTATAAGCTGTAGCGTTTAGCGTGTAGGGTGTAGCGTGTAGCGTGTAGGGTGTAGAGTATAGCATGTAGAGAGTAGGGTGTAGGGTGTAGAGTGTAGGGTGTAGCGTGTAGGGTGTAGAGTGTAGCGTGTAGGGTGTAGGGTGTAGGGTGTAGAGTGTAGCGTGTAGGGTGTAGCGTGTAGCATGTAGCGTGTAGCGTGTAGCATGTAGAGTGTAGCGTGTAGGGTGTAGAGTGTAGGGTGTAGAGTGTAGCGTGTAGCGTGTAGCGTGTAGCGTGTAGGGTGTAGGGTGAAGCGTGTAGGGTGTAGCATGTAGCGTGTAGCGTGTAGCATGTAGAGTAGGGTGTAGGGTGTAGGGTGTAGAGAGTAGTGTGTAGAGTGTGGAGTGTAGCGTGTAGAGTGTAAAGTGTAGCGTGTAGGGTGTAGCGTGTAGTGTGTAGCGTGTAGCGCGTAGCGTGTAGAGTGTAGGGTATAGAGTAGCGTGTAGAGAGTAGGGAGCAGAGTGTAGAGTGTAGCATGTAGGGTGTAGGGTGTACAGTGTAGGGTGTAGGGTGTAGCGTGTAGCGTGTAGAGTGTAGGGAGTAGGGTGTAGCGTGTAGGGTGTGGAGTGTAGCGTGTAGCGTGTAGGGTGTAGCGTGTAGCGTGTAGCGTGTATCATGTACCGTGTAGCGTGTAGCATGTAGAGTAGGGTGTAGGGTGTAGAGTGTAGCGTGTAGCGTGTAGCGTGTAGTGTGTAGCGTGTAGAGTGTAAAGTGTAGCGTGTAGTGTGTAGTGTGTAGCGTGTAGCGCGTAGCGTGTAGAGTGTAGGGTATAGAGTGTAGCGTGTAGAGAGTAGGGAGTAGAGTGTAGCGTGTAGGGTGTAGAGTGTAGCGAGTAGCGTGTAGTGTGTAGGGTGTAGGGTGTAGAGTGTAGGGTGTAGCGTGTAGGGTGTAGCGTGTAGGGTGTAGCGTGTAGCGTGCAGGGTGTAGAGTGTAGCGTATAGCGTGTAGGGTGTAGGATGTAGAGTGTAGCGTGTAGGGTGTAGAGTGTAGCGTGTAGGGTGTAGAGTGTAGCGTGTAGCGTGCAGGGTGTAGAGTGTGGCGTATAGCGTGTAGGGTGTAGGATGTAGAGTGTAGCGTGTAGCGTGTAGCATGTAGAGTGCAGAGTGTAGGGTGTAGAGTGTAGCGTGTAGAGTGTAGGGTGTAGAGTGTAGGGTGTAGAGTGTAACGTGTAGTGTGTAGGGTGTAGCGTGTAGCGTGTAGGGTGTAGCGTGTATCGTGTAGGGTGTAGAGTGTAGCGTGTAGCGTGTAGGGTGTAGGGTGTAGAGTGTAGAGTGTAGGGTGTAG
The DNA here is from genome assembly GCF_051348905.1 of Ranitomeya variabilis. Classification (NCBI taxonomy): domain Eukaryota; kingdom Metazoa; phylum Chordata; class Amphibia; order Anura; family Dendrobatidae; genus Ranitomeya; species Ranitomeya variabilis. The sequence goes on from NC_135235.1 coordinate 356,206,237, forward strand.
AGTGTAGCGTGTAGAGTGTAGGGTGTAGAGTGTAGGGTGTAGAGTGTAACGTGTAGCGTGTAGGGTGTAGCGTGTAGCGTGTAGGGTGCAGGGTGTAGAGTGTAGCGTGTAGGGTGTAGAGTGTAACGTGTAGCGTGTAGGGTGTAGCGTGTAGCGTGTAGGGTGTAGGGTGTAGAGTGTAACGTGTAGCGTGTAGGGTGTAGCGTGTAGCGTGTAGGGTGTAGCGTGTAGTGTGTAGCGTGTAGAGTGTAGGGTGTAGAGTGTAGCGTGTAGGTTGTAGCATGTAGCGTGTAGGGTGTAGAGTGTAGCGTGTAGCGTGTAGCGTGTAGGGTGTAGGGTGTAGCGTGTAGGGTGTAGATTGTAGCGTGTAGCGTGTAGGGTGTACGGTGTAGAGTGCAGAGTGTAGGGTGTAGAGTGTAGCGTGTAGAGTGTAGGGTGTAGAGTGTAGGGTGTAGAGTGTAACGTGTAGTGTGTAGGGTGTAGCGTGTAGCGTGTAGGGTGTAGCGTGTAGCGTGTAGGGTGCAGGGTGTAGAGTGTAACGTGTAGCGTGTAGGGTGTAGCGTGTAGCGTGTAGGGTGTAGCGTGTAGCGTGTAGTGTGTAGCGTGTAGGGTGTAGGGTGTAGAGTGTAGCGTGTAGGGTGTAGCATGTAGCGTGTAGGGTGTAGGGTGTATAGTGTAGAGTGTAGCGTGTAGTGTGAAGCATGCAGGGTGTAGGGTGTTGGGTATAGCGTGTAGGGTGTAGGGTGTAGAGTGTAGGGTGTAGCGTGTATGGTGTAGAGTGTAGCGTGTAGAGTGTAGCGTGTAGGGTGTAGGGTGTAGCGTGTAGCGTGCAGAGTGTAGCGTGTAGGGTGTAGAGTGTAGCGTGTTGCGTGTAGGGTGTATCGTGTAGGGTGTAGAGTATAGTGTGTAGCGTGTAGGGTGTAGAGTGTAGAGTGTAGGGTGTATTGTGTAGCGTGTAGGGTGTAGGGTGTAGATTGTAGCGTGTAGGGTGTAGGGTGTAGCGTGTAGCGTGTAGGGTGCAGGGTGTAGAGTGTAGCGTGTAGCGTGTAGGGTGTAGGGTGTAGAGTGTAGAGTGTAGGGTGTAGAGTGTAGCGTGTAGAGTGTAGGGTGTAGAGTGTAGGGTGTAGCGTGTATGGTGTAGGGTGTAGCGTGTAGAATGCAGAGTGTAGCGTGTAGGGTGTAGAGTGTAGCGTGTTGTGTGTAGGGTGTAGAGTGTAGCGTGTAGAGTGTAGCGTGTAGCCTGTAGCGTGTAGAGTGTAGCGTGTAGGGTGTAGAGTATAGCGTGTAGCATGTAGGGTGTAGGGTGTAGAGTGTAGAGTGTAGCGTGTAGCGTGCAGAGTGTAGCGCGCAGGGTGTAGGGTGTAGCGTGTAGAATGCAGTGTGTAGCGTGTAGGGTGTAGAGTGTAGCGTGTTGCGTGTAGGGTGTAGAGTGTAGCGTGTAGCGTGTAGAGTGTAGCGTGTAGCGTGTAGCGTGTAGAGTGTAGCGTGTAGGGTGTAGAGTATAGCGTGTAGCGTGTAGGGTGTAGGGTGTAGAGTGTAGAGTGTAGCGTGTAGCGTGTAGAGTGTAGCGTGTAGCGTGTAGAGTGTAGGGTGTAGCGTGTAGGGTGTAGAGTGTAGGGTGTAGCGTGTAGGGTGTAGAGTGTAGCGTGTAGCGTGTAGCGTGTAGGGTGTAGGGTGTAGGGTGTAGCGTGTAGGGTGTAGGGTGTAGCGTGTAGCGTGTAGGGTGTAGGCTGTAGGGTGTAGCGTGTAGTGTGTAGAGTGTAGCGTGTAGTGTGTAGGGTGTAGCGTGTAGCATGTATCGTGTAGCGTGTAGCATGTAGAGTGTAGGGTGTAGGGTGTAGGGTGTAGCATGTAGAGTGTAGGGTGTAGGGTGTAGCGTGTAGAGTGTAGGGTATAGAGTGTAGAGTGTAGAGAGTAGGGTGTAGAGTGTAGAGTGTAGCGTGTAGGGTGTAGAGTGTAGCGTGTAGAGCGTATTGTGTAGAGTGTAGCATGTAGCGTGTAGAGTGTAGGGTGTAGAGTGTAGCGTGTAGGGTGTAGAGTGTAGCGTGTAGAGTGTAGCGTGTAGGGTGTAGCGTGTCGGGTGTAGGGTGTAGGGTGTAGCGTGTAGTTTGTAGGGTGTAGGGTGTAGGGTGTTGCGTGTAGGGTGTAGAGTGTAGCGTGTAGCGTGTAGGGTGTAGGTTGTAGAGTGTAGGGTGTAGCATGTAGGGTGTAGGGTGTAGCATGTAGGGTGTAGAGTGTAGCGTGTAGGGTGTACGGTGTAGAGTGTAGGGTATAAGCTGTAGCGTTTAGCGTGTAGGGTGTAGCGTGTAGCGTGTAGGGTGTAGAGTGTAGCGTGTAGGGTGTAGAGTATAGCATGTAGAGAGTAGGGTGTAGGGTGTAGGGTGTAGAGTGTAACGTGTAGCGTGTAGGGTGTAGCGTGTAGCGTGTAGGGTGTAGAGTGTAGGGTGAAGGGTGTAGCGTGTAGCGTGTAGCGTGTAGGGTGTAGGGTGTAGATTGTGGTGTGTAGGGTGTAGCATGTAGCGTGTAGGGTGTAGGGTGTAGAGTGTAGAGTGTAGCGTGTAGGGTGAAGCATGTAGGGTGTAGCGTGCAGAGTATAGCGTGTAGGGTGTAGCGTGTAGCGTGCAGAGTGTTGCGTGTAGGGTGTAGAGTGTAGCGTGTTGCGTGTAGGGTGTAGAGTGTAGCGTGTAGCGTGTAGAGTGTAGCGTGTAGCGTGTAGAGTGTAGCGTGTAGGGTGTAGAGTATAGCGTGTAGCATGTAGGGTGTAGGGTGTAGAGTGTAGAGTGTAGCATGTAGCGTGTAGCGTGTAGAGTGTAGCGTGTAGCGTGTAGAGTGTAGGGTGTAGAGTGTAGCGTGTAGCGTGTAGGGTGTAGGGTGTAGAGTGTAGCGTGTAGCGTGTAGAGTGTACGGTGTAGAGTGTAGGGTGTAGCGTGTAGGGTGTAGAGTGTAGCGTGTAGCGTGTAGCGTGTAGGGTTAAGTTACACGCTACACACTAAACACAAAAAGAAAAGGATATGCAAACCAATGGGATCCACGTTAAATAGTCAATTTTATTGTACAAAAATAGTAATCCACAAACAGAACCAGGCAAAACATACATTTAACCCTTGTCAGGCTGCATAATTTTACAACCTTAACAGGCTGCATAGGTACAATTGTACCTTCACATATACCTCCACTGTGGGAAGACTTTACTTGGTTTCAGAAACTAAAGTTCATTCAGCTACAAATGTTATGCTGATATCTATTGTTCAGTGTTGTTACTGGTCACTTATGTTGCTGTCAATTAAGTTAATTCAAACTGGGAGTGGCTTCTACTTGTCTTCCTGCCTCCCTCCTCTCATTAGCCATTTTGCTGTTCATCTCATTGCTGTGAGCACACATTTCTAGGCTTGTGAAGTCTTCAATTTCTTGGAAACGAAGGTAGGAAAGTCTCACAGCATCTAACAGCCAGTTATACCTTTATTCTCATTATGTGGGGACAGAACAGTCAAATTGTCTTTCAGCCTGGACTTGGCTTACATATATTTTGTATGAAACTTATCACTATAGGTATAATTTTTATACGAAAAATGGATAATAATTAGTATCTACGTATTGTTTTACGATGTTTTATTTATATTCAGCACAAAATACGAAGCCAAAATTCATCTAGCAAGTCATCATGAGTGATAGTAATGCTGGATCTAGTTTCCGCCATAATCCAAGAAAACGTGTTTGCAGGTTAGTATAATTTTGTGAAAAGCCAATAATGTAGTATTTCGGAAAATTATTTATTTTACATTTTTTCATATTTACAGATTTACGTCTGACGAAATAATGCGAATGCTAGAAGAATCTGATTCTGAGCATGAGGATGAACCATATGTTGCATCTGATGATGAAAACTATGTACCACAAGTGGATGTTACTGAAGAAGATTCAGACATTGAAAAATAAATGGTCATAGAGCAGGAAAAATAATACGACTCAGACGAAAGTGTTGAGGATGAGTCTGTGCCTCAAAGTGCAGGCGACATTTGGACTGCTAAGGATGAAACTCAATGGTGCAGTAATCCACTGCCAAATGCACAAACAAAATCTCGTAATGTCCTACGACAAAGAGGTGGCCCTGCAGCAATCAGCAACCTATATACAGCAAAAGAGCTATTCAAGTCCATCATGACTCCCGAGATGTGTGACATCATATTACGGGAAACGAATCGAAAGGCCAAGAGAGTTTGTGATGCTTACAACAACGAACTGGTACAACGTTTTCCTGATTCTTCCAAACGGCCACCACAAAAAACATTCAAGCAATTTACTGAAACTGAACTTCATGCATTTTTGGGCATACTGATTGCTGCTGGTGTGCACAGAGCCAACAAAGAGAATCTGGAGGAAATGTGTAATGTTGCTGCTCTGCCTCTTATACGTGCAGCCATGTCTCGTGACCGCTTCAAGATGATACTCAGATTTATCAGGTTTGACAACGAAAATACACGTGCAGAACGTGTGCAAACAGATAAAGCTGCACCAATACGGGACATCTGGACAATGCTGAACAGTAATCTGGAGAGAGCCTACAAGCCATATCATTGTATCACCGTCGACGAGCAATTATTTCCATTTAGAGGTCATACTAAATTTACCCAGTATATACCTTCAAAACCAGCTAAATATGGCATAAAGATTTTCTGGGCTTGTGACTCATCAAATGCCTACCCTTTACAAGGTCAGCTCTACACTGGGAAACCAACTGATGGTCCTCGACAAGTAAACATTGGAGAACGAACAGTATTGGACCTAGTGAGCTCGTATAAAGGCTCTGGAAGAAATGTCACCACCGATAACTTCTTTACAACCATGGAACTAGCTAAGGTATTGAACTCCTGGAACATGACACTAGTTGGTACAGTGAGAAAAAACAAAAGGTTCCTACCTAACAACATGCAGCCTGCCAAAGAAAGGCCTGTAAACTCGACAAATTTTGCCTACAATCATGATGCAACAGTCTGTTCATATGTACCAAAGAAGAACAAATCAGTCGTGCTTCTATCATCTATGCACATGACGGGAGAAGTTGAAGAGACACTAGCAGCCAAGCCAGAGATAATAAAATACTACAACATAACAAAAGGTGGCGTTGATGTTATGGATAAAATGTTGGGAGAGTACACTGTGAAACGACGAACATCACGTTGGACTTTGGCATTTTTCTACAATATGATTGATGTCAGTGGGTTAGCATCCTACATCATCTACAGAGAACACAATCCAAGCTTCAGGGCAAAGGATCAACGAAGAAAGTTCCTGAAAGATCTCGCAAATCAGCTGTGTATGATTGCAATTGAAGATCGTAGTACAAACAAAATGATAATGAGAAACCATTTTCTTCGAGGTGCAGTAGAAATGGTGCTTGGACGATGCATTGTGGTAGCATCGCAGCCAGCAGCTGGCCCCAACATACCTCATGGTAGTCGTGGACCCTCCCCTGTTGTTGGTAGTTGCTATGTCTGCAGAGACCTGAGGCGAAAACAACGCAAGACTAGAAAGTCTTGTGTGGTTTGTGTGAAACCCATTTGCGATGAACACTCTGTAGCAAAGCCAACATGCATTACTTGCAAAGAAAATCAATAAAAAAAAGTTTCTTACATTTTCTTTTATAATGTAAATGAACAGTTTTTTACTTGTTTATAATAGTTAAATAGCATTATCATTAAAAAAAAATTTATGCTTTTTCCCTTGCATTATCTTCATTCAAAATATATGAGGTACATTTGTACCTATGCAGCTTGTTATGGATGCAAAAAGATCTCGACCCCTTATCTCGGAAGCGGGTGGAGATATTTTATTGAAATTTGGCCAATATATTCTGGACCAAAAATGTAGAGATGTCACGAAATTTCAGCCCTCTACGTCTTTTCAAAAAAAAGTTATTGCAATTTTAAAACGGAATAGTTACAATTGTACCTATTCAGCCGGATAAGGGTTAAAAACATTTAAAACACTAGTATGGCTGAATAGGCCAAAAGTAATTTTACCCGAGGGAATGAAGGAAGCTAATACTTTACAGCATATGTGAGACAGGAGAAATAACCAGAGAGAAAAAATTGCTAGGTATGCGGGTACACCAATCTTAGTCAAATCTACATATAAGAAGCCTATTGTTTACTGCCAACTGTGACCCCCTGAGTACTATGACAGGAAACATATACTCCAGCCTAGTATCTGGAAGAAATACATCATGGATCCTATTTTGTTCAACACAGCATGCGTGCGCACAGTTGGTAAGCAAATGAAAGCAGACCCCTATAGAAAGGTAATCAGGGAAATAGATATGCTGCAGTACTACAAAATCCTAGTTATTTGGATAAATGTATGCATACAGACGCCTTGTGGAAATACAAAGAATCAGGATCCATTGTCCTAAGGCTTGGAAAAATGCCAGGCCATGCATGAAGTAAATAGGTGTAATTCCATAGCAGTTGTAAAGATAAGTTACCCAAGTCCTGTCAATCGGGAAAAAAACAAAGGAAGCCCTGAACCCCACGCGTATCGACGCTACTCAAGCGTCTTCATCAGAGGAAAAAGTGACACCCTACACGCTACACGCTACACTACACCCTACACAATACACGCTACTTGCTACACCCTACATGCTACACTCTACACGCTACACGCTACACGCTACACCCTACACGGTACACCCTACACCCTACACGCTACACGCTACACCCTACACCCTACACCCTACACGCTACAATCTACACGCTACACGCTACACACTATACGCTACACGCTAGACGCTACACTCTACACGCTACACGATACACGCTACACCCTACACGCTACACCCTACACTCTACACCCTACACCCTACACGCTACACGCTACACGCTACACGCTACATCCTACACGCTACACCCTACACTCTACACCCTACACCCTACACGCTACACGCTACACGCTACACCCTACACGCTACACCCTGCACTCTACACCCTACACGCTACACCCTACACGCTACACGTTACACTCTACACCCTACACCCTACACTCTACACCCTGCACCCTACTCTCTACACGCTACACTCTACACCCTACACGCTACACTCTACACTGTACACCCTACACCCTACACGCTACACGCTACACTCTACACGCTACACCCTACACTCTACACCCTACACCCTACACGCTATACGCTACACTCTACACCCTGCACGCTACACGCTACACGCTACACCCTACACGCTACACTCTACACCCTACACGCTACACTCTACATGCTACACGCTACACGCTACATGCTACACGCTACACCCTACACGCTACACTCTACACCCTACACCCTACACCCTAAACGCTACACTCTACACCCTACACGCTACACCCTACACTCTACACCCTACACCCTACACGCTACTCGCTACATTCTACACCCTACCCGCTACACTCTACACGCTACACGCTACACTCTACACTCTACACGCTACACGCTACACTCTACACCCTACACGCAACACGCTACACTCTACACCCTACACGCTACACTCTGCACGCTACACGCTACACCCTACACCCTACACGCTACACTCTACACGCTACACGCTACACTCTACACCATACACGCTACACCCTACACTCTACACCCTACACCCTACACGCTATACCCGACACCCTACACCCTACATGCTTCACCCTACACGCTACACTCTACACCCTACACGCTACACCCTACAATCTACACCCTACACCCTACACACTACATGCTACTCGCTACACTCTACACCCTACACGCTACACTCTACACTCTACTCCCTACTCTATACACGCTACACTCTATACCCTACACTCTACACGCTACGCGCTACACGCTACACACTACACACTACACGCTACACTTTACACTCTACACGCTACACACTACTCGCTACACGCTACACTCTACACCCTACACCCTACTCTACATGCTACACGCTACACGGTACATGATACACGCTACACCCTACACGCTACACGCTACACCCTACACGCTACACGCTACACTCCACACCCTACACGCTACACCCTACACCCTACTCCCTACACTCTACACGCTACACCCTACACCCTACACTGTACACCCTACACCCTACATGCTACACTCTACACTCTGCTCCCTACTCTCTACACGCTACACTCTATACCCTACACTCTACACGCTACGCGCTACACGCTACACACTACACGCTACACCCTACACGCTACACTTTACACTCTACACGCTACACTCCACACTCTACACACTACACTCTACACCCTACACCCTACTCTACATGCTACACGCTACACGCTACATGCTACACCCTACACGCTTCACCCTACACCCTACACGCTACACGCTACACGCTACACTCTACACCCTACACTCTACACCCTACACGCTACACGCTACACGCTACACTCTACACGCTAAACGCTACAGCTTATACCCTACACTCTACACCGTACACCCTACACGCTACACTCTACACCCTACATGCTACACCCTACACCCTACACCCTACATGCTACACTCTGCATGCTACACGCTACACCCTACACCCTACACGCTACACTCTACACGCTACACGCTACACTCTACACCATACACGCTACACCCTACACTCTACACCCTACACCCTACACGCTATACCCGACACCCTACACCCTACATGCTTCACCCTACACGCTACACTCTACACTCTACACCCTACACGCTACATGCTACACTCTACACGCTACACTCTACACCCTACATGCTACACTCTACATCCTACACCCTACACGCTATACGCTACACTCTACACCCTACACCCTACACTCTACACCCTACACGCTACACGCTACACTCTACACCCTACACCCTACACACGCTACACGCTACACCCTACACTCTACACGCTACATGCTACACTCTACACCCTACACGATACATGCTACACCCTACACGCTACAGCCTACACGCTACACGCTACACTCTACACCCTACAAGCTACACGCTACACGCTACACCCTACACTCTACACCCTACACCGTACACGCTACACGCTACACTCTACACGCTACACCCTTCACTCTACACCCTACACCCTACATGCTACACTCTACACCCTACACGGTACACCCTACAATCTACATGCTACATGCTACACTCTACACTCTACACCCTACACCCTACACGCTACATGCTACACTCTACACCCTACACGCTACACTCTACACCCTACACGCTACATGCTACACTCTACACCATACACCCTACACGCTACATGCTACACGCTACACTCTACACCCTACACGCTACACGCTAGGGTGTAGAGTGTAATATGTAGCGTGTAGTTTGTAGCGTTTAGCTTGTAGGGTGTAGCGTGTAGCGTGTAGGGTGTAGAGTGTAGCGTGTAGCGTGTAGCATGTAGGGTGTAGGGTGTAGAGTGTAGAGTGTAGCGTGTAGGGTGTAGAGTGTAGGGTGTAGGATGTAGAGTGTAGGGTTTAGAGTGTAATTTGTAGCGTGTAGGGTGTAGCGTGTAGCATGTAGGGTGTAGGGTGTGGAGTGTAGGGTGTAGCGTGTAGGGTGTAGAGTGTAGCGTGTAGCGTGTAGGGTGTAGAGTGTAGGGTGTAGCGTATAGGGTGTAGAGTGTAGCGTGTAGGGTGTAGCGTGTAGCGTGCAGGGTGTAGAGTGTAGCGTATAGCGTGTAGGGTGTAGAGTGTAGGGTGTAGCGTGTAGGGTGTAGAGTGTAGGGTGTAGCGTGTAAGGGTGTAGAGTGTAGCGTGTAGCGTGTAGGGTGTAGGGTGTAGGGTGTAGCGTGTAGGGTGTAGAGTGTAGCGTGTAGCGTGTAGGGTGTAGGGTGTAGGGTGTAGCATGTAGTGTGTAGCGTGTAGCGTATAGGGTGTAGCGTGTAGCATGTAGCGTGTAGCGTGTAGCATGTAGAGTGTAGGGTGTAGGGTGTAGCATGTAGAGTGTAGGGTGTAGGGTGTAGCGTGTAGAGTGTAGGGTATAGAGTGTAGCGTCTAGGGTGTAGAGTGTAGCGTGTAGCGTGTAGGGTGTAGAGTGTAGCGTGTAGGGTGTAGAATATAGCGTGTAGAGAGTAGGGTGTAGGGTGTAGAGTGTAGGGTGTAGGGTGTAGAGTGTAACGTGTAGCGTGTAGGGTGTAGCGTGTAGCGTGTAGGGTGTAGGGTGTAGAGTGTAGGGTGTAGCGTGTAGGGTGTAGCGTGTAGCGTGTAGGTTGTAGGGTGTAGAGTGTAGGGTGTAGCGTGTAGGGTGTAGCGTGTATCGTGTAGCGTGTAGAGTGTAGCGTCTAGCGTATAGGGTGTAGCGTGTAGCGTGTAGATTGTAGCGTGTAGGGTGTAGGGTGTAGGGTGTAGCGTGTAGCGTGTAGGGTGTAGAGTGTAGCGTGTAGTGTGTAGGGTGTAGGGTGTAGAGTGCAGAGTGTAGGGTGTAGAGTGTAGCGTGTAGAGTGTAGGGTGTAGAGTGTAGGGTTTAGAGTGTAACGTGTAGTGTGTAGGGTGTAGCGTGTAGCGTGTAGGGTGTAGCGTGTAGCGTGTAGGGTGCAGGGTGTAGAGTGTAACATGTAGCGTGTAGGGTGTAGCGTGTAGCGTGTAGGGTGTAGCGTGTAGCGTGTAGTGTGTAGCGTGTAGGGTGTAGGGTGTAGAGTGTAGCGTGTAGGGTGTAGGGTGTAGCGTGTAGCGTGTAGAGTGTAGAGTGTAGCGTGTAGCATGTAGAGTGTAGAGTGTAGCGTGTAGGGTGTAGAGTGTAGCGCATAGCGTGTAGGGTGTAGGGTGTAGAGTGTAGCGTGTAGCGTGTAGTGTACGGTGTAGAGTGTAGGGTGTAGCGTGTAGGGTGTAGAGTGTAGCGTGTAGCGTGTAGCTTGTAGGGTGTAGGGTGTAGATTGTAGCGTGTAGGGTGCAGGGTGTAGAGTGTAGCGTGTAGGGTGTAGAGTGTAACGTGTAGCGTGTAGGGTGTAGCGTGTAGCGTGTAGGGTGTAGAGTGTAACGTGTAGCGTGTAGGGTGTAGCGTGTAGCGTGTAGGGTGTAGCGTGTAGTGTGTAGCGTGTAGAGTGTAGGGTGTAGAGTGTAGCGTGTAGGGTGTAGCATGTAGCATGTAGGGTGTAGGGTGTAGAGTGTAGAGTGTAGCGTTTAGGGTGAAGCATGTAGGGTGTAGGGTGTCGGGTATAGCGTGTAGGGTGTAGGGTGTAGAGTGTAGGGTGTAGCGTGTATGGTGTAGAGTGTAGCGTGTAGGGTGTAGAGTGTAGCGTGCAGAGTGTAGCGTGTAGGGTATAGAGTGTAGCGTGTTGCGTGTAGGGTGTAGAGTGTAGCGTGTAGCGTGTAGAGTGTAGAGTGTAGCGTGTAGCGTGTAGAGTGTAGGGTGTAGAGTATAGCGTGTAGCGTGTAGGGTGTAGGGTGTAGAGTGTAGAGTGTAGCATGTAGCGTGTAGCGTGTAGAGTGTAGCGTGTAGCGTGTAGAGTGTAGGGTGTAGCGTGTAGCGTGTAGCGTGTAGAGTGTAGGGTGTAGAGTGTAGCGTGTAGCGTGTAGAGTGTAGAGTGTAGCGTGTAGGGTGTAGAGTGTAGCGTGTAGCGTTTAGGGTGTAGGGTGTAGAGTGTAGCGTGTAGCGTGTAGAGTGTACGGTGTAGAGTGTAGGGTGTAGCGTGTAGGGTGTAGAGTGTAGCGTGTAGTGTGTAGCGTGTAGGGTTAAGCTACACACTACACACTAAACACAAAAAGAAAAGGATATGCAAACCAATGGGATCCACGTTAAATAGTCAATTTTATTGTACAAAAATAGTAATCCACAAACAGAACCAGGCAAAACATACATTTAAAAACATTTAAAACACTAGTATGGCTGAATAGGCCATAAGTAATTTTACCCGAGGGAATGAAGGAAGCTAATACTTTACAGCATATGTGAGACAGGAGAAATAACCAGAGAGAAAAAATTGCTAGGTATGCGGGTACACCAATCTTAGTCAAATCTACATATAAGAAGCCTATTGTTTACTGCCAACTGTGACCCCCTGAGTACTATGACAGGAAACATATACTCCAGCCTAGTATCTGGAAGAAATACATCATGGATCCTATTTTGTTCAACACAGCATGCGTGCGCACAGTTGGTAAGCAAATGAAAGCAGACCCCTATAGAAAGGTAATCAGGGAAATAGATATGCTGCAGTACTACAAAATCCTAGTTATTTGGATAAATGTATGCATACAGACGCCTTGTGGAAATACAAAGAATCAGGATTAGTGTTGAGCATTCCGATGCTGCAAGTATCGGGTATCGGCCGATACTTGCTGTATCGGAATTTCCGATACCGAGATCCGATATTTTTGTAATATCGGATATCGGTATCGAAACAACATTAATGTAAAAAGGTGTAAAAGAAAGAATTAAAATAAAAAAAATCGCTATACTCACCTCTCCGACGCAGCCGGGACCTCAGCGAAGGAACCGGCAGCGTTGTTTGTTTAAAATTCGCGCTTTTACTTGCTTACGTGAATTCCCGGCTTCTGATTGGTCAGGGCGGCCATGTTGCCGGGACGCGGACCAATCACAGCAAGCCGTGACGAAATTACGTCACGGCTTGCTGTGATTGGTCCGCGTCACGGCAACATGGCCGCCATTAACCAATCACAAGCCGTGACGTCACGGGAGGCTGGACACGCGCTTATTTTGAAAAGCGCGCGTGTCCAGCCTCCCGTGACGTCACGGCTTGTGATTGGTCACGGCGCCATATTGCCGGGATGCGGACCAATCACAGCAAGCCGTGACGAAATTACGTCACGGCTTGCTGTGATTGGTCCGCGTCCCAGGAACATGGCCGCCATTAACCAATCACAAGCCGTGACGTCACGGGAGGCTGGACACGCGCTTATTTTGAAAAGCGCGCGTGTCCAGCCTCCCGTGACGTCACGGCTTGTGATTGGTCACGGCGCCATATTGCCGGGACGCGGACCAATCACAGCAAGCCGTGACGTAATTTCGTCACGGCTTGCTGTGATTGGTCCGAGTCCCGGCAACATGGCCGCCCTGACCAATCAGAAGCCGGGAATTCACGTAAGCAAGTAAAAGCGCGAATTTTAAAGAAACAACGCTGCCGCTTACAATCGCCGAGGTCCCGGCTGCGTCGGACAGGTGAGTATAGCGATATTTTTTATTTTAATTCTTTATTTTACACATTTATATGGTTCCCAGGGCCTGAAGGAGAGTTTCCTCTCCTTCAGACCCTGAGAACCATCAGGAATACCGTCCGATACCTGAGTCCCATTGACTTGTATTGGTATCGGGTATCGGTATCGGATTGGATCCGATATTTTGCCGGTATCGGCCGATACTTTCCGATACCGATACTTTCAAGTATCGGACGGTATCGCTCAACACTAATCAGGATCCATTGTCCTAAGGCTTGGAAAAATGCCAGGCCATGCATGAAGTAAATAGGTGTAATTCCATAGCAGTTGTAAAGATAAGTTACCCAAGTCCTGTCCCTCGGGAAAAAAACAAAGGAAGCCCTTTACCCCACGCGTATCGACGCTACTCAAGCGTCTTCATCAGAGGAAAAAGTGACACCCTACACGCTACACGCTACACTCTTCACTCTACACGCTACACTCTACACCCTACACGCTACACCCTACACTCTACACGCTACATGCTACACTCTACACCCTACACAATACACGCTACTTGCTACACCCTACATGCTACACTCTACACGCTACACGCTACACGCTACACCCTACACGGTACACCCTACACCCTACACCCTACACGCTACAATCTACACGCTACACACTATACGCTACACGCTAGACGCTACACTCTACACGCTACACGCTACACCCTACACGCTACACCCTACACTCTACACCCTACAACCTACACGCTACACGCTACACGCTACACGCTACACCCTACACGCTACACCCTACACTCTACACCCTACACCCTACACGCTACACGCTACACGCTACACCCTACACGCTACACCCTACACTCTACACCCTACACGCCACACCCTACACGCTACACGTTACACTCTACACCCTACACCCTACACTCTACACCCTACACCCTACTCTCTACACTCTACACCCTACACGCTACACTCTACACCCTACACCCTACACGCTACACGCTACACTCTACACGCTAAACGCTACAGCTTATACCCTACACTCTACACCGTACACCCTACATGCTACATTCTACACCCTACACGCTACACCCTACACCCTACACCCTACATGCTACACCCTACACTCTACACCCTACACCCTACACGCTACACCCTACGCCCTGCACGCCACACACTACACTCTACACGCTACACCCTACACCCTACACTGTACACCCTACACCCTACACGCTACACGCTACACTCTACACGCTACACCCTACACTCTACACCCTACACCCTACACGCTATACGCTACACTCTACACCTGCACGCTACACGCTACACCCTACACGCTACACTCTACACCCTACACGCTACACCCTACACGCTACACCCTACACCCTACACACTACACGCTACTCGCTACACTCTACACCCTACACGCTACACTCTACACTCTACTCCCTACTCTCTACACGCTACACTCTATACCCTACACTCTACACGCTACGCGCTACACGCTACACGCTACACACTACACACTACACGCTACACTTTACACTCTACACGCTACACACTACACGCTACACGCTACACTCTACACCCTACACCCTACTCTACATGCTACACGCTACACGGTACATGATACACGCTACACCCTACTCGCTACACGCTACACCCTACACGCTACACGCTACACTCCACACCCTACACGCTACACTGTACACCCTACACCCTACACGCTACACTCTACACTCTGCTCCCTACTCTTTACACGCTACACTCTATACCCTACACTCTACACGCTACGCGCTACACGCTACACACTACACGCTACACCCTACACGCTACACTTTACACTCTACACGCTACACTCCACACTCTACACACTACACTCTACACCCTACACCCTACACCCTACTCTACATGCTACACGCTACACGCTACATGCTACACCCTACACGCTTCACCCTACACCCTACACTCTACACGCTACACGCTACACTCTACACCCTACACTCTACACCCTACACGCTACACGCTACACGCTACACTCTACACGCTAAACGCTACAGCTTATACCCTACACTCTACACCGTACACCCTACACGCTACACTCTACACCCTACACGCTACACCCTACACCCTACACCCTACACGCTACACCCTACACTCTACACCCTACACCCTACACGCTACACTCTACACCCTACACCCTACTCTACATGCTACACGCTACACGGTACATGATACACGCTACACCCTACACGCTACACGCTACACCCTACACGCTACACGCTACACTCTACACCCTACACGCTACACCCTACACCCTACTCCCTACACTCTACACGCTACACGCTACACCCTACACCCTACACTGTACACCCTACACTCTGCACGCTACACTCTACACTCTGCTCCCTACTCTCTACACGCTACACTCTATACCCTACACGCTACGCGCTACACGCTACACACTACACGCTACACCCTACACGCTACACTTTACACTCTACACGCTACACTCTACACTCTACACCCTACACCCTACACCCTACTCTACATGCTACACGCTACACGCTACATGCTACACCCTACACGCTACACCCTACACCCTACACGCTACACTCCACACCCTACACTCTACACCCTACACGCTACACGCTACACGCTACACGCTACACGCTACACGCTACACTCTACACGCTAAACGCTACAGCTTATACCATACTCTCTACACCGTACACCCTACACGCTACACTCTACACGCTACACGCTACACCCTACACCCTACACCCTACATGCTACACCCTACACTCTACACCCTACACCCTACACGCTACACGCTACACCCTATGCCCTGCACGCCACACACTACACTCTACACGCTACACCCTACACGCTACACTCTACACGCTACACGCTACACTCTACACCCTACACGCTACACTCTACACCCTACACACTACACTCTACACGCTACACGGTACACGCTACACGCTACGCCCTACACCCTACACGCTACATGTTACACTCTACACCCTACACGCTACACTCTACACCCTACACGCTACACCCTACACCCTACACGCTACACACTACACGCTACACTCTACACCCTACACGCTGCACTCTATACGCTACACGGTAAACGTCACACGCTACACCCTACACCCTACACGCTACACTCTACACGCTACATGCTACACCCTACACTCTACACCCTACACGCTATACGCTACACTCTACACCCTGCACGCTACACGCTACACGCTACACCCTACACGCTACACTCTACACCCTACACTCTACATGCTACACGCTACACCCTACACGCTACACTCTACACCCTACACGCTACACTCTACACGCTACACGCTACACCCTACACGCTACACTCTACACCCTACACGCTACACCCTACACCCTACACGCTACACTCTACACCCTACACGCTACACCCTACACTCTACACCCTACACCCTACACGCTACTCGCTACACTCTACACCCTACCCGCTACACTCTACACGCTACACGCTACACTCTACACTCTACATGCTACACGCTACACCCTACACCCTACACGCTACACTCCACACCCTACACTCTACACCCTACACGCTACACGCTACACGCTACACTCTACACGCTAAACGCTACAGCTTATACCATACTCTCTACACCGTACACCCTACACGCTACACTCTACACGCTACACGCTACACCCTACACCCTACACCCTACATGCTACACCCTACACTCTACACCCTACACCCTACACGCTACACGCTACACCCTATGCCCTGCACGCCACACACTACACTCTACACGCTACACCCTACACGCTACACTCTACACGCTACACGCTACACTCTACACCCTACACGCTACACTCTACACCCTACACACTACACTCTACACGCTACACGGTACACGCTACACGCTACGCCCTACACCCTACACGCTACATGTTACACTCTACACCCTACACGCTACACTCTACACCCTACACGCTACACCCTACACCCTACACGCTACACACTACACTCTACACCCTACACGCTGCACTCTATACGCTACACGGTAAACGTCACACGCTACACCCTACACCCTACACGCTACACTCTACACGCTACATGCTACACCCTACACTCTACACCCTACACGCTATACGCTACACTCTACACCCTGCACGCTACACGCTACACGCTACACCCTACACGCTACACTCTACACGCTACACTCTACATGCTACACGCTACACGCTACACCCTACACGCTACACTCTACACCCTACACGCTACACTCTACACGCTACACGCTACACCCTACATGCTACACTCTACACCCTACACGCTACACCCTACACCCTACACGCTACACTCTACACCCTACACGCTACACCCTACACTCTACACCCTACACCCTACACGCTACTCGCTACACTCTACACCCTACCCGCTACACTCTACACGCTACACGCTACACTCTACACTCTACATGCTACACGCTACACCCTACACCCTACACGCTACACTCCACACCCTACACTCTACACCCTACACGCTACACGCTACACGCTACACGCTACACGCTACACTCTACACGCTAAACGCTACAGCTTATACCATACTCTCTACACCGTACACCCTACACGCTACACTCTACACGCTACACGCTACACCCTACACCCTACACCCTACATGCTACACCCTACACTCTACACCCTACACCCTACACGCTACACGCTACACCCTATGCCCTGCACGCCACACACTACACTCTACACGCTACACCCTACATGCTACACTATACACGCTACATGCTACACTCTACACCCTACACGCTACACTCTACACCCTACACACTACACTCTACACGCTACACGGTACACGCTACATGCTACGCCCTACACCCTACACGCTACATGTTACACTCTACACCTTACACGCTACACTCTACACCCTACACGCTACACCCTACACCCTACACGCTACACACTACACGCTACACTCTACACCCTACACGCTGCACTCTATACGCTACACGGTAAACGCTACACGCTACACCCTACACCCTACACGCTACACTCTACACGCTACATGCTACACCCTACACTCTACACCCTACACGCTATACGCTACACTCTACACCCTGCACGCTACACGCTACACGCTACACCCTACACGCTACACTCTACACCCTACACGCTACACTCTACATGCTACACGCTACACGCTACACTCTACACGCTACACTCTACACCCTACACGCTACACTCTACACGCTACACGCTACACCCTACACGCTACACTCTACACCCTACACGCTACACACTACACCCTACACGCTACACTCTACACCCTACACGCTACACCCTACACTCTACACCCTACACGCTACTCGCTACACTCTACACCCTACCCGCTACACTCTACACGCTACACGCTACACTCTACACTCTACATGCTACACGCTACACTCTACACCCTACACGCAACACGTTACACTCTACACCCTACACGCTACACTCTGCACGCTACACGCTACACCCTACACCCTACACGCTACACTCTACACGCTACACGCTACACTCTACACCATACACGCTACACCCTACACTCTACACCCTACACCCTACACGCTATACCCGACACCCTACACCCTACATGCTTCACCCTACACGCTACACTCTACACTCTACACCCTACACCCTACACGCTACATGCTACACCCTACACGCTACACTCTACACCCTACACGCTACACTCTACATCCTACACCCTACACGCTATACGCTACACTCTACACCCTGCACGCTACACGCTACACTCTACACCCTACACGCTACACTCTACACCCTACACGCTACACCCTACACTCTACACCCTCCACCCTACACGCTACACGCTACACTCTACACCCTACACGCTACACGCTACACTCTACACCCTACACGCAACACCCTACACTCTACACCCTACACCCTAAACCCTACACGCTACACCCTTCACGCTACACTCTACACCCTACACTCTACACCCTACACGCTACACTCTACACCCTACACCCTACACACGCTACACGCTACATGCTACACTCTACACCCTACACGCTACACTCTACACCCTACACGCTACACCCTACACTCTACACGCTACATGCTACACTCTACACCCTACACCCTACACGATACATGCTACACCCTACACGCTACAGCCTACACGCTACAGCCTACACGCTACACGCTACACTCTACACCCTACAAGCTACACGCTACACGCTACACCCTACACTCTACACCCTACACCGTACACGCTACACGCTACACCCTTCACTCTACACCCTACACCCTACATGCTACACTCTACACCCTACACGGTACACCCTACAATCTACACGCTACATGCTACACTCTACACTTTACACCCTACACCCTACACGCTACATGCTACACTCTACACCCTACACGCTACACTCTACACCCTACACGCTACATGCTACACTCTACACCCTACACCCTACACGCTACATGCTACACGCTACACTCTACACCCTACACGCTACACGCTAGGGTGTAGAGTGTAATATGTAGCGTGTAGTTTGTAGCGTTTAGCTTGTAGGGTGTAGCGAGTAGCGTGTGGGGTGTAGAGTGTAGCGTGTACCGTGTAGCATGTAGGGTGTAGGGTGTAGAGTGTAGAGTGTAGCGTGTAGGGTGTAGAGTGTAGGGTGTAGGATGTAGAGTGTAGGGTTTAGAGTGTAATGTGTAGCGTGTAGGGTGTAGCGTGTAGCATGTAGGGTGTAGGGTGTGGAGTGTAGGGTGTAGCGTGTAGGGTGTAGAGTGTAGCGTGTAGCGTGTAGGGTGTAGGGTGTAGAGTGTAGGGTGTAGCGTGTAGGGTGTAGAGTGTAGCGTGTAGGGTGTAGCGTGTAGCGTGCAGGGTGTAGAGTGTAGCGTATAGCGTGTAGGGTGTAGAGTGTAGGGTGTAGCGTGTAGGGTGTAGAGTGTAGGGTGTAGCGTGTAGGGTGTAGAGTGTAGCGTGTAGCGTGTAGGGTGTAGGGTGTAGGGTGTAGCGTGTAGGGTGTAGAGTGTAGTGTGTAGTGTGTAGGGTGTAGGGTGTAGCGTGTAGTGTGTAGCGTGTAGCGTGTAGGGTGTAGCGTGTAGCATGTAGCGTGTAGCGTGTAGCATGTAGAGTGTAGGGTGTAGGGTGTAGGGTGTAGCATGTAGAGTGTAGGGTGTAGGGTGTAGCGTGTAGAGTGTAGGGTATAGAGTGTAGCGTCTAGGGTGTAGAGTGTAGCGTGTAGCGTGTAGGGTGTAGAGTGTAGCGTGTAGGGTGTAGAATATAGCGTGTAGAGAGTAGGGTGTAGGGTGTAGAGTGTAGGGTGTAGGGTGTAGAGTGTAACGTGTAGCGTGTAGGGTGTAGCGTGTAGCGTGTAGGGTGTAGGGTGTAGAGTGTAGGGTGTAGCGTGTAGGGTGTAGCGTGTAGCGTGTAGCGTGTAGGGTGTAGGGTGTAGAGTGTAGGGTGTAGTGTGTAGGGTGTAGCGTGTATCGTGTAGCGTGTAGAGTGTAGCGTCTAGCGTATAGGGTGTAGAGTGTAGTGTGTAGCGTGTAGGGTGTAGGGTGGAGGGTGTAGCGTGTAGTGTGTAGCGTGTAGCGTGTAGGGTGTAGCGTGTAGCATGTAGCGTGTAGCGTGTAGCATGTAGAGTGTAGGGTGTAGGGTGTAGGGTGTAGCATGTAGAGTGTAGGGTGTAGGGTGTAGCGTGTAGAGTGTAGGGTATAGAGTGTAGCGTCTAGGGTGTAGAGTGTAGCGTGTAGCGTGTAGGGTGTAGAGTGTAGCGTGTAGGGTGTAGAATATAGCGAGTAGAGAGTAGGGTGTAGGGTGTAGAGTGTAGGGTGTAGGGTGTAGAGTGTAACGTGTAGCGTGTAGGGTGTAGCGTGTAGCGTGTAGGGTGTAGGGTGTAGAGTGTAGGGTGTAGCGTGTAGGGTGTAGCGTGTAGCGTGTAGCGTGTAGGGTGTAGGGTGTAGAGTGTAGGGTGTAGTGTGTAGGGTGTAGCGTGTATCGTGTAGCGTGTAGAGTGTAGCGTCTAGCGTATAGGGTGTAGCGTGTAGCGTGTAGATTGTAGCGTGTAGGGTGTAGGGTGTAGGGTGTAGCGTGTAGCGTGTAGGGTGTAGATTGTAGCGTGTAGCGTGTAGGGTGTAGGGTGTAGAGTGCAGAGTGTAGGGTGTAGAGTGTAACGTGTAGTGTGTAGGGTGTAGCGTGTAGCGTGTAGTGTGTAGCGTGTAGGGTGTAGGGTGTAGAGTGTAGCGTGTAGGGTGTAGCATGTAGCGTGTAGGGTGTAGGGTGTATAGTGTAGAGTGTAGCGTGTAGTGTGAAGCATGCAGAGTGTAGGGTGTCGGGTATAGCGTGTAGGGTGTAGGGTGTAGAGTGTAGGGTGTAGCGTGTATGGTGTAGAGTGTAGCGTGTAGGGTGTAGCGTGTAGCGTGCAGAGTGTAGCATGTAGGGTGTAGAGTGTAGCGTGTTGCGTGTAGGGTGTAGCGTGTAGGGTGTAGAGTATAGTGTGTAGCGTGTAGGGTGTAGGGTGTAGAGTGTAGGGTGTAGCATGTAGAGTGTAGCGTGTAGGGTGTAGAGTGTAGCGTGTAGGGTGTAGAGTGTAGCGTGTAGCGTGTAGGGTGTAGGGTGTAGGGTGTAGCATGTAGGGTGTAGAGTGTAGCGTGTAGGGTGTACGGTGTAGAGTGTAGGGTATAAGCTGTAGCGTTTAGCGTGTAGGGTGTAGCGTGTAGCGTGTAGGGTGTAGAGTATAGCATGTAGAGAGTAGGGTGTAGGGTGTAGAGTGTAGGGTGTAGCGTGTAGGGTGTAGAGTGTAGCGTGTAGGGTGTAGGGTGTAGGGTGTAGAGTGTAGCGTGTAGGGTGTAGCGTGTAGCATGTAGCGTGTAGCGTGTAGCATGTAGAGTGTAGCGTGTAGGGTGTAGAGTGTAGGGTGTAGAGTGTAGCGTGTAGCGTGTAGCGTGTAGCGTGTAGGGTGTAGGGTGAAGCGTGTAGGGTGTAGCATGTAGCGTGTAGCGTGTAGCATGTAGAGTAGGGTGTAGGGTGTAGGGTGTAGAGAGTAGTGTGTAGAGTGTGGAGTGTAGCGTGTAGAGTGTAAAGTGTAGCGTGTAGGGTGTAGCGTGTAGTGTGTAGCGTGTAGCGCGTATCGTGTAGAGTGTAGGGTATAGAGTAGCGTGTAGAGAGTAGGGAGCAGAGTGTAGAGTGTAGCATGTAGGGTGTAGGGTGTACAGTGTAGGGTGTAGGGTGTAGCGTGTAGCGTGTAGAGTGTAGGGAGTAGGGTGTAGCGTGTAGGGTGTGGAGTGTAGCGTGTAGCGTGTAGGGTGTAGCGTGTAGCGTGTAGCGTGTATCATGTACCGTGTAGCGTGTAGCATGTAGAGTAGGGTGTAGGGTGTAGAGTGTAGCGTGTAGCGTGTAGCGTGTAGTGTGTAGCGTGTAGAGTGTAAAGTGTAGCGTGTAGTGTGTAGTGTGTAGCGTGTAGCGCGTAGCGTGTAGAGTGTAGGGTATAGAGTGTAGCGTGTAGAGAGTAGGGAGTAGAGTGTAGCGTGTAGGGTGTAGAGTGTAGCGAGTAGCGTGTAGTGTGTAGGGTGTAGGGTGTAGAGTGTAGGGTGTAGCGTGTAGGGTGTAGCGTGTAGGGTGTAGCGTGTAGCGTGCAGGGTGTAGAGTGTAGCGTATAGCGTGTAGGGTGTAGGATGTAGAGTGTAGCGTGTAGGGTGTAGAGTGTAGCGTGTAGGGTGTAGAGTGTAGCGTGTAGCGTGCAGGGTGTAGAGTGTGGCGTATAGCGTGTAGGGTGTAGGATGTAGAGTGTAGCGTGTAGCGTGTAGCATGTAGAGTGCAGAGTGTAGGGTGTAGAGTGTAGCGTGTAGAGTGTAGGGTGTAGAGTGTAGGGTGTAGAGTGTAACGTGTAGTGTGTAGGGTGTAGCGTGTAGCGTGTAGGGTGTAGCGTGTATCGTGTAGGGTGTAGAGTGTAGCGTGTAGCGTGTAGGGTGTAGGGTGTAGAGTGTAGAGTGTAGGGTGTAGAGTGTAGCGTGTAGAGTGTAGGGTGTAGAGTGTAGGGTGTAGAGTGTAACGTGTAGCGTGTAGGGTGTAGCGTGTAGCGTGTAGGGTGCAGGGTGTAGAGTGTAGCGTGTAGGGTGTAGAGTGTAACGTGTAGCGTGTAGGGTGTAGCGTGTAGCGTGTAGGGTGTAGGGTGTAGAGTGTAACGTGTAGCGTGTAGGGTGTAGCGTGTAGCGTGTAGGGTGTAGCGTGTAGTGTGTAGCGTGTAGAGTGTAGGGTGTAGAGTGTAGCATGTAGGTTGTAGCATGTAGCGTGTAGGGTGTAGGGTGTAGAGTGTAGAGTGTAGCATGTAGGGTGAAGCATGTAGGGTGTAGGGTGTCGGGTATAGCGTGTAGGGTGTAGGGTGTAGAGTGTAGTGTGTAGCGTGTATGGTGTAGAGTGTAGCGTGTAGCGTGCAGAGTGTAGCGTGCAGGGTGTAGGGTGTAGCGTGTAGAATGCAGAGTGTAGCGTGTAGCGTGTAGAGTGTAGCGTGTAGCGTGTAGCGTGTAGAGTGTAGCGTGTAGGGTGTAGAGTATAGCGTGTAGCGTGTAGGGTGTAGGGTGTAGAGTGTAGAGTGTAGCGTGTAGCGTGTAGAGTGTAGCGTGTAGCGTGTAGCGTGTAGAGTGTAGGGTGTAGCGTGTAGGGTGTAGAGTGTAGGGTGTAGCGTGTAGGGTGTAGAGTGTAGCGTGTAGCGTGTAGCGTGTAGGGTGTAGGGTGTAGCGTGTAGGGTGTAGATTGTAGCGTGTAGCGTGTAGGGTGTACGGTGTAGAGTGCAGAGTGTAGGGTGTAGAGTGTAGCGTGTAGAGTGTAGGGTGTAGAGTGTAGGGTGTAGAGTGTAACGTGTAGTGTGTAGGGTGTAGCGTGTAGCGTGTAGGGTGTAGCGTGTAGCGTGTAGGGTGCAGGGTGTAGAGTGTAACGTGTAGCGTGTAGGGTGTAGCGTGTAGCGTGTAGGGTGTAGCGTGTAGCGTGTAGTGTGTAGCGTGTAGGGTGTAGGGTGTAGAGTGTAGCGTGTAGGGTGTAGCATGTAGCGTGTAGGGTGTAGGGTGTATAGTGTAGAGTGTAGCGTGTAGTGTGAAGCATGCAGGGTGTAGGGTGTTGGGTATAGCGTGTAGGGTGTAGGGTGTAGAGTGTAGGGTGTAGCGTGTATGGTGTAGAGTGTAGCGTGTAGAGTGTAGCGTGTAGGGTGTAGGGTGTAGCGTGTAGCGTGCAGAGTGTAGCGTGTAGGGTGTAGAGTGTAGCGTGTTGCGTGTAGGGTGTATCGTGTAGGGTGTAGAGTATAGTGTGTAGCGTGTAGGGTGTAGAGTGTAGAGTGTAGGGTGTATTGTGTAGCGTGTAGGGTGTAGGGTGTAGATTGTAGCGTGTAGGGTGTAGGGTGTAGCGTGTAGCGTGTAGGGTGCAGGGTGTAGAGTGTAGCGTGTAGCGTGTAGGGTGTAGGGTGTAGAGTGTAGAGTGTAGGGTGTAGAGTGTAGCGTGTAGAGTGTAGGGTGTAGAGTGTAGGGTGTAGCGTGTATGGTGTAGGGTGTAGCGTGTAGAATGCAGAGTGTAGCGTGTAGGGTGTAGAGTGTAGCGTGTTGTGTGTAGGGTGTAGAGTGTAGCGTGTAGAGTGTAGCGTGTAGCCTGTAGCGTGTAGAGTGTAGCGTGTAGGGTGTAGAGTATAGCGTGTAGCATGTAGGGTGTAGGGTGTAGAGTGTAGAGTGTAGCGTGTAGCGTGCAGAGTGTAGCGCGCAGGGTGTAGGGTGTAGCGTGTAGAATGCAGTGTGTAGCGTGTAGGGTGTAGAGTGTAGCGTGTTGCGTGTAGGGTGTAGAGTGTAGCGTGTAGCGTGTAGAGTGTAGCGTGTAGCGTGTAGCGTGTAGAGTGTAGCGTGTAGGGTGTAGAGTATAGCGTGTAGCGTGTAGGGTGTAGGGTGTAGAGTGTAGAGTGTAGCGTGTAGCGTGTAGAGTGTAGCGTGTAGCGTGTAGAGTGTAGGGTGTAGCGTGTAGGGTGTAGAGTGTAGGGTGTAGCGTGTAGGGTGTAGAGTGTAGCGTGTAGCGTGTAGCGTGTAGGGTGTAGGGTGTAGGGTGTAGCGTGTAGGGTGTAGGGTGTAGCGTGTAGCGTGTAGGGTGTAGGCTGTAGGGTGTAGCGTATAGTGTGTAGAGTGTAGCGTGTAGTGTGTAGGGTGTAGCGTGTAGCATGTATCGTGTAGCGTGTAGCATGTAGAGTGTAGGGTGTAGGGTGTAGGGTGTAGCATGTAGAGTGTAGGGTGTAGGGTGTAGCGTGTAGAGTGTAGGGTATAGAGTGTAGAGTGTAGAGAGTAGGGTGTAGAGTGTAGAGTGTAGCGTGTAGGGTGTAGAGTGTAGCGTGTAGAGCGTATTGTGTAGAGTGTAGCATGTAGCGTGTAGAGTGTAGGGTGTAGAGTGTAGCGTGTAGGGTGTAGAGTGTAGCGTGTAGAGTGTAGCGTGTAGGGTGTAGCGTGTCGGGTGTAGGGTGTAGGGTGTAGCGTGTAGTTTGTAGGGTGTAGGGTGTAGGGTGTTGCGTGTAGGGTGTAGAGTGTAGCGTGTAGCGTGTAGGGTGTAGGTTGTAGAGTGTAGGGTGTAGCATGTAGGGTGTAGGGTGTAGCATGTAGGGTGTAGAGTGTAGCGTGTAGGGTGTACGGTGTAGAGTGTAGGGTATAAGCTGTAGCGTTTAGCGTGTAGGGTGTAGCGTGTAGCGTGTAGGGTGTAGAGTGTAGCGTGTAGGGTGTAGAGTATAGCATGTAGAGTAGGGTGTAGGGTGTAGGGTGTAGAGTGTAACGTGTAGCGTGTAGGGTGTAGCGTGTAGCGTGTAGGGTGTAGAGTGTAGGGTGAAGGGTGTAGCGTGTAGCGTGTAGCGTGTAGGGTGTAGGGTGTAGATTGTGGCGTGTAGGGTGTAGCATGTAGCGTGTAGGGTGTAGGGTGTAGAGTGTAGAGTGTAGCGTGTAGGGTGAAGCATGTAGGGTGTAGGGTGTCGGGTATAGCGTGTAGGGTGTAGGGTGTAGAGTGTAGGGTGTAGCATGTATGGTGTAGAGTGTAGCGTGTAGCGTGCAGAGTATAGCGTGTAGGGTGTAGCGTGTAGCGTGCAGAGTGTTGCGTGTAGGGTGTAGAGTGTAGCGTGTTGCGTGTAGGGTGTAGAGTGTAGCGTGTAGCGTGTAGAGTGTAGCGTGTAGCGTGTAGAGTGTAGCGTGTAGGGTGTAGAGTATAGCGTGTAGCATGTAGGGTGTAGGGTGTAGAGTGTAGAGTGTAGCATGTAGCGTGTAGCGTGTAGAGTGTAGCGTGTAGCGTGTAGAGTGTAGGGTGTAGAGTGTAGCGTGTAGCGTGTAGGGTGTAGGGTGTAGAGTGTAGCGTGTAGCGTGTAGAGTGTACGGTGTAGAGTGTAGGGTGTAGCGTGTAGGGTGTAGAGTGTAGCGTGTAGCGTGTAGCGTGTAGGGTTAAGTTACACGCTACACACTAAACACAAAAAGAAAAGGATATGCAAACCAATGGGATCCACGTTAAATAGTCAATTTTATTGTACAAAAATAGTAATCCACAAACAGAACCAGGCAAAACATACATTTAAAAACATTTAAAACACTAGTATGGCTGAATAGGCCATAAGTAATTTTACCCGAGGGAATGAAGGAAGCTAATACTTTACAGCATATGTGAGACAGGAGAAATAACCAGAGAGAAAAAATTGCTAGGTATGCGGGTACACCAATCTTAGTCAAATCTACATATAAGAAGCCTATTGTTTACTGCCAACTGTGACCCCCTGAGTACTATGACAGGAAACATATACTCCAGCCTAGTATCTGGAAGAAATACATCATGGATCCTATTTTGTTCAACACAGCATGCGTGCGCACAGTTGGTAAGCAAATGAAAGCAGACCCCTATAGAAAGGTAATCAGGGAAATAGATATGCTGCAGTACTACAAAATCCTAGTTATTTGGATAAATGTATGCATACAGACGCCTTGTGGAAATACAAAGAATCAGGATCCATTGTCCTAAGGCTTGGAAAAATGCCAGGCCATGCATGAAGTAAATAGGTGTAATTCCATAGCAGTTGTAAAGATAAGTTACCCAAGTCCTGTCCCTCGGGAAAAAAACAAAGGAAGCCCTTTACCCCACGCGTATCGACGCTACTCAAGCGTCTTCATCAGAGGAAAAAGTGACACCCTACACGCTACACGCTACACTCTACACTCTACACGCTACACTCTACACCCTACACGCTACACCCTACACTCTACACGCTACATGCTACACTCTACACCCTACACAATACACGCTACTTGCTACACCCTACATGCTAAACTCTACACGCTACACGCTACACCCTACACGGTACACCCTACACCCTACACCCTACACGCTACAATCTACACGCTACACGCTACACACTATACGCTACACGCTAGATGCTACACTCTACACGCTACACGCTACACGCTACACCCTACACGCTACACCCTACACTCTACACCCTACAACCTACACGCTACACGCTACACGCTACACGCTACACCCTACACGCTACACCCTACACTCTACACCCTACACCCTACACGCTACACGCTACACCCTACACGCTACACCCTACACTCTACACCCTACACGCTACACCCTACACGCTACACGTTACACTCTACACCCTACACCCTACACTCTACACCCTACACCCTACTCTCTACACTCTACACTCTACACCCTACACGCTACACTCTACACCCTACACCCTACACGCTACACGCTACACTCTACACGCTAAACGCTACAGCTTATACCCTACACTCTACACCGTACACCCTACATGCTACACTCTACACCCTACACGCTACACCCTACACCCTACATGCTACACCCTACACTCTACACCCTACACCCTACACGCTACACCCTACGCCCTGCACGCCACACACTACACTCTACACGCTACACCCTACACTGTACACCCTACACCCTACACGCTACACGCTACACTCTACACGCTACACCCTACACTCTACACCCTACATCCTACACGCTAAACGCTACACTCTACACCTGCACGCTACACGCTACACCCTACACGCTACACTCTACACCCTACACGCTACACCCTACACTCTACACCCTACACCCTACACACTACACGCTACTCGCTACACTCTACACCCTACACGCTACACTCTACACTCTACTCCCTACTCTCTACACGCTACACTCTATACCCTACACTCTACACGCTACGCGCTACACGCTACACACTACACACTACACGCTACACTTTACACTCTACACGCTACACACTACACGCTACACGCTACACTCTACACCCTACACCCTACTCTACATGCTACACGCTACACGGTACATGATACACGCTACACCCTACTCGCTACACGCTACACCCTACACGCTACACGCTACACTCCACACCCTACACGCTACACCCTACACCCTTCTCCCTACACTCTACACTCTGCTCCCTACTCTCTACACGCTACACTCTATACCCTACACTCTACACGCTACGCGCTACACGCTACACACTACACGCTACACCCTACACGCTACACTTTACACTCTACACGCTACACTCCACACTCTACACACTACACTCTACACCCTACACCCTACACCCTACTCTACATGCTACACGCTACACGCTACATGCTACACCCTACACGCTTCACCCTACACCCTACACGCTACACGCTACACGCTGCACTCTACACCCTACACTCTACAACCTACACGCTACACGCTACACGCTACACTCTACACGCTAAACGCTACAGCTTATACCCTACACTCTACACCGTACACCCTACACGCTACACTCTACACCCTACACGCTACACCCTACACCCTACACCCTACATGCTACACCCTACACTCTACACCCTACACCCTACACGCTACACTCTACACCCTACACCCTACTCTACATGCTACACGCTACACGGTACATGATACACGCTACACCCTACACGCTACACGCTACACCCTACACGCTACACGCTACACGCTACACTCTACACCCTACACGCTACACCCTACACCCTACTCCCTACACTCTACACGCTACACGCTACACCCTACACCCTACACTTTTCACCCTACACCCTGCACGCTACACTCTACACTCTGCTCCCTACTCTCTACACGCTACACTCTATACCCTACACTCTACACGCTACGCGCTACACGCTACACACTACACGCTACACCCTACACGCTACACTTTACACTCTACACGCTACACTCTACACACTACACTCTACACCCTACACCCTACACCCTACTCTACATGCTACACGCTACACGCTACATGCTACACCCTACACGCTACACCCTACACCCTACACGCTAGACTCCACACCCTACACTCTACACCCTACACGCTACACGCTACACGCTACACGCTACACTCTACACGCTAAACGCTACAGCTTATACAATACTGTCTACACCGTACACCCTACACGCTACACTCTACACGCTACACGCTACACCCTACACCCTACACCCTACATGCTACACCCTACACTCTACACCCTACACCCTACACGCTATACGCTACACCCTATGCCCTGCACGCCACACACTACACTCTACACGCTACACCCTACACGCTACACTCTACACGCTACACGCTACACGCTACACTCTACACCCTACACGCTACACTCTACACCCTACACACTACACTCTACACGCTACACGGTACACGCTACACGCTACGCCCTACACCCTACACGCTACATGTTACACTCTACACCCTACACGCTACACTCTACACCCTACACGCTACACCCTACACCCTACACGCTACACACTACACGATACACTCTACACCCTACACGCTGCACTCTATACGCTACACGGTAAACGCTACACGCTACACCCTACACCCTACACGCTACACTCTACACGCTACATGCTACACCCTACACTCTACACCCTACACGCTATACGCTACACTCTACACCCTGCACGCTACACGCTACACCCTACACGCTACACTCTACACCCTACACGCTACACTCTACATGCTACACGCTACACCCTACACGCTACACTCTACACCCTACACGCTACACTCTACACGCTACACGCTACACCCTACACGCTACACTCTACACCCTACACGCTACACCCTACACCCTACACGCTACACTCTACACCCTACACGCTACACCCTACACTCTACACCCTACACCCTACACGCTACTCGCTACACTCTACACCCTACCCTCTACACTCTACACGCTACACGCTACACTCTACACTCTACATGCTACACGCTACACTCTACACCCTACACGCAACACGTTACACTCTACACCCTACACGCTACACTCTGCACACTACACGCTACACCCTACACCCTACACGCTACACTCTACACGCTACACGCTACACTCTACACCATACACGCTACACCCTACACTCTACACCCTACACCCTACACGCTATACCCGACACCCTACACCCTACATGCTTCACCCTACACGCTACACTCTACACTCTACACCCTACACCCTACACGCTACATGCTACACTCTACACCCTACACCCTACACGATACATGCTACACCCTACACGCTACAGCCTACACGCTACACGCTACACTCTACACCCTACAAGCTACACGCTACACGCTACACCCTACACTCTACACCCTACACCGTACACGCTACACGCTACACACTACACGCTACACCCTACACGCTACACTTTACACTCTACACGCTACACTCTACACTCTACACACTACACTCTACACCCTACACCCTACACCCTACTCTACATGCTACACGCTACACGCTACATGCTACACCCTACACGCTACACCCTACACCCTACACGCTACACGCTACACGCTACACTCTACACCCTACACTCTACACCCTACACGCTACACGCTACACGCTACACGCTACACTCTACACGCTACAGCTTATACCATACTCTCTACACCGTACACCCTACACGCTACACTCTACATGCTACACGCTACACCCTACACCCTACACCCTACATGCTACACCCTACACTCTACACCCTACACCCTACACCCTACATGCTATACCCGACACCCTACACCCTACATGCTTCACCCTACACGCCACACTCTACACTCTACACCCTACACCCTACACGCTACATGCTACACCCTACACGCTACAATCTACACCCTACACCCTACACGCTACACGCTACACGCTACACCCTTCACCCTACACTCTACACTCTACACCCTACACGCTACACGCTACACCCTACACGCTACACGTTACACTCTACACCCTACACCCTACTCTCTACATGCTATACTCTACACCCTACACGCTACACTCTACACCCTACACGCTACACGCTACACCCTACACGCTAAACGCTACAGCTTATACCCTACACTCTACACCGTACACCCTACACGCTACACTCTACACCCTACATGCTACACCCTACACCCTACACCCTACATGCTACACCCTACACTCTACAACCTACACCCTACACACTACACACTACACCCTAAACCCTACACGCTACACTCTACACGCTACACGCTACACTCTACGCCCTACACGCAACACCCTACACCCTACACCCTACAAACTACACGCTACACCCTACACCCTACACCCGACACGCTACACCCTACACGCTACACTCTACACGCTACACTCTACACCCTACACGCTACACTCTACACCCTACACTCTACACGCTACATGCTACACTCTACATTCTACACAATACACTCTACACGCTACATTCTACACCCTACACGCTACACTCTACACTCTACACCCTACTCTCTACACGCTACACTCTATACCCTACACTCTACACGCTACACCCTACACCCTACACTCTACATGCTACACCCTACACCCTACACCCTACACTCTACATGCTACACGCTACACGATACATGCTACACGCTACACCCTACACGCTACACGATACACTCTACACACTACACGCTACACCCTACAGCCTACACCCTACACGCTACACGCTACACTCTACACCCTACACGCTACACCCTACACCCTACACGCTATACGCTACACGCTACACTCTACACCCTACACGCTACACCCTACACTCTACACCCTACACGCTACACTCTACACCCTACACCCTACACCCTACACGCTACACTCTACACCCTACACGCTACACCCTACACTCTACACCCTACACCCTACACGCTACACGCTATACTCTACACCCTACACGCTACACTCTACACGCTACACGCTACACGCTACACTCTACACGCTACACGCTACACTCTACACCCTACACGCAACACGCTACACTCTACACCTTACACGCTACACTCTGCACGCTACACGCTACACCCTACACCCTACACGCTACACTCTACACGCTACACGCTACACTCTACACCATACACGCTACACCCTACACTCTACACCCTACACCCTACACGCTATACCCGACACCCTACACCCTACATGCTTCACCCTACACGCTACACTCTACACTCTACACCCTACACGCTACATGCTACACTCTACACGCTACACTCTACACCCTACACGCTACACTCTACATCCTACACCCTACACGCTATACGCTACACTCTACACCCTGCACGCTACACGCTACACTCTACACCCTACACCCTACACGCAACACCCTACACTCTACACCCTACACCCTAAATCCTACACGCTACACCCTACACGCTACACTCTACACCCTACACCCTACACTCTACACCCTACACGCTACACGCTACACTCTACACCCTACACCCTACACACGCTACACGCTACACCCTACACTCTACACGCTACATGCTACACTCTACACCCTACACGATACATGCTACACCCTACACGCTACAGCCTACACGCTACACGCTACACTCTACACCCTACAAGCTACACGCTACACCCTACACTCTACACCCTACACCGTACACGCTACACGCTACACTCTACACGCTACACCCTTCACTCTACACCCTACACCCTACATGCTACACTCTACACCCTACACGATACACCCTACAATCTACACGCTACATGCTACACTCTACACTCTACACCCTACACCCTACACGCTACATGCTACACTCTACACCCTACACGCTACACTCTACACCCTACACGCTACATGCTACACTCTACACCATACACCCTACACGCTACATGCTACACGCTACACTCTACACCCTACACGCTACACGCTAGGGTGTAGAGTGTAATATGTAGCGTGTAGTTTGTAGCGTTTAGCTTGTAGTGTGTAGCGTGTAGCGTGTAGGGTGTAGAGTGTAGCGTGTAGCATGTAGGGTGTAGGGTGTAGAGTGTAGAGTGTAGCGTGTAGGGTGTAGAGTGTAGGGTGTAGGATGTAGAGTGTAGGGTTTAGAGTGTAATGTGTAGCGTGTAGGGTGTAGCGTGTAGCATGTAGGGTGTAAGGTGTGGAGTGTAGGGTGTAGCGTGTAGGGTGTAGAGTGTAGCGTGTAGCGTGTAGGGTGTAGAGTGTAGGGTGTAGCGTGTAGGGTGTAGAGTGTAGCGTGTAGGGTGTAGCGTGTAGCGTGCAGGGTGTAGAGTGTAGCGTATAGCGTGTAGGGTGTAGAGTGTAGGGTGTAGCGTGTAGGGTGTAGAGTGTAGGGTGTAGCGTGTAGGGTGTAGAGTGTAGCGTGTAGCGTGTAGGGTGTAGGGTGTAGGGTGTAGCGTGTAGGGTGTAGAGTGTAGCGTGTAGCGTGTAGGGTGTAGGGTGTAGGGTGTAGCATGTAGTGTGTAGCGTGTAGCGTGTAGGGTGTAGCGTGTAGCATGTAGCGTGTAGCGTGTAGCATGTAGAGTGTAGGGTGTAGGGTGTAGCATGTAGAGTGTAGGGTTGTAGGGTGTAGCGTGTAGAGTGTAGGGTATAGAGTGTAGCGTCTAGGGTGTAGAGTGTACCGTGTAGCGTGTAGGGTGTAGAGTGTAGCGTGTAGGGTGTAGAATATAGCGTGTAGAGAGTAGGGTGTAGGGTGTAGAGTGTAGGGTGTAGGGTGTAGAGTGTAACGTGTAGCGTGTAGGGTGTAGCGTGTAGCGTGTAGGGTGTAGGGTGTAGAGTGTAGGGTGTAGCGTGTAGGTAGGGTGTAGCGTGTAGCGTGTAGGGTGTAGGGTGTAGAGTGTAGGGTGTAGCGTGTAGGGTGTAGCGTGTATCGTGTAGCGTGTAGAGTGTAGCGTCTAGCGTATAGGGTGTAGCGTGTAGCATGTAGATTGTAGCGTGTAGGGTGTAGGGTGTAGGGTGTAGCGTGTAGCGTGTAGGGTGTAGAGTGTAGCGTGTAGTGTGTAGGGTGTAGCGTGTAGTGTGTAGCGTGTAGGGTGTAGGGTGTAGAGTGTAGCGTGTAGGGTGTAGGGTGTAGAGTGCAGAGTGTAGGGTGTAGAGTGTAGCGTGTAGAGTGTAGGGTGTAGAGTGTAGGGTGTAGAGTGTAACGTGTAGTGTGTACGGTGTAGCGTGTAGCGTGTAGGGTGTAGCGTGTAGCGTGTAGGGAGCAGGGTGTAGAGTGTAGAGTGTAGGGTGTAGAGTGTAATGTGTAGCGTGTAGGGTGTAGTGTGTAGGGTGTAGGGTGTAGAGTGTAACGTGTAGCGTGTAGGGTGTAGCGTGTAGCGTGTAGGGTGTAGCGTGTAGCGTGTAGTGTGTAGCGTGTAGGGTGTAGGGTGTAGAGTGTAGCGTGTTGCGTGTAGGGTGTAGAGTGTAGCGTGTAGAGTGTAGCGTGTAGCGTGTAGAGTGTAGCGTGTAGGGTGTAGAGTATAGTGTGTAGCG
Organism: Ranitomeya variabilis; assembly: GCF_051348905.1. Taxonomy (NCBI): domain Eukaryota; kingdom Metazoa; phylum Chordata; class Amphibia; order Anura; family Dendrobatidae; genus Ranitomeya; species Ranitomeya variabilis. Next base: position 356,241,208 of record NC_135235.1, read on the forward strand.
TGTAGGGTGTATGGTGTAGAGTGTAGAGTGTAGCATGTAGCGTGTAGCGTGTAGAGTGTAGCGTGTAGGGTGTAGAGTGTAGCGTGTTGCATGTAGGGTGTACAGTGTAGCGTGTAGCGTGTAGAGTGTAGGGTGTAGAGTGTAGCGTGTAGCGTGTAGAGTGTAGGGTGTAGAGTGTAGCGTGTTGCGTGTAGAGTGTAGCGTGTAGCGTGTAGGTTGTAGAGTGTAGCGTGTAGCGTGTAGGGTGTAGGGTGTAGCGTGTAGCGTGTAGAGTGTAGAGTGTAGCGTGTAGCATGTAGAGTGTAGAGTGTAGCGTGTAGGGTGTAGAGTGTAGCGCGTAGCGTGTAGAGTGTACGGTGTAGAGTGTAGGGTGTAGCGTGTAGGGTGTAGCGTGTAGCGTGTAGCGTGTAGCGTGTAGGGTGTAGGGTGTAGATTGTAGCGTGTAGGGTGCAGGGTGTAGAGTGTAGCGTGTAGGGTGTATGGTGTAACGTGTAGCGTGTAGGGTGTAGCGTGTAGCGTGTAGGGTGTAGGGTGTAGAGTGTAACGTGTAGCGTGTAGGGTGTAGCGTGTAGCGTGTAGGGTGTAGCGTGTAGCGTGTAGTGTGTAGCGTGTAGAGTGTAGGGTGTAGAGTTTAGCGTGTAGGGTGTAGCATGTAGCGTGTAGGGTGTAGGGTGTAGAGTGTAGAGTGTAGCGTGTAGGGTGAAGCATGTAGGGTGTAGGGTGTCGGGTATAGAGTGTAGGGTGTAGGATGTAGAGTGTAGGGTTTAGAGTGTAATGTGTAGCGTGTAGGGTGTAGCGTGTAGCATGTAGGGTGTAGGGTGTGGAGTGTAGGGTGTAGCGTGTAGGGTGTAGAGTGTAGCGTGTAGCGTGTAGGGTGTAGGGTGTAGCGTGTAGGGTGTAGAGTGTAGCGTGTAGGGTGTAGCGTGTAGCGTGCAGGGTGTAGAGTGTAGCGTATAGCGTGTAGGGTGTAGAGTGTAGGGTGTAGCGTGTAGGGTGTAGAGTGTAGGGTGTAGCGTGTAGGGTGTAGAGTGTAGCGTGTAGCGTGTAGGGTGTAGAGTGTAGCGTGTAGCGTGTAGAGTGTAGAGTGTAGCGTGTAGCGTGTAGAGTGTAGCGTGTAGGGTGTAGAGTATAGCGTGTAGCGTGTAGGGTGTAGGGTGTAGAGTGTAGAGTGTAGCATGTAGCGTGTAGCGTGTAGAGTGTAGCGTGTAGCGTGTAGAGTGTAGGGTGTTGCGTGTAGTGTGTAGCATGTAGGGTGTAGGGTGTAGAGTGTAGAGTGTAGCGTGTAGGGTGTAGAGTGTAGGGTGTAGGATGTAGAGTGTAGGGTTTAGAGTGTAATGTGTAGCGTGTAGGGTGTAGCGTGTAGCATGTAGGGTGTAGGGTGTGGAGTGTAGGGTGTAGCGTGTAGGGTGTAGAGTGTAGCGTGTAGCGTGTAGGGTGTAGAGTGTAGGGTGTAGCGTGTAGGGTGTAGAGTGTAGCGTGTAGGGTGTAGCGTGTAGCGTGCAGGGTGTAGAGTGTAGCGTATAGCGTGTAGGGTGTAGAGTGTAGCGTGTAGGGTGTAGGGTGTAGCGTGTAGGGTGTAGAGTGTAGCGTGTAGCGTGTAGCGTGTAGGGTGTAGGGTGTAGGGTGTAGCATGTAGTGTGTAGCGCGTAGCGTGTAGGGTGTAGCGTGTAGCATGTAGCGTGTAGCGTGTAGCATGTAGAGTGTAGGGTGTAGGGTGTAGCATGTAGAGTGTAAGGTGTAGCGTGTAGAGTGTAGGGTATAGAGTGTAGCGTCTAGGGTGTAGAGTGTAGCGTGTAGCGTGTAGGGTGTAGAGTGTAGCGTGTAGGGTGTAGAATATAGCGTGTAGAGAGTAGGGTGTAGGGTGTAGAGTGTAGGGTGTAGGGTGTAGAGTGTAACGTGTAGCGTGTAGGGTGTAGCGTGTAGCGTGTAGGGTGTAGGGTGTAGAGTGTAGGGTGTAGCGTGTAGGGTGTAGCGTGTAGCGTGTAGGGTGTAGGGTGTAGAGTGTAGGGTGTAGCGTGTAGGGTGTAGCGTGTATCGTGTAGCGTGTAGAGTGTAGCGTCTAGCGTATAGGGTGTAGCGTGTAGATTGTAGCGTGTAGGGTGTAGGGTGTAGGGTGTAGCGTGTAGCGTGTAGGGTGTAGAGTGTAGCGTGTAGTGTGTAGGGTGTAGGGTGTAGAGTGCAGAGTGTATGGTGTAGAGTGTAGCGTGTAGAGTGTTGGGTGTAGAGTGTAGGGTGTAGAGTGTAACGTGTAGTGTGTAGGGTGTAGCGTGTAGCGTGTAGGGTGTAGCGTGTAGGGTGCAGGGTGTAGAGTGTAACGTGTAGCGTGTAGGGTGTAGCGTGTAGCGTGTAGGGTGTAGCGTGTAGCGTGTAGTGTGTAGCGTGTAGGGTGTAGAGTGTAGAGTGTAGCGTGTAGGGTGTAGAGTGCAGAGTGTAGGGTGTAGAGTGTAGCGTGTAGAGTGTAGGGTGTAGAGTGTAGGGTGTAGAGTGTAACGTGTAGTGTGTAGGGTGTAGCGTGTAGCGTGTAGGGTGTAGCGTGTAGCGTGTAGGGAGCAGGGTGTAGAGTGTAGCGTGTAGGGTGTAGAGTGTAACGTGTAGCGTGTAGGGTGTAGTGTGTAGGGTGTAGGGTGTAGAGTGTAACGTGTAGCGTGTAGGGTGTAGCGTGGAGCGTGTAGGGTGTAGCGTGTAGCGTGTAGTGTGTAGCGTGTAGGGTGTAGGGTGTAGAGTGTAGCGTGTTGCGTGTAGGGTGTAGAGTGTAGCGTGTAGAGTGTAGCGTGTAGCGTGTAGAGTGTAGCGTGTAGGGTGTAGAGTATAGTGTGTAGCGTGTAGGGTGTATGGTGTAGAGTGTAGAGTGTAGCATGTAGCGTGTAGCGTGTAGAGTGTAGCGTGTAGGGTGTAGAGTGTAGCGTGTTGCGTGTAGGGTGTAGAGTGTAGCGTGTAGAGTGTAGCGTGTAGCGTGTAGAGTGTAGCGTGTAGGGTGTAGAGTATAGTGTGTAGCGTGTAGGGTGTATGGTGTAGAGTGTAGAGTGTAGCATGTAGCGTGTAGCGTGTAGAGTGTAGCGTGTAGGGTGTAGAGTGTAGCGTGTTGCATGTAGGGTGTACAGTGTAGCGTGTAGCGTGTAGAGTGTAGGGTGTAGAGTGTAGCGTGTAGCGTGTAGGGTGTAGAGTGTAGCGTGTAGCGTGTAGAGTGTAGCGTGTAGCATGTAGAGTGTAGAGTGTAGCGTGTAGGGTGTAGAGTGTAGCGCGTAGCGTGTAGGGTGTAGGGTGTAGAGTGTAGCGTGTAGCGTGTAGAGTGTACGGTGTAGAGTGTAGGGTGTAGCGTGTAGGGTGTAGAGTGTAGCGTGTAGCATGTAGAGTGTAGAGTGTAGCGTGTAGGGTGTAGAGTGTAGCGCGTAGCGTGTAGGGTGTAGGGTGTAGAGTGTAGCGTGTAGCGTGTAGAGTGTACGGTGTAGAGTGTAGGGTGTAGCGTGTAGGGTGTAGAGTGTAGCGTGTAGCGTGTAGGGTGTAGGGTGTAGATTGTAGCGTGTAGGGTGCAGGGTGTAGAGTGTAGAGTGTAGCGTGTAGGGTGAAGCATGTAGGGTGTAGGGTGTCGGGTATAGCGTGTAGGGTGTAGGGTGTAGAGTGTAGGGTGTAGCGTGTATGGTGTAGAGTGTAGCGTGTAGCGTGCAGAGTATAGCGTGTAGGGTGTAGCGTGTAGCGTGCAGAGTGTAGCGTGTAGCGTGTAGAGTATAGAGTGTAGCGTGTTGCGTGTAGGGTGTAGAGTGTAGCGTGTAGCGTGTAGAGTGTAGAGTGTAGCGTGTAGCGTGTAGAGTGTAGCGTGTAGGGTGTAGAGTATAGCGTGTAGCGTGTAGGGTGTAGGGTGTAGAGTGTAGAGTGTAGCATGTAGCGTGTAGCGTGTAGAGTGTAGCGTGTAGCGTGTAGAGTGTAGGGTGTAGCGTGTAGCGTGTAGAGTGTAGGGTGTAGAGTGTAGCGTGTAGCGTGTAGAGTGTAGAGTGTAGCGTGTAGGGTGTAGAGTGTAGCGTGTAGCGTGTAAGGTGTAGGGTGTAGCGTGTAGCGTGTAGAGTGTACGGTGTAGAGTGTAGGGTGTAGCGTGTAGGGTGTAGAGTGTAGCGTGTAGCGTGTAGCGTGTAGGGTTAAGCTACACACTACACACTAAACACAAAAAGAAAAGGATATGCAAACCAATGGGATCCACGTTAAATAGTCAATGTTATTGTACAAAAACAGTAATCCACAAACAGAACCAGGCAAAACATGCATTTAAAAACATTTAAAACACTAGTATGGCTGAAAAGGCCATAAGTAATTTTACCCGAGGGAATGAAGGAAGCTAATACTTTACAGCATATGTGAGACAGGAGAAATAACCAGAGAGAAAAAATTGCTAGGTATGCGGGTACACCAATCTTAGTCAAATCTACATATAAGAAGCCTATTGTTTACTGCCAACTGTGACCCCCTGAGTACTATGACAGGAAACATATACTCCAGCCTAGTATCTGGAAGAAATACATCATGGATCCTATTTTGTTCAACACAGCATGCGTGCGCACAGTTGGTAAGCAAATGAAAGCAGACCCCTATAGAAAGGTAATCAGGGAAATAGATATGCTGCAGTACTACAAAATCCTAGTTATTTGGATAACTGTATGCATACAGACGCCTTGTGGAAATACAAAGAATCAGGATCCATTGTCCTAAGGCTTGGAAAAATGCCAGGCCATGCATGAAGTAAATAGGTGTAATTCCATAGCAGTTGTAAAGATAAGTTACCCAAGTCCTGTCCCTCGGGAAAAAAACAAAGGAAGCCCTTTACCCCACGCGTATCGACGCTACTCAAGCGTCTTCATCAGAGGAAAAAGTGACACCCTACACGCTACACGCTACACTCTACACTCTACACGCTACACTCTACACCCTACACGCTACACCCTACACTCTACACGCTACATGCTACACTCTACACCCTACACAATACACGCTACTTGCTACACCCTACATGCTACACTCTACACGCTACACGCTACACCCTACACGGTACACCCTACACCCTACACCCTACACGCTACAATCTACACGCTACACGCTACACACTATACGCTACACGCTAGATGCTACACTCTACACGCTACACGCTACACGCTACACCCTACACGCTACACCCTACACTCTACACCCTACAACCTACACGCTACACGCTACACGCTACACGCTACACCCTACACGCTACACCCTACACTCTACACCCTACACCCTACACGCTACACGCTACACCCTACACGCTACACCCTACACTCTACACCCTACACGCTACACCCTACACGCTACACGTTACACTCTACACCCTACACCCTACACTCTACACCCTACACCCTACTCTCTACACTCTACACTCTACACCCTACACGCTACACTCTACACCCTACACCCTACACGCTACACGCTACACTCTACACGCTAAACGCTACAGCTTATACCCTACACTCTACACCGTACACCCTACATGCTACACTCTACACCCTACACGCTACACCCTACACCCTACACCCTACATGCTACACCCTACACTCTACACCCTACACCCTACACGCTACACCCTACGCCCTGCACGCCACACACTACACTCTACACGCTACACCCTACACCCTACACTGTACACCCTACACCCTACACGCTACACGCTACACTCTACACGCTACACCCTACACTCTACACCCTACATCCTACACGCTAAACGCTACACTCTACACCTGCACGCTACACGCTACACCCTACACGCTACACTCTACACCCTACACGCTACACCCTACACACTACACGCTACTCGCTACACTCTACACCCTACACGCTACACTCTACACTCTACTCCCTACTCTCTACACGCTACACTCTATACCCTACACTCTACACGCTACGCGCTACACGCTACACACTACACACTACACGCTACACTTTACACTCTACACGCTACACACTACACGCTACACGCTACACTCTACACCCTACACCCTACTCTACATGCTACACGCTACACGGTACATGATACACGCTACACCCTACTCGCTACACGCTACACCCTACACGCTACACGCTACACTCCACACCCTACACGCTACACCCTACACCCTTCTCCCTACACTCTACACTCTGCTCCCTACTCTCTACACGCTACACTCTATACCCTACACTCTACACGCTACGCGCTACACGCTACACACTACACGCTACACCCTACACGCTACACTTTACACTCTACACGCTACACTCCACACTCTACACACTACACTCTACACCCTACACCCTACACCCTACTCTACATGCTACACGCTACACGCTACATGCTACACCCTACACGCTTCACCCTACACCCTACACGCTACACACTACACGCTACACTCTACACCCTACACTCTACACCCTACACGCTACACGCTACACGCTACACTCTACACGCTAAACGCTACAGCTTATACCCTACACTCTACACCGTACACCCTACATGCTACACTCTACACCCTACACGCTACACCCTACACCCTACACCCTACATGCTACACCCTACACTCTACACCCTACACCCTACACGCTACACTCTACACCCTACACCCTACTCTACATGCTACACGCTACACGGTACATGATACACGCTACACCCAACACGCTACACGCTACACCCTACACGCTACACGCTACACTCTACACCCTACACGCTACACCCTACACCCTACTCCCTACACTCTACACGCTACACGCTACACCCTACACCCTACACTTTTCACCCTACACCCTGCACGCTACACTCTACACTCTGCTCCCTACTCTCTACACGCTACACTCTATACCCTACACTCTACACGCTACGCGCTACACGCTACACACTACACGCTACACCCTACACGCTACACTTTACACTCTACACGCTACACTCTACACTCTACACACTACACTCTACACCCTACACCCTACACCCTACTCTACATGCTACACGCTACACGCTACATGCTACACCCTACACGCTACACCCTACACCCTACACGCTACACTCCACACCCTACACTCTACACCCTACACGCTACACGCTACACGCTACACGCTACACGCTACACTCTACACGCTAAACGCTACAGCTTATACAATACTGTCTACACCGTACACCCTACACGCTACACTCTACACGCTACACGCTACACCCTACACCCTACACCCTACATGCTACACCCTACACTCTACACCCTACACCCTACACGCTATACGCTACACCCTATGCCCTGCACGCCACACACTACACTCTACACGCTACACCCTACACGCTACACTCTACACGCTACACGCTACACGCTACACTCTACACCCTACACGCTACACTCTACACCCTACACACTACACTCTACACGCTACACGGTACACGCTACACGCTACGCCCTACACCCTACACGCTACATGTTACACTCTACACCCTACACGCTACACTCTACACCCTACACGCTACACCCTACACCCTACACGCTACACACTACACGCTACACTCTACACCCTACACGCTGCACTCTATACGCTACACGGTAAACGCTACACGCTACACCCTACACCCTACACGCTACACTCTACACGCTACATGCTACACCCTACACTCTACACCCTACACGCTATACGCTACACTCTACACCCTGCACGCTACACGCTACACCCTACACGCTACACTCTACACCCTACACGCTACACTCTACATGCTACACGCTACACGCTACACCCTACACGCTACACTCTACACCCTACACGCTACACTCTACACGCTACACGCTACACCCTACACGCTACACTCTACACCCTACACGCTACACCCTACACCCTACACGCTACACTCTACACCCTACACGCTACACCCTACACTCTACACCCTACACCCTACACGCTACTCGCTACACTCTACACCTTACCCTCTACACTCTACACGCTACACGCTACACTCTACACTCTACATGCTACACGCTACACTCTACACCCTACACGCAACACGTTACACTCTACACCCTACACGCTACACTCTGCACACTACACGCTACACCCTACACCCTACACGCTACACTCTACACGCTACACGCTACACTCTACACCATACACGCTACACCCTACACCCTACACCCTACACGCTATACCCGACACCCTACACCCTACATGCTTCACCCTACACGCTACACTCTACACTCTACACCCTACACCCTACACGCTACATGCTACACCCTACACGCTACACTCTACACCCTACACGCTACACTCTACATCCTACACCCTACACGCTATACGCTACACTCTACACCCTGCACGCTACACGCTACACTCTACACCCTACACGCTACACTCTACACCCTACACGCTACACCCTACACTCTACACCCTCCACCCTACACGCTACACGCTACACTCTACACGCTGCACCCTACACGCTACACTCTACACCCTACACGCAACACCCTACACTCTACACCCTACACCCTAAACCCTACACGCTACACCCTACACGCTACACTCTACACCCTACACCCTACACTCTACACCCTACACGCTACACGCTACACTCTACACCCTACACACGCTACACGCTACACGCTACACTCTACACCATACACGCTACACTCTACACCCTACACGCTACACCCTACACTCTACACGCTACATGCTACACTCTACACCCTACACCCTACACGATACATGCTACACCCTAAACGCTACAGCCTACACGCTACACGCTACACTCTACACCCTACAAGCTACACGCTACACGCTACACCCTACACTCTACACCCTACACCGTACACGCTACACGCTACACACTACACGCTACACCCTACACGCTACACTTTACACTCTACACGCTACACTCTACACTCTACACACTACACTCTACACCCTACACCCTACACCCTACTCTACATGCTACACGCTACACGCTACATGCTACACCCTACACGCTACACCCTACACCCTACACGCTACACGCTACACGCTACACTCTACACCCTACACTCTACACCCTACACGCTACACGCTACACGCTACACGCTACACTCTACACGCTACAGCTTATACCATACTCTCTACACCGTACACCCTACACGCTACACTCTACATGCTACACGCTACACCCTACACCCTACACCCTACATGCTACACCCTACACTCTACACCCTACACCCTACACCCTACACGCTATACCCGACACCCTACACCCTACATGCTTCACCCTACACGCTACACTCTACACTCTACACCCTACACCCTACACGCTACATGCTACACCCTACACGCTACAATCTACACCCTACACCCTACACGCTACACGCTACACGCTACACCCTTCACCCTACACTCTACACCCTACACCCTACACGCTACACGCTACACCCTACACGCTACACGTTACACTCTACACCCTACACCCTACACCCTACTCTCTACATGCTATACTCTACACCCTACACGCTACACTCTACACCCTACACGCTACACGCTACACCCTACACGCTAAACGCTACAGCTTATACCCTACACTCTACACCGTACACCCTACACGCTACACTCTACACCCTACATGCTACACCCTACACCCTACATGCTACACCCTACACTCTACAACCTACACCCTACACACTACACACTACACCCTACACCCTACACGCTACACTCTACACGCTACACGCTACACTCTACACCCTACACGCAACACCCTACACCCTACACCCTACAAACTACACGCTACACCCTACACCCTACACCCGACACGCTACACCCTACACGCTACACTCTACACGCTACACTCTACACCCTACACGCTACACTCTACACCCTACACTCTACACGCTACATGCTACACTCTACATTCTACACAATACACTCTACACGCTACACTCTACACCCTACACGCTACACTCTACACTCTACACCCTACTCTCTACACGCTACACTCTATACCCTACACTCTACACGCTACACCCTACACCCTACACTCTACATGCTACACCCTACACCCTACACCCTACACTCTACATGCTACACGCTACACGATACATGCTACACGCTACACCCTACACGCTACACGATACACTCTACACACTACACGCTACACCCTACAGCCTACACCCTACACGCTACACGCTACACTCTACACCCTACACGCTACACCCTACACCCTACACGCTACACGCTACACGCTACACTCTACACCCTACACGCTACACCCTACACTCTACACCATACACGCTACACTCTACACCCTACACCCTACACCCTACACGCTACACTCTACACCCTACACGCTACACCCTACACTCTACACCCTACACCCTACACGCTACACGCTATACTCTACACCCTACACGCTACACTCTACACGCTACACGCTACACGCCACACTCTACACGCTACACGCTACACTCTACACCCTACACGCAACACTCTACACCTTACACGCTACACTCTGCACGCTACACGCTACACCCTACACCCTACACGCTACACTCTACACGCTACACGCTACACTCTACACCATACACGCTACACCCTACACTCTACACCCTACACCCTACACGCTATACCCGACACCCTACACCCTACATGCTTCACCCTACACGCTACACTCTACACTCTACACCCTACATGCTACACTCTACACGCTACACTCTACACCCTACACGCTACACTCTACATCCTACACCCTACACGCTATACGCTACACTCTACACCCTGCACGCTACACGCTACACTCTACACCCTACACCCTACACGCAACACCCTACACTCTACACCCTACACCCTAAATCCTACACGCTACACCCTACACGCTACACTCTACACCCTACACCCTACACTCTACACCCTACACGCTACACGCTACACTCTACACCCTACACCCTACACACGCTACACGCTACACCCTACACTCTACACGCTACATGCTACACTCTACACCCTACACGATACATGCTACACCCTACACGCTACAGCCTACACGCTACACGCTACACTCTACACCCTACAAGCTACACGCTACACGCTACACCCTACACTCTACACCCTACACCGTACACGCTACACGCTACACTCTACACGCTACACCCTTCACTCTACACCCTACACCCTACATGCTACACTCTACACCCTACACGATACACCCTACAATCTACACGCTACATGCTACACTCTACACTCTACACCCTACACCCTACACGCTACATGCTACACTCTACACCCTACACGCTACACTCTACACCCTACACGCTACATGCTACACTCTACACCATACACCCTACACGCTACATGCTACACGCTACACTCTACACCCTACACGCTACACGCTAGGGTGTAGAGTGTAATATGTAGCGTGTAGTTTGTAGCGTTTAGCTTGTAGGGTGTAGCGTGTAGCGTGTAGGGTGTAGAGTGTAGCGTGTAGCATGTAGGGTGTAGGGTGTAGAGTGTAGAGTGTAGCGTGTAGGGTGTAGAGTGTAGGGTGTAGGATGTAGAGTGTAGGGTTTAGAGTGTAATGTGTAGCGTGTAGGGTGTAGCGTGTAGCATGTAGGGTGTAGGGTGTGGAGTGTAGGGTGTAGCGTGTAGGGTGTAGAGTGTAGCGTGTAGCGTGTAGGGTGTAGAGTGTAGGGTGTAGCGTGTAGGGTGTAGAGTGTAGCGTGTAGGGTGTAGCATGTAGCGTGCAGGGTGTAGAGTGTAACGTATAGCGTGTAGGGTGTAGAGTGTAGGGTGTAGCGTGTAGGGTGTAGAGTGTAGGGTGTAGCGTGTAGGGTGTAGAGTGTAGCGTGTAGCGTGTAGGGTGTAGGGTGTAGGGTGTAGCGTGTAGGGTGTAGAGTGTAGCGTGTAGCGTGTAGGGTGTAGGGTGTAGGGTGTAGCATGTAGTGTGTAGCGTGTAGCGTGTAGGGTGTAGCGTGTAGCATGTAGCGTGTAGCGTGTAGCATGTAGAGTGTAGGGTGTAGGGTGTAGCATGTAGAGTGTAGGGTTGTAGGGTGTAGCGTGTAGAGTGTAGGGTATAGAGTGTAGCGTCTAGGGTGTAGAGTGTAGCGTGTAGCGTGTAGGGTGTAGAGTGTAGCGTGTAGGGTGTAGAATATAGCGTGTAGAGAGTAGGGTGTAGGGTGTAGAGTGTAGGGTGTAGGGTGTAGAGTGTAACGTGTAGCGTGTAGGGTGTAGCGTGTAGCGTGTAGGGTGTAGGGTGTAGAGTGTAGGGTGTAGCGTGTAGGTAGGGTGTAGCGTGTAGCGTGTAGGGTGTAGGGTGTAGCGTGTAGGGTGTAGAGTGTAGCGTGTAGGGTGTAGCGTGTAGCGTGCAGGGTGTAGAGTGTAGCGTATAGCGTGTAGGGTGTAGAGTGTAGGGTGTAGCGTGTAGGGTGTAGAGTGTAGGGTGTAGCGTGTAGGGTGTAGAGTGTAGCGTGTAGCGTGTAGGGTGTAGAGTGTAGCGTGTAGCGTGTAGAGTGTAGAGTGTAGCGTGTAGCGTGTAGAGTGTAGCGTGTAGGGTGTAGAGTATAGCGTGTAGCGTGTAGGGTGTAGGGTGTAGAGTGTAGAGTGTAGCATGTAGCGTGTAGCGTGTAGAGTGTAGCGTGTAGCGTGTAGAGTGTAGGGTGTTGCGTGTAGTGTTTAGCATGTAGGGTGTAGGGTGTAGAGTGTAGAGTGTAGCGTGTAGGGTGTAGAGTGTAGGGTGTAGGATGTAGAGTGTAGGGTTTAGAGTGTAATGTGTAGCGTGTAGGGTGTAGCGTGTAGCATGTAGGGTGTAGGGTGTGGAGTGTAGGGTGTAGCGTGTAGGGTGTAGAGTGTAGCGTGTAGCGTGTAGGGTGTAGAGTGTAGGGTGTAGCGTGTAGGGTGTAGAGTGTAGCGTGTAGGGTGTAGCGTGTAGCGTGCAGGGTGTAGAGTGTAGCGTATAGCGTGTAGGGTGTAGAGTGTAGCGTGTAGGGTGTAGGGTGTAGCGTGTAGGGTGTAGAGTGTAGCGTGTAGCGTGTAGCGTGTAGGGTGTAGGGTGTAGGGTGTAGCATGTAGTGTGTAGCGCGTAGCGTGTAGGGTGTAGCGTGTAGCATGTAGCGTGTAGCGTGTAGCATGTAGAGTGTAGGGTGTAGGGTGTAGCATGTAGAGTGTAAGGTGTAGCGTGTAGAGTGTAGGGTATAGAGTGTAGCGTCTAGGGTGTAGAGTGTAGCGTGTAGCGTGTAGGGTGTAGAGTGTAGCGTGTAGGGTGTAGAATATAGCGTGTAGAGAGTAGGGTGTAGGGTGTAGAGTGTAGGGTGTAGGGTGTAGAGTGTAACGTGTAGCGTGTAGGGTGTAGCGTGTAGCGTGTAGGGTGTAGGGTGTAGAGTGTAGGGTGTAGCGTGTAGGGTGTAGCGTGTAGCGTGTAGGGTGTAGGGTGTAGAGTGTAGGGTGTAGCGTGTAGGGTGTAGCGTGTATCGTGTAGCGTGTAGAGTGTAGCGTCTAGCGTATAGGGTGTAGCGTGTAGATTGTAGCGTGTAGGGTGTAGGGTGTAGGGTGTAGCGTGTAGCGTGTAGGGTGTAGAGTGTAGCGTGTAGTGTGTAGGGTGTAGGGTGTAGAGTGCAGAGTGTATGGTGTAGAGTGTAGCGTGTAGAGTGTTGGGTGTAGAGTGTAGGGTGTAGAGTGTAACGTGTAGTGTGTAGGGTGTAGCGTGTAGCGTGTAGGGTGTAGCGTGTAGGGTGCAGGGTGTAGAGTGTAACGTGTAGCGTGTAGGGTGTAGCGTGTAGCGTGTAGGGTGTAGCGTGTAGCGTGTAGTGTGTAGCGTGTAGGGTGTAGAGTGTAGAGTGTAGCGTGTAGGGTGTAGAGTGCAGAGTGTAGGGTGTAGAGTGTAGCGTGTAGAGTGTAGGGTGTAGAGTGTAGGGTGTAGAGTGTAACGTGTAGTGTGTAGGGTGTAGCGTGTAGCGTGTAGGGTGTAGCGTGTAGCGTGTAGGGAGCAGGGTGTAGAGTGTAGCGTGTAGGGTGTAGAGTGTAACGTGTAGCGTGTAGGGTGTAGTGTGTAGGGTGTAGGGTGTAGAGTGTAACGTGTAGCGTGTAGGGTGTAGCGTGGAGCGTGTAGGGTGTAGCGTGTAGCGTGTAGTGTGTAGCGTGTAGGGTGTAGGGTGTAGAGTGTAGCGTGTTGCGTGTAGGGTGTAGAGTGTAGCGTGTAGAGTGTAGCGTGTAGCGTGTAGAGTGTAGCGTGTAGGGTGTAGAGTATAGTGTGTAGCGTGTAGGGTGTATGGTGTAGAGTGTAGAGTGTAGCATGTAGCGTGTAGCGTGTAGAGTGTAGCGTGTAGGGTGTAGAGTGTAGCGTGTTGCGTGTAGGGTGTAGAGTGTAGCGTGTAGAGTGTAGCGTGTAGCGTGTAGAGTGTAGCGTGTAGGGTGTAGAGTATAGTGTGTAGCGTGTAGGGTGTATGGTGTAGAGTGTAGAGTGTAGCATGTAGCGTGTAGCGTGTAGAGTGTAGCGTGTAGGGTGTAGAGTGTAGCGTGTTGCATGTAGGGTGTACAGTGTAGCGTGTAGCGTGTAGAGTGTAGGGTGTAGAGTGTAGCGTGTAGCGTGTAGGGTGTAGAGTGTAGCGTGTAGCGTGTAGAGTGTAGCGTGTAGCATGTAGAGTGTAGAGTGTAGCGTGTAGGGTGTAGAGTGTAGCGCGTAGCGTGTAGGGTGTAGGGTGTAGAGTGTAGCGTGTAGCGTGTAGAGTGTACGGTGTAGAGTGTAGGGTGTAGCGTGTAGGGTGTAGAGTGTAGCGTGTAGCATGTAGAGTGTAGAGTGTAGCGTGTAGGGTGTAGAGTGTAGCGCGTAGCGTGTAGGGTGTAGGGTGTAGAGTGTAGCGTGTAGCGTGTAGAGTGTACGGTGTAGAGTGTAGGGTGTAGCGTGTAGGGTGTAGAGTGTAGCGTGTAGCGTGTAGGGTGTAGGGTGTAGATTGTAGCGTGTAGGGTGCAGGGTGTAGAGTGTAGAGTGTAGCGTGTAGGGTGAAGCATGTAGGGTGTAGGGTGTCGGGTATAGCGTGTAGGGTGTAGGGTGTAGAGTGTAGGGTGTAGCGTGTATGGTGTAGAGTGTAGCGTGTAGCGTGCAGAGTATAGCGTGTAGGGTGTAGCGTGTAGCGTGCAGAGTGTAGCGTGTAGCGTGTAGAGTATAGAGTGTAGCGTGTTGCGTGTAGGGTGTAGAGTGTAGCGTGTAGCGTGTAGAGTGTAGAGTGTAGCGTGTAGCGTGTAGAGTGTAGCGTGTAGGGTGTAGAGTATAGCGTGTAGCGTGTAGGGTGTAGGGTGTAGAGTGTAGAGTGTAGCATGTAGCGTGTAGCGTGTAGAGTGTAGCGTGTAGCGTGTAGAGTGTAGGGTGTAGCGTGTAGCGTGTAGAGTGTAGGGTGTAGAGTGTAGCGTGTAGCGTGTAGAGTGTAGAGTGTAGCGTGTAGGGTGTAGAGTGTAGCGTGTAGCGTGTAAGGTGTAGGGTGTAGCGTGTAGCGTGTAGAGTGTACGGTGTAGAGTGTAGGGTGTAGCGTGTAGGGTGTAGAGTGTAGCGTGTAGCGTGTAGCGTGTAGGGTTAAGCTACACACTACACACTAAACACAAAAAGAAAAGGATATGCAAACCAATGGGATCCACGTTAAATAGTCAATGTTATTGTACAAAAACAGTAATCCACAAACAGAACCAGGCAAAACATGCATTTAAAAACATTTAAAACACTAGTATGGCTGAAAAGGCCATAAGTAATTTTACCCGAGGGAATGAAGGAAGCTAATACTTTACAGCATATGTGAGACAGGAGAAATAACCAGAGAGAAAAAATTGCTAGGTATGCGGGTACACCAATCTTAGTCAAATCTACATATAAGAAGCCTATTGTTTACTGCCAACTGTGACCCCCTGAGTACTATGACAGGAAACATATACTCCAGCCTAGTATCTGGAAGAAATACATCATGGATCCTATTTTGTTCAACACAGCATGCGTGCGCACAGTTGGTAAGCAAATGAAAGCAGACCCCTATAGAAAGGTAATCAGGGAAATAGATATGCTGCAGTACTACAAAATCCTAGTTATTTGGATAACTGTATGCATACAGACGCCTTGTGGAAATACAAAGAATCAGGATCCATTGTCCTAAGGCTTGGAAAAATGCCAGGCCATGCATGAAGTAAATAGGTGTAATTCCATAGCAGTTGTAAAGATAAGTTACCCAAGTCCTGTCCCTCGGGAAAAAAACAAAGGAAGCCCTTTACCCCACGCGTATCGACGCTACTCAAGCGTCTTCATCAGAGGAAAAAGTGACACCCTACACGCTACACGCTACACTCTACACTCTACACGCTACACTCTACACCCTACACGCTACACCCTACACTCTACACGCTACATGCTACACTCTACACCCTACACAATACACGCTACTTGCTACACCCTACATGCTACACTCTACACGCTACACGCTACACCCTACACGGTACACCCTACACCCTACACCCTACACGCTACAATCTACACGCTACACGCTACACACTATACGCTACACGCTAGATGCTACACTCTACACGCTACACGCTACACGCTACACCCTACACGCTACACCCTACACTCTACACCCTACAACCTACACGCTACACGCTACACGCTACACGCTACACCCTACACGCTACACCCTACACTCTACACCCTACACCCTACACGCTACACGCTACACCCTACACGCTACA